>NC_140593.1:121063623-122263623 GCF_964204655.1 Triturus cristatus
TCTCGCTTTCTCTCCTTTCTCTCTCTCTCTCGCTTTCTCTCTCTCGCTTTCTCTCTCTCGCTCTCTCGCTCTCGCTCTCTCTCTCTCTCTCTCTCTCTCTCTCTCTCTCTCTTTCTCGCTTTCTCTCTCTCTCTCTCTCTCTCTCGCTTTCTCGCTTTCTCTCTCTCTCTCTCTCTCTCTCTCTCTCTCTCTCTCTCTCTCTCTCTCTCGCTTTCTCGCTTTCTCGCTTTCTCTCTCTCTCTCTCTCTCTCTCTCTCTCTCTCTCTCGCTTTCTCTCTCTCGCTTTCTCTCTCTCGCTTTCTCTCTCTCTCGCTTTCTCTCTCTCTCGCTTTCTCTCCTTTCTCTCTCTCGCTTTCTCTCCTTTCTCTCTCGCTTTCTCTCGCTTTCTCTCCTTTCTCTCTCTCTAGCTTTCTCTCCTCTCTCTCTCTAGCTTTCTCTCTCTCTAGCTTTCTCTCCTCTCTCTCTCTAGCTTTCTCTCCTCTCTCTCTCTAGCTTTCTCTCCTCTCTCTCTCTAGCTTTCTCTCTCTCTCTCGCTTTCTCTCTCTCGCTTTCTCTCTCTCGCTTTCTCTCCCTCTCGTTTTCTCGCTTTCTCTCTCTCTCTCTCTCTCTCTCGCTTTCTCTCTTTCGCTTTCTCTCTCTCTCTCTCTCGCTTTCTCTTTCGCTTTCTCTCTCTCGCTTTCTCTCTCGCTTTCTCTCTCTCTCGCTTTCTCTCTTTCGCTTTCTCTCTCTCTCTCTCGCTTTCTCTCCTTTCTCTCTCGCTTTCTCTCGCTTTCTCTCCTTTCTCTCTCTCTAGCTTTCTCTCCTCTCTCTCTCTAGCTTTCTCTCTCTCTAGCTTTCTCTCTCTCTCTCGCTTTCTCTCTCTCTCGCTTTCTCTCTCTCTCGCTTTCTCTCTCTCTCGCTTTCTCTCTCTCTCGCTTTCTCTCTCTCTCTCGCTTTCTCTCTCTCGCTTTCTCTCTCTCGCTTTCTCTCTCTCGCTTTCTCTCTCTCGCTTTCTCTCTCTCGCTTTCTCTCTCTCGCTTTCTCTCTCTCGCTTTCTCTCCCTCTCTCGCTTTCTCGCTCTCTCTCTCTCTCTCTCTCGCTTTCTCTCTTTCGCTTTCTCTCTCTCTCTCTCGCTTTCTCTTTCGCTTTCTCTCTCTTTCGCTTTCTCTCTCTTTCGCTTTCTCTCTCTCTCTCGCTTTCTCTCTTTCGCTTTCTCGCTCTCTCTCGCTTTCTCGCTCTCTCTCTCTCTCTCTCTCGCTTTCTCTCTTTCGCTTTCTCTCTCTCTCTCTCGCTTTCTCTTTCGCTTTCTCTCTCTCTCTCTCTCTCTCGCTTTCTCTCTCTCTCGCTTTCTCTTTCGCTTTCTCTCTCTCTCTCTCTCTCTCTCGCTTTCTCTCTCTCTCTCTCTCTCTCTCTCTCTCTCTCTCGCTTTCTCTTTCGCTTTCTCTCTCTTTCGCTTTCTCTCTCTTTCGCTTTCTCTCTCTCTCTCGCTTTCTCTCTTTCGCTTTCTCTCTCTCTCTCTCTCTCGCTTTCTCTCTCTCTCGCTTTCTCTCTCTCTCGCTTTCTCTCTCTCTCGCTTTCTCTCTCTCTCTCTCTCTCGCTTTCTCTCTCGCTTTCTCTCTTTCGCTTTCTCTCTCTTTCGCTTTCTCTCTCTTTCGCTTTCTCTCTCTCTCGCTTTCTCTCTTTCGCTTTCTCTCTCTCTCGCTTTCTCTCTCTCTCGCTTTCTCTCTCTCTCGCTTTCTCTCTCTCTCTCGCGTTCTCGCTTTCTCTCTCTCTCTCGCGCGTTCTCGCTTTCTCTCTCTCTCGCGCGTTCTCGCTTTCTCTCTCTCTCGCGCGTTCTCGCTTTCTCTCGCTTTCGCTTTCTCTCTCTCTCCCTCTCTCTCTCTCTTGCTTTCTCCCTCTCTCTCTCTCTCGCTTTCTCGCTCGCTCCTCTCGCTTTCTCGCTGCTCTCGCTTTCTCTCTCTCGCTTTCTCTCTCGCTTTCTCTCTCGCTTTCTCTCTCTCGCTCCTCTCGCTTTCTCTCTCTCTCGCTTTCTCTCTCTCGCTCCTCTCGCTTTCTCTCTCTCTCGCTTTCTCTCTCTCTCGCTTTCTCTCTCTCTCGCTTTCTCTCTCTCGCTCCTCTCGCTTTCTCTCTCTCGCTTTCTCTCTCTCTCTCTCGCTTTCTCTCTCTCTCTCTCGCTTTCTCTCTCTCTCGCTTTCTCTCTTGCTTTCTCTCTCGCTTTCTCTCTCTCGCTCCTCTCTCTCTCTCGCTTTCTCTCTCTCTCTCGCTTTCTCTCTCTCTCTCGCTTTCTCTCTCTTGCTTTCTCTCTCTCTCTCGCTTTCTCTGTACCTTATGTTTTACGTTAAAAGTAAAGCTCGCGTCTCTGCATCCCGACGTTCATATGTTAAGTCCTCAAAACAAGACTTGCGTTTAAAGTCCCAGCCCGTTAAGATTTCCTTTAACTAATGTTTACATATATAAAACCCGTAATTCACAGCCATGATGACATCATTACTCTGAATTATGAGTTCTCGGTCAATAATAAACATAAAACGCATGCAAACGTCCATTTCTACCAAACACAGCCAGTAAACAGCAGATAAAAACACTTCACCCATTTACGTGAATCGTAAAAAGTATATTTACATAAACCATCGGTTGGTTAATATCACATCAAAATTATATTACAAGTAATGGAATATCCTAGACCCACATCGAAACCGCAGGGATCTGGTGACATTTATTACAAAAAACTCAGACACTGGAATCATGGTTCGTCCTGCCGTCCGAAACTTTAGGTGACTTTATAGTCCCCGTCATACCGGATTGTCATTGAGGTATTTTAAATGTTTTACAGGTTTAAAAAAAACAGGTGCATCTTTACATGTCCCCGTCATACCGGATTGTCATTGAGGTATTTTAAATGTTTTACAGGTTTAAAAAAAACAGGTGCATCTTTACATAGTACTGAAAGTGAAGGGCGCATTTATGCTACAGTTGCTGGGTTTGGGGAAGTAATAGCTTAGCCTGGAACTCCATGATCTCCATTGGGGTTACAATGAAAGAGCTCCACCGTAGACACGCAGATGGAGTCTGAGAAGGCCGCGATCGATAATACAACGATGCATTTTATTAAGATGCCATTGCAATTTGAAGACTTTTTCGTAGCCCAAATATCTCAGGCCGGTATCAGTAAAGTGATGGATCAGGTTCAAGGCTCATAGCATCCAAACCAGCTGTCTAGGCGCTACACGTCGATTTCATAACCACTAAAGTTGGTGGGTGCGACATTGGGCTGTTAACAACATTAAGGCAAAGCTGGAGTGCAGCTATCAATGGTGCAGCAGGTTGAGTAGCACAGGGGCCCATGGCTTCGAGGAGCCGCCTCCCAATTGCGGCATTTTCTCCCTTTCCTTAGGGCCCACGACACCCTTGCTATGCCACTAGATCAGAGGCACGGATATACTCGCATGAAATTTTGCGCTGGAGTCTGAAAGACCTACCAGAGGCGTCTTTGACTTTCTGCCGGCGATTGGAATGGCCAGTTTTTTTATTTTTATTGTGTGCATAGAATCGATATCCCACTATACCTTTATTTTTAGGTCTGGCTTGACAGTGCATCAGTCTATAAGACCTATGGTTAACAATTCTCTACCATATACATAGAGGGGTCTTTGTCTCTGCCCCACAGAAGTACGGTCAGGACTGTTCAGTGGATCATTTCGCCGCCTATGGGGTGCTTGGACTGTAGTGCAGAAGGGACTATTCTACATCTTAAAGGGAAATTGAATCTTCAGACATTAAACTGTTTATCTCATACATACGTTGACACGAAAAGCAATTGTTGCATTCTTTGTATTTTCACCGTAGCAATCATGGGCTCCAAATGCAAGTCAGGCCTATTGGCTTTGTCAATGTTCATTAACAAAATAAAAGTACCTCACTCATTTTCCTTTGTTGCAGATGTTTACAGAAGACTAGTGCAATGATGACTGGATGAATATTGTGTACAAGCTGTACTGTTGGATGGTCAGTCACAATGTCACTTTTCACTGGTCCAAAGGAGCAGAATTATCTAATCGAGATCACTGAAAACATGCGCGAAACAACCGTAGCATCAACATAAGAGACAATCCGCAGTGTTGTATCAGATGTGGCAGAATGGCAGACCTTGTGAAAATCAATCTTCTGACCTATATGTTCGGTGTCGGTTTTGTAATTTCAAATTTTCCAGCCCCTGGAAGATTTTCAAGTAAGGTTTCATCCCAGTGACTCGCTGTCGGATTTGCTTTCTGCGACTAATGCAGCCCTTTCCCCAATGGTTTAACGATAGAGACTTTGGCGCAGCAGAGGAAGATACCATTTATCAAAGATCACAGGGAGAGGGGAAACTAAAGATCAAGAGACTCGGACAAATGGGTGGCTGCAAGTAGAGGAAGCAGAGAAAAACAACTGAAAGCAGAGAGCAGGAAAGATGAAAGCAACCTATACAGGCACATCAAAGGCAGCAAGGCCGGACGAGGGCAGTGGCTGTGGTGACTGCCAACTTTATCCGACATGCCCTGCGGCAAACACAGAACACAAGTCCGACTCCAGGCCTGCCACAGCCCACTGGAATGATACAGTTGGTCTCGTGACAGTTCCCATGGCTTTACACCGCCCGAGGTAGTAACTCCACACTCCTTTTATAGGTGCAATGACAGATATCGCACAACTGATAGTCCCCGCTTCCCAACCACACACACAACCACACACCCAACCACACAAAAACAACCACAAGCACACACACAAGCACAACACACACACGCACACAACCCCACACACACAACCACACACCCAACCACAAGCGCACACACAAGCACAACACACAAGCACAACACACACGCACACAACCACACACACACAACCACACACACAACCACACACACAACCACATACAACCACACCGTCAGTGCACACTTTCACCAGGCACAGACACCATCAGTCAGTGCATGCTTTCACCGGGTACAAAAACCACCAGCCGTCAGTGCACGCTTTCACCAGGCACACACCACCAAATGTCAGTGCACGCTTTCACCAGGCATACACCACCATACGTCAGTGCACGCTTTCACCAGGCACACACACCACCAGCCATCAGTGCACAGTTTCTACAGGCACAAACCCCACCAGACATCAGTGCATGCTTCCACCAGGCACACACACACCACCAGCCGTCAGTGCACACTTTCACCAGGCACACACACACCACCAGCCGTCAGTGCACGCTTTCACCAGGCACACACACACACACCACCATCCGTCAGTGCACGCTTTCACCAGGCACACACACACACACCACCATCCGTCAGTGCACGCTTTCACCAGTCACACACACACCACCAGCCGTCAGTGCACGCTTTCACAAGGCACACACAATCGGCCGTCAGTGCACGCTTTCACCTGGCACACACACCACCAGCCGTCAGTGCACGCTTTCACCTGGCACACACACCACCAGCCGTCAGTGGACGCTTCCACCAGGCACACACACCACCAGCCGGCAGTGCACGCTTCCACCAGGCACACACACCACCAGCCGGCAGTGCACACTTCCACCAGGCACACACACCACCAGCCATCAGTGCACAATTTCTACAGGCACACACACCACCAGCCATCCGTGCACACATCAATTGTTAACGCATCCACAATTAACTATTGTAGCAATCGCAGTATGGCGCACTTTACTTTTAAACATATTCATCTAAAGCGCAGCATGCCACCATTGTTACAAAAATAAATGCACATTTTTGTTGGCCTACAATTTATTTAGACTTTTGTTGCAATTGGTGTTGCAAGATTTAGCAATGCCAATAGCTCAAACTTAATTAATGCGAGGCCTATTGCATTGCAAATGCTTGTTTCCTAATGGTAGTAAGGTGCATAGGTGCTGTGCAAGACGTTTGCCATAAAGTGCATCTGTTTCACTTTAAACATACTAAATAAATATTGTTCTCCTTATCTGAAAGGGCTTCAGTTGTTGAAGGGCGTGCAATTTCAATGTATACTTCATTATAAAACATGACCCAAATCACCAATGTTCCAATCTCTGATCGAGACACAGAATAAGTCAGATACTGGTTTTTGCCAACTCCTTAGCTGCTGAGTTCAGAAATGTTACAGTTTAAAATGCCAGTTGCATGGGGGCTCTGCTCAGTAATGTAATAACAGCAGGTCGACATGACCTCATTTGCAAAGTTCTTATGTAGGTCGTAGGAGTCTTCGTCTCTGTACTAGCAAGGCTGGGCAAACACACCGTATATGGAGCGAAGATTTGTTTGTTTGGCCACAGAGCTGACATCAGGGAGTTGTCCAGTGCTTGTTTCCAGGGGGGCATGTGGTCCTTCTAAGCAAACACCCCAAGTCGTAGTTGCAGGAGTTCATGTTTCTTGCACCAGGAAACCCCAAGCGGCGTACGAAGGCAGAATCGCCCAGGCACGGCTTTTACTTGCTGCTGCAGCCTTGTCCGTGACAAAGGATGATAATTTTGCAGCTTTATTTGTAATGTGTTTAAAAGCAACGTAATCCATGGAAGTGTGCCAAGCGGCGCATTCCATGGAAGCGTGCCAAGCGGCGCATTCCATGGAAGCGTGCCAAGCGGCGCATTCCATGGAAGCGTGCCAAGCGGCGCAATCTATGGGAGCGTGCCAAGCGGCGCAATCCATGGAAGTGTGCCAAGCGGCGCAATCCATGGAAGTGTGCCAAGCGGCGCAATCCATGGAAGTGTGCCAAGCGGCGCATTCCATGGAAGCGTGCCAAGCGGCGCATTCTATGGAAGCGTGCCAAGCGGCGCATTCTATGGAAGCGTGCCAAGCGGCGCATTCTATGGAAGCGTGCCAAGCGGCGCATTCCATGGAAGCGTGCCAAGCGGCGCAATCCATGGAAGCGTGCCAAGCATCTTCTAGTTGCAGCTTTGCATTTGAGTCCTGTAATACTGAGAACACCGAGTTCTCTGTGTGAGCCTGCCTATTTCGGACATAACTTTTCCCAGTGAACAAATCGGGCCTGTAGTCTTTTCCTTTAGCTTCACACCGTAACCGACACAGTGTGCCAAAGCTGATAACCAGTGTGCATAAAGATAGAAAATGACAAATGTGATTACAACCTTCTGTTGAGTCTCTCACAGTTGTCAACTTTATTAATTTTTTTTTTACAAAGGTCGCTGCAGATGATTCTGGTACAGTTTTTCTAAGCGTTTGGAGACTATAAGCGGGGTCACTGGAATTATGTGATTTTTCCGGTGCAGCATTTTCCGCATATTTGTGAATTTTCCGCATTTGCCACATGATCCATCAACTGCTACGTAATATGCAGATTTGAACAACCCAAAAATTGTTTCTAGCTCAAACCGATCATATGTTACTAAAAATGCAGAGACACATTGTCACACAGCAGAAGGCCTTTTGCAAAGGTTGACTGGTCCCCTTTCTGTTGTTTATTACTGGATTTTGGTGTTAAGCTGGTCCTAATGAGGACCATCTTTGTACCGAAAGTGTTAACCTGTGCAGAAATGCCAGAATAAGGAAACAATACTATCACAAAATGTGCTGCATTGTGCAGCATTTTTTAGTCCACTCTGCCTCATAATTTGGTCCTCCCTGGCCACACAATTCCTGTGGACCTGAATGTAAGGAAATAGGAATGTGGTGCTCCTCTGGGTAACCTATCCCTTACTTTGAATAGAGAATTACCTAAGTAGTAGAACCGACTGTGACGATTAATTTTAAAACTATGAAAATCTGCAGCAATAAATCCAACTTAAACTTGGGAGCCACCAGAGGGTACCCTGCAGATCTGGGCCATGGCACCATTGCACCTGCTGCACAATTTATATCTGTGTTGCCCTTTCAATCAAGAGGAGTTTCAGCAATGAAAATAAACAGCCCTGTCAGCCGGTGATTTTTAAAACTATCGGCATCCAAAACTGATGTGTGCTCGACTTCCGAAGTATGTTAATATCTGGGACCTGCCGCAATTCCCAAGGTATTCCACAGACAGAACTCTGGGCTGCATTGAAGTCCCCGGGGCGGCTCTCCTGCTGCTTCAGGACTGCCTTTCATTGCAGGTGTTTACACTTCCTCGATTTAGCTTTTTATAAAGACCAAACAGGTCTTTAAAAATGCAGGCAGAATTACAAAGGCTCCAATTAAGCCCTTTACAAATGACGAGGAATCCTTTGTGGTGCGTGGTGTTTGTAGGTCTCTGTGCGGAGAGAAACCGGAGTGTGTGCGCCCGCTCAGGCGCGCGCTTTAGAGGGAAGTATGCTTGGTATAGCTGTCGGGCTTTTAATAGCGGTGACACAGAACATATCAAACACTGTTCTCCCAGAGCTCTCAAGTTTCCCGGTCCATGCATGAGTAACACATCCAGTCTAGTGTTTTCCTTCAATGCATTCTGGTACTTGTAGTCCTATTTATCAGATTTCATATTCTGTACTATTACCAGACTATAGAGGGGGAAAAAGCCTGGACTGGATGAGATACTCTTGCATGGACTGGGGACAGTTCAGACTTACCGTCACAATATTAAGCTTAAAAAGCAGGGAGCTCGATGACTACATTCAGACGTATCTGCATCCAGCTCTGACCCTATGTATCGTTGTAAGAAACTGGCTCTATATATACTGCACCAAAGTGAGGTACAGTGTGTATAGAGACAAAGGGTCTCCAGAGTTTTGGCAGAGGTTAAAGTTAAATAGAACCTTACTCTCTAAAGTGGTAGCTTGGTCGAGCAGTAAGGCAGTATCATAGGACAGCGTTAAGCATTTGATGTACACACTCAGTCAGCAAATTAATTCATACACTCAAGAACTGAACTCTAGGACAATTGTTTTTGTATAAAAAAAATATACTGTTTTATTGCTAGAACCAAGCAAGCCTGGTACAGGTAAGCATATACATTTTGCAGTAGTAAATTACTTGTATGGACACAGTTCAACATTGCAGTATAACTTGTACTGATTTTGGTTACAGTTTATGTAAGCAGCTTGCAACACTTAGCAGGTATAGTATATTCAAATGAATAGGCTTTTTAAAGAAAAATGCAATTAATTACTTTTGCTAACACAGGGCTGGATCCTAGATTCAGCACTGGGACATTTCCTGTAAACAGTTGAGTAAATTCGTTTTAGTTAGAGGTAAGATTTTTAAAGAATATTCTTGTATTTAAAAATTTGACAAACTTTTTCACAAAGAACCCCCAATGTTATCCTATGGAAGGAAATACAATTCACAGGTAAGTTACTTTTCTTACTCAGTGCTGGACACCTGGGTTCAGCACTGGGGCCTTTCCTGCAATCAGTTGAGAAGATTCGGTTAGGTTATTTGTGCGATTTTTACGGAATATTCTTAGTTTTCAAAAGTCGACACTTAAAAACTTTTTGGGAGTAAAAGTGTCAATGTTATCCTATGAGGAAAAACAGGTTATCGGTTACGAGGTAAGTATTCGGTCTTTGAAGTTAGGGTTCTGGGGCAAGACTCTGGGGTCTCCCAGGGTCAGTGAGGCGCTGTTGTTGCACTCCCAGTGGCACTAGGGTGGCCGGGTGCAGAGAGTTTAGGCCCAATGTTATCCTATGGAGGATAGGGGGACTCCAGTTGGTGGCTGCTGGCAAGCAGGCCACGGGGTTGAGGGAGCAAAGCTCCTAGGGTTAAGCTCAGGGCAAGTTGGGGACCAAGTTAGCACCAAAGGGGCACCCTCAGTGGCACTAGGGCGGCCGGGTGCAGGGTGCTGTTTTGAGGTCAGGTGCCCTGTTGTTTTCAAAGGGGATTTTCGGTTTTGGTTTTCAGCTGCAGGCTCAGTCCAGGAAGACGTCCGGGAGGAACCAACAGCTGGGCAGGTAAGTTGGAGGGCTCGGGGACGTAGGTGCACCTTGGGTTCTTTTTTCCAGGGCGGCTGGATGCAGGGGTGTCTTTTGAGGTTGGATCTCACCTTACCGGACCACTCGCGGTTGGGGGTGGTCTCTGTGCAGAGGCTGCAGGCAACGTCGGGGAGTCCTGGAGGGGTCAACCCACGGTGAACTCAGACTCTGGGGCGCTGGGGGAGCTTGCTGGAACCAGTGGGCCACTCGAACTCTGACCGTAGGTGACGGGTGCAGTGGTAGTTCCAGGCATCTGGTTCCTTTGTCCTCAGCAGGCTGTCTGTTTTCAGAGTTTCTTTTGAACAGGGCTGCTGTTCACAGGAGATCCGGTCTTTGTTGAAGGCAGTCAGTCCTCCCAGGGTTTCTGGAGGTCGCTAGCTGCAGGAGAAGATGATTTTTGACACAGGATCTCTGGAAACTGCAGACGGGCCAGTAGGGCTGGGGCCAAGTCAGTTGTTCTCTGCAGTCTCATCTGCTGGGCATTTTCTTTCATCATTTTTCTTCTTAGGTTGCGGGAATCTCTCTTCTTGGTTCAGGGCTGCCCCCTAAATACTGTATTTAGGGGGAGTTTTAGGGGTCTTGGGGTCAGTAGCCAATGGGCTACTGACCTTAGGTTGACTACACCCTTGGTGTGCTCACCCCACTTGGGGGAGGGAGCACAATCCCTAGTCCTGATTGGGGAGCGCCTGCCATCTGGCGAGCACTGGAGAGTGGGATTCACCTCGACTCCCCCACCTGAGGGGTGGAGTTGGCAGAGGTGGGCACACCTCGTGGGCTGGCTAGTTTTTCCTGCCCGTCTTCCTGCCGAAAGGGAGGGGACACAGGAAGGGGGCCTGCTCTTGCTAGCAGGAGAGGCTGGGGGTCGCATTACAAAGGCTGCCAGGCATTTGAAGCTCCCCTGCCACAGATGGCTCTTCCTGGCCTGGGGGAGGTGTGAACCGTCCTGGAAAGGCTGTTTCTGGGCTCAGGGAGCGTAGGCTACCACCCTAGGGGTCCAGAAATCTGTCTCGTGGTGTCAGGCTGGTGTGTACAAGTCAGGGAACCCACCAGAGGCTGGTCGTTTTTCAGGGGGCATCTCTGAGATGCCCTCTGTGTGCATTTTTCATTAAATCCCACAGTGGCATTAGTTTGGGTTTAATGGGCTGTGAAGTTTGATACCAAACTTCTCAGTTTTGATTGTAGCCATTATGGTGCTGTGGAGTTCGTAAGGACAAGCTCCCAGCACCATATACTCTTAATGGCAGCACTGCACTTACAATTCCTAAGAATGGGCTTAGACACTGTAGGGGTACGGGGTTTATGCACCTGTACCCTCACCACTGGCATAGGGCACCCAGCTAGAGGGGTGACTGATCTATGCCAGGGCAGTGGGTTGTAGGCATGGCACACAGGGATGTGTGCCATGTCGACTCTTTACTTTGTTCTGCACCAAAACACGCAGCCTGCAAAGTAAGTGTGTGTGTAGGTGTGTGTGTAGGTGTGTAGGTGTAGGTGTGTGTAGGTGTGTGTGTGTGTAGGTAGGTACAGGGCCTCTAAGGGTGGCACAATAAGTGCTGCAGCCCTTAGAAGTCTTCCCTGGTCACAGTGCCCTGGGTACCTGTGGTATCATTTATCAGGGGCTGACCTGTGGCCAGAGACGCCAATTGGGTTAGTTTTGGGGAAAGAACACAGGCCCTGTGAACCTGATTGGCAGGGACCCAGGGCACACCAAGAAAAAGTGCATCAGTAGTCTCGCAAAAAGTGGGGGGGTTACTGCAACAGAAACACACTTTCCTACAATCATGGGATGTCTTTATCTCATCATGACATTGTTTGAAGCATTATACCTCCCGCCCTTTTTTTTTTTTGTTTTTTTTTTTTGGGCTCGCCTGGCGTTAGCAGCGCATGCGCTGCTCTCGCCATGCGAGTGCTCCTTGGAATCAATACGGATTCCAAAGCTTTCAGAAGCCCCACCCATCTTTTTCATTTGCTGGTGTCACGCTGGCGTCATTCTCCATGGTAAACGCTGGCTCATGATTGAAAAGGAGACTTCTTAGTCCCTCCTGGTTATCGCCTTGTCCGCTTTTGGCCAAGCCCACCGGGACTGGATCTTTTACTCTGCGGCGTGACACAGGGTCATCTAATTGCTCGGTGAGCACTTTCTTTTTTCATTCCCACAATGGCGTGGCAATAGCTTTTTAGGTCTCGCAGGAGGACCACACTTGTTTATTTATTTAATTACATTTTGCTGCGCGATTTGCTTTCACTGCGCTTGTTTTGTACTTTTAGGCAGTGTGTGTTCTTCTGCTATCTGGTTAGGCGCCTGGTGTCCAAAGCAAAATGTTCTGCTGTGTTTGCAGTTTTCAGAGGGCTTGCCACAAAGTTTGTCCACTTGTACATTTAGAAACCTTTTCGAAGGACGTTCCCAGCAACTGTGAGGGCTTTGCAATGTCTCCGCTTGCTCCCTAGCCCCCTATATATATCTTTTCGGCTGATCATTTTGCTGCCGTTCGCAAACAGTAAAATCGCAATTTTGAATTGTTTGAGAGCGTGCAAGCTTAAAGAAAGCTGGTAGGCTCGGTGCTGAAGCGGTGCCCTTCTCAGGCCTTGGCCGATGCTGGGACCTGCTTTGTTCTGTGTAGCGTTCCCTTGGAGTTAAGATGCTTGCTGCTCCGGTGCTGTAGAGGCCGGTTACCTATGGAGTGTGGATGCCGAGGCTGGCAGCAATGAATCACAAAGTATATTTTTGGTGCCGCTTTTTCCCCCGTCCCGTTTTGTCGCCAGTGACATTGAATCGCTGACGATCTAAGAGTGGCCGCTGTTTACCTAGTCTTTTTTTTCATTTCCAGTTTGTATGCAGAGTCAGTCAGCAGCCCGTTTGCTGTGGTACAGCCAAGGTAATTTGTATTCTAATAGCAGGGGTTGCCTTGGCAACAGTTAGGTGACAGGAAAACATTTGCAGACTGGCTGCACAGGCCCCTCATTGCTCACTGATCCACACGCTGACTAGAAAGGGAGCCCAATGTTGGGGAAGTAGAGAATAATGCCCCGCACTGACCCCCGAGCGCACAGGCCGTAGTGTGGGTCCGCCTAGTACTCAGCTGGCTCTGGGCTGCAACACGTCTGCTTCTCACCCAAGCAATTTCAGGGACTTTTATTGTAGCCTGATACTGCAATGTGATCAATTTTGAGCCTTCCAAAGTTTGTATCAAATAAAACTCTTTCCAGCTCTGAGGGGCCTGAAACAGAAAGTTTGTTTGTTGAAACTCCAATCGCTGTCCTGAAAAGTGTTTGCCAAAGTCTTCAATAAGCGCAGAGTTCTGCTCTAGAGACTAGAAGTGGTGTTGGTAATGGGAAGAATGTATAATGTTTTTAATAGCTCCACGATTGGAACAATTAGTAATTTCAGGAAGATACCAATTTTTTTCTTTGTGTGTATGCAGTTTTATATAGCGCAAACTCAACCCAAAGGTATTTGGTGCGCTTTACATTAGCACCAGTTGCACTACAGGCGGACACATTAATTTATAGGCACCGGGAGATTGAGTGATTTGCCCAGAATCACAGGATGTTTGAGCCTCCACCAGACTTGAACCTGGTTCCCAAGCTTCAAGGTTGGCTGCTTTGGCCGTTAAGCAACACCCACTAGTTAAATACAGCAATCTGTAGTAGCATAAAATATTAGTATCTTTAATTTTGAAAACTAATTTGCATTTTGGGAACGGATTTATTATATTATTGCATTGTGTTCTGTTTATTTATGGCAAATATGCGATCAGTGGGGGTTGTCTACCTAAAGTGCAGTTCGCAACGCAACTCCAAGGGCTGCTAATGAGAGTAATAAACTGGGGAGAAGAAGGGATCTTAGAGGTTGGGCATATTGTATGTAGTAACAATCATCTCACCTCTGAACTGTACAAAATTGCAGACTTCAACACACAAAAGATGATTGTACAAATGTGCGATCCAACTTTTTTGTGTAGTTGATCACATCCACTAATGCGGAGCCATTGTGCGGTGCACTTGTGCTTGCGGTCGCATGCAATCAATACCTCCGCATTTGAACCTTGCTTCTATAATCCATCCCAAATGAACGAGTGATGCTACTCCTCTCTTCTAATTAACAACACTCGCAGCTTTAAGCAGATGACAAAAGAAGCGTTGAAAGCAAGCCCTGAGCAGAGAGCTGGGGTCGTTGCAGATAACTTTAAAAGCCACCGTTTACCTCAAATGTTCCTATGTAGCGGCAAATCCTAGTGTGCACCTCGGGTTGCACAAAAGACATAGCACAAGCGGCCCAATGACACCCAATCACACACTAGCACTGCTATATCTCACAGCCGTTTGTGTGTGTGTAAACACACAAACATGCCCACATACCACACCGCCACAAGTACCCCCTCAAATGTTATCAAACTGCATGACCCAGTGTGAAGTAATTGTATAGCTCCTCAATCCCTGGCAGCGCAGCACCCAGGATAATGTGCTGCATGGCTAAACACTTATAAGGTCCCAAAGGAGAGACCTATTGGCTATGCCAATGCTTGTTCTTTTTTTATAACCAGTCTATTTTTTTTTCTTTTCTTTCAATTGCTGCATTTGAAGTAAACCAGGACTATTTCTCCCAGAATACAGTAGCTTGTCAAATGAAAGCTAAGTGGACCACCTTAATCCTCCTAAAACTCAAATACTCTTGAACCACAGCACCAATAGTCATGGCGAGAGGGGGGTGATTGAGACATTATATTTTGATATTGGGATCTGCCACAAAATCGAAACTGTATTCAAGTTAAGCTATTAAACTTTATTTAGAGAAAGTGTAGTATTAATGCGTAACTGGCAAAGACTACCTATTCGCCTTGTTGGTAGATGTAATCTGATCAAGATGACAATTCTTCCTAAATTCCTCTACCTATTTCGATCTATCCCAGTGCTTGTACCCAACTCAGTTTTTAGGAAACTAGAGTCTGCCGTAAAGAGTTTGATATGAGGCTACAAAAAAAGTTAACGGGTCATTAGATTTTTAGGTCTCGCCTACGCAGGGCGCAAGCGCTGCTTAGGAGATGACCTCTTGGAATCGCTCAGGACTTTTTGTGAAACTCGTGCATGTACTTCACTGTTCCCAATGAGCCATCGTGCATGTGTGGCGTTTACCTTGCGGGAGCGAGCAGTGGCACCATCTGTTAGCAATTATCACGCCTGCCGCTGCTCGCTCCGGCAAAGTAATCGCTTTTGCTTTTTTTTCTGCTTTCAATTGGTGCCTGCTGTACTTTTATCTCAGACCAGCAGGGGCGCAGCTATCAGCCCTGCGGCTTTAAATCACTTGTTCATCTATACATTCCTCTCGGGGAGTTAAGCTACTGCAACAGCCCACGGTCTGTAACCTACATGGATGTGCGTCATGACTATACACATTTTCTGTGAATGAGTCTACAACGCTCTTTCTACCATCTTAAGACTAACTCTTCGTTACTCAAAAAGGGTTTTATCCAATGAGTGGTCTGCTGAGGGCCTTTGGATGCCCTATGGGGTCCTTAGAAGTCACCCCACAGATAAAGGCATCATTATGTTAAGACAAGGAGGGAGGCACAAACTGACGCCTGTTCTTTGGGGTGTTCGACTTTCTGGATTTGGCTTTACCCACTTACTGGAGGGAAAGGAACGCTGTCACTCGAGCTGTTATCTTTGTCCAAGTTGCAGGACACACACAAGCACTAAAGCAGGCCGTGCAGCCGCTGCCCTCACTCCAACACAGTGACACTGCCAACTGCAGCGAGGGGGCTGAGGGTGAGCCGGGATCCGACACGGATACACAGCGCAACACTGCCACAGCGGGGCCAGGGGCCATGCTTCAAGCGACTACTCACAGTGAAACCGCCAACTCCATGGAGAGTTCAGTGCTCCACTGCAAAAAAACACTGCCAGCTGCAGGGAGAGGCAGTGCTTCACAGCAAACACACACTGTGACACTGCCAACCTCAGCGAGAGACCGTGCTCCACACCAAATACACACGGTGACACTGTCAGCTGCAGGGAGAGGCCGTGCTTCACAGCAAAAACACACGGTGACACTGCCAACTGCAGTGAGAGACCGTGCTTCACACTAAATACACACAGCGACACTGTTAGCTGCAGGGGCAGGCCATGTTCATATCAAATACACACCAAGGCACTGCCAGCTGCAGGGAGAGGCTGTGCTTAACACCATGGCACTGTCAGCTACAGGGAGAGGCCGTGCTTCACACCAAATACACACTATGGCACTGCCAGCTGCAGGGAGAGGCTGTGCTTCACACCAAATACAAACTATGGCACTGTCAGCTGCAGGTAGATGCCGGGTTTCACATCAAACACCACAGCACTGCCAGCTGCAGGGAGAGGCAGTGATTCAAAGTAATTACACGCCGTGACACTGTCAACTGCATGGGGGAGTGCAGTGCTTCACGCCAAAATACACCGTGACACTGCCAGCCGCAGTGAGAGGACTGTGGGTGAGCCGGGCTCCTACTCTAATACACAGCGTAGTACTGCCAGCAAACAGCTGGACCAGCATTGGCATAGCCAGTAGATCTCGCTTTTGGAACCTTATAAGTATTTATTCATGCAGCACAATATCCTTGGTGCACCAACATTAACTGTTGCATGGTTAAACCCTTATAAGGTCCCAAAGGCGAGACCTATTGGCTATGCCAATGCTTGTTTAAATTACCTATTGCAACAAGAATCGGCATTGCCAATAGGTTTGGCTTAAGAAAGCACTGTAAAGCCAGACCTAAAAATTATCGTAGGTTAATGACTGCCCTTCTCCCATCTGTGCCTCTGCCATAGAAAAACACCATATATTATCTTGTTGTCGAAGACATTTTAATAGCTTTACAATGTCCTGTGGGTGCCCCTCAAAGTTCAACTTCAGGCAGCCAAAAAGATCACAGCTGTGTGGAGGGCAAGAACTTTTTCTGTGGAAGCCTACAACTTCAGCCCAATGAAAAAATGTAATCCTGGCTCCCCACGTGTGGGCGGAGCCAAAGCCCCTCTCTAGTGATGCTCACGTAATTGTCTGGCGACAGCTGCGCTGTCAAACCAGACCATAAAATAATTTCCGTTTTATTGTCGTCTTTTATAACTGGGAATACCCCCGTAATTTATCATTTTTGCTTCAGTAAATTTGCTAGTTGCTGTTTTATCAAGATCATTGACCCCAATTTTCACAAGAGTCGAATTTAAGGTAAGCAGCTATGTTGATTGGGAAGGCATGTACGAAGACGCTTAACTTTACTTTACTCACCAGAGTACATTCCTTTGGGAGATCGTTATTGTAAAGTGTGGGCTGCCAGGGAGACCAATGATGTGATTATGGTGAAATTTACTCCTTCCAAGAACTGCAAAATAAGTGTGACTCTCGCGCCTGTTTCTAGAAGCCTCTTCAGATTCGGGCACACATTAATAGATTCCCACCAGCTCAAATTAGTGCACTACTGTTCCATTAAAGGCTATTTGATATAAAAATACACAGACCTAGCAATCTAAAAATAATCCGTTATTTAATAACTCGAGTCGTTCTGTGGTAGTTTAGAATCACTTGAATTGTGCTGGAGCTAAGATTCAGACTGTGCACGTAGCAGTGCAATTATTTCAAATTCAATTCTTGTTGGTCATAAGCTGTTTTGGTGTGCAAATTTAAAACTTCACCACTTAAAAATAATTATTAAGCTATGCTACGCTCCTTTCAGCTATTCAAATGGAGAGTAAGGCAGAACTCTACCTGTCCAAGATGCGAGATCAAAGATGCTGAAGACATACTGTGAAAGCTAAAGCCGTAGGGGGCTACTGTTTCACAACCGATGAGCCAAATAACTGTACAGGAAGTTTAATATAACCTTATAGCCCACTGCCAAGGGCTATACTGGTTGTTAAAGGCCCTGAATCAGATTTATAACGAGGGAGAGGGCCCTGAACAACCGGTATAGCCCGAGACAGATGGGCTATAAGGCTATTGCAACACTCCGCCCACTAAGGGTAGAATGTTGTGAATTAAAAAGCGAGAAACGTGCTGACAGATGTTGGAATATGGGAGCTTCGGCTTATACCGTCCATCATAAGCCCGAAGCTACTCCATTGTCTTCAAAGGAGCTCTCGACATTCCAGTGTTCTAATTACTATTGGACCGATGAGCAAATAATGGAAGAGATCCAAGGGCTATTGCTCATTGCCGCTACTGTAGCTCGAATCTGGGCAAAAAACAGTTGGGAAACAAAATGGGGACCCAAGTAAAGGTGATGCCAACAATATTTTAATAATCTAGATCATGCAAGATGAGTTGGTAATATAACTAATCCAATGGAGCTTTCTGTATAATATGCCATTGTTTTAAGGCTTTTGTATTCTTTCCTGTCTTCACCTATTTATCTTTTTCTTTTTTCTATCTACTCTCCATGTCAAACATATTGTGTATTTCTCTCTGTAATGGCTGCTGTCTCAAACCGCTAAAAATGGAAAAAAAGCAGAGCGAACTAGGAAAATGGTGTCCTGGTATCTGGTAAGGTCTGGCAATATTGGACCCCATATGCCCTCTTGCGGCATCCCCTTCATCGTTCTAAACTGCAATTCTCAACATGGCAATTGCTTCACACCTGAAGAGTGGCTTTTCCAGGGCACATTACTAATGGCTAGTTACCCTTTGTCCAACTCATCCTCGTCACAGCGATTACTAATGAGGTGTTCAGGAAAAAGGGGTAATGGAAGTCTAGGTATGAGGAGGTGCGGAGAAGGAGAGCAAAGCTGGACAGAGAGGGAGAGCAGGCTATGGAGAAGGGGAATAACATATTTACATTATGGAGTAGCAGCAGGTTTTGCTGCTAAGTTGTTCCAGTTCATGTGGTCACTTTGAGGCAGCCCTGGCATTTACCCAACCCCGCTTTGAATTCTGGGATCTGCATGCCCGTACCTCTAGTTGGAAAAGTATAATTGCAAGTCCCAGAGTGCAAAGTGTTGTTGCTTTCAATCTACAACTAGGATCCTGATAAAGATCTTTCTTTTTATTCCTTTAGAACTGAAAAAAATTGTGATTACTGTTCTCATCCTTTCAAAACTTGATTATTGTAACGTATAATAACCTGCAGAAGTGGCTACTTCATAAACTACAGATCTTGCAGAATACCGCAGCCCGTCTGCTAGCAGGTATCCCCAAACATCAATCCATCGCCCAGGCACTAGTTCAATTTCATTGGCTGCCAGTGCATAAGCGTATTGATTGCAACGCTCTATGCACAGCTTTTAAAGCCCTGCACGGGATGGGCTTAGTATACCTTCAAAAGAAATGTATCTGGTACAATCCCACAAGAGCCCTGCGCTGCGCTCTAGCACACAATCGGGCTGTCCCTAGATTTAGGAGAGCCCGCTTGGGAGGTAGGAGCTTTGTTCTTGGCATGATTCACTGTTGGAATGCCATGCTACTATATTTGAAATCCTTTACATCTGTCTTCTTTCAGGAAGAATTTTAAGACTTGACTTTTTATTCTTGGTTAGTCTCCTTTTGTGTCTTCCCTTCTCTTGTCTCTGGTTAGCACCATGATACCTCAGGTCATATGTTCGCGCTCTACAAATCTTATTTCCATTCCAATTAAAGGTGAACTACTTGCAGTCCTGGGAGTAGATGGAGAGAGAGAGCGCAAAGTAATCCCAAGTCATATTTGATACATTCAGCCAGTCCCTACTTTCAGCCAACATGTTGCATTCTGGGACTAGTAGGGGTATTTTTAACCCTTTTGGAATAGGCTGAAAAATCCCAGCATGCAGTCTGGCTGCAAAAAAGTCAGAACTGGCAGAAGGTGTCATGGGGTTACCAATGACCGCTCATTTCCATCTTGGGTTTGTTTTAATAGCGCCACCTTGTGGCAGACTTGTATTTTAAAAATGCACCATTTAAATAAACAACTATGGTGCATTTTTAAGACGCAAGCTAACAAGAATCTCACTTACAATGGAAACGTATGCTGAGCTGCAATCTTTCTCTTTATAATTGCATTAAGGGTGAAGTACCTTACTTCGATAATAGAGGTCCCTTTACAACTCTACAGGGACACCTAGTAACAGCCTGTGGTACTGCACCCTTTCCTTGCTTCGTGGAATCTTTTATTACTCATGCTACTGCTGGAATATGTTTTAACCAGAAAAAAAATAAACATTAGCATCAACAACGACAATAGCTCAAACTTTCAATATTGTAAGACCTATTGCATTGCAAATGCTTGTTTTGGTAGCGTGCTGGATGATTTGAGATCTGTCAGTGTAGTTCAGATTCAGCCAGCAGCCAAGCGGGGGCATGAGCGGCCTTTCTAGAGGCTTGTGGCTGGAGGCAGCTGGGCCACTGTTGCCCCCTCTTTCACCAAGGGGCCTGAGGTGTTATTGCCAGTCCCCAACTAGGCTGGCTAATTGATATAAAAAGCTTATGTGGGCTGGCTAATGACACATTAATGTATGCAAAGTTGGCAGGGCCCTGAGCAGAAGTGGCCTCGCTCATATTCAGGTGTGGTTCACCATTGTGAACTAATCCGTGAACAAAGAGTCCTGGCAACATTTACCTTTTCTTTTTTTTTTTTTTTTTTTTTTTTTTTTTACCTCCATGAAGTTAAGAAAACGCACCTCTTTTAGAGAAACCCCACCCTCTCCTTCATATACTACTTAAAACACTGAAGCAGTGTTTTGCAAAAAGGTGCAATCCGCAAATGTTGGCTACCCGGGCCATTTTTTATCCCAATCCAACTCTAGCGGACACCTATGTATTACTCGACTTCCCCCTTATTTTTCCTGGCAGAGGCTTCTAGAAACGATCTGGCTGTTCTAGAACAAAGGAAATGTCACATTCCGGCAATGTCTGCATTTGCATTTTTGCATCAGCTCAGCAAAAATCCAGTCTGCAGGGGACACCTGTAAAGCCGCCAAGAGCCCATCTATCTAGAAAGCATCGTGTTTGGAACTTCCTGCTTGGGGCTGACTAACTTCCTTTTGTAATCACAGTAGAAAATCTGCATTCCACGCGGTGCAGCAGCAAATAAAATAGGCCTCTTTCTCCCTGGTCTGGTAGTAAAATACACCCATTATCGGGACGCATTGGGCTCCTGGCACCCTGTGGCCCTGGTTCCACTACACCTTCTGCACTATTGATGGCTATGCCCCTGCTTCGATTACATGTATGGTTCATGCACCACTCGCCAGATATGGAATCATTTTTGAGCTTTCGTTCCAGAATGAAAGTACAAAATGGCACATTGGCGTGGGCAAACATGAAGACGGGAGCAAATCCAACCAGGGAGGCCTGATCTATGCAGTTGTGGTCCATCCAGGAGGCCTTTTCCATCCTCCTGCGGAATTGGAGTAGCGAAGGCCTGATCCTGGTGCGAGATGGCATGTCGCTCAGCGTCTTGAGTGGGTAGCTAGCTGTGAGAAGTTGGCCTGGTATATGATGTTCACTAGTTAAAGTGACCACCTTGTACCATGCCAAGCAACCCTTATGGTGTGGTTGTAAGTCAACCTTTTCGGACTAGCTGCCCTAGTGGTAGCGTAGGCTAAGCAGTCTTTGAGGCTAAACTCGTGAAGCGTGTTAAGCCAGCTGTTTTACCAAATGCAACCCCCTTTTATACCAATGAAAGGACACCACACAGATATATATTCAAAATATATATGTATTTATTTCTCAAAGTAACCCCTAGTCTCTTTATGAGCACAGGAGCACAAATCGTCAAACAAGATTACAGTAGAATACACAGAGGTTGCACTTTATATGGATAGGCCCTGGTGGCCACTCGAACCATATACTAAAATAGTGGTATAAGTACCACGAACAGAAAAGGGAAAAGGCCTAGGGCCTCTAGAATCGCTGGGCCTACAAGGAGCTAACTTCAGTTAGTGACCAGGAGGTCCACGGGTGGCGTGTGCAGAGCAAATAGTCACACGCGTGCTCCCATAGGTTTCAATGGGTGCGTAAAAAGTACAAAGTTACTGCAAAGAGGATCTTCCGGATGGACTAGGAACTCAAGATTTGGAACACAGGCACTAGAGATGTAATACTACACTTGGGCACAGGAGTGCCAGCTTTACCTCACCCACAGGAAGCGGGTGCATAGGCCTCGAAGTGCGTCGGGTTTCTTCTATCTGTTCCTTGGAGCCTGTGGACAAAGATGCTGCAGGCGGTCGGTCCGGGAGAGATGCGGTGGATCCAAGAGTGGATCGGAGATGTTGAAGACCTGTAAGCAGAGGGGACAGTGTTCACAGTCACTAGCCAGTGACCAGCATGGCACCAGGTGGGTACCAGGCAATGTCGGGTGCAAACAGGAAGAAAGGTGTAGCTTGTCTCTGCAGCCACGTGGTCCCTGGAGGTCGACGACGTCCAGGAGTCGGTTCACGAGCTGTCCCACGCAGGCTCTCGCTGTCGGCGGTGTCGGCGACTTGATCGAAGCAAACAAGCCTTGGCAAAAGCAATTGTTGTGGAGAACAAGATAAGCTGATTGTTCTGACCAGCAAGGTCAGAGGGACTGCTCCTTTGGAGGGGAGCAAGGGCCAATCTGGAGCAACCAGACCAGCGGTGTATTTCGTAAAGTTCATCGCCAAGATGGCTACTAGCCAGCAGGCCAGCAACCGGTTAGGCGCGTCGAGTGGCAAAATGCAGAAGGGCCCCACGCAGATCGTGGAGATGCTGGAGGGCTCACCTTTGGTGCAGATGCTGCTCGGGTGTTGGGCTTCTCAGATCCCAAAGCACAACTTGGAGGGAGCCTCGGTTGTTGCACTTGTCAGCTTGTCGTGGTCGTTTCAAGATGGCTGGCTCCACGTGTCTCGGTGCCTCCACGGGTCTCCTCTTTTCAGGGACTATGGATCGGGCGGTGAGAGGTCTGAAGGTCCAGGTCTTGTCAGTCTCTGGGCTCGGGCTCCGGCAGGAGGCGGCGGCAAAGCAGACGCTGATTCGCTGGATGGTGCTTGCGTTAGCAAGGTGGTCACTCCCTGACCACAGGGGAGATTTCCTTCAGTCTTCTGTGCAGCAGAATGTCGAAGTTCCCGTCTTCTTCTTAGTTTCAAGTTGATTCCAGGATGTCTGAAGTCTTAGGACACAGCTCCTACCTTTAAGCGGATTCTAGGGGCCGGACTACCTGCTAGGTCCCTCCCTATGGGTGAGACCAGGAAGGGGGGTGGTTACACCCCCAATCCTTTGTCCAGCTCGCCCCAGGCCCGGGACTGGTGTGCCCCAGGACCGGTTTGAACTGGCATATGCACCGAGGCTCCTTGTGAGCCACAGGCATGTCTGGTTTCTTTCAAGCCCTACCTGACCAATACACAAAATCCTGTCTGGGGTGGTGCATGCACCTCCCCTGGCAGGAAACCCTTTGTCCACACCTCCCAAGCTGGAAGGACTCCCAGCAGCAGGAGGGCAGACTTGTGTCTGTGGTGGCAGCATCCATTTTGTGGAGCTGAGGCTATGTCTGATTTTACCCGGGTTTCAGGTACTGTACATGTCGTGTCCCTCTAGAAGGGTGGAATGCTAACCTCGTCGCCAGAATTGGCGAGGGGTTAGTATTCCAATTCGTATGACACCTTACTCGACATGTTTTGATAAAGCCAAACCAAAGATAGCATTTAACCGCGAGGTTCATAATGCACTTAAGAGTATATGGTATGACGATATCTGGAAACAGTAGAAGGAAATGGTTCCGACCACTGCAGACAGGCTCAGCTCATGCCAGAGCACCATCTCACATGGAACCAAGCACTCTGCCTTCAGGATTGTTAAGGCCTGCCATAGGAGTGACTTATAGGTTACCAGGTGTCCCATTTAAGGTTAGGTATAGGTATACTACACCTAAGTAAGAGGTGATTACACCAACTTACCCCAGCTGAGTGATCAGCCAGTTGTGTCAAATTGTTAGGCCAAGCCTGGGGTGGCATAATACATGCTTCAGCCCCTGGCAGGCCTTGGGTACACCAATGCCCTGGGTACCTAGTGTACACTGGTACAGGGGCTGACAGGGTGATCCAACCAATTGGGTATGTACCTAGGGTACATGGAGTCCATTTTAAAGAGAGAACAGCCAGGCTGAGATCCTGAATAGCAGGATCTCAGGCCAACTAAGTCGAAAAACCAGCTAGACACTAGGCAAAAATTTGGGGGTAACCATAGTCAGATATCCACCTTCCTACACTAGCGTACTCTCATAGTCTGTTTTTTTCCTTTTAGTATTTCTTGACTACAAGCCTGGTGGTGTCATGGGTTCATGTGTTGCACTAGCCTCCGAAACTGTGGTTTTTGTGTTTGTCAATTCCTTGTAGCACACAGATCTTGGATACGATGGGAACTTTTGGGGTGCTGATGCAGAGCACATCGGTCAAGAGGGGAGTGACGTAATCCTACTTCGTTACTGTTTGGATTTAAACAGTTGCGTGGCCCCGCTAATGGGTTGGATGCAATGGGGAATAACATTTGGGTCCAGGAAAACCAAACCCTTTACCACCTGCAGATTCCTGATTATGGCAACTTTAGGGACTCCCCATTGCCCAAGGTTCAATTTCACTTGTAACTCACAAGCGCAAGGCCCTGTTTGCGCAGTCAAATGTCCTCCTCTCTCTGACTCCCAGTCCTGTTTCCATTGGTAACATATCAATAGGCAGCAGCGTTCTACCAGTTCGTCACTTTGCTCTTCGAGAACAGGTGTAGTGGCTTGCTCTCCGGCTCTGCAGTATGAGGACCTGAGATCCAGTCTTGGCTTCCCCATTGAGTTGTGTGATCCAGGGCACATCACTTTATCAATGTGTCGAAGTGCCATTAACTACAAAACGTGAAATTCATTGAGTAGGCAAATGACAGTGTTAAAAACTGACATTTCATTTCTCCCCATGACCTTGAACACATTAATCCCCTGACCTTCAAAAAGGTTTGTGTGCCTAACATTCTCCTCGCATCTATTATATCTTCTTGAAGCCTCAGTTCATGCTGTTCCTGCCCCACCATCTCCCCACTTCCCTTCCTACCGATATGATAAGTTTGCTTCTCCCCTCTCTGCAGCACACTTCCGCTTTCTGCACCACCACAAATGTCCCCCATCACTCCCTCCCCACACGGGTGTTTGTCTGGCACCCTGTTGATGTCATTGTGAAGTCTCATGAGAGTCTGTCGATATGGTCCAGTGCCAGGTGCCAGGCTTTGTGGGCACGGGTGAATGGCTGGGTGAGGTGATAAGGTTAGTTGAGTGTCTCGTCTCACACTTTTTTACCACTGATCCGTAAACGCAACCACAGTAAGATTTCAGTACACCACCACATATTTGTGTCCACACGCGTATCCCTAAGCGTGTGCGAGTGTCTGAAATTATTTTTAAAAAACCTTTCTAGTGGGAACATGTGGAGCAGTTTGGGAAAATAGCCAGAGCACTGTCTTCTCCTAAGTTGGATCTACTTAATGCTTTGGGTATCAACAGCATCCATTTTTATGAAGTGCTGGGTATCTTGGTGAAGCTATTTCGCCCAAAAGAACAGTTCAGGTACCCACTTGTAGAAAAGGTGAATTAATGGCCATTTGTATGGTGAAGGCACTTACTCCACCGGCCTCTGTGCTATACACAACATGCTCAACCATCTAGTCCATCAACGTTAGCTTTATGATTTTGTTAAAACAATAACTTTTTACACATGCATTCGAAATGTAGACGTTCATTATTATTATTAGTCAAAGAAATATTTTATTGAGGCACTGCTCTCAATTACAGATCTGGTCTTTGCTACATTATTTAAATAAACGTTTAAAAAGTATGCTTCATCATTTAAGCCCCGACCAAGCTCATCAAGCGACTACAACGCATCCAAAACACCTCGGCACGACGGATCCTTGACGTACCACGCCACGGCCACATCACCCCCCACCTGAGGGATCTGCACTAGCTCCCGTCAGCAAGAGGATATCCTTCAAGCTCCTCATCCACGCACACAAGGCACTCCACAAGACCGGCCCAGCCTACCTCAACAGACGGCTCTCCTTCTACATCCCCAACCGCCAGCTACGCTCTGCCAACCTCTCATTCGCCTCAGTCCCGCGCATCCGAAGAACAACCACCGGCGGGAGATCCTTCTCCCACCTCGCTGCCAAGACATGGAACACCCTCCCACTGAGCCTACGACAGACCCAAGACCTGGCTGTTCGATCAGTAGCACCCCCCCCCCCCCCCCCCAGCGCCTTGAGACCCTCGCGGGTATGTAGTGCGCTTTACAAATGATTGATTGAATGTCACTATTTTCCCTAAACCTCTAACATTAATTTCGAAAACTGCAAGAGTGCATTGAGGAAAGAAATAAGAGGATGCAATATTATTCAGAAAATCGATCAATTGTTGGTGTCCTACTTCTCTCAGAGATTCATCCAGCCTTTATTTCATTCATTATTTAACATATAAAATAATATTGTGGAGTCTTTTTTTTTTATGTTTACATTTATGTGTATAAAAAAGCAACCCAGAAGGAATGCACATCAGCTGTGAACAATGACCGCTAAAGACCTAATTTGTTGTAACTTGTGAAATGTATCAGAATATTTATATGCTGCACTGCTGGCATATGCTGTATTTAAAAAAACAAAGAGTTTAACAATGTATAAAATGTATTTCAAATACACTTGCTCACATATATTGACACTGGCAATTTTAGCCACATAGACTCCCTGAATCATACATTGAAGGTCAAGTGTTAAACCTGGGATAAGTCCCTATTTTTCATATCCCACTTTCAGCAGCCCACCCACATCTCCTTGCTTCGATTTTGGTTCATAAAAATAGCCTAGAATTTTTCACTAAAACATCCAATAAGAGTCCTCAACACTCAGTTACCTCCAGTTCTTTGAAAAGACAACTCTCCAGTTTGAACTTGTATTTACCCTAATTTGTAGGTCAGTGCCTTCTCGAAAGGAATTTACCTTATCTTTCAGGCAAGTTAAAGGCTCCGATAATAATCAGAAAAAACACACTTCCCCATGACCTCACGGAAACTGATGAATAATTTCTTCAAGTTAAATCTTAGCATTTTTTGAGAAAGCAGAACAGATTTTTTTGGAATGCTGTACGGTGCCTATGTTCTGCCCTGGAAAATGCATTTTTTTCCAGTAATGTGCTCAGAAATATTGAGATTGGGGGTGTGGACACCAGCATGCTTGGGCTAAGAGAATTACAATGTGGGCTTGGGATTTTCATCTGATTTTAATATTCCTGAAGATCAACATTAAATGGTCTTCGTTGTAAGTGGCTCGGTGTTGGGCTGATTTTTACTGGGACCAATCTTTATGGAGCCTGATAAAATGCGACTGTGGGTCGGAAATGATAAAGTCCGATTAAATGACTCCTCATATTCGGGGCCCCACATGTGGATTTTGGTGCTCAACACGCCAAAATCTGCATGTCCCAATAGTTACAGGGCATTTTCTTGGTTTATCTGGACACAAGTAAATCGAAGATCTCAGACGGAAGATCCTGTGTTCTACTTCTGGAACATCTCGGTGTCCCGGTTCCATTACTAATGTCCCTATGGCTGTATTTGGTGGAGCTTCCAAAGCAAACCTCTATACCTTTCGCCCTGCAACGTGAAGTATTTTTTTTTTCTCAAATCTCCAACTCACGCATGTATATTTTATTTATGATCCTCACTTTCAGAATAAGGAAATATTTATTCAATTTAAACACACACTGAAACAAACTTGAGATTTCTAACTGGCCAGGCGATGGGAAACTGAGGGAGAGAGTTCAATGGGTGACGGAGGTATTGGGAGAGAGTGAAATGAATGTCAGCCCTTAGCATTGGCTTTCATTATTCAAAAGAGCCAGGCAGTGTCTGGAAGGAGAGGGAGTGGGCGAGGGGGTGCCTGCGTACGCCGGGCCAGTCTGTGGATAGTCCTCACTGGACTTTTGAAGTTGCTGGCTGTCTGGAGCTGAAATTGATACGCCGTAGGGTGGATCTTGAACCCGTACAAACTGGGGACAAACTGGTTAGCTTGCCTTTTGGGCCTGTTTTCTAAGTGCTCCATGAACAGCATGTGAGTAAACACTGTTTCGAAGTAGGCTCCATCCGTGTGATGATTGCGGAAAGATTTTGGGGTGTACACGTCTATGCATTTGGGGCCATAGAGCTTCACCATGGCCTCCCCAGGGATGTCAGAAAGACCAATTGGAAGCATGAGCTGGTTTTCACAGTAGACACGGGGGTAGTACCCGAAATCTCCTTGCTGGTACTTCTCAAGCATCTGTGCAATGCCTCTGTTCGTGAGGAAGTAACGGGGCATGGATAAGGCCATACAGCTTCGCCGCCGCCTGCTCAACCAAATCACTCTGGTTTGGGTCATCCTCCAACTCCTCATCTGGCTCATCCTCCAACTCCTCATCTGGCTCGAGATCCAGGATCATGTCTAGGGCTGGTGGTAGTGCGGGACCTGCTCATTCAGTCCCGTCAAGTTGAACTTGTCCTGGATGTAGTCTTGGTCCACCTCGCAAAAGAAGTCATTGCCACGCAGTCCACAGAACCAGGAGATCCAGGACACTTCTTTCGATAATCAAATATCCTCCTGTTTATTTCTAAATATGTGCGCCTTCTTACAACACAAAACACTGTGTAACTAATCATTATTTTATTTGTGAGTCGGTTTGTCCTTGTTTGAACCAATCAAACTGCATCCTCATGTTTATTAATAGATGCACCATTTTGGGCCTAATGTACAAAAAACATTTAGCGATCACATAGTCTGTGATTCACAAAAACCCAGGGGATGCAACCACAAAACATCTTGTTATGTACTAAACCCATTTTGTAATTCAGTACCAAGTTACAGAATCGCAAAATGGGTTTAGAAAACCACAACAAATCACTTTCTGGATGAGGCATGTTTATAGCGTCCCTTCCATATTGCGTTTCGCGAAGCCATTTCAATGTTTTGCAACAGAAATTCAGTCGCAGAACTTTGGCTTTTTACCTAAACCTCAGAGGAGGTGGTAACCCATTCATTTATTCGAATGGGTCCCTACTGGACCCCTTCCCTTTTGTTAATGGTAAAAAAAAGTTTGTTGGGGAGAAGTAGGCAGTGGTCCATGGGACAACTCTCAAACAAACCAGACAAATGTTTCTTTTTGAATTAAGCTCAGTTTCTGTCAAGAAAAACTGGTTGCATTTAAAAAATAAAGTTGACTTTGTTTAAAAAGTGATCACAAGCATGGTGGTCTGCTATCTCCATCAGGCCACCATCGCAGTGATAGCATCCAATCCTGGTGAGTCTCGATTTGCAATCTTTTTCATGAATATTAATGAGGTAGTTCGGATTGTAACCCATTCTGATTTGGAATTTTATGAACTGATCTATTAGTATATAGGTTGGTTTACAAAATTCCTTTCCGTTTGCAAAAAAAGGTGCGCAAATTGGGACCACTTTTGCGAATGGAACGTTTGTACATCAGGCGCCCTATTCTTTAGGTTTAATGAACCAACCCCATTAGTAGTAACCGCGTAGGAAGTGTAACTAACAAATTGAACATAAGAGAAGCTACCAAGTACTGCTGTTTCAGGCCTTTTATCATTTATTTTTTTCTAGAGTTAATTTTACGGGTTTCTGAATTTCTACTGCTATCTTTTGGCAAACTTTGCACTTTGTGGCTTTTTCAATACAATATGTTGAATGTATCCTAATTTAACATAAAAATAAGGTGATTCACAGAAAGAAAATTGTATTCTCTTCCTGTGCAATACCAATATGCAAAGAAAAACTTTGCTGAACGTAAACTTACAGCATTCGTTTTTCAGCCTGGCTTGGTCGCATCACAGTGAAAAGTATCTCCCGATGTGGTGCAAATTATCTTGCAATAAACATTTCCAAGGAAAAAGGTACACTGGGAAACTTCACAAAGGGCAAAAATTGTGAATTCACAAAACTTTTCCAACGAAATACCGTGCACGCTCCTAGCAGTAAGTTGCCTATTTACAGCTAATTCAAACCAGTCAACCAATCAACTTTGAGAAGTGGGTGCCAAAACTGGCATGCAGGATTCTATTAGGAATTTTATGAAACCTGCATGTAGCGCACTTCCCTGGACCCTATTTGTTTATTTATTTAAGGTGATATACAGTGCTATTCTTACTCTGAGAGGTGTTCGTCCTCTTTACGAGTAACAAGAAACACAGATGTTTGTTTCAGAAATGCATAAAATCTGTGGAACCCCCAAAAGAGCATTTGATGTTCATAAGCCTTAGCAACAAGGACAACACGGTGGGACATAGAAGCAAGAACTGGATGAAGAAGAGAGAATCGGGGATGTGTGGGGAGGATTGAATCCGGTCGGTATCATAATCGGGGATCTGGGCTTCATCTGTTTGAGTTGGGGAAGAAGCATTAATTATTTTTGGGGGGGGTTCCCCTTCAGATTCTACCAAGGTTTTCCTGGCTTCTCGGGTCGTTTGGGGAGGCATGTCAACAAAGTTGTGACAACCCCACAAAAGATTTGGTGGTATCGAAGTGGGATTTGAAACGTGTGGTTTCCAATCAAGGAATTTCCCAGGTACTGAGGCCTTTGACCCCTCCAGAGGTTTTGATGGGGAGAATTAAGGTCGTGGAATGTTGATGTTTGAGGGCATTGAAACTCGGGCAGGGGAGTTTGAATTGAATTCACTCCTCCAGGGGTAGTCCGTGAATATCATTCAGCACTGGAGTGATGTCACACTTCCGGAGCTCATTTTCAGTTTGGCAAGTGAGTTTTTATTTTCCATCTTCTATTTGGGCGCGAACAATCCGTTGCCCTGCAGCATAGAAGCCAGTTTGTTTTAATAATGGTTCGAGTCTTTGTAGGGGCAGGAGCGCTGGTCCGGATGCTTTCACTCTGCATTCAGTAAATTGATCCGAAAACCAATAGATTTGATCTCTTGGCTGAAGATGGGGTGAAAAAACGCATCCCTTTTGAGTTCTTTGATTCAATTTGTATTCTATTTTTGCTAGTGTTCTTGTGTAATAAGAAGGAACTAACTGTTCTCTAATCTTAATTTTAGTAAATTTAATATCTATTTTAGAAAATGCAACATCACTTGTGACTGTCGGGTAGGAGCTAATCTATCTGATCTCACAAACGCATGAGTTTGCTTTTTGTTGGTGCGCGTGCACACACTTCCCTAAAACATAGTGAACGTAAGTGTGTTAAAAATTAAAACACAACGTGGGGAAGCCAAAATCCAACCAGCATATAATGCAAAATGCCAGAGAGCAGATCAAAATGTCAGAGAATTGTCATTTCAGCCAACCAGGGCTGTCGCTAGAAAAGACTCTACTTTTACCTGTTTTTGCGATGGGACAATTTCTATTTTCATTTAAAAATATGCACCAATACTTTTGTGGCATTGATTTTTTTTTTTATTACTTATAAAGATTTATTGCCTTCTTAATGTTTGTGGAAATGATGGAAGCCAGTGGTGCTGGCTGGAGTTGGGGTGCAGCAATGCGTGTTCTCAACTGAAGTCATAGGGGTTAGGAAAAACCCAAACGTTGCACGAAGAACAAATGTAGCAAATGAGCCACCCCCATTCAGCAGGAGAGTGGTAAGGTTGCGTGGTACGTAGCTGGTGGTGCACTTTGGGGTATCGCAAATATATTCCAAAAGAATGCAGTAGCGCACTGTTCTTTAGAGACAGCATATTTACAGTTGAAACAAACATTACATTTGTAAGTCAAACATGCAGTTTTACTTACAAAGCTATATGGTGTACATTCGATACTATGTGGAAATTTTGTTTCAGCAAATATTTATTTGTACGTCACCAAGAAAAGTGACTTTATATTTTTTTTGGTCCTAATAAAATATTTGCTTTCATCACAGATCAGAATTACAAAAAATGTGCCTCGTATTTGCTTTCCTAATGGTGGATATATTTTGAAATATTTGTACAGTTCATTTACAGGTATTTAAATGTTGTTGTGTGTTAGACTATCATTGACATCCTGCAGCCTTTATTTTCACACTCCTTGTACCCCAGCAAGATTCCCACATAGTAACTTTATAAATCCTCTCACTTTACGGTCCGGGAAATAAAACCTCATTCTCTAAAACCTTTCTTTTTCAGTCATTCTCTTGTTTCCCGCCGAGTGTCTGCTAGTGCTGGGATGCCTCCAGGTAACCATGCGCTCTATAAATACTCTTTCATTCATTCATTCATTCATTCTACGTTAAGAGAATAAGCAGCAATTTGTCAGACCTAGCCTGACATTTGACCTCATTGTCTCTAAATGACAACAAATGTGACCAGGTAAAAAAACAAAACTTTAAAGGCCTATTCATTGCTCATGTATGTTCTGAACTCCAGCATGATTATTTTAGGGGTGCTGCAGCACCGCTAATTCCAGCGCCTATGACGGAAGCTTGCCAGGTCAGTGCTATTGGCTTTACCAATGCTTGTTTCTGGTAAGAGGTCAGACAAATCATCAACGAGTAAAACAACCAAAGTCCTGAAAAAAGCGACCTGAATTAAGTTGGCTACTTCAGTTTCATGTGTTTACATGAACAAAAGGTCTGCAGCTCAAATACCCAACGCTTAACTTAGAGGCGTGCCTACCAATGACCCACCCAGGGCTTTGCCAGTCCCGCTCAACAGGGTGGGCAGTCCGAGCCCTCACCCGTACAATCCAACAAATGGCAGTGTTTAGAAGGATGAATCGGCAGCTCCTTGCTAACCAACAGGCCTCGAAGAGTTTATTTAGGGGGTGGGGGTTTGCGGTGTGCTGATTACCATCTAATGGAAGCCACGGAGTGATACCAAATAAAAAAAGCTGGCAAAGCCTTGAGTATTAATGGTGTGACCCCAAGAGTGGGGGTACTGGCCTTATGCATCTGACCCATACGCTGAAAGTGGTTTATTCATATAGTCTCTGGAATCTAGACAATGATCTTATCCAAATGCCATGGAGAACAGGAGGGTCTTTAAGGATTTTCATGAATTTGCACAGATCCTTTTTAGGTCCCGCCTGAGCCAGCGCATGCGCTGATCTGGCGAGACATTCAGGAGTGGAGTTTTAAGTGCTGCCACAGGCTTTTGGTGGCCTAGCACTTGCGTTCACGCGCGCAGCCACCATCTGGCTTTCTGTAATTGCTCATTAAGCCTTACAGCACGTGAATCCCCTCCCTTCTCCCATTTCCTCCTCGTCAGCGCGAGCGCGCGCTTGTTTAGGACTTGTGCCCTGTGTAACATCACTACATCTGCCACGTGGAACACATTCAGCTAGTCCTAGCTTTTTTGGACAGCACTTTGCATGCTTTGACTTGTAGTGTTCTATTACCAGTTTCCGCTATGGGTTTAAAAATCACAACGTTCAGTGCCGTTAGTCAAAAACACAAGGCTGGCTGATGTCGTCACTTGTGGCATGACTCATGAGACTAGTTGGCAACTCTAGATGTGGCGACCGCACGCTTGATTTTACTTGCGATGGGCAACAGCTTATCCACCGTGCCCAGGTCTATAAACCACAAACCTTCCCTATATGCCACTGCATGCTGCGCGCGTGCATGTACGTACGCATTCACAAAGTGCCCGTAAAATAACGCTAAGTGCACCTAGCGGATTCTTAGACAGTCTTACAATGATCAGCGTCAACGGACTGAGACCCCTTCGTCTCCATATGAGGCACCTCTCTGTGGGAGCTAGCCTAGATCTGAGGTCCTAGCACAGGGGCTGTTGCTGCTTGCAAGCGGAGACTCTTCAAGCGCACACGCGCAGACCAAGGTCTCCCATGCACAGTTACGGCGAGCCCTTTGACACATGTGGGGCAGCTCACCTTCTGCAACTGAGGACGCCTCACACTGAGGGCACCTGAAACACTGCCACACCCCCAAGACACCACATCCTCTCCGCTCCGGCTTCAACACTCTCCTCTCCCTCTTTCAGGTAGTTCCTGTACCCCAGCCGTCACTATCTGCTGAACTGTGAAGCCTACCCTCTCTGTCCCTATCTTTAACCCTCTCTGTTATTTCGATGGATTATGCAACCCCCTGCCCCCCCGTTCCTTCACCCGCTCCACTACCCAGGCATACCTATCCATGCCCCTGACTTCCTATCACTCTCTCCACTCCCTTTACCTTCCTCCCTTCTCCATCCCTCTGTCACCCCGTCACTCTACCTCATTTCTTCACCATATTACCCTTTTCATTTCCACCCATCAACTCTTTCCTCCATTGCTCCTTCCTCTTCTACCCGTCCCATCTATTTCTGTTAATCCCATGCTGTTCTCTCTATCCCTCCTCCCAACTCACCCTTCCTACTCTCCTCCATCCCTAGCCTGCTTATGCCTGCCTCCCTCACCCCTATCTCCCCCCACAATTTCTCACAGCCATACCATGTCTCTGCATTACCTCTATACCCTTCGTCCCTTACCATTGAGGGAACCGTGGACGGGCCGCGGGCTCGAGGCGCAATCTTAGATTTTTTTCAAGGACTGGAACATAGCACCGGTGACACGAGAAAAGACAGAATCTCAGACAGAACCAATAACCGGACCAGTGATAGGCTCGAGGCCAGGGACTGTGTCCGGACAGAACCCAAACAAGCATTGGCATAGCCAATAGGTCTCGCTTTTGGGACCTTATACGTTTTTAGCCATGCAGCACATTATCCTGGGTGCTGGGCCAACCTAGCAAAATACAAATGTAGTTAAAATATAAATCAACTGCGGATATTTTATTGCTTTACCACACATTTAGCATGTATTCCGCATGGTTAATAAGGGAAGCTTTAGAACATAATTCCAATACATCATGAAGCCACACAAACCACGCTTAGCCCATTGCAACTGCAAAAACCACTTCATTTTGCCCAGCACATTACCATTCCATTTGTGTGGCACGAGGGCTTTATGAGCAAGTATCTAGGTATGCAGTTCTTGTCGCAGCTTTACACAACCATGCACACACAATTACAACAAGCATTTGCAATGCAATAGGTCTCGCATTTTAGCAAGTTTGAGCTATTGACATTGTAAATGACTGCATTTTATTTATGTTTTGGTTTATAAAACATAAATAAAAGGCATTGTCATTTATAATGCCAATAGCTTAAACTTGCGTAAATGCGAGACCTATTGCATTGCAAATGCTTGTTTCATTTGGAGGTGAACATTTCTGTCCCTCACCTGTTGATGCCCCAGGGAAAAGCACATGACCCACCAAAGCAAAGACTCCAATAAAGACACCAAGACCCCTGTCTACCTGGAGAGAATATCTAAATGTGGTGAGCAGTTCTCTATCGAAGGAGTTATGCTTGTGGTGTGGTCAATACTGAGATACTTCCCCAAATAATTACCAGTGGCTGAGATTAATTCAAGCATTCCATCCGTCATTTTTTTATATAGTTCAGTGTGATGCTCTAAGCGGGACAGGTATATCCAGACATGTGTCCCATGCACGTTGTGCTACGGGAACCAAGCTATACCCAGCTGGTGAGCCCTCCACAAGGGCAATCCCAGTCCTGGTTCAGGGAGGATCTGGCCTGGCATTTCAGGATGGATCTTTCCCAGTGGAGCCAGGGTCAAGGCTCATTTGCATGTGGCTGGATCAAAACTGAGGTGGCGTGGTGTGCAAAAGAATGGACTGGAATGCAGCCTAAGTAATGACCAGTGGCTGAGATTAAATCGAGCATTCCATCCATCACTTTTTGCATACTTTAGTGTGGTCAATGCAGAGCATGAATGGATTAGCATTCCTGAAATGTGGTGCGACGTCTGGACGGGTGAAAAGGGGAAAGGGTGGTGGACATGGCAAGGATCTCAAAATGTGGTGGTGCTTCTCTACCAGAGGATCAGAGGCAATAGCCGCCACTGGCTTGATGATCTGCCCGTTGTACTCTAAATCAGGCCCAAATTGTGGAGTATTGTGTAGAAGTGAAGTGTGGGCCGGCTCAAACCTTCTGTGGAGAATCTGGGTCAGTGTAGAAGGGCCGAATGTTCTTGCTTCATTATATGCCAATAATTGGGAATATACAGAAGGCGAGGAGCCAGTTTCAACTGAGAAGTATTAAGAGGTTGAGCATTGATGAGCTACACACCAAGTTCAGCATCACATAGATAAGCAGAACTGCGGCACTATCTGTACAATCTGCTGTTGTGGTAAAGGAGTATATCTTGATGGTTTTCTTGGTGCCTGTAAGTTGCAGGAAGTTATTTCATCTCAAGCATCATTGTCCGATAGCTGAAGGTAGCGGAAAGTACCTGAGTGAGTAATAATTTGCAGAATGTATCTTGTTATGATCTTTGTGTCGGTATCAAATTCCTTCGCCCAAGTTTGACTCTTTGTGTCTTTAATCCACAGGGCCCCCTCGTTGACACCACATTTGTAAGGTTTAGTCCATCTTTTTGGGACATCACTCCTTTTAAGGGAAAGTAGTAAGATACCTTTGCACAACATAATGTAATTTCTTCTAAAACTGGCCTGTGCAGATTTGGAGGATCTTCTTCTACCACATCCCTTCTGCCAAAAAGTCTTTTGGATTTTTCGGTCGATGGTCATTCATCTCTGCTGCTGGCAATGAATCGTACTTGTCCACTATGCATCCGTTTTTCTTGGTACTAATTATTAGAAGACAAAAGAGTTCTCCCCATAGTTTGCTCCAAAACCCTACATCTTCACCCTGTACTAATCCACAGCAACAGTGTTCCGCCATGGATCGACCTTCGATCCACCTAAATATACAACTAGCATTTGTAATCCTGGTCATGAAGAACTGGCCAAAGCAAAGACTAGGAAGTGTAAAAATGTAAAAAGAAAACAAGGTAGCAGCATTTTTCCATCTATACTCCTAGGATCTGGAACAACATTCCTGTATCCATAAGAACCATGCAGAGAACAGGCAGAGGGGCTCGCCCAGTAGAGCACACATGAAAACTCCCCTATACTACTTGCTACCGGAAGAGCACCCCCTACTACAGAGCATAGATGAAGCAGCACCCCCAATACTTAGCACTGGGAAACAGCATCCTTGGTGCTGAGTGCAGGTGGAGGAACATCTCCTATGATGAGTGCTTGGGGAAGAGCATCCCCAGGGCAGTGTGCAGGTAGAGGAACATCCCCAATACTCCGTACAGGGGAAAGAGCATCCTTATTGTGGTGCACAGACAGAGGAAAATCCCCAATACTGAGTGTGGGGGTGAAGAGCATCCCTTGTGTTGTATGCAGATAGAGGAACGTCCCTAATAGTGAGTGCAGAGGGTGAAGAGCATCCTTAGTGTGGTGTGCAGACAGAGGAACACCCCCAATACTGAGTGGGGGGGGTGGAAGAGCGTCCCGGTGTGGTGTGCAGGCAGAGGAACATCCCCAATACTGAGTACTGGGGAAAGTGCACCCCCAGTACTGAGTGCAGGCAAAGGGCATCCCCAGACCTGAGTTCTGGGGGGAGGAGCAAGTACAAATGTAGGGAGGGTAATGTCCTCAATACTTGGTGCTGGAGGAAGAGCCTCACCATTCTAGAGGGGAGGAGGGTCCTTAGTGCAGAGTTAACGAAGGAGAAGCCTCCCCAGTACAGCGTCATTTGGGGAGAGGCCCCAGTACACATACGTTGGAAGTTCCCAGTACAGAGGTATTTGGGGAGAAGTGTCCCAGTGCAGAAGTGCTTAGAAAGAATCATTCTCTAGCAAAGAGCTGTTGGGGGTTAGGTCATCCCAATGCTGTAGAAAGCTTTGGGTTGCAGAGGTGATGGGGAGACCCGAGCCCAGTACAGAGCACTGGAGAAGATTCATGTCCAGTACAAAGGCGGTGGAGATGAAGTGTGTACAGTGCAAAACTATTCGAGCAGAATTCTTCCCCGTACTGAGGTGTAGGGGGAGGTGTCCCCAGTACAGATGTGTGGAACGAGATGCTGCTCATTGAAGAGGTATGTGTGGAGTGGGGACCCCCTGTAGAGAAGTGTAGGCGATGGAGAAACCCAAGTACTGAAGTGACCGAGGTAAAACCATCGGAGGGCAGGTTTTGGGGGGACACATCCCCAGCATAGAGGTTCTGGGAAGAAAAATCTGCACTGTAGAGATGCTGGGTGACTAGCGTCCCTGTTACAGATGTTTTGGGGAGAAGTATCAGCAGTAAACAGTTGTTTTGTCTCCCCCTGATACAGACAGACATGTCCTCAGTACATTTGTGTTCAAAGAGGACTATCCCCAGGTGAGGTGCAGGGAGAACCTGACCCCCCTGGCAGAGGTATAGGGAGAGGGGCTTGTCCACGACTGAGGTGATGTGGAAGAGGGCTCTGGGTTGGGTTGGGGAATAGGTGTTCGACTGCCTAGGTGGTATTGGAGAAGTGTCCCTAAGAGAGGTACTGAAGGAGAAGGGTCCCCATTCCAGATGTTCAGAAGGAAATCTGAGGTAGAAGAGGCTCCAGCACAAAGGTATTGGAGGATGAAGTGGCCCCAGTTTTTAGTTAGTGGTGGGAAGGGCATTAAGACTGGTACGTGGTTATCACTAATCTAAACACACAACAAATTCCCAAATTTTGTGGGTTCTGGATCACACCATTAATGTGTTTTAATTTGTACAATTCTAAAACCAGTGTCTCCGAATCAGGACAGAAACCCCATCAGGTGTTTAAAGGAAGTGATATTTGAAACCATACGTGGGTGGATTGTACTGCAGTCCCTTGAGGGCTGAATGAAGAACATGTTCTCAGCTGTTTCCTGCGACTTCCCATGCTGAACATGATTTTTGTTGTTGTTTTTTCAAACTGTATTAATTGATTCAAATCAAATGCAAAATGTTTGATGCACATGCCTTTCTAAATTTTTACAAACTAAACTAACCGTACTTGACTGTCTCATATATCATGATTTGCCGTCCTTTAGTGAGTGTGCATTCTTACCTGGGGGTTTATTACATGTCTAAAGGAAAGTGCTCTAGAGAGTTGACTGAACATTGAATGCTAATATTACTCTTCTTTATAGCTGTGGCTGAATTATTAGTTTGCATGATTCTTGCTCGTCTGTTTCTTCAAGAGATTTGGGCTTGCTCTGGCTATTTTCTACATCTATGTTAGGTGTATTGTGGATTATTTATATGCACTTAATGTCAAATTTGTAGTTCAATTATCCAATTCCTGGTCCTCATTGGAGGACTGCATAGTCCTTTTTATATCCACCCCTCGCTGCACAAAGCAAGGACCGAGAGAGAGGTAAATTGAAGTGAAGTAAGTAAGGCCCCAGCTAATGCTACATCATCCCCATTGACTTATTATTTTATCTTTTTATTACATTTTTTAAATGTTTGCAATACCCTTATAACAATCCCAATTAATACAGGAGGAATTATCAGTCATCAGTAATACATACAGAAAATGAGAGGGGAACATCAGAGTATAAAAGCAGTAAATCAATTAACCTCGAAAAAGTAAAGTACTGCAGGCAGGGCTATATATACAAACATTTGCGTATCTACAGTGACCATCCGTCATTAGAAGTGGGCTGTAGACCATCCTTCAAGGAAAAACATAGAAAAGTGATCAAGCAGTCCGTGAAGCTCTGTTCTCAGCCCTGTCTTCCTTCCATCTATAAATTGGTGCTCAAATACCCCTGCCTGTCAAGCATTCTCCCTCTTCTACACTTTCTCTCATAAATCCCCTTTTCAAGGTTGAAGATGGCACGCAACCTAGCAAGCCATTGCTGAAATGTTGGACCGTTTGGTGAAGCCAGGCAGAGGCAATGCAGATTCTCACCACTGCCATGTCCAAGAAAAGGAAATATTGAGACGAATCTTGCGTTTCACCACTGTTAAACCCCAGAAGCATTAGTTCAGGCGTTAACAATACCTTTAAATTCAAAGTTTGATCCAGGAATTTTTCAATTGCGTTCACTAAAGTTTCGAGCAGTGGGCAGGAACATATGAATTAAATCCGCGTCAGTGCAGTTACAGCGGGGGCATCTAATGCCTTCCTGTCCCTCCACTGGGCTATCTTTGCGGGAGTGTAATACAAAGAAAACAATTGTTTTAAAATGCTGGGCTTGCAGCCCCGCTGAACACAAGATGGTCTGTCCCAAGTCTAAGGACTCGAGGCATCTGTCTTGCTCAACTTGTATTGATTGTTTTTGCTGCCGCACAGTTGCTTCAGACTCTATATGTAGATGGTTTGTTTGACAGTTGTAATAATCTCTGCAACTAATATGCTATTTCCATTTGATATGGCATATTTTCTTGTTAAAGTAATGAAGCATAAAGGGAGACCATGAAACTCTGGCGCAGGAAATATTTGCGATTGTGGGGTCTAAGGATACCAGTATTAAGGTCTACTAAGAAATGTCAATAGACTTTCACCCTTTCCTACTTTCGAGTGGGTCCTATGTAAACCTAAAACACGCCCACACATATTCACCATCTTTAGAGTGTTTCATGAGCAGGTTTATTCATGTCAGTGGACCCACAAACGTTTTGCTTTCTCACAACCATTTTGCACTTTTTTGTGTGCATCTCTTTGCATTCCTGCCCGAGCTGTGGCGTTCTTCTGTTTAATTGGGCCTAACAACGCAAGTGTGTCCGGTACTAATATGGCCTGCCGTTATTGTCTTTACAATACATTTCTGATTAAAAGTGCACATTTAAGGGTGAGCACAGTACCCCTCCTCCTCTGTTACTCTTAAATGGCCATGGTGTGGCATGCCCCTTCCTCATCCCATGCATTATCCGCCTATTTGTTCTGTATCTGCCCAGCGCCTTCGACACACTAGTGCCTACAGGCTATTGTGAGCACCTTCTGCAAAAGCCTGCATTTGTATCTTGGTGGTCACAGCAGCCAGCTTCACTTACCTTTTAATGCATCTCTTATTCTGACACTAGTGAATCTGAAATTATTTGAGCAAGATTGCATTGTTCATTTTTAGGTCTCGCCTGACCCAGCACATGCGCTGGTCTGGCGAGACTTATTGAGAGGGCTCCAAAAAGTGCTACCAGGCCAGCCTAGGGCTACAGTGCATGTGCATGGGCGCGCGCGCCGCTTTTACTGCGATTACTTTCACTTTCGCTGCCGCAGGGCTGCTTTGATGTTTGATCGCAATCGCGATCACATTCGCGGCCGCACCGCTTGGCATAGCCAATAGGTCTTGCTTTTGGGACCTTATAAGTATTTAGTTATGCAACTGTTGCATGGCTAAACTCTTATAAGGTCCCAAAGGTGAGACCTATTGGCTATGCCAATGCTTGTTTTTGTTGAAGTTAGAGATTGTTACCTCAACTTGTCAGTCCGCTGAGGACAGTACACACACTCTTGGCAGGGTCAGGCCTGAAGTGAGCTCTACCAATGTTCATGGTCCTACTTTGGACTTCGGTCACACCCAGTAGCTACATTCCAATTGTGTTCTCACATGTTAAGGGAAATGAGATTCCTGTTGGCTAAGAACTCTTCGGTTTTGACCTCTAGCCACCCTGACCTATCAATGACCTTCTCTTTTATATAGGTGAGGTGTGGAAAGGGAATCCCTAGTATTATTAATTAATAGCCCGTAGTGAGAGATCTATAGGGAATTATTAATTCATTTTGTGTTGTATAAACAAATCCTGACTATTCTATTGTCAATGGACTGCTGTTTCATTTATATATGAGGACCCATTAACTGTATTAAGAGGGCTGTTCCACCGGATCGTTTCTTATCATGAATTGCTTTAAATTGCACTTATAAATATATTTTCAAATCTGGGAATAATGGCTGTGATTTGAAGTTTGCACACAGCTTTCTTCAAAGACAAATGTATTTTATTTTTCAGCATTTTTTTTATTAGCATATCAAGAGACCTACAGTGCCACCAAGTGCCCATCATGAAGTACATTGGGCAGGAAATCAATAAACCAGAAAGCAACAAATGACGAAACAAAAAACAATGTATTAACTTATCTCATTGAGCAAATGAAGGCACGCTCTAGGAAATGTATAGAAGTACAAGAAACCTATTTAAATGATTTCCTCAAGGCGAAGCCCGCCCGCATTTTGTAAACCCTTATTCTTCTCCCCTACCCTCTCTTTCACCCTGGGATTTGTTATTAAACCCTCGTTGGAAGGTTCTACATTCTTCCAATCTTCTGAATACGACTTTGACTCTAATCCTCTGTGACCCACCACCCTCAAAAAGCACGCGCAGGACGGTGGGGGGGCTGTACATTGAGTGCTACAGATGAGCCATGTCGAAAAAAAACATAAAACAATAATACTTCAGCTCCTAGATTATATGTAGCAGCATTATTGTGTTTACACAGCACTATCGTAACCGCTTATACAAAAATTATAAAAATTAAAAATTGATTTACAAACACAACAGGAAGTTGGTCTTAACAAAAGATCTAGTTGAAACTTATAGGAGGTGGTGTTTTGAGAGGAAAGGAATAAGAGTAGTGCCAGAGCGAATAAATGTTAGAAGTGACCTGCAAAGCCTAAAACCTATGACAGACAGATGATTAAAGAAGGGTTTGACACAGTTTGTTTAAGATGAGGGAAGTGAACCAAAAACAAAGCAAAGAGTCCAGGCTTAGGATGCCTGAGGTGATCAAGGAGGCTGGAATGCGGAAATGACACAAATGTACTCTTATGTGGGGTTAAGGTGAAGCAAATGTAAGACATCCATGCAGTGGCTGGGGATGGATTAAAATGTTATTGTAAAGGTCAGAAGAAAAGTAAATAAAAGATCTGAGAGGTGTCTGCGTTAAAGTAGGATTCAAGGCCAAAAAAGAGATGATAGGAGGTGTTCTTAGGAATATTTTAATGCACGCATCTTTCACAAGACCATCCACGCATGGAGAAAGGGTGCGCGCGGGAAGTCTTGCAGGGAGAAACGTAATATTTGTTTACCCCACCCGGGTATTTGCCACGGGGCACTGACTGCTTCTCTGGGACAGTGAGAGGCTGACTCATATACTTGTCCCTTTCTTCTGTAATGGTAGATCTTAGTGTTGGACTGCAGAGGAACTGAGGACTCACATTGATGAAACGCGTTGAATTAAGCATGTTATACGTATTAGTTTATCGTCATCACATCGAGTTTCACTGATTGCCACAAGCGCGTGCCCATACATACATAGGCTGTGTCATTTCTCTTATTCGGGGCTCCGTCTCCATCACACCAGTGAGTCTCAGTCAGGACACCTCATTGAGATGTTTGTGTTGATGTGCAGAGCGGGCGTGCCCTAGCAATTCTGTCCTGACTGCTCACCTGTTGCCAGTTTGCGTATCGTTGGGTTCCCACCTACAATGTCGCATGCAAGCTAAAAAGAATGGTATGGAATGTTGCCCAGAGAAATGACAAGTAGACAGAACGATTTATTTAGAATTTTTTTTAGTACCAACATGGAGAGTTTTAAAATCTTCAGCGTAAATGCACAACAACATGGCATAACTTGAGTGTTTGTAAAGCACACGTTCACCCAAGGGTATGTTGGCGCTGAATAATAGACGTTTATTGTAACCTAACTCAATGGTACTTATTTTATCGACCTCAGTCGGATGAGTGGACCTGCTGGGATTTGAACCTGTGACCATTATGTTATGTTATCAATGATTTGTAAAGCGCTCGTACCCCGGTTGGTTTCTTGGCGCTGAGTTCCATTAGGCCGAACACCGGCCCCTCCTGCAGTAGACACATTAGTTCACGAAGCCACCAGACCAGGCTGGAAGCAACAGGAGGTTAGCTTGGGAGGTCAAGAAGGACAGAGGAGAGGAATGTATGTAAAGATGGAGAGAGAGGATAAAGGCTCGCAGTAACAAGGAGCTCACAGAGGTACAAAGAGGCACAGGTGTTAAGATGAGGTTAAGAGAGGGGACTAACCAGGGGCACACAGAGGTACAAAGAGGCATAGGTGTTAAGATGAGGTTAAGAGAGGGGACTAACCAGGGGCACACAGAGGTACAAAGGGGCATAGGTGTTAAGATGAGGTTAAAAGAGGGGACTAACCAGGAGCACACAGAGGTACAAAGAGGCATAGGTGTTAAGATGAGGTTAAGAGCGAGGACTAACCAGGAGCACATAGAGGTACAAAGAGGCAAAGGTGTTAAGATGAGGTTGAGAGGACTAACCAGGAGCTCATAGAGGTACAAAGAGGCATAGGTGTTAAGATGAGGTTAAGAGAGGACTAACCAGGAGCTCATAGAGGTACAAAGAGGCATAGGTGTTAAGATGAGGTTGAGAGAGGACTAACCAGGAGCTCATAGAGGTACAAAGAGGCAAAGGTGTTAAGATGAGGTTAAGAGAGGACTAACCAGGAGCACATAGAGGTACAAAGAGGCAAAGGTGTTAAGATGAGGTTGAGAGGACTAACCAGGAGCTCATAGAGGTACAAAGAGGCATAGGTGTTAAGATGAGGTTAAGAGAGGACTAACCAGGAGCTCATAGAGGTACAAAGAGGCATAGGTGTTAAGATGAGGTTGAGAGAGGACTAACCAGGAGCTCATAGAGGTACAAAGAGGCATAGGTGTTAAGATGAGGTTAAGAGCGAGGACTAACCAGGAGCACATAGAGGTACAAAGAGGCAAAGGTGTTAAGATGAGGTTAAGAGAGGACTAACCAGGAGCTCATAGAGGTACAAAGAGGCATAGGTGTTAAGATGAGGTTAAGAGAGGACTAACCAGGAGCTCATAGAGGTACAAAGAGGCATAGGTGTTAAGATGAGGTTAAGAGAGGACTAAACAGGAGCTCATAGAGGTACAAAGAGGCAAAGGTGTTAAGATGAGGTTAAGAGAGGACTAACCAGGAGCACATAGAGGTACAAAGAGGCAAAGGTGTTAAGATGAGGTTGAGAGGACTAACCAGGAGCTCATAGAGGTACAAAGAGGCATAGGTGTTAAGATGAGGTTAAGAGAGGACTAACCAGGAGCTCATAGAGGTACAAAGAGGCATAGGTGTTAAGATGAGGTTGAGAGAGGACTAACCAGGAGCTCATAGAGGTACAAAGAGGCATAGGTGTTAAGATGAGGTTAAGAGCGAGGACTAACCAGGAGCACATAGAGGTACAAAGAGGCATAGGTGTTAAGATGAGGTTAAGAGAGGACTAACCAGGAGCACATAGAGGTACAAAGAGGCATAGGTGTTAAGATGAGGTTAAGAGAGGACTAACCAGGAGCACATAGAGGTACAAAGAGGCATAGGTGTTAAGATGAGGTTAAGAGAGGACTAACCAGGAGAACATAGGGGTACAAAGGGACACAGATCTTAAGATGAGGAGGTTAAGAGGAATTGAGAGGCTGGGTAAAGTAAAGGAGAGTGGAAAAAGAGATCATAGAAAGGGAGATGTTAGAATAAAGATGAGACGTGGTGGTACAGGCTGGAACTCAAGAAAAGAACACAAGAAGGGTACAAAGATGTAAGTAAACATGGAGGAGCCTGATGAACAAATGGCGGGGGGGGGGGGTAGAATGTTGGAAATGTGGTCCTGTGCGAGATCATTTCTACCACTGAAGCACATGTCGAACTTATCAGGGCTTCACAAAGAAGCCAGGGGGCTCACCTGGAATCTGCGCGAGCTGTAGGATACTGACATACATCAAATGTACTCATCCAGAATTGCTACAGGTGGCAGGCCTGCACATGTAGATGTGGCGCCAATGTGCATTACACATTTTTCGTGTGTTTTCCACCAGGAAACGTTTTTATCTGGCGTAGAAGCCCCACCTTCGTTACAGTGGCGTAACGAAACCTGAGGGGGCCCCCCTGCAAAGTACATGGAGGGGGCCCCCTGACCCACCGCCCACCATTTTGCCCCACCGCAGAAAAATCTGGTATATTTTGAATTGAAACCGCCAACATTTAATGAAATGCCTCTATATTTGCGTACTCAAAATTTGAATAAGAAAGTAAGAAACACTCTTACCATATAAGCTACACCATTTGTAAGATTATTGTCAAGAGCAGATTATTTAACTGAGACAGGAATCAGAGCAATGCCAAGGAGCGCTTGAATTGTTTGAGGAACTGCCTATCGCTGAAGAACAAGGAACAACTACATAGGGTCTGAATTAGAATTGACATTGATGGAAAATAACTTGAAACTTTGAAAGACAACCTCAAATCTGCAATTTAACAGACTCGACTGACAATATACATGAGCAGTACACAAGATATAACCCAGTATCCTGCCAGCTCCAAGAGAAATAATCTGGTGTGAATTATCTGCATGCCACACACTTGCGTCTGTCAGGGATTTTGTACGATATTAACCACTCTATAGTATTTAAAATGAACTGAGGATGCAATTTCAATATCTACCATCTGGGCTTTATTAGTAAGCAGGGCATACACAGGCAGGCACACAAGGCTGAGGATGAAAGCTGCTTGGATGCTTCAGAACATTGATGCAGATGTGTGTCTGTATTTATCATTTCTGTATTGTAAACAAAGCTAATTACACGATTTCAGGTGCACATACTATAGACAAGTGCAAACACCACCATCAATACCGAATCATGTAGGATAAAAACAAACCATATTAGCAAGTATCTAATGACAGAATCTACACTAACTGTAGCTGGTGAAGCAAAGGAAAAGTGCAAATACTTTCAAAGTGCATAATAAAAGAATCAGCAATCCATCAATATACAAAACTCAAGCGTGTTTTGTAAAGCAATCCCCCTTTCTTCTTGCATCAAGGTGAAAACACTTTCAAAGTGCATGATAAAAACAAGTGGCTGGTCAAGCAGTAACATGCACAACAGCATACAAAAATCAAATCTAACCAGTTTAATCAGACTATGGCCCTTTGGTTTGTGAATGAAGGCGCAAATATTTCACAATAACTTTTTAAACAATAGCAAGTACAGCAGGCAGCAGCATACAACAATCAAACCAGTTTAGTCAACCAATGCGCCTTTGGTTTGTGCATGAAGGTGCTGATATTTCAAAGTCACTGTTAAAACAATAATAAGTACAGCAGGCAGCAGCATATAAAAATCCCTGTACTGTACCCTTCCCAGGCGCAGTCACTGCTCCTGCGCAGTACTGCACATCTACCTGAAGTAGGAAAAGGGTGAGTCAAGCACACAGCAGCTGAACTTTTAAAAACGTGAATGAGCCTGTAGGCCTCACTCCAATGACAGGGCAAAAAGGACCTCCTTCACTACTACTGATCACTACACAGTATACTGCCACCACCGCCCTTGTGCTGCTTAACACCCGGCGAAGGCTGTAGCCTTCCACCACTATAAGGATAGCACTTTGGGTGCCTCTCCTGGTCCAACAAGACCGCATACTGTGAGACAGACCTGTGTCATGGTGCACCCGCATGATATGTGCTCACCTATGCGAAAAAAATCAGCATTAGGGTCCAGTGCTTTAAATGGGCCGGTACTCACCGGTACGGAGTACCGGCACTTCTCAGTTTTCTCCGCCTGAGTACTGGAACTTGTTTTTGGGCAAGGAATGTAATGGTATTCCCAGAAGCAGCAGGGCTCATGCCCTGAAGTACGGGTATGTCCAATGCAAAAACTACTGAAAATAACACTTTCAGATGGAGCATGTTTATGTGCCGCTCTGGCAGGCAACGGGTAGTGTATTCCTGCGCTTGGGTTCTCCTGCAGTGTTACGTTCTAATTGGCATCGCAACGAGAATGAGGATGTGGCCAGAACTGACAACAGTGGAACTGGAGAACCAGGTTTGAATCCCGACGTCGGCTCATCATCCTGTGATTCTGGACAACTCCCTTAACCAGTGGTGCCTTAAAAAAAAGTAACCTTTAATGCAAATGTTCCAACTGGCATGTAAAGCACTTAAATGTCCATGGCCCAAATTTGCGCAATATCAAACTGCCAAAAATTAGGCTCTGCACCTATGACATTGGAGCTGATGCTTGCCATGTCTCCTATGTAAGGAGGCAGTTTGATATTGTGTGAATTTGGCCCATGGGCGTTCAAGTGCTTTACATGACAATCAGAACATTTGCATTAAAGCTTAATTATGTGGCTATTGTTAAATTCCTGGCTCATAGCCACGCCCCTAACAGCCCACTCAGTCTAATTAGTGAGTACCAGCACTTCTCATTTTCCATTTAAAGCACCGACTCCAATTAATTGCCTCCCTCTTCTCCTCTTGGGGTGATAGCGGTTCTGTTTACTCCAAGTAGAATGCTGCATTTGGAACCCAGATGTGCCTTAATATAGAAGATATGTATCTGCACGCAAAGTTCGGCCAGGGCCTACGCTTAATCATTTGATTAATCATTCGAGGAAGACGGAGCCTTGTGTAGAAACTCAGCTTAATTATTCCAAGTTTGTAGAGTATAAAGAGGTTATTTTGTTTGAATAACTTGGGGAAAAGAGGAATCTACAACTAATCCTTTGAGGTGCGGAATCTGAAACCCCAATACTCTATATAGCACGTCCCAATATAATGTCGTTAATATACTTATACATGCATACAGAGCTTTAAATGGGCCGGAACTTGCCATTACTAAGTACCGGCACTTCTACATTTTCTGGTCTTGAGTACCGGAACCTCTCCGTGTCCGAAGAGAGTACCGTTACTCATGGGGTAGCATGCCAAGCTCAGTGCAATTTGGGATGTACAAAAAGAAGCGCGACAGACCTGACTAGTCAGTCCGTTTTCGTGAAGCACTCTGATAATCGAGTGCTAATCTGCCCTCAGTGTGCTAACTGCGGGGCGGCCCGTATGCATTTATTTAGAGCTGGCAGGAAGTTTGGGAGGGACCCGCGTCACACTGTGATATTTGACACTCAGGCTCTGTGGCGTCAATAGCACTGTAGGGGTGCGAGCAGGCCCTGCTAATAGGCATATTGTCACTGTGGGAAATCTAAGAAAGGATTCCTGCTGGCATAGCAGAGTATGGATGCACTTGTTTGAAGTCAGATTGAGGAGGAAGGTGTTGTTCTCAGCAGAGAACTAAATCAAATAAGCTTAAACTTGAAACTTGAGGAGGAAGGTGCTGATAGTGAAATTGGAGCACAGCCGATGGGAATCAAGGTTAGTAATGTGGGCAGCAGCCTGGGATGGATTGGCAAAGCGCATGGGCCCTGCCTTAGTATCACTTGTGGGCTGGTTTCATGGAGGACAACCAACCACAATATCCTACCGGCCACCCAGCCCCCTCTATGGCCACCTGACTAGGCCACTATGCAGGGCCGGCTTTAGCGTTGGTGGCGCCCTGTGCGACAATGTCTGTTGCCCCCCCCCCCCAATAATCACCTCTGCCACGGATTCCCTCACTAGCACCCTTTAACAGTGCCATTTAGATTTATAGCACCACTCATACCAGTGTACGGTGTCAGAGCACTTTACACCACACACACATTGCACAGAGACAATCACATGTGTGTAAATCAGTGTATATAAAATGTTACATCAGATAGGACTACAAGGTGTAGTGTAGGAGTGACATGTCATCGATACTGGTAGGCAGTATAGTTTGAGTCCTTATTCTGGAAAAGCACAAATTCAGAATTTAAAACATAACACCATTGTTAGAGGTTCTCTTTCATACAAAGAATTGTTTTCTACCCAAATGAACCCTTTTGGCAAGATTAGGATGATGAAAGACTGGGCAAAAAATCAATAGCTCTAACATATCCCTTGCAGTTTGCATGCAGCTCTAGGATGACAGTTAATAGCTCAATGTTATATATTAGGATTTTGCCTTAGAAACGACAAGTAACAAAAGGAGCTCTCTTACAGAAGCCATAACCCACTGACCTATTTACATTATATGCACTTCGTTATCTGCATGGTACACGTTCTTAGCAGCAGGCACCTTGTCCCTCTGCAGTACCTCAGGATGAGTCAAAACTTCCACTAGACAAACCTCCAGTCTCTTTCCAGGAAGATGATAAATCACCGGAGTTATATTGACGTTTTAATTGATGTCTGAAAATTGCTGGAGGCCAGGAACACGGCAACAGGTGCTTTTAAAATTATAGTATACATTTTTTTTTAAATGACGCCCCCACCCAAAGTCAACGTCCGGTGCAGTCGCACCAATCACATCGCCCTAGAGCCGGCCCTGACACTATGGAATGTCTAGGCGGGACGCAGCACAAAAGATTGTGCTTAGAGGCGGGGAGCCGAGACGAGCGAGAGGCCAGGTTTGTGGCTGTAGTTTTGGACCGTCTTCACCTTAGCCCAGACCCCACAAGTAGTGCTATTCCACATTCCGTTCTGCCATTCCGTCACACTGTGCCTTAATAGATGTGGTCGGGGCGGGGCAGGTTGTCATTAGGCCATCCACAACACGGCCCCTGCGGGACAAGGGGCTCGGTAGGTGGAACAGCTGAACACAAAAGCAGTGTCCTCTGCCAAGCACTCCTTGCACGGAGGCATCCTGTGGTAGGCGGGGAGTACAGGTACTATTCAGAGGCCTAAGATTTACAAAAGAGGTCTAGGATATAGATACAGCACTTATCCCTGTCTCGGGAATATCAGTAAATATATGGTGCAAGGATCAGAGAAGCAAGACCCCTTCGCTTCCCAAAAAGTGGAAGAAAACTTTCACTCAAAGCAATATAAGAAATTTAGATCCGCACTCAAATGCAAAACACAAGTCCATCCAATTTGTGTGTTTTTAAATTGTTCTTTATTTTCATATTCTTTCTTCTAGTAGCCTTCCTAGTAGTAGCCGGCTACTAGGAACGCTACTAGAAGAAAGAATATGAAAATAAAGAACAATTTAAAAACACACAAATTGGATGGACTTGTGTTTTGCATTTGAGTGCGGATCTAAATTTCTTATACTATTCAGAGGCCTTCCTGAAAGGCCAGGTTTTGCTCTACCTTTTGGGCCGTTACCACGTCAGCCCTAAGGGGCTAGCCCGGTGCTGAAGCAATTTGTTTCAGGTGACCTCTCTGCCAGGCCATCGCATTCAGGCAATGGTGGGTGTGGGAGTGTGCAAAGGCTCAGAGACCTCACTGGGAGGCCAGGTGTGGTGTTGGCGCCATTGGGACATTTTACGCTCTGCCCCAATTCCAATAATTAGGTTACCTGCACATGTTCCGTTTTTCAAACGCCAACAAAAGTACTTGCCAAAAAGATCTGTGCTTTATCTGATAACAGTTTTGACTCATCATAAGTTAGCACAGAGGGGTCATGTGCTTGCTGCAAAACACAACATGATGATCCCCGATTTGTATTTTATGTACATAGGCATGTGGGTTACTAGTTTTGCACACCAATTAAATCTCAATCAAATCAAATGTGTGCCCCTGGCCAGGTCCCTTAGCCATCCCCGTAGCCCCGCCCTATAGCCCCCCTCCGTCCAAGCCCCACCCCCTAATCACATCTTAATATGGTGAGTACCTGCACTCATTTTTTCCATTTAAAGCACTGCATATATATATATGTACATCCATCTATGTCTATAGTATGATTTTAATTATCTTGAAACCCTGGAATGCTACCTTGGCCAGAAAATACATAGTAAGCCAAAACCCAACATTTTGTTGAATGTGGAAGCAGAACACTGCTGCTTTAAAAAGTATTTGTTCTTTCGAACCATATCTCATGCTGGCTTGTTTTTCAGCATTTAGTAACATGCTCACTGAAAGCTGGCCTGGCTCAATATTCATTAGCCTGGGCAGAGAAGAGGTAAAAGTCAGCAGCACATTTCAGAATCCGTTTGTTACACATTTTGCACAAAAGCATATTTGTTCACAAAGCAACGCGTGCGAACCCGCGGGCACATGGCTTCTTGTTTATTATGAGGCTGGTTAAGCATCATGCCCCAGACATGCTGTATTCCCTTATTGCAAACCACAATGAAGTTTCATCTCAGCACCCCTTCTTCATTTGCTCACCTCCACCCCACTCTCAGCTCACCGCCCTCTTTGCTTGAGGTTGCCTCCACCTCCTTCACCTCAGTGGGTTGCTAATGCGTTGAAGGGGGTGCTGGTTTCTAATGTACCTGCCTGTTTTGTTGTTGTGGCAGTTTGTGTGTGGAAGCAGGTGGGGGATGCACACAGGCCATGCGCCAGTTTGGGTCAAGCAAACACGTCGCCACTACGTCGCCTGCGCAAGCTCAATAGCTACAAACTGTGGCACGCCCAGGGCACAACAGGCCACAATGCCAGCAAGGTATGTATGCCTTCAAACCCCTATTGGGTAATAAAAGACAAACAGTACTGGGGTGCAACTGCCCCGTTACACTCTTGTACTCCGGCACTAGTGCACCTGCTGCACTATCTATAACTACGACTCTGGTGACTAAGGTTTAAATCATAGCTGCCAAGGTTTCGGATTGCTTATGTGTGACATTTTCATAACTTCAGTGTAATTATGAGTGACATTCAGCGACTATGAGTGACACTTTGTCGTGAGCAAAATCCAACAAGGAAGACGAGAGAAACATATAAATCTCAGAAATTACACCCATTGAAGCAATCAGAAACGCTAAGAAGAGCTTAAAACTGCTAAATAGCACCAGAAATAGAAGGACACTAACCTAGTGCCCTTACATAGGGTTGCTGCGCAGAGGGTGTTCATCGCTGCAGCCAGCCTCCAGATTCAGGGGTTTTGAGGGAAGGAAGAGGTGTGAGAAGGCTACATACATGGGTTTGCTCCCTGGACATTGTGTGTCGCTGCAGTCAGTCCCCAGGTTCATGGCCGGACTGGCCATAGTGGGCGCCGGGCGTTTCCCCGGTAGGCCGCTAGGGTGGGGGCTGTTTTTGGGCCCCTGGGGGCCATTTTTGTTATCGGGGGTCGGCATTATCGGCCCCCTGTAACAAAATCAACCGAAACCAGCCCTCGCAAACTGCTCGGCTGCACTCCCCCTCACCCTAGAGGGGGGTGGCTGAGCAGTTTGTCAGGGCCGGTTTCTGTTCCCAGTCCCACCCTGCCCAGGTTCAGGGGTCTGAGGAAAGGAGGAGGTGGGAAAAGGCTCCATACATGGGGGTGCTGCCTAGAGACTGCTTTTGCTGCAGCAAGGCCCCAGTTTCAGGGGTTATGAGGGAAGCAGAGGGGTGTGAGAAAGCTTCATACACATTGCTCCCAAGTTTTCAGACTGTGTGACATTTCCATGGTTTCAGTGCATGAGTGACACTCGAATGCCAAATGTGTGTCACTTAGTGTAACATTTTCCTGCGAGCAAAACCAAGCAATAAAGTGGTTGGTAAGAGAGAAATATTAGAAATTACACTTTTTTGATCAACAAGAAGCCCTAAAATATCTTTCAACTGCAGCAAAACCCCTGAAATGGAAGGTTAAAATTCTGATACAAAGCTTTGTATACCAAGAAACTATAAAAGTAAAAAGCAATCATCATAAAACATTTCACTTCGCCCCTACCCATGTCATTGCAATACATTGCGTCCTAATAATACAGTCAAGTACCTGCTGTAGAGATCAAACAAACACAGGGTGGATATTCTGATGTTCCAGCCAGTACAAGAAAAGCAAAATCACAGCTGGTACATATATATTTTTACAGTTTATCTGTATACATCACGGAAAAAATATAAATAGAAAGCACGTTTAAATGTGTTACAGGAACTAATACTCAAACACAGAAATTGCAGTTACAAATGAATAAATATAATTTTGTTTCCAGTTGGTATAAGTCATGTTCAGGATCCAGGCCTTTGCAGACTTGAAAATACAACTAATGGCCGTGATTTTCTCTCCGAAGGATTTCAATACTAAACAGAAATGCATGACTCACCCTAGTGCTCCCATTCCACAGTCGGGTGCAGTTTAAAGTTGTCTCAGGGCACACGGATAGTCAGTCACACTCTCACTCTGGTTGGCGGTGGTGTTCAGTGATTAGGGGACCACTAAAATTTTATTTTCTGGCGGGCCAAGCAGCATTGAAGCAGGGAGGATAGCAAATCAGGGGGCCCAGTCACGTATGCTAATTACCTGTCACGTGAACCTGAGCCTCGCATGCGCTCTCAATCTGCGGCAGAAAGCGAAAGTTGAATTTGCCTTCATCATTTATTGGCTACAATGATAGCAGCACAAACTGATGGTGCCGGATGGCGCCAGTGACGGAGATTATAACCAACACGAGGCACAGCCCAGTTTCCCGATTTTTTCAGTGCAGATCTACAGCGGGATGATTTTCTCAATTAATAGGAAATTGAGAACCACAAAATATAATCACAAACACCACGTGTGGCGTTGTGGTGTCTGTTCTCCCGAAGGGGCCCCCTGGAGCTTGGGGGCCCCCCCGCACCGCGGGGGCTGCGGGGGCCTGTGTTACGCCCCTGCTTCGTTACCGTAGACTGGGTTTGTCCCATGTTCCCAACTGAAAAACGTGCTCCGCTGTGCTCTTGACAGATGTGCATATATATGAGGGAATTCTAGGTATGAAACGCCCTACAAATGGTTGCGCGTTTGCTGATGTTGCCCCAATTTTGCAGGCAGGATCTCACAGGAACACCCAGAAACCTACAGCACATCCCATGTCTGCGCATGTAGACATTGCCCCACACGGGGAGTTTCCGCATTTACAGATCACGTTCATAGCACTTACATTTCACCAATGCTGATCCTGTATTTACGATTTTGCTCTTTTAATGTCTGTGTTTAACACTTGAGGTGAACGTAGATGCACAAACACCTCTGAATCAGTCTAGGGGGCCAATTGGACGGGCGTGCAGAGAATGCTAGGGCACTCCTGGGAAAGCTACAGAGCAGGTGGAGTGTTCTGGCTTCTGAAGGTTTTGCATCCACCAGGGGGACTGGACTCCAGCACTTTTCTTTATCTAAATCAGAAATTCAGGATATCAGTTATGTTCATCGTAAAAATGATTTAAAACATATTATGAAAAATTGCTCCACGGAAGAAGATAGAGGTGTTTAGAGGAAAACACTGATTTAAAAACCTAATTCAATCATGTCGGGCAGCAGTTCCTCAGATGCATCTGAACTGGAATTGGAAACACAAAGTAAGATGATGTCCAATGCTCTGTAGAATTAATTGTTTCCGTTAAAAACTGTGACGGATGCATGGCAGAATGTAATCTGGGAGGAGAGAATATGCACTTTATGTTATAGTGATGTACAGACCATTGAGCAGGTCATATTTGCCTGTCCTGCTTTGAACATATAATCAACAGATTTCTAAAACGCCTTAACAAAATAATGGTATTGAAACTGCAATGGAGATGGTAAATTGCCCAGTTAATGAATTAATGCGCTGTAAAATGTTTAAACTTTTAGCTCTGTTTTAAATTTGCATTAGTAAATGTAATTTTGTATAGTGTAGATCCCATTGCAATAGTTAAGTATTTAATAAAACTTAAGCAGGTAATGGGAAGAATAAAAGTAAAGATAGGGGAACCATAAGGTGTGGATTAGGGGGGCAGGGGTGGAAATAAAGATTGGGAGAGTGGGGATTGTGTCACATGGGGTGAGAAGTGAAAGTAAAGACGAGGAGAGGAGGGGTTGGTCCACCGGGGGAAAAGTAAAGCTGGAGCTGGGCCACAGTGGGGTTGCGTCGCGGAGAAGAGGGCAAGGCAAGAGGGAAAGATGGGACAAGGAAACGGGGGGGCTGATTGGGAGGAGAGTATGCGGAGAGCCAGTGGAGGGGGAGATGAGGAAGACACCGACTGGCATTGAAGTAAAGAGAGGGCGTGAGATGCCTACAGAAACTGACGGGGCCCTCTTTTCACTCGCTTGCATTGCTCCGCCTCCGCCTGTGCACATATGACGCCGCCATCTTTTCTTTCCCTCCCAGGTGTGCCTGCTGATCGGTTTTCTTTGTATTCAGTGCTCCTACTGGACGGATTACACCGCATACAGCTACTTTGTGGTTGTCTCGCTCTACGACCTGATTGTGATTTTCATCTTCTTCGTGGTGTACGTCTTCCGAGTGTACAGACTGATGACCTGCCTGTCCTGGCCGCTCGCGGTGAGTATCCTGAGGACCAGGCACCCCTCGCCTGTAAAAACTGCACTAATGAAGGGCAGAATCAATAATCAAGAGCATTGGTGTATTGATCACCTAACCAAATCCATACTTTGCCAAAAGGAAAACATAATTAATAGCAGGACATAATACATTGCATGATCACAGATAAAATGATTATTGATAGGACCAATTGCAGCCTTTTGTGCCTCACTTGCCTTACTTCGGTCCAGGATCCTACTACAATCTCTCGAGAACAAACACTCGCACACAGTAGACTGGACTTGGATCTTCCTTGGTCTCAGATACAGAGGGGGTCACAGGTAGACACTAAATCCAAATAGGTCTCAGAGAATAAAACTATGGACGTCCACTCGCTGGTAACCTAGATTCCAGGAAGCCTGGACCTTCAGGTGCTGCCCTGGTTACCCTCACACATTCTGAACTGATGCTCCTATTATTCCACCTAGGACTGGGGCGCGTGCACCCTGCCTTTTGGATGTTAAAGGGTCTAATCAATTCGCCCCAGAATTTTCCCAGGGCCACATTCATCTTCACTTGGGCAGCAAACTGGCAGGCAAAGAAAGGATTGTGTGTGCTGGTGAGGATTAACTCTCCTGTGTCCCGTGAGGATCAGGCGAGTAGTTTGGTAGACCTTGGATGCTTGGCCAAGAACATACAGCTTAGCACTCAAAGTCTCTTTCACCGCTCCGCATTATGGTAGTGACATTGCTGATGCCATGGTCAGCCTACACCGCTTGAGAGGGTTTGACCCCATGTTGTAAGCCGGGGATGTCTAAACCACGTCCAGAAGGACCGGGCCCATGCCACATTTTCAAGAGATACGTACATATGTTATATGTGCATGCAAATGTCATCTACGTAGTCCGAGGTTATCCCGACCTGGTGGACTTATGTTAAACTAGAATCACATGCCCGTCCACCCGCTGCAGACAAACTTTCCTATTCATAAACGTCATAAACTGGGTCTCTAGGAGCAAATTCACCTAGGAGAGGGCTGAGAGTATTTCACGCTTCCCCAACGAGTAGCTTGTGAGCCGCTAGTAGGTCTCCGGCTACCTGAAGCAGCTCTCCTGCGTGCAGCCCAGCCTAATAAATTACAAGTTTTTCCTTGTTTGAATTCATATACGTACAACCAAAATGGAAAAACGTGTATTTGAGTTGAAAATGTATGTAGTTTCAAAACTCAAGAACTGATATTTTGAGAAAAATGACTTTCCAAAATACATTTAAAGCTGATATTTCAGTAATAACTCATGCAGTGTTGAGGAGATGATGTACTAATATTATTGCCTTGGTGCCAGGAGCACTGCAGCTATGGCTGTCATACATCACTCATGCTGAGGCATTTCAGAGTGATTGTCCTGTTTGCATTACTGCTGACAGCACTGCCTGCTGCACTGAGGTGGCCATGGTTGGTAATCTAGCCTGGGGTGGCCCCTACTGTTATCCTGTCTGATGTGGTCACTATTACAACACTAACAATAGCTCCGGATGGTTTTCGCTGAACATAAGTAGCTCTTATTACAGAAATAGTTGCGGACTCCTGCACTAGTTACCGGAACAAATGCAAGCAAAATCCTCATTTTTCGAAGGGAGTGTGAAGAATATTATGACTTTAATAAAGACACGAAGGCACAATAATGCACAACTTCTTTATTGCTGTTCCCTATAGTAGTAAGACATATACCTCAAAACATAATTTTACGATGAGTCCCTTTACTCGAGGCCTGGAGCCCAAAAAATGTCTCTGCTTTCTCTTTTCAGCAACTTGTAAGATCTCTTTCAGACTTCCTGCTGTAATATCTGTTGTTGAAAGCATAACGCGTCTTGACCAATGAGTTTCAGAGCCACACCCACCCGCCTCTTCTCTATCTGCACACACCCACAGTGCTACCGCAGCAGAAAATGCCTGGCCATGAGGGATGTCGAAATAAACCCAATCGTTGCACTCTGGCGAGCTATAACTTCTTTCTTCTGCTCTCTTGCACAATGCACCACACATAGTTTCCTGCAATCAGCGAAAGAGAGGTATAAAAAAGACTGTACAAGATCTTTGTAATCGCTGTTTGAAAAGTGCATTTATATAAATCAAGCTATACATATCCAAAGCTCTGGCCCCGACCAACTCATACACACGTCAATTTCATGTCTGATGCTCTTTTTCAGGAGACAAATCAAAGCAATCTCTGGCAGAGCTTCCCCAAACATAGCTTTCCTATTGCATGACCATTGTGAAACATAATGGCAAAACCCATTCACATCCTAAAGCACAGAATATGTACTCTTTCAAGGTCTGACCAACCAAACTCTCCTCAGCAAATGGTAAACCAGTGGATAACCAGTAAACCATCCGGCATCTGCCAATTTGCGCTCCGCCTTCACCACTATTGCTAACCTATAGGCATTATTGACCAAGTATGGCAAACTCTTTAATAATTATTTAAGACAAAAAAAAAGTTACCACCATCACCAGTGGAGATGTAACGGTGTCCACACCTTTTCCGGAATTCTGTACAGGGCTTTATTGAGAGGCGGATAGTCGAGTAAGCTACTTCTATATAACAAGTTGAACAGAGAAGTCCTCCTAACTTGTACAACGGGAGTTTGTCTGTCTTCCTGTCATTTAGTGAACATTGGTTTGGTGACATTAAGTAAAGTTCATACTTTCTTTGTTTTTTCCAACAGGAACTTATACATTATATAATTGGTACACTGCTGCTGTTCATTGCATCGATAGTCGCGATTACAAAAAGCTACGGCTTATCTGGACTCATAGCAGGAGGGGTGAGTGATTTTTCAAAACTTATGTAATGCACATTTTTTTCTTCACTTAATGCTGGTGTGATTCTAAGTACTCTCAAATAGAACTGGTTAGAGAACCCAGCTAAAGTGATTTAACCAGGATCACACACATGGGCCAGCTTGGATTAGAACTTGAATCGAGCGGCATTCTGCAACCTATTCAATGGACCTAATTTCCTTCTGCAACTAGCATCCACAGTAAGCCAAAGTACAAGAGATCAAGTCTCCTGAACATGTTTTTAGAGACACGTGTTCCAGACGTGAAGATGCACTGATGTCCTTAAACATTTAGGGACTGTCCACCTTTATTTACTCATCCATTCCTACAGTCAATGTGTGAAGCCAGGACCTTCTGTCACTTATCTACTGCACATCAATGCTCGCTGTACTGTCATATCGTTATGGCATTCCCGCTGATGGAGCAGATCTCATGTTGTCATGGCATTCCCGCTGATGGAGCAGATCTCATGTCATATGCAAAAAAAGGATGCTTGGATCCAGTTCAGGGAAGACCTGGCTTGGCAGTTCGGGCTGGACTGTTCCCATGAGGCACAGGGTCAAGACTGATTTGCATATAGCTGGGTCTGAACTGAGGTGGCGAAGTGAGCTAAAGAACGATGATGGATTCAACCCAGATCTGTGACTGGGGGTGAGTGTTAAAAAAGTTTCAGCACTCCGTCCATCATCTACTTGTGTTTGCTCATGTTGCTGATGGAGCCAATCTCATGTTGTCATGGCATTCCTGCTGATGGAGCTGATCTCACATTGTCATGGCATTCCCGCTGATGGAGCCGATCTCCTGTTGTCATGGCATTCCCGCTGATGAGGCAGATCTCCTGTTGTCATAGCATTCCCGCTGATGGGGCAGATCTCCTTTTGTCATGACATTCCCGCTGATGGGGCAGATCTCCTGTTGTCATGACATTCCCATTGATGGAGCATATCTCCTGTTGTCATGGCATTCCCGTTGATGGAGCAGATCTCCCCTTTTCATGGCATTCCCGCTGATGGAGCAGATCTCATGTTGTCATGGCATTCCCGCTGATGGAGCAGATCTCATGTTGTCATGGCATTCCCGCAGATTGAGCAGATCTCATGTTGTCATGGCATCCCCGCTGATGGAGCTGATCTCACATTGTCATGGCATTCCCGCTGATGGAGCCGATCTCCTGTTGTCATAGCATTCCCGCTGATGGGGCAGATCTCCTGTTGTCATGACATTCCCATTGATGGAGCATATCTCCTGTTGTCATGGCATTCCCATTGATGGAGCAGATCTCCCCTTTTCATGGCATTCCCGCTGATGGAGCAGATCTCATGTTGTCATGTCATTCCCGCAGATTGAGCAGATCTCATGTTGTCATGGCATCCCCGCTGATGGAGCTGATCTCACATTGTCATGGCATTCCCGCTGATGGAGCCGATCTCCTGTTGTCATAGCATTCCCGCTGATGGGGCAGATCTCCTTTTGTCATGGCATTCCCATTGATGGAGCAGATCTCCCCTTTTCATGGCATTCCCTTTGATGGAGCAGATCTCCCCTTTTCATGGCATCCCCACTGATTTTTTTTTTTTTTTTTGAGAACTTTTATTAACCATAGTTGCATCAATTGGCAATGTACAATTCTGCGACATAGCATCAGGTCAGCAATGTTCGAGTACATACCGTCAAATGTTTAAACACAGCCATTTAGCCGACAACCCGGAGGTCCGGCGGCGGAGCTCAGTTGTACCTAGATAGAGGATTCAGGTGTGTACATTGCGTGTAAGCGAATCGGTGGTGCTTTTCTGATATGTGTCGCGTTATTTCTCAGCTAAAAGCGCATTGTCCGCGTGTGAGGGGGGCGCTTCGTGTCCGCCCGCTGCGCAGCATTGTCAGCTAGCTCCTGGGCTCACAGAAGGATGTGTGCTGGGTGCTGGGTTGTCCGTCAAGCGCCCTGATTTGTGGGCATCGTAGTCCCGGTGGCCCGCGTGTAGCGTGGGGTGGAGCGCGTCAAGGAAGTTGCAGCGTAGTTCGCAAGGGTGCGCGTGGCGACCGTTGCTATGATGGAACACATGCTCTGCTAGGGAGCGTAGTCAGTCGCCGAATTGTGTCCCGGGTGTGCAACGTAAACTTTAGGGATCAAGGTCAGGGTCGAGAACTCGGGTAGGGGCCAGAAGAAGAAGGGTGAGGGGGGGGGGGGGGGAAGTGGAGATCCGCGTGCAGCAATGTGTGAGGAGATAGGGGCTGTCCAGCAGGGCGTAGCCGGCCGTCCGGGGAGCGCGTCGAGTGGCTGGTCGTGAGGGGGGGGGGGGGAGGAGAAGAGGGGGGGGGGTCGTCAGTGTGCGCGCCCTCTCGGGTAGCAGCGGCGGTAAGTCCCGCGCGTGCGCCAGAGCACAGCGCAAGAAGTATCCGACAGTAGTAGCCTGCCGCGTGGTACGTGAGACGTGTCTGGGGAATATGCAGGTCATGGCATCCCCACTGATGGAGTAGATCCTTTGTTGTCATGGCATTCCCGCTAATTGAGCAGACCTCTTAATATTTAACCTCTCCCCTGATGTTGTATGTCCCCAGCTGTCTACCTAAGATACTGTACTATGATTGAAGAAGGTTACTATGTTTGCACCATTACCAAAAAAATCAAGCATGCAATTGTGAAACTAAAATCAGATTGCTTCTCTTCTTAGTCCAGGTTCTTATATTTAGTAGTGATTTATAATCCTGAAGGATCACATAAACAAATCCATAACTAATGAGTAGCTTTGAGCAGGAAAATTGTCTGTGTCACTTGCGCACAGCCTTCTCCTAAAGTAGACACAAACAGGGGATTGATTCTCTTAAGGAAAACAGAGGTTGGAATCATAATACTCTTAACAAAACATGTTACCTCTGTCACCATCAATACGCTTTATCAACTTTTTTGGAGTGGATTTTTATTTTCCACTCAGTACATGTCATATACAAATACTACATTACATATCTTTCATCAAGATATGTTGATGCTGTGCGGCTATGACTAAAACTAAGACCAAATTACTTGGAAACATTTAACAAAAATCAAATAAACAGATGAACAATCATATATGTTAACAATACCCACATAAAAGACAAAAAACAATCCTAAATTATACTTATTTCAGACAACAATATATAAAGTGTTGAACATATAAAGAAAGTCCTGCACTATTCACATAGTGTTCCAGGGACTTCTGTTCTTCTAGTCCTCACAGAGCAATAATATTTTGGAGTGCCAAAGGGAGGTAGCCTATAGATTTTTGGGAAATCAGGTTTACAATACTATTTTAGATGTTTAACAAATATTGTTGAGGACTTGACGTCGTGTTTATTCCTTATGATTCTTTAAGGCTCGCCTCATCGAAGAACCAACGCGTTTCGACCTTCTACGTGGCACTTATTGTCGAAGGTCTTCATCAGGGTAGACAATTGTTGTACATAGAACTGGGGATATCGCAAACGAGTTTTAAAGATGATAGATTTCTACGATCTTGTAGCTCCAGGAAAAAGCTCAAGTGAACTAGAGCAGAGGAAAGCATCCAGTCAAAAAGGGTAGCCTGGATCTGCCAGGTCCGGGCTCTCGTGTATTATGGCGGCTCTGGGAAAAAGGGGAGCAGCACCTTTGCAGGTCTACTGCGTGACGGTTCAATGAATAGCTCCACAACGATCAGTCATACAATATCTGGCATCAGCTGGGGATCCGCTCGATTCCTCACATAGCTATTAATCGCGTTCGAACACGATTAATAGCTATGTGAGGAATCGAGCGGATCCCCAGCTGATGCCAGACGTAGAAGGTCGAAACGCGTTGGTTCTTCGATGAGGCGAGCCTTAAAGAATCATAAGGAATAAACACGACAACAAGTCCTCAACAATATGTGAATAGTGCAGGACTTTCTTTATATGTTCAACACTTTATATATTGTTGTCTGAAATAAGTATAATTTAGGATTGTTTTTTGTCTTTTATGTGGGTATTGTTAACATATATGATTGTTCATTTGTTTATTTGATTTTTGTTAAATGTTTCCAAGTAATTTGGTCTTAGTTTTAGTCATAGCCGCACAGCATCAACAGATCTTGAAGAAAGATATGTAATGTAGTATTTGTATATGACATGTACTGAGTGGAAAATAAAAATCCACTCCAAAAAAGTTGATAAGCGTATTGATGGTAACAGAGGTAACATGTTTTGTTAAGAGTTCTCCTAAAGTAGAGGCATTCCTCAATATTCCATTCCTCATGTAAATATAACTTTAAACTGTTAAATGTGGCTTCTTATGTATTTTATTTCATAAGGAACACTTTCAATTGATAATTCATATTGACAGGGTTAAATGAAATAGAAATGTATTGTAATTGCATTTATATAGTGATTGCTACCCCTGACGAGGCGTCAAAGCGCTTTTTTGGCGAGTAGCACACTACTCCGGAACCCATTAAGGATTAGTGGGGCATTAGTATAGTGAAATATGAAAGTAATTTGAGTGGTGGAAAAAGGTTTGCATTTATATAGTACTTGCTGCCCCATATGAGGTAATAAAGCTAATTTTCGGTGACTAGCACGCTACTCCCGAACCCTTAAAGGATTATTGATGAATTAGCATAGTGAAATATGAAGTGGTTTCAGCGGTGGATATGTTAGTCTGTTATTTGGATTGAGAATGATAGGGAGGGACAGAGGGAAAAAGGTTTGCAATTATATAGCGCTTGCTATTCCTAATGAGGTGTTGAATCGCTTTTCGGTGAGTAGCACACTACTGCGGAACTCAAACAGGATTAGAATGGCAAAAGTAAAGCACCGAAGAGAAAAAGTCTAAAATATGAGGAGAGGAAGAAAAAGAGCTAGGTAAGTTAAATGGTGAAGATACGGTGAGACAATAGTAAGAAAACATGATGCAAGAGAGTGAAGCAATGAAAGCGGAAATAATAAATATAAGCATAAAAGGAAATATTGAGGAAATAATAAAGTGAGCGAGTAAAGTGGTAAGGAAAAGTTAAACAAATTGAGTGATAACAGACAAGGAGAGGATGCAATAAAAAGCTGGGGAGTAAAACGGTGAAGAATAAAAATGTGCGGGAGTCGAGAAGGTGATAAAATAATAAAAACGAGGGAGTAAAATTGTGTGGCGACATTAAAAAAAATTAGAACGAGCTACTAAAGTGATGATGAAAGAATAAAATGCGAAGGAGGAAAGCAAAGATCATCAATGCTTCATTGTCACAAGGCATGATCCCAGATTGCCTAAAAGCAGCTCAGGTATCACCCATACTAAAAAACCTAATGCAGATGGTGCTGACCTTAACAACTTCCACCCTATCGCTAACATCCCTACCTTAGCCAAATTCCTAGAAAAATGCGTCCAATCACAACTCTGTTCACACATGGAGAACTTCCAACTCCTTGACCAGCATCAATCTGGCTTTCGGAGTTGGCACAGCACTGAATCAGCTCTGACTCACGTTATGGATGACATTTTAAAAATGCTTGACCAAAATGAATCCTGCCTACTAATCCTCCTTGACCTTTACACTGTGTTTGACACTGTCAATCATGACAACCTCCTATGTATTTTGAAGAACAGGATGGGCCTCTCTGGTCGGGTGTTGCAATGGTTCTCGTCCTTCCTCTACTATAGATCACAAAGAATCAAGGCAAACCACTCTCTCTCCCATCCCTCTTTAGTCTCCATGGGGGTCCCCCAAGGGTCCGCCCTATCTCCTATACTCTGTTCTTGGAACCTTTAGCCAATACACTAAATTCCACGAACATTCTTTTCCACATGTATGCGGATGATAAGCAACTCTACTTGAAAATATCCTCCCCGGATAACCTCATATCACTCAACACTACTCTAACGTCTACTCAAAACTGGTTAACCGAGAACCACCTCCTGCTCAACACCTCCAAAACAGAATTCCTTCTCATTTTGCCTCCAAATCACATCCCCTAGTTAGACCTTTGGATGAACCACCTCACTGCCTTCAACTGCTCCCCCCCCCCCTCATCATTGACTATGCCAAATCTCTCGGAATCACTCTGGACAAGCATCTGAACATGAAGAATCATATCAGCAATGTGTGTAAGGGAGCTAATCACCTGTTGAGGACACTCCGGAACATCAAACCTTTCCTCCCTCAAGCTGATTTCAAGCAGGTAGTCCAAGCGCTTGTTTTGCCGAGACTAGAATATGGCAGTAATAAGCTCTGTGGCCTCCCCAAGTATACCTTGGCCCAACTAAGGGCTTCATTGAACTCTGCTGCTAGTAGGTTACGGGTACCAACAGAAATGCGAACATACCCCCAGTCCTAAAATCCCTTAAGTGGTTGCCCTACGAAGCATGAATTCAGCTAAAGATTGCCTTCCTGTCTCACAAAGCCCTCCATCTCAAAACCCCCAGTTATCTAGTGCAAAAGCTTGAACTATCCGGAGGCGGTAGACCCTCAAGAAGTGCTAACTCTTTCCTCCTGAAACCACAGATCTTTTGCAAAAAGAGAACATGCCACCGAGCATTCTCCGGCGCTGCCCCAAAGATCTGGAACTCTCTTCCACTGGAAGTATGCAGAATCCCCTCCATGGTTTCTTTCAAATTGGAAGCTAAAAGATTTTTTATGAACAGGTTCTTACCTTAATTAGCTTTGGATCATCTGTTCTAAGGCTCTGGTCTTACAAACTTGGGACCTGCACTGAGTGTTGCTCTTCTTTTAACCTATCATTTGCTCCCCGTTCAACATGCCTTGGACCACTTATTGTTTTACTTTTTATTGACCCTTTTTATGTTGTAAATGTTTTATGTATTATTCTTATATGATACCGGTACTGCAACTTATTACCTTCCTTCCCTCCTATCTTAATGCGCTTGAATATCCTTCGGGATCATGTTTGCGCTATATAAAACTTTATAAACAAATAAATAAAAGGCAAGGGGAGAAAAAGTATGAGGAAATAATAGTAAGGGGTAGACCGAATTTAAAGGCAATGAAAGCACAAGTGGAAAAAGAAAAACTGAAAGTGTGGGTGTAAACAAAATCGGATGAAGGAATATAAACATGGTGTATTTGAGGGAAGAGCGAATGAGGGAAAAACAAGACAATGGAACCAGGCAAAAGAAAAATGAAGAAATACAGAGAAGGCGAGAAAAAAAATAACACTTGAGACACTGTTCAAGATAAAAATACGTGGACATGGACTAAACAAAGAAAGAAGAGGAAATAAAAAAGTGAAGTTGGACAAATCTGATGAGATACTAATAAAAGTGTGAGGAGCTTGATGGGCCGTGCATACGGATCTTGAGACTGCAGCGACGGGGTGGCAATAAATACTCAAGCAAGTAGAAGGGATTGTGAAATTAAAAAGACGAGGGGAAGGAAAAATGAGAATGTGGAAAGATTTTGGAAAGACGCAGGGTGGGGTGCAGAGACGGCGCATTGATGCCGGGCTCTGGCGGTACTCACGGTGCATGACCAAGAAGGGGTTCACCTTGCAGTGCATGTGATTTTATTTATTTCCATTGACATAACTCCTGCATATTTGATGTAATTGCCTGTCATATGCTTAGACTTGGACACTTAGCTAGAACTTGTCACACATTTTTGTCCTTGTAAGAAGCTGGCTCTGTATATGGTATGCCACTAGATGGTTATACTGGGCACAAAGCCTAGGGGTTCCCCAGAAGTGTACAGGGCTCAATTTAAAACCCAAAGTACTTTATAAGTGGTAGTATGGGCAAGCAGCCTTAGGCCTAACACAGAGGAGTGGAAGACATTTATTGCACACACATGACTAATAAGTGGCACACAACTCAAAAAGGAGATCAACACCAATTTAAAAAAAAAACCGTTGTCCAAGTGTTATTTTAAGACCAAGATCCTCGTAATAAGGTAAGTATGTTTAACAGGAAAAATACTTAATGCTTTTAAACGTTGACACTGCAAGTTTTGAACAGTTCACTGTTATCCTACGGAAGAACACAATAGTGCGATTATACAGGTAAGTACGCAACTTACAATTCCAATCTTCGGGACCAAAGGTCAGCAGGGGCAAGGGTCAAGTGAGTATTAAAACTGCACCACCAGCAGCACAGGGGTGGCCGAGTGCAGAGGTCAAAATCTGGGTAAGGCCCAATGCGTTTCATAGGAGACTTGGGGTGCTCAAAGCCACACTGCTTGCAGGTAGGTAAATGGTTGCAGGGGCCAAGCTTGGGGGTTAAAGCAAGCATTGGGGGGGGGGGGAGGTGGCACAAAGCAGCACTAAACATACCACCAGCGGCCAGGTGCAGGTTGCAAATACAGTGTCGGGCACCCAATGCTCTTCAATGAGGGACTTGCTTAGGACAAACAGGCTGTAGGCGTCGCACTGGATATTGCAGGAGGGAGAATAACGACCGCAGAATCAAGTAGAGATGTAGGGAGTCATAGGGACACTGTCAGTTCAGCTCACAAAGGCACAGGGGCTATGGGTGCAGAGGTGCCTTTAGACATCGGAGTCTTCATACCAGAGCCAGTCTCTGTCAGGGGGAGCCTCTCAATGCAGGCAGCAGCCTGGAGTCCAGGAGGGGCCAGCCAACTCCTGGACTGGAGGTCCGGATCGCTGCGGAACCTGCTCTGGGTTGGTGGTACATATGTACACAGGCCAAAGGCCTCTGGTGAAAAGTGAGCAGGACTCGCTGATCCGGAGGGCACCGGAGTCCTCGGGAGTTCTAGTCTCTGTCATAGTTCAATAAGTTTCCCTTGGGTTTCTGGAAGTTGCTGGCTGCAGGACAGGCATCGTCTTATCGCAGGGTCTTTGAAGACAGGCTGGTAGGGCTGGGGACAAATCAGTAGTCCTCTTCAGGCTTCTCTGCATGGCATATTCTTCATCGTCCTGTTTAGATTGCAGGTAACTAGATTCCAAGTCTCGTCGAGCCACTTGAATACTAAATTTAGGGGCATTTTAGGGGAGTAGCAGGTAGGGCCAATGCCTAGTCCTGATTGGAGGTGTCTCCCAATCTTTAAGATGGCCGGGACTGAAAGATGTGCATCACCTCGCCTCCCCCATCTTAGGGGTGGAGTTTGCAGAGGTAGGCACACCTCCTATTCTTCCCACCGGTTTTTCCACCCAAAGTGGGGGTGAAAACCGGGGGCTGCTATCTGCTGCTAGCGGTAGAAGCTGGGTGTTGCATTACAAAGGTGGCAAGCCTTTGAAGCTTCTCTATCGAGCACTGTGCCCATCCTGAGGGAGCGGTTATGACACCTCTGCCCAGGATATGCATCGTGTCTGGTCCCAGAGAGCAGAGGCTCTTGACTCAGGGGTCCAGAAACATGTATGATGGTGGCAGGCTGCCTACAGCCAGTCTGTGACCTCACCAGGGTTGGTAGGCTTTCAGGCGGCACCTCTGAGGTGCCCTCTGAGTACATGGTTCAATAAATCCCACACTGGCATCAGTATGGGTTTATTGAGAGGAGTTTTTGGTACCAAACACTCCTTTGTTCAGTGAAGCCATCATGGTACTGGGGAACTCAAGTTGTCGAGTTTCCACCCCATGTACTCTCTAGAGCTTCCATGGCACGTACAATATCTAAGAATGGACTTAAATATTGCCCCTGGAATCAAGCTATCCTGGCTGAAGAGGGGTGAAACCCCCAAAACCGGTCCTGGGATGCTTGTTTCCAGTCCGGGGAGGACCTGGCTTGGCAGTTTGGGCTGGACTGTTCCCCAGAAGCACAGGGTCAAGACCGATTTGCATATGGCTGGGTTCAAACTGGAATGGCATGGTGAGCAAAAAAAATGATGGATTTAGGCCCAAATCTCTGTATTGGGGTAAATGTATGACATTGTTCTGCATTCTGTCCAACTGTTGTTTTTGCATTTTTCACCCCAAATGGGAAGGGTATGCCCAGACGTGGGTCCCGTGATCTCCATGCCACTGGAATCAAGCTATCCTGGCTGAAGAGGGGTGAAACCCCGAAACCGGTCCTAGGATGCTTGTTTCCAGTCCAGGGAGGACCTGGCTTGGCAGTTCGGTCTGGACTGTTCCCATGAGGCACAGGGCCAAGACTGATTTGCATATGGCTGGGTTCAAACTGGAATGGCATGGTGAGTAAAAAAACGATGGATTTAGGTCCAGATCTCTGTACTGGGGTGAATGTATGACATTGTTTTGCATTCTGTCCATCAATTGTTGTTTTTGCTTAAATATTGTAGGGCATATCTTCTTATGCAGATATGTCCACACCTGTGGTATAGTGCACCCTGCTTTAGGGCTGGACATAGTAATTAACCTCATTTTTAAAATTTACTTTTATGACCAATTTAAGCTGTTTTCTTCAAACATCTTTATCAGAAAGATCTGAAACTACTAATATGGAACATATGAGGTAGTCCCTATTTATTGGGGTACCCTTGAGCTCATTTATAAACTTATTTAATTTGTGTGAGGGCTTGTACATAGTCATGGTTTCTTCTTGCATTGATTTCTTTTTGCTAAACCCATGTTTTTTACTTAACGGCTTCTGCATACCTCCATGGTATGTTTTTTAGAGAGCTTATGTATACGGCCATGGTTTCTACATGTGGCCAAGTGCTCAAATCCATCGTGTCTTCTTAATGGCTTGTGGCTAAACCCTTGGCTACTGATGATGGAGTGTGACTAAATTCCTGGTTTGTGTATAAAGCCTCCATGATTCTACTTGGTGGCTTGTGCAGAAAGCACTGATATCTACTTCAAAGCCTTCATTGGAATATCCAGGCTGTATGCTAACTTATTGTTTCCATCTGTAAGCTTGCCTTTAGTTCTGTTTGTGCTTGAGGAGGTGTACATAGGCTTGTGCATAAACCTGGAGCTCTTCTCTGGGGGTGTATGCAAAGAATTCTTCTCATTTTTGGATTGGTGCATTATGTTAGACAACAAAATAGACACTACTTTAGAGTTTATTTACCAGCCCTTTATTCCCTTTCCAACCTGCTTTGAGTGTCCTTGCAAAAAGTAGACTTCTTCTGCATTTTGGAGTGAATCTTCAAGACCTTATAAACAATGCAGTAACAGTTAACAAGAGGAACTGAATACTGAGAAGACCTGTCGTCAAACGTGCAAATCCTTCATTTCTAAGCCCTCCCCTAATGATTCATGTTGACTCTGCTTGAATCATAGTGTCAACATCCAAGTCTTGCAATCTCTTTACTGTTGCTTTAATCCGATGCTCAATGCAGGCCAAATACAGTAAAATAATAGTGTTCATTTGCCACAAATCAAGATGTGTGAGGGAAACCTGTGAAGGCAACCTCAGCGAAACTTGTGAGAGCCTCGTGCTCCACATGGTGCTTCAACAATGGTCCTAAGGATGTTGTCCACCACCATCCACTTCATTAGCCCTAATGGCTCTAAGGACCCAGCATCTTCAGTATGCTCTCACCATCCTCCTGAAAACCCAGAGTCCACAGGAATCCTCAAAAATACTTTTTAGGGTTCAATAGCCCACAATAATGTTCAGCACTAGCACCAAGGGCTGCACAACATACAGGAATCATTCCTTACCTAATTGCTCTTTAATTCATTGATGCAATTCTTCAAAGGCCCAAAATGCCCCAAAAATCAGTCGCAAAAACCCTGAGGGATTATAAGGATAGAATGATGCAGCAATAGGGATCCTGGGATTTATGGAATGCAACAATTCCTTGGACCGCCCGTGGTTACTTGGAATGCCCCAAAGAATGGATGATTTTATGGCACCAGTCAATAACCTCAGCGAGTTGGCCCAGTGCTAGAGATCAGGTAGCCAGCAGTCTGAAAACCCAGATTACAAAATACCATTGATAAGCTAGGTTTTAAGAGCTTCTCCGAAATGTAGATGATTGAGGACTGCCGGAACACCAGGATGGAGGGAGTTCCATAGCTCTTCCTTTTATTCTTACTCTGCGAGTGTGGGAGAGGACCTGGGGAACAGAAGAGGAAAATCCTAGTTCCCAAGAACTAATGTGTGTTTTTGAAGTGCAGTTGACCACATGGAGGTCAAAATTTAGGTAGGTCTTAATGGCTAATACCTAGACTTTCAACCAACAGTACTAAGGACCCCGTGATCACCAGTAATATTACCAAGGGCCTGTGGATTACATTGGGCTTCAACAATGCCTTAAGAGACACAATATTTCTTCAGGAGGAGCTTGATATTGTATTAGTTTATTTTTTGGATGCTATTTTTTTCCAATGGAGCCAATTTTTGGACTTCATAGTTGGCTTTCTAAAACAAGGAAACGTGTGCTATTATTCATGCTGGAGAAGTGCACATGTTCATCTGACGTCTGACTAAGAGGCTCAGTAAATTGAGAGAGTTGTTTCCTACCAACGTCCCATTTCTTGGAATTTACTCCGGTTATGGCTACTTTACACGGATTCATTGACATCCTTCAGAACAGCCTTGACAGCTTAGTTATTACAAATTGTCAGGGCCGCAGTACATAAGCAAGGTCTCACCAAGAAACCTAATACAGCTATGTACATATTACAAATGTAGTCACTATATTAATATGCGAGTGACCCGTTTGTTCCTAACACATATAACGCACTGGTGTCCTAGTCTCTAGTTAGTCAGAATATTGAAAAGCACTGCATGGTGGAACAGGCCTGTTGCAACCAAGGCTGTTTGACTGTACAAAGACCCTTCCCTTGATGGCTTTTAAATTTCAGAGATTTGGCCTAGAACTTGATTCATCAAAATGTGTGTTGTGCTATAATTTTACTGTGTTAAGTTATTATCGTGAAATGTTAACCACTCATCCAATCTTCCATGACCTGGGCCCTGACAACTCAACCAAGTTACAAAGTCCGCGATGAGGGATTTCAACTCCAAATGTTCCATCCCGGGCTAAATACCCAGCATTATTGTCATACAGTTTCACCTTTCATACTTCTAAGAAGGTGGTGATTACATCTTCATAGACTTGGCAATACACCTGACCTGTGGGATCTAATGTTAGGTAGTGTTTTCAACCAACCAACCAACCTTTGTTCCATTTGTAAGCGGTCTTGTGGATCATATGGAACTCCTCTGAATATTTCAAGTCAGTGGTGTAGTATGGGGCCGGTTGTCTGTAAGTAGTTTTGACTCTCAATCCAAGACAATCAAATCATGGAATGGAAGACTGCTTCTAAAAGGAGTTATTATTAAAAATGTACTTATTAATATTGTCTGTGGACCAACCTCGGTAAACCGCTAAAAACAAAAACACTAGACTAGCAAGCCAAGACCCATTGTCGTGAACATTGGTAGCCTCATTTGTTAGATGAATGTCACAAGTTTGTATTTCAGCATAGAAAATGAATTGCCTTTTGCTTAATCTTATCTGTACTTTTTCTTTTCAGGTCTTTGGCCTCATAGCCTGTGTCCTGTGTTGTGTGAGCATGTGGTCATCTTACAAGGTGTCATTCGTCACTCAGTCCACCAGTGAGTATGAACCTTACACAGGTCATGTAGGTTTTGCAGTTTCATAAAAACATTTTCCTTAACACCTTTTGCTACTGATAGAGATCAGGGTATCAAAAATATGCCCACTACCACGGATAGAGTAATCTCACAGTTGCACGCACATACATTCATCATACGCTAGGGCCCATTTCACTAACATACGCTCAAATACTCTACTGGCAATAAACCTGTGGGAAGAAAACACCTAAACACCCTGCATCTATATCGAGGACGATAGGACCTAATTATAGAGATTGTCCCTAAACATACTCTATACAATCTATACAATAATGATCAAAAATGTACACAATAATTGACAAGAAAGAATATTCAACACCATGTTTAAAAGTTATATTGCTTTATCTAAATTAGTCAAATAAATCAATCAGAATAAATCAGTTCTCATAGTTACCTATTCTAACTAAGTGTCAGAACGGGTCAGGACAAGTCTCTCGGAAAAGTCTCTCAAGACGGAGTCCCTCAGCATCGATCCTCAGCAACGCAAGTTCACGCAGCGAAGGTAAAATGGCAAGTGGCAAAAACCCTCCCTAAGCTAACAATTCTTATAATGAAAAATACAATAGAAACACACATAAAATTGGCAAGTTAAACTGTATCACTGAGCAGAACGAGAAGGAAGGAATGTAACATTGCTACATCTGGAAATCTCCGCTCAGGAAAAGTCCCAAGACGTGAACTACGGAACAGGAACCAAGAAACAGAAACTATTAAAGTATCCAACTTGTTCACTTCCCTCGGCAACCGGGCTACAGTACATTGTTCATTTCTAAAGCTCCTTTGTCCACCAAGGACGAATCATTTCTTTTGGAGATCCTCCAAACTGCTGATGTCCTCATGGAAAAACACAATAAGGACCACGGTCAGTTGTCTTCGACCTTTTTCCAGCAGGGGTCTCCCTTGCCACATCCCAGAATAAGCCACAACCAGGCTTCGAAATATTCTCAGCTCGATTAAGGCCTTCATAGGCCACAATAGACCATCTTCAATTAAAAAGACAAAATAAACGTTACTACAGCATAATGATTAAACAGTGTTAATCCCACTAATACCCTTATGTGTATGGATTTATCTAGCTTTGCAACATAAAAAAGCATTAATTCAGACAGCGTTTTGTGCTCAAAAATAAACAGCACACAGCAACGTTTAAACATGAAAACTTGCACGTTATTGTAAATACAGAAACAGCACATATAAGCTAACCCTCATGTAACTTTCTCTTGTGTTAGGACAAACAGGTTGATTAGTAAAACATACTTGCACAAGACAAATAATTAATTGTCAATCATTAATAATTTAATAATACGCATAGACATGCCAGAGCTTCAAAAGCCCATGAATTTTCTGAAAGAAAACTCTGCTCCAGCAATCCCCCCTTTGGTGATTTTATCACCAAATAAACCCAAAAAAAAAATTAGTGGAAATTTTAATCATTTTAGGAGAAATCAGAAATGTCTTTTCCCCTTACACAACATTAAACACCAGTCTCTCTTTCATCATCCCTTTTTGTCTCTAAATAAACACTCTCCCTCAATTCTTCTAGTTCAATTTCTTGCGGTTCTCTCTTCGACCTCTTGTTTTTCTTTTCTTTATTCAATTTCTTTCTCCCTCCCCTGTTTTTACAACACACACACACCAATCTTATTATTAATGAAGCCACAATTATACAAGACAAGGGAAACAATATTCTACCTATAATTGTACTACCTATTTTTGCAATAAAATCCTTAACAGCTATCATCTTATTAGCTATTTTAGTCCACAAACTCCCAGCTTCAAGTGGTACTAAATCTTCATGCAAATCAGTAATATTTCTGATATAGACCTTCAGGTCTTTACTTTCGTCAGGAATGTAAGTGCAACAATGTTGAACTTTCAAAATTCCACAGACTCCACCCTCCTTGGCCAATAGAATATCAAGGGCAAGTCGATTTTGCATAGACATGGCACGTACGGCACTTAATTCCGTATTCACCAAAAGAAACCCTCCTGCGGTATTTGTCGATAAGCGATCAACCACTGTGGACCGTTTCCGAATTCCATAAGCATTAAAAGAAATTCCCACTGCTGGAATCAAAACCCCAAAAATATCACCCACAATTTCAGACCAAGTTTCTCTCTTAAAACGTGTTAATAAGTTAATATCTTCTACATCTTTAATTTTATCTGTATGAAAAATCTTAGGAAAAACCAGGCCCACATAACATGTGCCATACCAATGGTCAGGCAACTTGTAATAAGCCTTGTTCCCACAAACATAGTACACTCCTGGAAAAATTGTATCCTCTCCACCTCTGAAACCCCAACCTGTCGCAACGAAGTATGTATCATGGCATTCACTAGTCCCCACGAAATACGTATCATATTGGGATTTCTTTCTGGTAATACATAGTTTACCCTTCTGCGGTGCATCTAGAGCTAAAGTTGGACTAGCCCCATTTTTCAACTCCTTCCCCATCTCAATGTCCCAAATTGTCTCACTCACTCCATATTTTCCCGCTTTCTCATGCATGTTCACTCTCCTTTCCTCTACCATATCCAGGAAAGCTTTCTCCTCTTCTTTCAGACTGCAAGTTAAATTATTCTTAAAAATGTAATCTAATGTTAATCCTCTTTCTTCAATAAAAATCTCACCAAAAGTGTTAGCTTCTTTAGCTGGATTCAGCTCTTTGTTCATTGGCAAGTGCCCAAAAATACTATCTCTGTTAGACATCTTATAATCTACTTTCCCTAACAAATAAAAAACACTACTTAAAATACTACAAGAAATACCATATGTAGCTGGCAAATGGTGATAAGTAACACCCTCTGAAACAGATGCAGGTAACTGCATACAGACATAGCAATCCCTGACTTCCATTGTCTTCACATATTCATATAATAGTTTAGAAAACACGTTACTAGAAAAATTATTAATTGACCTATCTTTGTGTATGTAATTACTATTAATTGGAACTACTTTTTGTGAACTCTTCTGTATGTTTGTCACATTTTCTGTATTCATCCCAAATTCAACCTTAAAAGTAATTAATAAAACTAAAATACCCCATAGAAGCATTAATAATCCAGTACAGCAGCAGCACATCCTACACCACCTTTTAAAGAAGGCACATCTATTTTGATTATCCTCTATGTTAGCCATTTTAGTTTAGCCTCTACTACTCCGCTACTGTTTAAACTCTTCAAAATTCTTCAGCAATTCTTCAGCAATTCTTCAGCTTTCAGTTTATCCAAATGATCTCTTCGCTCACTTGATCCAAGTGAATCTTTCTTTTACTCAGTTTGGATACTCATCATTTTTCACTCCACTTTCTTCAACATCAAATTGTATTAGATCTTCAACATTCAAATCCAAATCCTCAGTATCCGACTCTTCTCCAATGTCAGTCAAGAGTACTTTCAGGATTTCACCAGTATCTTCCTCAACCACTTCTCGTACGGCCTCCTCTGGACTTCCTTGACTTTCCACCTCTTCACCTTCAGGCAGTGTCACATACATCCATTCCGGCGACCTATACTTTTGGTTAGGTTTTCTCACTCTTTTGACTTCTTCTGGTTCTTTCGATTCTTTTGATTCCTTTCCTTCAGCCTTTGAACTTTGACTTGATATTTCATTCACTTGTTCAGCTTTCGATGAATTTGCTCTTATTATTCTATATCTCAGCCTTTTAACTCTATTGTTAGGCCAACGATCTCCTCTCACAACCCTTTTCGGCCTCAATTCTTTCTCATTCCTTTCTCCAATCCAAGTTCTCTTTCTCAGAACTCGACCCTCTGTTTGTTCATTTTCATCATCCGATTCTGTTTCAAGTACTTTCTGTTTTCGTTTCTTAGCAGTTTTCTTTTCTTCCACAGATTCTTTCACCACTATTTGAGACTTCCCTACTCCTGTCCCTCCTCGGGTCTCCGACACGCAATCTTCTTGCTGTCTACTTGTCCCTTCACCTAGCTCCTCATCAATGTTCCCTAGACCTCCTTGGGGGTCTTCCGTAATCTGTCCCTTTCTATCTTTTCCTGACCCTGCTTCTTCAAGAATAATCTCAAGTGGTTCTTCGATCTCCTCCTCTTCTGATTCAGGAGTAGTCTCTGTGTGATTTCTTTTTTCTTTTCTTTTTCCTCCACTGCTACTCGAAACTTCAGGCTCTTTAACAGAATCTGATCTTCTCTCTGATACTCGCAGTGATTCCTTTGAAGCTCTCTCTGCTTCTTTTCTCACTGATTCCGTATCTTCAGTATCTTCACCATCACTGGAATCTGATTCTTCAAAATACTCTTTACCAGTCCCTTCTTTTGGGTTTGGAACTCTCAGAGTATGACTTGCATGTACCCAGTGCTTCACTCCAGCACACTTTACTGCAGTTGTCGTAGTCAGAATAACTTGTCTCGGCCTTCCCCACCTTGGAATCAAGCAATTTCTTCTTCTGTGCACCTTAATCCTCACCCAGTCTCCTGGACTCAGATCATGGGCTTGCTTCTTCTCAAGTGTGGTAGCTTCTTCTCCAACCTGGTGAAACACAGAATGAACTGCGTCAGCCAGGCCTTTACAGTAATCCAAAATCATGTCATCAGTTATTGTCACCAACTTATTTACAGGCACGTATGCATGGCGCATTGCACGTCCCATAATTATCTCATGCGGGCTCAAACCTGTAGTTCTATCTGGAGTAGATCTCATTGTCATCAGAACTAGAGGTAACACATCTGGCCATTTCATGCCAGTGGCTAAGCACATCTTTCCAATTCTATTCTTGATTGTGCCATTAATCTGCTCAACCATACCAGAAGCCTCTGGTCGGTATGCACAATGTAGCTTCTGCTGTATTTTCAATGCTTCACAAATTAAACTTATGAGCTCATTTTGAAAGTGTCTACCTCTATCAGACTCGACTGTAACTGGAAACCCGTACCTAGGAATCAACTCCCTCAACAGTAATTTTGCCACTGTTAATCCATCATTTCTTCTAGTCGGGTAAGCTTCCACCCACCTTGAGAACAAACAGACTACCACTAGAACATACCTTAGTCTGTTCACTTGGGGCATTTCAATGAAATCAATTTGCATTCTTGTAAAAGGACCTCCTTCTCTGCCAATAGTCCCTAGACTCACTACTGTCTTTTTCCCAGTGTTAAATTGCTGACAAATCAAACACCTTTGACAGATGCTCTCTGCAATTGTCCTGAACTTTGCATTGTACCAGGTCTGTTTGAACGACCTGACCATCGCATCCCTCCCCAGATGTCCCTGGCCATGATACATCCTTGCCATTGACGACAAGATTGAGTTTGGCATCACTGGTCTGCCATCTCTGTAGACCCAAACATGGTCTGTTTCTCTTGGAGCACATCCTGCCTTAATCCAATCTTGTTTTTCTTCCTTTCCTGCCTCATCTTGTAACTGCTTCACTTCATCCCATGTTTCTAGGACATTAGTAAACATCACAGAAAGGAAAGACATTTCTCCTTCTCTTTCCCGATTAATGGACTGATTCGTTTTGGCACAATATTGTGCCACATCGTTGGCATACCTGTTACCAACAGTGATAAAATCGTCCCCTGAACCATGTGCAGCACATTTTACAACTGCTAACTCCTTAGGCAGCTGTATCGCCTCAAGCAATTTACCAATCAACTCAGCATTCTTTATTGGAGTTCCACCCGATGTCAAGAAACCTCTTTGTAGCCAAAGCTGGCCAAAATCATGCACCACTCCAAATCCATACTGACTATCAGTCAACACAGTCGTCCTCAAATCTTTCCCAATCTCACAAGCTTTTGTCAATGCCACCAATTCAGCAACTTGCGCAGATTTCACTCCTTTCAATGGTGATGCTTCCATGACCTCTGAAACTTTGCACACCGCATATGCTGCACATAGCACACCATTATCATTTCTCAGGCATGATCCATCCACAAACAACACATGGTCATTCTCAGGTAAGGGAAGATCCCTTATGTCTGGTCTCGGTTTTGTACAGTACTCAAGCACATCCAAACAATCATGATCATCTTCCATCTTTATACCCACATTTTCACTATCCGGCAAAAGTGTCGCTGGATTCACATTCACACATCTCTCAAGAGTCACATTTGATGCTCCCAGAATCACCTTTTCGTACTTAGTCAACCGACTATGTGACATGTACTGAGTCCTGCTTCTCGTCAAAAGAATTGCCACATTGTGAGGTACGAATACCCTTACAGGATACCCCATTATGATTCCCTCACTCTGTTCCAGGCTTCTGCATGTTGCAGCCACAGATTTTAGACAACCTGGTAAACCCACAGCTACAGGGTCAAGTGTCGATGAGAAGTACGCAATAGGCCTCCTCAATTGTCCATGTTTCTGGATTAACACTGAAAGTGCACATCCATTTCTCTCACTGCAGTACAATTCGAATTCTTTCTCGTAGTCTGGCATACCCAAAGCTGGAGCCTCACACATTTTACTCTTGAGCTCTTCAAATGCTGCCAATTGTTCTGCATCCAGATCCAATGGATCTGTCATTTCACTTTTTGTCAATTTAATCAATGGCTTTGCTATCAGGGAAAAATTAATTATCCACTGACGACAATATCCCACCATTCCCAGGAACATTCTCACTTCTCTCTGGGTTTTTGGAGCTTTCATTTCTCTGATTATTCTGATCCTGTCAGTAGTCACTTTTCTCAGACCCTTTTCAATATTATGTCCAAGATAATGCACCTCTTTCTTGCAAAACTGCAATTTGGCTGGAGATACCTTTAACCCTCCATCTCCCAGATGATTCAGTAAAGCTATGGTATCTACTTCACAAGCTTCACGTGTCTTTGATGCCACAAGTAGGTCATCAATATACTGCACTAGTACTGAGTTCTCAGGCATGATTAAACTTTCCAACGATTTTTTCAATAGCTGATTGAATATCGAAGGACTCTCCGTATACCCCTGTGGGATACGACACCATGCTAAAATACGCTGGCCAAACCTAAATGCAAAAATCGGCTGACTGTCATGATGCAATGGAATTGAAAAGAACGCATGACACAAATCAATTACTGTATACCACTCAGCATCATGTGGAATTTGATACAGAATCACTGATGGATTTGGCACAATGGGACAACATGCCACCACAATTTGATTAACTTTTCTCAGATCTTGCACGATCCTAAATTTGCCATTAGGCTTCTTCAGCCCCATTATCGGTGAATTACACGGGCTACTCAATAGTTCTCTCAGAACTCCTTGCTGAATCATTTTCTCAATTATAGGAGTTATCCCTTCAATTATTTCTGGTGTCCTTTTGTACTGAGGAATGTTAGGATATGTAATTCCCTCTTTCACTGCAATTTTCACTGGATCTACATTATTCATCAATCCCACATCCTCTCCAGTAAAATCCCAAACTACTCTTTTCACTGTGTCTCTCAGCTCTTGAGGCAAATCCTCCGGATTAAATACTGGAAATGCACCAATTAACTCACTCTCTCTATTTTCTAGAGTCATTCGGTAGAATACATCATCTGGTGTCTCAAAAGCTATTCCATCCGGTGTACAGAAAATTGTGCAGTTCATCTTACACAATAGGTCCCTACCTAACAGGTTCACTGGACTCGTGTCACAGACTATAAACCTGTGCATGTCTGAAAATTTCCCTATCTGTACTCTTACTAGTTCAGTAAGACGTGTTCTGATTTGTGTATTGGCTACACCAACTACTTGGATTGCTTCATCCGAGAGAGGAAGATTTCTAACATCTGTTGACCTGACAGTTGATCTTGTCGCACCTGTGTCTACTAAAAAAGTAACACTCTCCTCATTTATTTTCCCATCCACAAATGGTCCTGCCTGGTCTATTTCTAGAGTTGCACCAAGTATGCACTCTTCCTCCTCTCTTCGGCACCGTCAATAATCACCCTCAGACTCACTCCCTTCACTCTTTAACAAGTATTGTTGTACCTGGTTAGAACGTCTTGGTTTGTTTACCTGTTCATCATTGAAGAATCCTGAGTCCTGATTGTACTTTTGTACCCCTCTATTCTGCGGCAAGGGCGGTTTTGGCTCTTGACTCTGCTGTCTCACAACTTTCTGCTGTTGTTGCTGCTGGTTATTCCCTTCATTCTGCACCTGTTGATTTAAGGATTTACCCTCATTTAATGGTGGATTAGGACATTCCGATCTCCAATGTCCCAGTTGGCCACAGTTGTGACACGGGAACTTCTTCTTTGCTTCCTCAAGACTTCCTTTTCCTTTTCCTACAAATCTAGGTCTATTCCCCGCATTATTTCCTGGATTATTTGCCTGTTCCACCAACTGTGCTTCCTGTCTTTCCGCAACCTTCACTTGTGCCCACATCGCTTTCTCTTTCAGCTTTCTTTGTTTTGCTTCAATTTCATCACTGAAGTATTTTGCATGTCTCAGAATCTCATCTACTTTCTTACTCTGCCAATCTACTGTGTGCTCACGAATTCTCTCACTAATTTCAGGTCTAAGACCATATACAAATCTGTATACAAAATGACTCAAATCCTTGTCACCCAGGTGTTCATCTCCACTGAATTGTTTAAAAGCTAGTATCAGCCTTTCGTAAAAAGCATGAACTGATTCTTTTGCTTCCTGTTGTGTTCGATCTATCTTAACCCAGTCTGTCTCTTTTGGAGGAACTTTACTCTTCAGGTATACCATCACCTGATCATACTTCCTCATTACTTCTGGATCTGGTGCCCCTGTTCTTGGATCTCTTGGATACTCCTCACTAGGCCAACTCACAACAATTTTACACTCAGTCCACAAGTCTGCTGGAACAATTATATCAAACAGACTATTCAGGTCAACCCACAGCACTTTTGACAATTTCACAAACCTGTCTACCTGCCTATACCACTCGACGGGCTTTTCTCTCAATCGAGGGAAATCATTCGTAAATGATAAAATATCCTGTCTGGTCCATGGAACATGTACATATCCTCCTCCAGGTATTTCTCTCATGGGATAATGCTCCACTGGTTTCTCCTTTTCTCTCACTGGAAATGCTGAATAAGTTGTTCTATCTTCAGATTCATCTCTTTTCTTATACCACCTATCCTTCCACTTTTCCACATCGCCCCATCTTCGCAATAATGCTATCATTTCTTTAATCTGTCCTGTTCTACCAGAAGCATTCAAATTTTCTATGTCTTTCTCTGTGAAATCCATCCTGTAGGTTTTCTGTAAAGCCTTCACTTTATCAATGTCAATTCCCTGCTCATTTGCTATTGCTCTTAGTCTATCATGTGTATTTCTTGCTCTCCAGGTGATACTCTTGCACATAAACATCAGCTCACCATCATGATGACTCTTCAGGATTTCTGTTGGAACTGTTCCTGTCACAAGCTCTTCTAATTCTATACGCAACTTAACCACATCAACAACTCGTGGATCTTTATCTTTTTTCTGAAGAACCTTCATCCAATCATTTAAATCATCAACTGTTATTTCAGCAGTTTTCCTCACTGGAACCACTCTTTTCTGCGGTTCTAAAATTGGCATCCCTGAACAACTAGGTTCACTAGCATCCAATAGTTCACTACATGTGTCATGTCTGGTTTGTCTCAGGTCACTTCTCCCTGTTCTTTTATCTGAATCTCCTGAAGGACCAACTGAATTTGTCGAATCATTTGCAATATATGGAACTACCAGTCCATTTTCACCTGTCCTCTGTCTATCAAACACAGGAATAACCGGACCTATAGTTACAGGCACCGTAACAGCTTCCAGATTCTTCGTTAACTCCCTAATTTTCTCAGTCAGTTCTGTTGTCGTTTTAGCTAATTGTCTGGCATTTTCTTCACTACCTCAATTCTCTCTCTCCCTGAAAGAACTATTACCTCTTGATTCAGGTGTCACTTTTTCTTTCTCGACTGTATCTCTTATCGGAGAAACAACCGGTGTACTCTCGTCTGGTTCTGGTCTATATGGAGGTGGTCTCTTGTAAATCATGTCATTCAAGACCTCATCCTCATACTCTCCATATCTTCTCATATCTGACTCAGGAACCCTTTCTACAGAAGGAGCAGAAACTTCAACTGTTCTCATTGGATATAATCCCTCTGACATATTAGCATCTCGCCACCTTTTCATTCGATCATGATGTGTTTCACGATCATGTTTCCTCCCAAACATATATCTGTACTGACCTCCAGTTCTTTGTCTTTCTCGATTTATATACTTCCTCTTCCCATTCCACTAAAGCCTTGAACTGTGTAGGTCTCGGCTTCGGGTCCAAATGTGCCATCTTTTCCCGTAAATTTCTCAACACGGCCAGATTAAATGAACCATGTTCTGGAAATGCTAGAACACCATCTTCTTTAGTATACCCAACCCAATTCTGTAACCATATACAGGTATGTAATCCATATTTCGCAGCCATGAAGGATGCAGGTGTTTTCGCTGGAGGTAGCAACTCGCCCTCTCTCGTTTTAACCTCTTTATCCTTGCTAAACCACTTCTTAACTTTTCCAAAGAATGTCTTTTTCTTTTTCTCTTCTTGGTAATACATTTTAGCGCTTACCCAAAACTCTCTACTCTTTCCGTATTATAAATATACAATACGAGGTTGAAAATGCGAGCTCTTCAACCAATAGCAGCGCGACTCACACTAACGCACCAATCCTGGAGCGTCTACGTCACTAAACAGCTCTACCAATCCTTGCGCGGCTCACACCAACACACCAATCCTAGCGCGAGCACTATTCTGATCCACTATCCAATCAGAACGCGGTCTCTATGACGTCAGCAGCCGCTGCAGTCTCTGTCTCCCGTCTCTGTCACTCGTCTACCCCTCCTTTACAAAAATCTCTCAGTAGACTTCGTGTCAAGATTTAACAAAATCTATTAGTTACAACATAAAAACATCTCCATTGTCTGCTTCGCTAACTACAGGATAGTAAAAAAGAGAGTCTATTTCTCAAGAATCAACAAACTTTCATACATCTCATAACTGTTTCCTCTAGGACTTATCCAAAGAGTCTTACAATCAATAAATGTATATGCATTCACGCACATTCATACAAGAAAAATATAGTACATGCACACAGAATCCTGCTTCCCGAGAACAGCACACAATCTGTCTCTGTACAGAATTATAACTCACAACAACTAATCAGCTTATCACCGCCCAGTTCCTCAAACAAGCTCAGAGAATACCTATTACTCCTCCCGCAATAAGCTTTAACGGCAATCCTTACGGATCCCTGGGACTTAAGACCAGAGTTTCACAGATAACCTTCACTACGATACACACTCCTTGTATACTAGAAATATATTCTAATAGTAACATACAATAATGTCACTGATTCCGAACTCAGACAATGTGAACGCGCAACTTCAATTGTCACACGTAATTCCTTACAATCCCGTCTTTCCCGAGAGCAGCATATACCTCCCTCTGCCCTACTACGGAACTGCTACCAGCTTCCAAATTCCAGAAGCACTACATATAACTCAACAAGACGACTCCAATATATAGTATTAGTACATATACCAACATCAACCAAATAAATCAATAATCAATAAGCCAATGTACAAGCAATCTTATCTTATCAGATCAAGACAACCATCTATAACCATCCTCTGCTACCAGAGAAATTGATAGAGATCAGGGTATCAAAAATATGCCCACTACCACGGATAGAGTAATCTCACAGTTGCACGCACATACATTCATCATACGCTAGGGCCCATTTCACTAACATACGCTCAAATACTCTACTGGCAATAAACCTGTGGGAAGAAAACACCTAAACACCCTGCATCTATATCGAGGACGATAGGACCTAATTATAGAGATTGTCCCTAAACATACTCTATACAATCTATACAATAATGATCAAAAATGTACACAATAATTGACAAGAAAGAATATTCAACACCATGTTTAAAAGTTATATTGCTTTATCTAAATTAGCCAAATAAATCAATCAGAATAAATCAGTTCTCATAGTTACCTATTCTAACTAAGTGTCAGAACGGGTCAGGACAAGTCTCTCGGAAAAGTCTCTCAAGACGGAGTCCCTCAGCATCGATCCTCAGCAACGCAAGTTCACGCAGCGAAGGTAAAATGGCAAGTGGCAAAAACCCTCCCTAAGCTAACAATTCTTATAATGAAAAATACAATAGAAACACACATAAAATTGGCAAGTTAAACTGTATCACTGAGCAGAACGAGAAGGAAGGAATGTAACATTGCTACATCTGGAAATCTCCGCTCAGGAAAAGTCCCAAGACGTGAACTACGGAACAGGAACCAAGAAACAGAAACTATTAAAGTATCCAACTTGTTCACTTCCCTCGGCAACCGGGCTACAGTACATTGTTCATTTCTAAAGCTCCTTTGTCCACCAAGGACGAATCATTTCTTTTGGAGATCCTCCAAACTGCTGATGTCCTCATGGAAAAACACAATAAGGACCACGGTCAGTTGTCTTCGACCTTTTTCCAGCAGGGGTCTCCCTTGCCACATCCCAGAATAAGCCACAACCAGGCTTCGAAATATTCTCAGCTCGATTAAGGCCTTCATAGGCCACAATAGACCATCTTCAATTAAAAAGACAAAATAAACGTTACTACAGCATAATGATTAAACAGTGTTAATCCCACTAATACCCTTATGTGTATGGATTTATCTAGCTTTGCAACATAAAAAAGTATTAATTCAGACAGCGTTTTGTGCTCAAAAATAAACAGCACACAGCAACGTTTAAACATGAAAACTTGCACGTTATTGTAAATACAGAAACGGCACATATAAGCTAACCCTCATGTAACTTTCTCTTGTGTTAGGACAAACAGGTTGATTAGTAAAACATACTTGCACAAGACAAATAATTAATTGTCAATCATTAATAATTTAATAATACGCATAGACATGCCAGAGCTTCAAAAGCCCATGAATTTTCTGAAAGAAAACTCTGCTCCAGCACTACAATTTCGTTTGACACATCTTTAAAAATATAACCTAATTTTTGTATAGAGAAAGTAATTTACTTTATTCAGTTGTTTCAACCATCAAAGTTTAGAAGAAAATAAAACATTAAAATATCAGTACACAGAACATAAGTCATATTACCAAATACACCATGATCATTGGGTGCTAGAAGCTGTAAGCACCCCCAGTACAAAAGGATTAAAACACCACTTTCAATACAAGATGTGCAATACTAATAAAAGCTAAGCAATAAAAAGATAAAACTAGTATCTATATGCAATGGTAGCAGCAATACGTAGTATCAGCCCTCATCATGGACGTACCCGGTTTTAAAGTGCCAAGTGCTTCAGAATTGATGTAACTGATAGTACCTAGACGCAGGGGGAGGAGCAAGATGGCGGACTGACGCCGTCTAGGAGAGTCGGGTCACGGAGGCTTAAGAGGCTCAAGGTTTGCTGATGGAAAAGCATGAAAGCACGAACAGCAGGATAAGATAATAGAAAAATACTACAAAATACATATTCTGCAGAAACGCCGAACTCGGTAAGGAGACCAGCAAATCTAAAAAAACAAAAAACAAACGAAAAACAGCATATGGCAAACCCGAAATGGAAGTGCGATAGTGCGACGGAATTGCTGAATGGATACATGCCTGTTGGTACTTGCTGGTGTTCTGGCGGTCTGTGCGACTGGTGCTAATGAAAACCGATGAAAATAACATCGTAATCTTGGCTCTCTGTGTTTTTGTTTGGAGAAACGCTCCCTGAGAAACGCTTAAATTGGCAAAATCACCGGTAAAAACGGCAAGCGGCAGACGGGCTAGAGGCAAGCCTGAAGTGGATGTGAATTACTGGGCAGGAATCGCTGATACATTTTTTGCTTGGCAGTGCTGTCTGCCGCTGTTGCTTGTGGTGCTCTGGCTTTGGCTCTGGTGGCCTATGCAGTTGGAGGTGGCGCTGGGGAGCTGCGGAGCTGGTGAGTGCAGCTGAGAGCATCTGAGTGCAGCTGAATATAACTGAATGCAGGCGACAGTAAGGACTGGCTTTCGGCGCTTGCCGTACACTAGGGTAGCCGAGTGTTTGGCTGCCCAACGACGAGCTCAAGAGAGCCGGCGAGCTGGTCACCACGGTCACTCGGCGGTTAAATTGTATTTACTTCAACGGGATATGGCCCGACCGAAAGCGATGGTCAGGAGTACTCGCGCTACTAATAGAGCACTGGTGAGTACAACTGCGACTCGGGGTAGTAACATGGATACCCAAGGTGTGGAAATACAGAGGGCGGACTCTCCCAGCTCGGCTTTTGGACTGGGGAAGGTGGGAAAACCTGTGCTGCAATTCTTGCAATCAAAGAAGTCAAGGGATTTGTTCTCTCCCGATATTGTGGCGGAAGCGGATACTCTCAACAATGGCAAAATATTAGTAGATATGGTGAATCAGGCAATCGGGGTGCAACACAGTAGTATTACTTCTATTTTTTCAGGGCACACTGTTTCAAATAACTTGCAGGCATCACCTCAGATACTTCCTCAGTCTCCGTCTCAACCTCAGCCTAAGGAAGTCTCAGATAATGAGAGGGTCCCGGATTTGGATAAGGGCTTGATTGAAGTGGGGGCTGAGCAGGGGAGTCCTCATCAGCCCTGCTGAATCAGCGACTGCTCAGGATCCCCCGAGAACTCCGGGGGCGTTCAAGTTTGTCAACCGCGGAGAGGATGAGACAGCAATGCAGCCTAGAATATCTAAGTCTGGTCAGAGTAATCCTGAGACGATTGGTAGCCTTGGAAATCTGGGTAAAATTGGGACCCCTAAAAGCCCTAGTACTCCTGTAACTGCGACTGTGCCTAATGAACTGATATTGCGCGATTTGAGTTTCTCGTCTTCGGCATCTGTTATCGACACTGACCAAGAACAGAGCCAGACTAAGACCCCCTTTGTGTCGCAGCATGAAGTCATAGTTGGCCAACAAAAGAAAACTCCAGCAGCAGTAATTGTTAAAAAGAAACATCAAAGGCAGAATCAAAAACTGAAAGTCGTGAAGGAGCTGAAAAAAGCTTTTGGGGGTCTAGATCAGGCAATAGGAGATGAGATGGCAAAACAATGGAAAAAGGAAGCTACAGTGGATAACTCAATTTGGCGATGGGTACAAGCAAAAGGTGGGGTCAAAAACACGGTATCAAGACTATCAGAGACTGACATGATCGATGAAGCTAGCGGAGGAACGGGGCTGGTGGCTGACGGCCCCGGGGACCTAGGATCTGGCCCTGGGTCAGCTACGATGATGTCGCCGGGAGAAACGAGCATGCAGCAACTATCTGGCGATCTGGAAAGTAAAGAGGAGCAAGGAATTAAGCTAAGATGCTCTCGTTGATTCTCCAGAATCTTAAAGAACAAAGAGAAGAGACTAGAGAGCTCTTCGCCCAGGTCCGATTGGACACCCAGGACATTCAGCAGTCTCTAAAAGAAGTTACTACTAAAGTAGGATCACTGGCCGGTGAGATTGCTGAACTCCAACAGCGAGTGGCAGACACGGAAGAAACAGCTACGAAAACGGCTAGCATAACTGAGAAACACGATCACGTCTTGGCTACGATGCAATTTAAGCTAGAAGATTTGAAGAACAGGCAGCGGAGACAGAATTTGAAGATGTTTGGCATTCCAGAAGGACAAGAGGGCACAGACCCCAGAACATTTATAGTGCAAACACTGCAGAAACTGTGTCCGGACTTTAGTGACTGGGATTGGGATTGCCAGATCCAAAGGGCTCATAGGGTGCCAATGGTCCAAAAGAAACAAGACAGCCGGTATCCTAGACCTTTTTTTATTTATTTTGGCAATTTCTTATTGAGGCAGGCTGTTTATTTAAAAGCTGGCCCAAGGTCGCCGATGTCTGTTGATGGTAACTCAATTTTTTTTCGTTCTGATTACTGTAAGGTAACAATGGATAGAAGATGGCAGCTTAGGCAATTGATCGATCCAATGAAAGCTGCTGGAGTGCAGGCATGTCTGCAAGAGCCGGCTCGACTAAAAGTAATTCGTGGGGGTCAATCTTATATGTTTCTTTCAGAAACTGAGGCAAAAAGGCGCAATGTGGATGGCAGAAAGAGGGGACAGGTTAAAAACGTGAAAAGGTATATCTCTCTAAAGTAAAATTCTTGCTTCTTTCTTTATGCGAGAGTAGAATTTATTAGTGGTAAGCAGCAGAAGTTACTACATTAATGTATTTTTATTCATTTTGGTCTCTGTAAGGAAGGGATTTATTGTGGTATATGACAAAAATATTTCACTTATGCTTTCCTCTGTTTCATGACTTGCTTTTTCTCGTGCTGAATAACATGGAGACTAGAAGCCTTTGGAACCTCTGTGACCTGGTCTCTTAGTGGGCTGCCAAAGTCAACGGCAGCTCTGAGAAAGGGGATGATTCCTCCTTCTAGATGCTGGGGGAGGGGGAAGGTTCAATCTCTAGTAGAGATTGGGGGAGAGGGAGGGATGGGAGGGAAGAGAGTGAGTCAGGGGGGAGACAGGAGGTGGGGCAAAAAAATAAAAAAAACATGAGAATATCACAAAATAAGGGGATAAAGGTCAGGATGGTTACAGATTTTAGGGAAGAAAGCAGAAGATCATTAGCGAGATGGAATGCGTGAAATGTATAGCCTGGAATGTGGCAGGTCTGAATAGTAGGAATAAGAGACGGCTAGTCTCAGAAGAACTCAAGATGTATAGCCCACAGATCGTGTTGCTATCAGAAACACATATTTCCTACAAAGACAGAGGCTTACTAAAGCAACTAGGATATGAGGTAGTCGCCAGCTCTGATCAAAGCTCCTCAATACGTGGAGTCGCTATTTTAAAACATAAGCGATTCAGAGCTGATGTTGGTAAAACTCTCACAGATAAAGCGGGCAGATGGGCCATAGCACAGATAGGGATAGAAGGCTGTAAATATGTTTTTTGTGTATTGTATGGCCCAAATGTAGATGACCCTCTAGTTATAGACCGGGTAAACATAGAGCTGCTAAACTGGGAAGGGGAACGGGTGGTAATGGGGGATTTTAACTGCACCATGAACTATGAGATTGATACTACTAGACGATGGGCTTTTCAGAGGATGCGGAAGATTCGTGCCGCAATCAAAGAACTAGGCCGATTACATGCTATAAGGGATGCGTGGCGAGCAATACATCCAAACGTGGCAGGCTATACTTATTATTCGGCCGCACATAAATTATGTTCTCGAATAGACATGGCCTGGGTCTCTGATAAAATCTTAGAATCAAGTACAATGGAGATCTGCCCATGGGTCACTTCTGATCACAACCCCATTCTTCTGTCCTTTAATTTGTATGGGGAGAGAAGAAGACCTAGGCCTTTCTCTTTTGCTAGATATTTATTGTTAGACAAGGATTTCATATTCCAGATTAGGAGATATCTGAAGGAATTCCTCGAAATAAACACCGATTCAGCCTCGCCTACTGTAGTTTGGGATGCTTGCAAGGCCAGTATAAGAGGATTCTCTCAGCAATTTATCTGGACACAGAACAGCGAGCATAAGAAAGAAACAGAAAAGACTATTGCAAATATTCTTACAGTAGAGAATCAACAAGCAGAGGACTTTAAAGAGGTCTCCCAAAGGACCTGGTATATATTTTAATTGATTTAAAATCTGCACTGAAAAAGATATTAAGGGAAAAAAATATAGTTAACTTAAATAAATACCGGTTATCCCAATTTGAGAGCGGGGAAAAAATAGGGAAGGTCCTGGCATATAAGGTGGCAGACGATAAGGCTAAGACTGTTATAAAGTCGATCAGAGGGTCTAACAATGCTGTTTATGAGCACCCAAATCAGATATTAGAACAATTTGCTAAGTATTATAAAGAACTGTACACTCCGGAGAATCGACCAGAATTGGACGATATATGTAGCTATTTACAAACTAACTTAATGAGAAATATGGGGGAAGAAATATCAGATTCATTAACAGCTGATATTACGACGATGGAAATTAAATCGGCTATTGCTGCTTTGCCGTCTGGCAAAGCATCAGGAGAAGACTCTATACAACTCGAATTATATAAGATTTGTATGGACGAATTACTCCCACTTTATAGCCAAGTAATTGGATCTATCAGAGCAGGAGGAAAGGTCCCTGATTCATGGAACATTACACAGATTGTTTTCTTCTTAAAAAAAAAAAAAAAAAAAAAAACAGCGGAAGAATGTGGGTCATATAGACCAATATCGCTTATAAATACCGACCCAAATTTTTTTGCTAAAATCCTGGCGACCCGTCTTGCTCCGTTAATGCCTGGCTTAGTTTCTCCCCAACAACATGGGTTCATCTTTCAAAGGGATACAACGGCTCATGTAAATATGGCCATACACGCATTCGATGTTGCAAAGACAAAGTCGACCCCGCTCTGTATGATTTTATTAGATGCTGAAAAAGCTTTCGACCGAGTGGGGTGGGACTTTCTCTGGGCTACACTATTAGCATTCGGTATCAAAGGTAAATTTTTGCAATGGGTCCAGGCTCTATATGATCATCCTAGTGCCAAAATGATATATGCTGGTTTACAATCTTCTACTTTTTAAATCTCACGTGGCACTCGTCAGGGGTGCCCTCTATCACCTTCACCATTACTGTTTGCACTGTCGATAGAGCCATTAATCCTGACTTTGCAAAACCAGTCTCGAATAAAGCCTTTCACATTTGGGATGAATACTCTTAAAGTCACGGCGTATGCAGACGACATCGCAGTGGACATTGATGAAGCACTGAAGGGGATAGTTGAGGAGGCAAAGAGGTTCGGGGCCATTTCCGGCTACAGACTAAATACTAATAAAACTCAAGTTTTGCTGAACTATAAATCCCCAGCTCCAGTGTTAGGAGCATGCAGTGTTACCTACTTAGGGGTTAGAGTGTCTGACAAAATAGACAAGATAGTTGCATTAAATTACGAGGTGCTCCTGAAAGAAGTAACTAAATCACTTAAAAAGTGGCATAAATTGCCTATGGGTATCATCGGGCGAATAAATATAGTAAAAATGAAGATTTTGCCCAAAATCCTCTATCTGTTCCGGTCTATCCCCTTACGCGTGAATAATACTTTCTTTAAACGCTTAGATGGGATTCTTAGCAGTTTTATCTGGGGCTACAAGAAGGCTTGTCGAGCAATTGATTTACTAAAGTTCCCATTCAATCAGGGGGTGCTTGATTTTCCTGATTTTAAACTATACTTCTGGGCAGCTTTTCTTGGTCGTCTTCGCAGTTTAATAAATCCCATGAACAACATTTTCTTTCACAAATTTATGCTAGGGGAGAACTATAATATGTTTCTTTTTAGAATCAATGACCCAAATTACTACAAAAGGGTCAAATTCAAGACCGCACGTGACATTGTAACCATCTGGCGGGCGATTCTCTCTAAATGCAATACAATGTTCTATCATGTTAAACTTCCCTTGTGGGATAACCCCGGCTTCCCAGAAATTTCCCACGATGAGGTGGGAAAGCGGTGGGCTAGTTCTGGCATTAAACATCTAGGGGATTTGTATGATTACAATGGGTTCATCACATTTGAAATACTAAAAATCTTATATAAACTTCCAGAAAGTATGCTGTTCAAATATTATCAGATTCGAGATTATTTTATACGTAATCTGAAGCTGACAAATGTTATGGATTCTGATATATGGAATTGCTTTTATGCAGTAAATGATAAGTCACTGATTAGTATAGGGTATAAAAGCTTTAACACCTATAAAGAGGACGACTGCACCAGACTAGCTGATCGCTGGAGCCAAAGTATGGGGACAATGATCTCTGCTAATACTATTTCGCTTGCTCTCAGCAGTATCAACAGGTCTGTGCACTCATCTAACTTGAGGCTGCAGCAGCATAGAACTATATGCTTATTATACTACACACCTGAAAGAATATCGAACTGGTCATGTAATAATCCAGCTAGCGATCGGACAAAGTGTCCAAAATGCAATCTACTGGCAGCCGACTTAAAACATATGTTCTTTTTATGCCCTGAGCTAACAGAATACTGGCAGAAGGTTGCTCAAATACTGTCCCAGAAACTAGGGAGACCTATAACGCTTTCAATAATAGATATGATGATGAGCGGGCAAAATATGAAATCTAGCCAGAATCATCTAATTACCATCTTATTAGTATGTGCTAGGCTGATAATTGCCCGGGTTTGGATATCACAGGGTGCTCCATCAGCTATGGAATGGTGGGGCTTGGTTAGAGAGACGTATGACATGGAATTGGCACTAGCTAAAACGAGGGGGACCCGTTCACTACGTAAATTCAAGAAAATTTGGGGATCATTGTTCTGAAATTTATGGAATATTTTCGTATAAGTAAGATGCTCTTCTGTTTTATAATCCAATTCCCTTTTCGTCTCTGAAAGATGCTATGCTTTGTCATTGTCATTACTATTTATTGTGTATAAATTTTCTCATGTTGGTAAATAAAAATATATTTTTTTTAAAAACTGATAGTACCACAGTAATTGTACAATAGTCCATAAAATAACACTGAATGGTGTCAATACAAGATAAAAACAACAATAAATATGTATGAGTAAGATACGGTAAAAACACCATAAGATCAATACATAAAAAGACAATTCATTATTACAAGTGAAAGGTCGAATAGAGCCCATAATCATTACACTGGTGTATTTTTTAAAGTTGCATTATGTTTGTGCCAAAGTGCCTCTAGGAACTTGCTAATGGGTAAAACAGTTCTGAAAGATAAATCGGTCTGTAATATGTTTAAGGCTACTTGATAACTTGCAATCCCCACTTCCTGACAAATGGGAATGATCCACCTACTGCGGGGGGGATGAATACTCTTGGCTGAAAAAGAGTAGGTGTTTTTTATTTTCATCACCCTGGTTACACATGGGACAGGTCAATGTTGACTGTGTTATGTTCAATTTATGGGTAAATGATCTTGCAGGTAGTGTCCCCAGAGGAAACCATAAAGGCTTTTAGGAAAAGCGAAAGGTATAAAGTCGAGGTATTCCTAAAAAAAGTGTAAACATTTCAAATAAAAAAATTTGTTGGTCAAAGATCCTACAGAACGTCTACTTGTTATACCTTCATTGCTATAAGCCCAATGAGTGGTTTTTAGTAGGCTAATATCAATTTTCTTTAATTTGGTAGGATCAGCCCAAAATCTATGGAGCCCTAGTTCTTCCATCCAGGAGGTCACGTGTAATTCATGGGAGCAAACTAGCACCTGATAGATTAAGAACATCATTCAATGAATCCCGATAATCAGCAAGCTCTGGTGTACACCAAAGACTGACCCAGTGAACCAATATTTTCATGGCAAACAAATCAATTACTCTTTTTAATCCCAATTCTAGATAGAGTGGAATAAGAGGTGTACTATTAGGGAGATATAGTGCTTTCCTAACAAATCTGTTCCCTGCCAATGCCAGGGGCTGGGCATCAACATAACCCCAGACTTCAGCCCCGTAGAGAGCAGCCCTTTGTGCCATGGCCCAATAAATCTCCAGAACTGGCGATACTGCATGGGACTCCGTTCTCTTTTGCGTCCTCAAAATGACATTTGACCTGTGCTCGATAAGGAGTTTACTTTTCGTAATCTGGTCTTGCCATTTAAAACTGTCCACAAATCGAATTCCTAGGTAATCAAAATTGTCAATCCTCTTGAGGACCTCATTACTGACCCGAATAGTTTTTACCTTTCCTGACCCCCTCACCCAATATCATAAATTTAATTTTATTTACATTTAGCTTGAGACCCCTTTCATTACAAATGCATACACAATGTGTTTACCAGGGTCTGAAGACCCATGGGAGACTTTGAAATGAGTAATGACTCATCAGCAAATGATAAAATCGGTACCTTCCTATTATTCAGCATTGGGGAGTCATTTACACTATTTTACAAACCTTTTACTACATCATTTAAGTAGAGAGAGAACAAAGTGGGGGCAAGTACGCAGCCTTGCCTAACTCCACGTTCAATTGGAATGCGTTCTATTAATTCACCACTCGGACCCCAGTGTACTTGAGAAAAATTATTCTCATGTAGTTTACTCAGTAGATGTACAAGGTTGCTGGGGAACTGCCACAAATTGGAACAGGAAATAAGGTTAGAGGCAGCTCTAAGATCAAATTTTTCCAGTGTAATAATGAAAATCTAAAAATCTGGTCTGTAGTACTGATTTTCTTTTTTTTATCTAAAACCGGCTTTGAAGGGAGACCGTATTTGATTTTCGTCCATCCAGTCCATTAGTTTATTCAGGATTTGGCGACTAAAATCTTTTGGGCATTATCTAACAGGCTTATAGGACTATAATTAGCTGGATTGCTAGTGTCTCCCTTCTTAAATATTGTTGTTATCTCGGCCCCCCTCCATGATTCAGGGGCAGCTTCCCCAGCCGTGATGGCATTCGATCATAAATAAACAGGTTGACCAGATAAGCAGCTTGGTCTTAAAAAGGTCACTTGCGATCTTGTCAGGTCCAGGTGCCTTAGCTTATTTAAGAGAATTTATTGCATTATTTGTCTCTTCAAGACTAAACAAAATAGGAGTATTATATGACTTTTGCTCTGTAGGGTGTGTTGGTATATCTTCAATTATACGTACAGCACTAGCTGGATTATCGGGTTTTCTTAGCGAGTAAAGTGATGATAAATGGGCCACCCATTTTTCAGGGGATATGTTAAAACTAGGGTACTTTACACTTCCATGGTTGTTCTGTGCTACTAGTTTCCAAAATGATCTACTGTCCTTGGTTTAAGTAGCTACAAGTAAGTCCTGCCAAGAATTGTCTTCCCAATGTCTTTTAGCCTGTCTAAGTTGGGATTTGTAGATACGTCTGGCAGTACAAATTTTGCCTCTATCCCCCTCAATAATTGCCAACTTTAATTGATTCTTCATTATTTTACATGCAGAATAAAACCATACATAAAGTGTGTAGTATTGGTAACAGTCACCTCTTGATAGAAGATCTTTTGAAGTTCACCAAACAACTGATTATGAACTGTTAAAATTTGTATTCTCGCTGGATCTATCCCCTCATAATGATCTAAGGGGGCAACAAACTGTTTATAAAGTTCTGAATATATTTCTGGGTTTGACATGACTTTGGGCCATTTAACAGAGCGACGATTGTTGGTTACTGCTGGTGCGGAGACAACCGTGTGCAGGGCAGCATACCCTTGTACCAAAGGCTCTCCAATGAATGTCACCTCGAGGGAATTGTGATCGCTGTCAGACCTTACATTAATTTCCATATCGGCCAGTAAAAGCCACAGTGTAATTGATTATGTATTAATTGATGTTAGACTAACAGATAGTCCCCTCTTAAATGTTGGTGCACGCAGAGAGTCGGAGGTAGTATTACCGTTACGGGCTCTCAAACCTCTACTAGTAGTCAACGAGACTATTTGTAGTGCACAAGAAGTAAAATGTTTCCTTGGGGGCACGATCAGTTTTGGGATTCCCCAGTGCTCATCTGTTAAAAAGGAGCAGGGTTCAAATGGGGTGTTAATCTCCTGCCCCTATTATTCTCTTATCAGGGGGTAAGTCATCCAGTATGGCATCTAGCACTGCTAAAATAGTGGATGTGTCATTGGGCTTAACGGATCTAACATAGATATTAAATAATGCCAGAGAGAGACCAGAGGGTAGGGTAACCAGAGCCCCCATTAAGTCTGGACAATCTTTTTCCAAGGGACTTAAGTGCTAAGGCGGCCATTCTTTCCCAATGTTAAAAGCCCACCACTAGCTCTGCCAAAATGCAGTGCAGGTTTAGCGTCTACACTAAGGGATGTAAACCCATCTATGTAGACACAAACTCTGTAGCCCATGTCTCCTGTAGCAGACACACATCAAAGTCCATAATGTACCTTAACCATCCTGGTCACATAATTTCGCATTTAAACCAGCTAGGTTCCAAGATAGTAAATTTAAACAGGGGGAAGGTAACCGAGCCATCAACATTATTAGTGTTGGATTTAGACCCTGAGAGGCTTTGTGGACTTGTAGGTTTATCTGGGGATCCTAGGTTATTACAGTCATCCTTATAATGTATTTCAGGTGAACTTTGGGCCCCGTCTTGCAAAACATCCTTATTATGACTAATACCTGGGGGGGGCGGGGGGGAGACACTTGTTCGTCTATAGAAGTAGTACCCCAGTTAATCATTACGTCACCCGTTACCACGGATCTCATTCGACCTGTACTCTTGCATGGATACATCTACCATATATTATGCAGTCAATCTGGCGCGTTCATGGGAGATAACAGAGCAGGAGAACGAGAAATAGAAACGTTAAAAACATTAGTTGCTTGGGCAAAGCCATCGTTTTGCTGACCCATCAAATCCCTCTATAGTGGGAAGAATGCTTTTAATTGTATTCCTGTTTGTTTTTTCCCAACACAATCACAGGTATGTAGTTCAAAATTAATTAGGTTTTCAACCAAAAATTTGGAACATAGGACAACATGAATGTGATCATAATGTGAAGATGGAGTTGAGCGCCCTTTTGCAAATACAATATCAAATCTAATTATAGATGGGCAGTTCCGCTCATGTCTTAACCAATAGATCACCTTATTAATCAGTGCCTCAGTATCCTCCCAAAAACCTGTGTTCAGTTTAGGAACCCTCACCATACATATGGACCTATTAGATTTCTGTTTTTTCCTAGAAAATTGAAGATCAGATTTCAGGGAAAAGCTCCTTCTAGGTGGATAGGGAGCAGGACCGGTAGACCTAGTGTGAGGAAAGGAAAACCCATGAGAGACAGAATGATGCGGTAGTCTTCTGGCGGGAAACTTACTCTCTGTCATCGGAAGCGTAACCCACTGGGACAATGGGGGATTTGCAAAAACAGGGTCGGGAATTACACCTGAGTGAGGAACTTTCCTATGACAATTCTGACTCAGACATTGGATAAGCGTTGGTATTAAGGGTACTGGAAACAATGATGCCATCAGTGGAGCATTTATCAGTACCCCTTGTAGTGGGTAGCAACTTTGTATCCCTGTCCACCACAGATGGAGTCTTCCCATTGTGCGACTTCTCAAGGCACCTACATCTACAGCTACAACTAAACGAAAACTCCGTTTTAAGGTCCATTACATTAGATGATAGTAACTCAAGTTGAATGCAAATCTCGTTCATTTGACTGTGCAGCAATTCATTATCCACTAGATTGTTCATCATAGCTGACGGGACACTTTGTGTTCTTGGCAAAGAAACAGTAGAAGGAATGTCCGTGTGGCGGAGCTTCCGGGAGTGTCAATTCTACCAGATCATCCGTAGGTTGAATAGGATCAAATCGGTTGTGGCAAGGCACATTCGGAATCACTGTAATGGTCGGATGTAAAGAGCATGGGATCTTGTTAGATTGTTCAACATTGTTAGTATCAATGGCTTGGGGCAATGCAGGATCCAGATCAGAAACAAGAGTAGCTTGGCTTCCCGATTCCATTGCACGTGGTGAACAAAGGGCCTCAATCGGGGTCGAAGTAGGAGCTCTAGGGGCACTCGATGCTTTGAACATAGCCGGAATTTTCGCCGTTTTGGTCTTACATCTACAGTTTCATGATGTAAGGAGGTAATCAACCTCACCTATTAATGTGTCAATATCCGCTAATGTGGTTTGATCAAGAGCAGCAACCCCTGTTCTGACCCCTTGTCGAACTGGACCTGATCTCTTTGATTTCTTTGTGTTGTGATCGATTCGCAATGTCCCCTGCCTTACGCTTTCCCATTATTGGCCTCAGACAACCTACAACCAGATTACAATTGGCACAATCGTAATGCACAGTACCGTAGGAAATACTCTCAGTCCTCGCGGCTCGATTGTCAGAGGGGTGACCCAGCCCAGCCTCTTCTGGGCTCTGACGGGCCTGCCCTTAGCCCGGGCGTGGCCCCGACATGCCCGCACGCGCCCTCTGTGATTTATAAAGTGCCTCCTGGCCGGCGGCTCTTAATGCACAATTCTCCCCATTCTCTCACAAGCAACACACAGCAATTTCAAAGGAGTGTACCTTCATCACCAATATTCCCTCAACCAGCCATCATTGATTCCCTCTACTTCATTCATCGATTACCATTCCATTCCTCATCCCATTAAACATTCACATTGTGGCCATCTATCACCTGGCAGGAAAATTTGATGCCAATAAATGACCTCCAGAAGAGAAGAATTCAAGTCAAAACTATAAGGGTTTATTCCACGTTCAGTTTATTACATAAGACAAAAGCAGTTTGTTAAATCATAGGGAATCAGCAATCCTAAAGTCAATGTAAATCAAATTGTGCAAGAAGATTAGCACAAGGTTGACCTCTAAAGCAAGCAGTTAACTAGGACCAAAATATAGTTCCGTAGAGGATTGACATTAGATTTTCCAGAAAGGCAATGGCTCTGGGGCTAGGTCTTAATCAAATGGCAGACTGACTGAGATTCTGCACAGTTAGGAAAGTAAGCAAATACCAAGTATGAATCAGTAGACAGGCTAACAAGAGTGTGTTCTCTAAGCAAATGCAAAAAGCTCTAGGCCCATCTCCCATAATCTTCATCTTTTATAGGATTTTAGGCATACACTCAGTATGGTCTGACTAGTCATAATGGGTCTGGATTAACAAAGAAGCATTCACGTAAACCAATCATTATTCAAATACAAAAGATACAGCTAGTAAACACCTACTTTGCTTCATATTAATAAAGATAAGTTTGTAGGAAATGAAGATGACATGTATATAATACTGAAAAACAATACACCAGGGGTCTCCAAAGGTTTCTTGATTGTGTTAGTGGTCACCCCATACAAGGTTATCAGCGGTGATCGCCTCACTGCATCATGCAGAGTTGCTAGCACTAAAGAAAAAGTTTTTTTCAACTTGGAATGCCTCTACATGGGTAATACATGGCAGCCATAGTTGGAACGAGGGTAATATTGCATGATTTATCACTCAAATATCCGCCTTTAATATATTTTGAAAATCCATTTTCCTCAAAACATCAGCTTGAGTTCTGCAAATGCACACATTTTCATTTCGAAGACGCACCTTTCAGTTTTGGGATGCATATATTAATTCAGCTAACCAAACGCTTATATTTTAATACAGTAACCAGCGCAATGAACAAGGTTTTCTCTTTTGCTGATTTGCTGAAATGGAAAAGCACACAGAGAAACGCATGCATGTGGAGAATGCTCGTACGCATAAAATAAAAGTGCACTTTCTTTGTGCAAATGTGAAATGATGTCAGTGCAAGCTGGTTAAAGCCTCGTCAGGCTAACTTAAACACACCAAAATTAAGAATTATTTCCTTTATTATTAAAAACATTTCCAAGGGGCTGCAGTGCAGACTGTCAAGTAGCAGATATGGACATAAGAAGTCCTGTTCAAATGTGTTGTTGACCTTGCTGTTACAAAGATATTAAATTCACATGAAAATGCGCACGTTAAGATAACAAAGTCCTTTCACAGAAGCTCCTAAAACACATAGGGGTTCAGGCAAATACATATTGAGGCATTGCAGAGAAGTACTTAGGATTCATAAGAGAAGAAACAGACAAAAAACAATTTAAAGACATGCTATATTCTTCCCCTCCTTAAACCACTTAAAATATAGTGCACAAGTGCATTGTTTCTGTCTGTTTTATTGCGAAATAAACCCCGAGAGAAACCACTTTCTCCCATCCCACACCTTCTACATAAGTTGTACAATAGTGTAAAGATAAGCCTGAAATGCATAGGTATGTGTACGTCATATCATACTAGCTGTCGGTGCATGATGTCAAAACATGCAGTCCACCTTTGCCCTCCAGGGCAGTCTTTAAACCTGGTGCAGCCGTCACATACCACACAACTCTGCACCAACTCAGAAACCAGTCCCATGGGCTTTGTTGTTCATTATTTCCTATTATTGGATTGGATTGGGATTTGTAGAACGTGTTCTTACTCAAGTGCTAATACTGCAACAGTAAGACTATTTGTGAGGGATCCTGTTATCTTGTGGAGTTTCCATTTTTGGGCAGTGTCGCCCCTTTTTGAATTCAGTGCATAATAATGATAATATCGAGAGAGGGAGAGCAGGCATGCCAGCATTTGGGAAAACGGTGGAAGGAGATCTAGGGGAAATGAGGGAAATCAATGTGATATGTATTGAGTGAGAGGATGAAATCAAGCCAATTTGAGTGAGCGCTGCATGTGTGGTTTGTATATTACCACCCACCCTTGTTCTCTGTACCTGCCATCCTAAGCCTTTTGGACAGGTTGCCACTTCACATCATTTTGAACAATGAGCCTGTATGTCCTGTCTCTACTCCAGCAAATTGAAAGATGTTTCCCCCACCCAATACACAACGAGGTTAGACATATTTACATCGGAAGTGTTGTTGTGGTAACCTACCAAATTAGCCCAAGTGACTGATTCTATAAGATTCACTCTTTGGAGGGATGTGAAACCCTCTCCCATTGTTGTGGCAAGCTTCATCACCGAGAGGTCCCTCCTCGTCCCAGACCTTGGTGATGTCTGAAGCTGGCGCGCTCTGATTGGGAGTTCTTGGCCTACTCTTGTTGGCAACGCAGTGTACAGTGAGTAGCAGGAGCTGTTGCCCTGTGCTTTTAGTGGGAGCTTTGAGACTAAAATGTCCTTGAGAGAGACTAATACCCTATTTATTGGTGTTTCCCTTCAACCAAGTTAAAATAGAAGGTTGTTTACGGCCGTCTAAGCCTACTTTGTTGCCCTTCTTGAGTCTAAGGCACGTCAACAGGACAGTGCTGAATACCTTACCAACTACCTTCTTTGTACAGATGTGTAGGAAGGTTATTTTATTAACTAGGTAAATTTCACCGCAGTAAATTACTTATCATTGCTCCAGTGGACTTTGCTCACATTGGAAAATATTTGTGAAGAGTATTGTAGAACAGACACACAATTTGCCAGTTTTCATTTTAATACCTCTTTGTATTTGCGAACTTGTCGGATGCTAACACTTGGCTTCATGCTTGTGTTTTTTTCATATCCATATATTAACACTTTAGATAGTGTGCCCACCATGCACTTTGTAGTAAATGGTAGGAGTATTGACCATGTCTTGGTCATTTACCCACTGTTCTATTACTGTGGTCCAAATGCGGGGGGGGGGGGGGTGGATTAGTTATCTAATTCCGCCTTGTGGCTGAAGAGGTGAACTGCAGAACTCTTTCATGCATATCAATTTTCACCCTAATTGCTCACCTCACTATGAATTAGGTCATGCCTCTACCATAGTCCAGTCATCCAGTCATGTCATCCCTTCTGTTGGGAGCCTCATCCAGCAGTCTGAGGTGGAATGTTCCCAAGATGAGCAGGGATGGTGCTAATTTGCATAAAGCGGGTCTTTGTCTGGAGTGCCATGGTGGGTGAAAAAGTATGGACTGGAATGAGGTTAGAGTGACTGCCAGTGGCTGAGATTAATTCAAGCATTCCATCCATCGCCTACTTGTGTGTTGCATTTCATTCGTAATCCATCACCCACACTAGAACGAGTCCTTGTCCGGGACCACGTTGAAGGGAGGTTTTTAGATAGACCCAAGCTTGCAGTTGTGTAACTGAGATGTAAATATTTGTGTTTGGCCAACAAGGTTCTTTTTCATTCTGCTTCTCTGTTGTACTTCTGCTGTTCTTAACTCTGCAATCGTCTGTGTTGGGTTTGATTCCTAATGGGCGCAAACACTAAAATACGACACCGGTCAGGCTCCATAACCATGTTTTTGCATCCCCAGGCATGTGTATCAGTCATTTTGTGCAGATTAGTTGTCCAAAGTCATATTAATACGTGTGTTCCTAGATTCTAATCTTGCTCACAACAATATGTCAAAGATGCATTCCAAACAATATTTACTTGTTTGTTGCACATCTTGGTAGGGAGGGTGGTTGACAGCACTCAATTACAATCCTCTTTGTGGGTGAATTCTTCCTGAAGCTACAGGCTGAACACTCGTGACCTTATTGTTGTTGTTTGCCAATCACAACTAAAACTCTGTCTCTTTTTCAAAGGTTCTACGGTATGAATATTCCAGATGTGTGCGAGGTGGGCATGCGCATTGGAGGAAGGATGCAAGAAGTGTCGTAGAGGCTTCACAGGACGCCCTTCGGGAGGGACCTGGCATTCTGCAAGCAAAATATGACTATATTATATAGAAAGAGCTACAAAACCAAAGTATTTTGCCAAAAAAACTTAGCTTTGAGAATCAATATGGATACATGGACCACCCACATTTCGTGAAATGTGATTATCTGATTTACAGGAAAGAAGTAGGATGTTTCTAATCGCCTTTGAAGAACTGCTGCCACTGGGAACTAGTGTGATAGCAAAACCAAAAAATATAAGACCGATGCTCTTGTTGACCCTACAGACACATTCTTGGATTGACAACGCGAGCATACCCTCGGAATCACAAGATAAACAGTGAAATGTTTTTAAATACTTCTCACTTTCAACACTTTCCAGTGAAGGGTTCTACCCTTTTCATCTGCTCGCTAAGGTCTCCAAGCAGATTGCTATGGCAAAGCTACTTGGTCTGTGCTAGCCACAACTCTAGAGCTGGGTGACGGGCCCCCAGGGTGCCATAGTGAGCGGAAAAAACAACATCCATGATTCTACTATTCCACGCGCAGTCATGGTTTTCCTTGTTTGCTTCTATGTGTTGCACTTTCAGTATTCTCATGGGGAGACCAGGCAACTCTTTTACCGCCATCTTTAACCGAAGCATACATTTTGTTGTGCACTCAGCCTCTTCCATGCAGGCAACTCAAAAATATGTATATGATGGAAAAGGGAACAAATGTCATGGGCCCTATTTAGTAAGTTCTTCTGCATATCTAGAGATTTCTAGTTTAAACATTTGCAACTGGTGGGTGATGCATTTGGAACTGGGATGGGGTTGTGTAGGTTGAGATGACCACATATATTGTAAGCTGAGGTGGTAGGGCGGCTGAGTAATGAGGATAATTGAGTAGGGTGGATAAGGGGTGAAAGGTGCAGTCTGTGGGGTGGAGAGGCAAGTATTCTGCAAGCAGGGAAAGTAGGGTGGTATCAAACAGTGAACAGAGTAGGTGGGTGGATATCTGCAGAGAACAACAGGTGTATGGTGTTCTCTGTGAACGGGTAAGTGGGTGTAGTCTTAACAAGGTAGTTCTGTGGGCATTGGTGAGGCCAGTAGGGGTTTGGGTACCATAGAGCAGGATAGGTACTCTGAGCAGGGTAATTTGGTCGGTATTGTTGAACATGGTAGGTAGGTGGGTACTTTGCACCTGATTTTCTTCCAGCTACTCTGTGTGGAGTATATGGATGTCTTCTGTGAGCAGCCAAGGTGAAGTAGTGGTGTCCATGCACAAGGTGGTTGGGTTGGTTTTGGAGACTTACGAAGATGGGTGCTACGTGACCTTGGTAAATGGATGAGATTGTCTGTGCGTCGGCTAGGTTTGTGGGTGTTTTTGTGATGAGGTTAGTAGGTGAATATTGAACAGAGCAGTCGAGAGGTACTCTGAGCAGAGCAGCTTGGATAGAGTAATCCAGGAGCACGGTAGTTGGATGGGTATTATTTAACTTACTCTGAGTAGGAGACTTGGATTGATACTCTGAGCAATGTAGATTAAATGGGTAGTGGTGGGTGAAAATGCTAGGTTGTTGGGTATGTTAATGGGTATTCTAGCAGGAAAGCTGGGTGGGTATACAATAAGCAGGGTAGGTGTGTGGGTGAAGGCTTTCTGTGACCAGGGTGCCAAAAGCGGGGTTTAAAAGGTGTCTTGTGGGCAAGGTGCCTGTAGTTGAAGGTGCGATGTCAACATAGCAGCCCTGTTATCGAGGCTCAAAGATTAAGTGAAATGTATATCAATTGTTTCCATTTTCCAAAACGTCTTCCATATCTGCTGTAGGGAGCAAAATGGAAAAACGCATAAAAGCGAAGTTGTGCCTCCTAACTGCACTTCACATGCACCAATGGAAGATTGTTAGAAGTAGTCGGAGGGTTGCTACAGATGCCTCTTTTTAGAGCGGCTGGAAGAGAATCTGTTGCCCAAGAGTATGACACTTTCAAAAGCCAAACGCAGTTCGCAAGAGGTGTTCTGTTCCAGACCTTGGGTTTCATGTGAGACTTGCAGCTTCTACGTGCAGCCCTTATATTAAGTGATTGTTTTTTTTAGAATCTAAAAATAACAAATAACTGTAACCACACAGTACTGGCTTCCTGGGCCTCACTTAAAAATACAAGAAAGTGATGGGTGCAATGCTTAAATTAATCTCAGCCACTAGTAATTACTCTGGGTGGCATCCCGGTCCGTCATTTGTTTGCCAACTATGCCCCATTAGATCCAGCCATGTGCCTATCACCCTTGGTTGTGCTCCAGTAGGAGCAGTCAAGCCAGAAGTGCCAAGCCCGGGCATCTCTGCACCAGAGCGCAAGTAATTCCAAGACCGGTTTCATTCTATTTGGGCTCCTCAGCTGGGTACAGCTTGGTTCCAGTGGCACAGGGAGCAAAGGACCCACATCTGGTCATACACGTAGCACTTAGGTCATCACAGTGAAAAATATAATAAAAAGGGCATCACAGCTGTTCCTAAGTTACCCGAACTTTTAGCTGCATTCCACAGCTGTATCTGTTCCACCCCACTCAGGAGATGGCGCAGTAGATTAAACGTCACCCATTGTTGCGCATTTGTTTCAGTTCATTAGTCCTGATTTACAAAAGTACATTTTGTTGTAAATGTAGGTTTATGACCAAATTAACTAGTTTTCCACCTCCGAGACATCCAGAAATGTAATTAATGGAGGCATAAATATTTGTACAAGGCAGGAGGTGTCCGCTACCTGTGCAAGGAGTGGAAAGTCAGCATTCCAAGGACTGGTCTGTCTTGGAGGTTTTAGCATGGCCAATTACAAATAGTTTTGTGGGCATATTCCAACGCGCTCCAGCCTTTTCCCACTCTGTAAATGGTCGGATATGGGATGGGAAGGGGAACCGATCAACGCCACGTTTAGTAGGGTGTGGTGGATGTGTGGAAGAAGATCTTTCTCAATGGTGGGAAAAGTTGTCTTCACAGAGGGCTCCATTCCTCCTGTGGACTTCTCTGCTGTTGAGAAATCTAGACTGAGAGGCTAGGGCCTTGAGGGAATAGCTGTCTAATGATCCCACTAGTGTGCCTGGAAACCTGCACCTGGTGCATCTTTACAGGTGTACTATTGGAAATTACAATAAGTAGTAAATCTGCACCACCACATAGACGTCAGTCTATGGGTGCAGATTCAGTAGATTTTTCATGGATAGGGCCCATTGTGCATCAGTTGATTGCTTGCTGGCCCGGCCCCTGCTTGCTCCCTGATCTTCACCTAAACCTGTGTGCCGCACTTTGATAGTTATTTAAATGTAACACCTCATGGCCCAGTTTGCTGTTTCTCCTCCTACCCATGCGGCATAATTAAACTCCGCGCAGTGGCATAACACAAAATGATCATGTGCCTATCCCCGCTAAAGGTATACAAAGGCCTCTTCCCCTTTGCGCGTTCTCTTACCCCCTGACATTACCCGCCATCCTCCCCTGCTCCCTCTGCCATCCCTGTCCTAGCCACATACCAGTCTCGCATTCAAACCCCACAACCCGACACACTCCCCTATCAGTCAGTCAAATACTCTTTATTCGAATCGTTAGACTCATAAAAGACATTAAAAAACAACAGTACAAATTTACAATCACGAAATACACATATAAACACTCAATTACAGTTTTACATAAAAACGGGACAACCCTAAAAAGTTCTGGGCGAGTTATTTGATTGTTTAAAAACTGTTTAAAACTCACATGTTTCATTAATACCATTGAGGGGAGTTTGCTTTTTAATCCTGAGTGCTGCCACTAAAAAGCTAGCCACGCAAAAAATAATACGAGTAGACCCCAGGTGCTGGAGGTAGACCAGAGCGGGCCTAACCTGTATGAAGCCAGCCTCTTTCAATAATGGAACCAGGTAACTTTTCCTTATATCCCTGAAAATCTCACAAAACTTGATAAAATGTAAAGTGTCTTGTTGCGAGAATTTATCGCAGCTACAGGGGGGGCCTAATTCAGGTTTTATCCAGGAGGGGTGGCTACCTAGGATCTGGTGAATCAAATTAAACCTAAATTTAGTCAACCGAAACCTATGTTGAGGTTTAGTGACAATTTTAAGGTAAGGCTCCAAAGAGGGGGAAGAGGTTAACATAAAATGTGCCCTAACCGCAGGTTTCTCCAGTTCCTTTACCTCCCGCTCCAATCTGGCCCTCTCCATGAATTTAATTTTAATCCAATTCAAGTCCTCCTTCTTGATGGAAGCTGGCGATTTAAAAAGGTCTATACGGCCTAGTTGATAAAAAGTTATTTCCAGGTAGGACATCCATGGAATTTTGTGGGCTCGGTCCAAACCCCTGACATCAGACAAAATGGCATGGTTTAGTGTTAACTCTGGGTTGAGCCAGGTTTTTAACCAAAGAATCAAGGGGGCCAGTTTCAACCTATCCGTAAGATAATCCAAGCCCACCTCCGAGTGTAAGGCGAAGGTTGGGGAAGATTTAGGGAGAGAGAGAGAAGTTGTCTAATAAAACCCTTCTCCACTCTTTGGATCCTGTCCACATGCACATAGCCCCACAAGGGTGCACCGTAAGAGGCGATCGATAGGCACTTAGTGTTATAGATTTTCAGATGGGCCTCCATGGGCCGAGACCCTAATCTCCTTGAGAAGCCCATGAGGGCTGAAGAAGAGCGAGCCATGGACACGCTCTTCACCTTAATCTGGGGGCCCCAAGATCCCTTATCGTCAAAAAGGATGCCCAGATAAGGGAAGACCGTGACTCTAGAGACCAGCTCCCCTTCACAAAAAAAGGTCTTAAATTTTTTCCTGCCTCTACATTTGCCTACCACCATCGTATGTTATTTTTTGGCATTAATTTTTAAATCTAGCTGGCCCATGAACGCCCCGAATTGATCCAAAAGTCTTTGGAGCCCAACTCCCGTTCGTGCTAATAAAACTGCATCGTCCGCGTATAGGAGTGCTGGTACCAGTATATCTCCCACACGCGGAACGTCCGTCCCCACATTCACTAGACTGTTTCCAAGTCCATTAATATAAATGGTGAAAAGGAGGGGGGCAAAGATACAACCTTGGCGGACCCCCCCTCTCGGACTTGAAACGGTTTGTGCACCTGCCCTCCCTGGTATCCCTAACCACTGCAAACAACTCCTGGGGAAGAGAAGCCATAAAATGAACAAGAGCTGGATCAACACCAAACTCCAGTAAAATACCCCAGAGCTTGGACCTGTTGACCATGTCAAAAGCCGAGGAGAGGTCCATAAAGGCCAAAAATAAGGACCCCTCCTTGGCCACCGTGTACTTTGAAATCAACAGATGGAGATTTAGGCATTGGTCAACAGTGCCTCTTTTTTCTCTGAAGCCGTACTGGATATTTGCAAGACCCGCCCCTATGTTCGATATTTTCCCTCAATCTTTTCAGTAAGACTCTGCCCAGGATCTTAATCGCGGAGTCAAGCAAAGAGATGGGTCTGTAACACCCCGGGTCATCTCTCTGCCCCTTCTTGAAGATCGGCACTATAATTGAAGTGACCCAGGTAGAAGGAAGGGTGTTGCCATTTGCAGCGCAAAAAATGTTTGTTAGGATCCTAGCCCAAAATTTCGGGAAGTGGGAGTACAGGTCTGCGGGCTCTCCATCGGGACCCGGAGCTTTATTTCTCGAGGACTCTAGAATTGCATTCTCCACCTCAGTACAGGAGAAAACAAGGGGAGCACGCGCAACAGCCACTATGGGATTTTGAGTCGAAACAGAGACTGTATTTCCATAAACTCCCTGAAAGTGGAGCAACCAATCTGAGTCACAGATTACATTATCCATGACCGTATTCTCAGATTCAGAGAAAAAAGGGTGGTTAATAATGGTCCAAAAGTGACTGCTGTCACGCAAAACATCCACATTAAGGAGACTCTCCCATGCCTCTTGTTTGATAGCATTCTTCCTACTGGTAGTTGTTGCCTTGTACTCCTTCCTGAGATTGGCAATAAGGACCCTGTCTCTTGGGGTAGTTAAAAGTGCCTTCTTTAAGGCCCTATGAGCTTTAGAACAGTTTGAATCAAACCATTTACAATGATTGGTACCATGCCTATGTGATGTGGTTGACAAATCATGGGATATTTGGGCACATATGCTTTCGAAGGCCCCCATCTTATCTACATTAGCAGCTGCTGGGTCCTGACAGATGGCTACATTAGCCTCAATTTTAGGAAAAAGATTGTCAAAAAATTTTTCCGGGACAACCTTTGCCCACTTGAGACTTCTACCTTGGTCCTTAGGTAACAGGGCATTTTCCCCTCCCAGTGGTATCGCACCATTGGCCTTAAGATCACTCCAGATTAACTCGAGTAGCACCGGGTTGTGATCACTATAGGGGGAGCTAATTACTCTATAGGTCACAGCCCTATGTAAGATACCCGGGGTCAAAAATATGTAATCAATTATTGAGCCGTGGTCATGCCCCTTATATGTACATGTGCGCTCTCCCCCCTCTGTGTTCACAAATTCCATCATATTAAAATTGGCCAGCAAAACTTCAAGAGCCTCCCCTGCTTTGGTATGTTCAAAGTGGGGAGCCAGGAAACCTGGTGGACCCTCGAATTCCTCAAATAAACCAGAATCACCACAAGGATGTATATTAAAATCGCCCATTAAAATTAGATCGAACTGAGTATCATTATTTAGACTGAAACTATCCAAAAAAAATTCCAAAAGGGTAATATGGTCAGTACCACGTTCCCTATCCCAAGCGTTGTAAAAATTAATCAGTAACAGCTTGTGGGATGTAGAAACTGTCCATTCCACAATTAAGAGGTTTGGAGAACCCGACTTAATCAATTTAAAATCACCTTTCAGTGAAAGTGAAAAAAGGGAAATAAGGCCTCCTTTAGCTCTCCCCATGCTGCTAGTGATTGCTGGCACAACAAAGCTGATATAACCATCCATCCAGAACGTGGGGGAGGAATCCCACGACTCCTGCAGGGCTATAATGTCATGTTTAGTGACAAAGTCTACCCACGATGGATCTGATCTTTTTGCTCTAGTGCCAGCTATATTCCAGGAAACAAATTTACAGGGGGGTAATGTATCAGTCTTAGGGGTACCCTTTAATTCTGGTACTAATGCTAAAGGTAACCGTCAATCAAGTTCCTCGATATCTGAGAGGGGGGAGAAACGGTTAGTCGTCACCAGCCTCCGATCCGCAAGCACCGTTTGTACGGGCCTCAATGAGGGACTAGTAATAAGCACATTTTGACCCCCTTGAGCAAAGTGTGAGAGACTATTTTTAATCAAACCACTCGCTCCTGGCAATAGGTTATGAACCCTAACCACCTTGTCTGTTAAATGCAAAGCCTGCTGAGATAGAAAAGGGGGATGTGATATAATGGGGGGAGGGTAAAAAACTCCCAGCGGAACTGGCCTCATGCAGCCTTGGTCCAAAATTGGGGAACCATCCCAAAACAATCTGTCAGCCAAATCGACGGCATTAAAATTAACAATGCCGCAATCCCCCTGTATATGTTTGGTGGATTTACCAATCCACCCCACCCGTCTTGCCATAATTAATCTGTCTGAAATATTCAACCCACCACTGGAACGCTCCAAACACCATCGTTTTGCCTTATGTATTAAATCTATCGTGTGTTCTGCTTCTCCCGGGCTAAGTGGGGGAACTCCTATGAAGACGCCCACAAGGGGCGCAGCTTCCGGTGGCAGGTTTATGGACAATTGGGAGCCTAAGGGTGAAAAGCTAGCCAAGGGGGGCTTGGATTTTAATAGATTATTTGGGGGACCAGGAATAGAGTAAATGGGATCCATATGGGTAACTGATGAACAAAGATCCCTTGACACTAGAGACTTTGAAGTTACATCCCTGTTGGTTGACATAGCGCTAACCTGACTTGCTGGTGCAATAACTTTATTTTCCAGAACCTCCCCGGAGACCATGTAAGGGTCCTTAATCTGCGCAAGTTTGTTAGCCACAGATTCTATAAGTGTACACTTCTTCAATAGACTCGCTAGGCAAGTATTCAATGTGTCCACAATGTCCTTAGCAACATCCATAAGTAAGGGTTCTATACGGTCGATAAAAAAGTTTTTCTAAATAGTCCTCCACATTGTTATCCTGGGAATGAGAAGCAGTGATTTGCGCGCCCACGACCTTCTTCTTCTTACTTTTGGGGATCGCCCTTGGCTTACTGATAGGCACCTGCACCTGCTGTAACGTGTGATTCCCCTCAGTGGGTACGACGGGTGGGACAGTAACCTCTGCCATGCTGGTCTTATGGGGAACAACCACTATCTCAGGGACCAGCGGCACGTGATGAGTATTAGGAGGGTCAGTGGGTCAGTGGTAATCAGTGAGGAGTCTATAGAAGGGGTTACAATACCCAGTTCATGTTCCGCGTTGGCAATTTCTTGAGACAAGGCTCCCACAGCCGAAGACAAATACGATAATATGGAGTCAGATTTCCTTGGCACTTTAGATTTTTTCCCTCCATCCATATTTGACACACTTTTGCGCTTACCCATTGTATGATGTTATGGACTGGGCCCAGCCCTGCCTCCTCCTGCCCCGGACGGCCACAGACGGCCCGCCCTCTGCCCGGGCTCAGCCCGGCGCTGTCCGCGCGCGTCCCACGACGCGGGGGAAGCCTCGCGGCTTTTCAGCGCCTCCGGGCGCACTGTGGGCGGAAGTGCCCCACACAGGATTCTGGGTAGTGTAGTTCCGGCGGCGGTAGACCCCACGATGCACGGCCACACCGAGCGCTGCAACGCAGGACCCCCAGGACACCTCACAAGCCTCTCGCCTTCCAATGTTAGTTTTCAAAAGAGCCCCCGCTCCACAGGGGAAGCCTCGCGGCTTTTCAGCGCCTCCGGGCGCGCTGTGGGCGGAAGTGCCCCACACAGGATTCTGGGTAGTGTAGTTACGGCGGCGGTAGACCCCACGATGCACGGCCACACCGAGCGCTGCAACGCAGGACCCCAAGGACACCTCACAAGCCTCTCGCCTTCCAATGTTAGTTTTCAAAAGAGCCCCCGCTCCACAGGGGAAGCCTCGCAGCTTTTCAGCACCTCCGGGCGCGCTGTGGGCGGAAGTGCCCCACACAGGATTCTGGGTAGTGTAGTTCCGGCGGCGGTAGACCCCACGATGCACGGCCACACCGAGCGCTGCAACGCAGGACCCCCAGGACACCTCACAAGCCTCTCGCCTTCCAATGTTAGTTTTCAAAAGAGCCCCCCTCTCTAGTCGCTTCGGTTTAGCCAATTGTGCTAGTGCTTTATTTCACTATTTTTTTGCAAAATCAAATGACAAAGCTGCAAGGCACGATTCACGGTGGGTTGGAATCGTCCCGTGTCTTTTAAATCATATTTGGTCTTCCTGCTTTCTAGACAACCGACTAAATGGAGCTCCTTGGATAATCCACTGGGCACTGCAGCAGCCCGTCACTAGTGTGAAGGAATCCTGCCTGGCACCCCAAACATTGCGGCGCCCATACAGTCTCGTGTAGAGCAGCGGTATGAGTAACCACACCCACTGTCAACCAGATGCCCCTCGAGGTGGCATAACACAAAATGATCATGTGCCTATCCCCGCTAAAGGTATACAAAGGCCTCTTCCCCTTTGCGCGTTCTCTTACCCCCTGACATTACCCGCCGTCCTCCCCTGCTCCCTCTGGCATCCCTGTCCTAGCCACATACCAGTCTCGCATTCAAACCCCACAACCCAACACACTCCCCTATCACAGTTCAAACTGTGTTGCACTGATCTGGTACCACCCTCTGGGAACTGTCCTTCAGTAGCGGCTGCAGGCAGGAGAAATCAGTGGGGCAGCGCAGGGGGGTAAAAATAAAAACAAACAAAACTTACCTGCAGCCTGACATCCACAGCCTCGTTGCTTCTTCAGCGCCGATGCTCACACAGACTACCCTGCCACAATCCAGACGCTACTCTCATGCTTGTGTTCACCACAATGAGAGAAACGTAGCGATTGGGCGGGCGGGCTGGTTCCACGCCCCAGAAGGGACTGGGAGCCTGTGCTCCTGAGTCTCTCCAAGCAACAGCCTGGAGATATCGAAGTGCACATGTTGGTTTGGCCATCCTAAGACAGCCAGCCAAACCGACATGCGCACTGGCAGTGCGTGCCCTGAGCCCACCACTCCTCCTCCTCCTGATGGCCACCATAACGGAGGAGCCGCCCCTGTTGTCCCTCCCACCTCGTCACTGTCCTGGTACTGTAGATGAACCCCATTCGTTGATCAAACACTGCAAGAGTGTGTATATGACAGAACTTCGACACAATCCAACTTGATATGCAAATGCACAATAACTCATGGCAGCTAATTTATTTTTCCTGCTTCCAGTATTCATGTATTTTAAATGTATTGAAAACGCTCTTCGTGTTTTGAATCACTTGAAGACCCTTAAGACCCTTTTGTCGAGTGAGATCTCTCCTTTAGTCAGCCAATCTTTAACTGGGTCTGTATTTTCCCGAACACATTGTGTCGCAGTGTTGTTGTTTGTGTACAGAGTGTGAACCGGTTACATGTCTGAAGGCAATGTACAATTACTGCACCATTAAAATGTTAAGCACAACAATACATGCTCTTTTCTTCTACTAAAAGTATGCAGATATATACTGTTTAACCTTCACATATGTGAACTTGTGATAGTTTTGCTAGTGACAGCCCTGTGCATGATGTAACATTATAGTCTATTTGTGGGCTTCTTAGTATGCTCTGTTTACTCTACAAACAGTTGATATTGATGGGATGCTACATATCTATGCTCTCCCAATTTTTGATAGATTTGGGTACTGGAGCACAAGGAGACAAAATAATTTCACTTGTATCACATAATTGGGTGAAGCACTGAGGCCAAGCTTTCACAGCTGTGATGATCAGCCCTGAAATGTGGGACAACTGTTATTTCCAGCTTCAGGTGGAAAATGCTTTTAAAGTGATGCCAGGTACTACACACCCACTGCGAGCGGCGACTGCGCGGCCATGGTCAGCTTGGAGCATGCAGTACAATTCTTACTAATAAACATGGCCTTAACCACCCAATGAAGAGAACATTATTGATCAACATGGTACTGACAACCTATTGAAAAAGCAATGCGTACTGGTAAACCTATAACAACCAAAGACAAAATGCAACCACTTTACATAGGATTGACCATCCAAGACCGATACCAGTACAGCAACATCTTAGAACCCTGTAAGTGTGATCGTTCTGTTACTTCAACGTGGTTGACACAGGATAGTGACTTGGGGCCGGATTTGGCCAACAGGGTATTGCATCACAAGCACGGTCCTCCTGTCTCATTTAGGGGTGGGTGAACCTTAAGTATTCCATTGATGAGCCCCCATTGACTTCATGGATAGAATACTTCCTAATGCCACTAAAACACTCCCTCCAGCTGGTATCCTAAAAAACATATGTATAATGATCACATTGGAGGTTTGCATGTTCTTATTGCAGTGATTCAGGTCAATGGTAGGTCATGGGACAAGTTGAGGACTTGGGAGGCATGAGTTAACTATTTGTTGAAGTACCTCTGAAACAGACTAACAGACCAGTTTAGCATCAGAAAATCATTTATTTATTCATATAGCATGAGCCAGTCACAAATGGTAGCAGTGCGCTTTCTAAATGGCTACTGGGTCAGATGTGCAAAGCATTTGTTTGCAAATACTCTGACTCGGAGTTTGTGACCCTATAAATGCTTTTTGCAATGTACTAAACCCATTATAGGGTTTGTAAACATTTTCCAACTCCTCAAATGGATTTAGAAACCGACAAAGAATCTCTATTTGGAAGAACAGTCTTGTAGGCATCCTTTCCAAGTGGCAATCCGTACCATATGTAACCATGATTTGGGACGAAAATAACATGACCCATTGAAAAGTTAGACAACCAAGTTGGGATGGTAACCAATTTGCAAGAGGCCCGATTGAGACACATTGAACTTTATTTATTTATTTATTTATAAGGTTTTATATAGCGCTGGCTAGACCTGAAGGTAGCAGAGCGCTTTACATAAGGAACATTAAGCTACAAATTACATCCGTTAAAAGAGCATAGCAAAACACAGGCAAAAAAACAGATGTATTCTGTACAGTTCTTCCGAAAAAGACACCGTTTACAAAACACATTTGCACTGTAGTGATTTCACGAGTAAGGCTAACATGTTAGAGCTATCAAAGATGTCACGTGACCTCGTGTCATTTGAGAGAAGAATACAGTATCCCTCTTGTATTCTGGTAGTTTTGCTTTTCAGCCATTATAAAACCGTTCCCTACTACTGCTGGCATTTCTGTACCTTTACAGCCCCCCCAAAGCACCTGACAGGCAAAAAACAAAAACAAATAACAATGACACAGTTTTCAATTAATATATAGCGCTACAAAGTTGCCTCCGGGCTGAATATTGTCGCTACGGAAAATGATACTACGATGCTGCTGAGTGTGGCTTGTCTCATGTCTGAATTTAAACGTCTCCCATAAATTAAAAAGAGCAAAATCGTAACTACAGCGTCAGCATTGGTGAAATGTAACGATTACAAAATACAAATGCGATCTGCAAACGCGGAAACTCCACCAGAGTAGTGAAATGTCTCCAATCGCGGACATGGGATTTGCAGTAGGTTTCTGGGTGTGCCAGTGAGATATTGCCTGCAAAATTAGGGCAACACCAGCAAACTAGCAACCATTTGTAGAGCATTTTCATACCTAGAAATCTCTCATATATATGTCAAGAGCAGAGCGGAGTACGTTTGAGAATGTCAAAACAAAAAAAAAGGTTTGTTGGGGAGTAGACCGTGCTTTACAGGACCACTTTCAACTCTCAAACATACTTTGAAAAAGTAACTTTTTTTTTTTTAATGGAGCCCTGTTTCCTTTAAGAAAAATGGGCTGTATTAAAAAAAATAAGAAGAAGAATAAGACATTGACTTTGTGGAAAAGGCAATCACATACAGTCTAGAGCCTCAAGCCAGCCACCATCCCAGTGATGGCTTCCAATCGGAGTAAGTCACTTTTTGCAACCTACCTCATGAATATTAATGAGATAGATTGGATTGCGACCCACTCCGAATCAGAATTTTCCAAACTTACCTATTTGAAAGTAGACCGGTCAGAAAATGATCTACTGGTCTCTAACAGCGACCAGTATTATGCAAGTTGTAAATAGTACATGAAGCCCATGGTTATTAGCAGAGGGAATAATTATATGAACATTAAAATATACACTGAGTGCTAAAGATAAGATCACCTGTTCTGCATAAGTGGTGGGTTGTCAATGACCAAAAATAACACTTAATATATAGATAAGTATGTTTGTTGTAATTGTGGCAAAGAACAGTAGGGTTTAGGTCCATCAGTATTAGCCATTTGCCCAATGCAGGTCAAGAGGTAAATGACGTTGGAACAAACATTTCATCTCTGTCTTACATGATGCCTTTGGCCAATGTCATCCGCATGCACGAAACCAACGTCCTTTCCTACGCTGATGACACACAGCTCAAACTCTCCTCTTTAACAGGACCCCCTTTCCACACAAGAAACAAGTTCACCACCTGCATGACCAAAGTCACTAACTGGATGAAATCCAACTGTCTCAAGCTCAAACACTGTCAAGACAGAAATGATGATCTCTGCAAGAACACCTCGTTATCGGAGTCCAACTGGTGCTCGGTCTACCTCTGACCAACACCCCACACCTGGAACCTCGGAATAATTGCCAACAGCAGACTGCATCTTGCTTCCCCACCCTGATGATGCTGAGGAAAATCTTCGGATGACATTCAAGCAACACTAGAAAAACTGTCACTCATGCCCTAGTCACCAGCAAATTGGACTACGGGAACACCCTGCCGGGATAACACAGCAACTCACTAGAAGACTACAAACCATTCAGAACACTGCAACTGGACTAATCCTCAACCTCCCACCCATAACACACATCACACCACACGTCATGGGTCTCCAATGGCTCCTGATTCATAAACATGTTCACTTCAAACTCTTCTCACACACACACACACACACACACATTCAAGACACTACACAATTTGGGCCCCTCCTCCATGAGCAGTCGCATCTCCTTCCACCCCCCCACCCACACACCTCCACTCCACATGCATCCTACTTGCACACCTACACAGAACCAGATCAGAAGGACAGGCGTTCTCCTACATCACTCCTAAAGAGTGGAACGGCCTCCCACTCCACATCAGAGCCTCCTCCTCTCTCTACCATGATTTCACAAGAAGGGGGGGGGGGGGCCTCTACAGATTATTGAACAGGTTCTTTTAAGACCTTGGTATGACCTTGCTGGATGGTGGAAAGTGCATTAATCACAATTATCGCAGAATTACTCATCAATCTTCCTATGCCTGAAAGACAACCTGGTGTGGCATGAGATCAACCTTTTTAACAAAAAGGTGGTCCCTATGGGGGAAGTGTAGCCCCCACGGCAAAGTGTCAAGAAGGGGGTACAAACACCTCTAACACAAATAACTCTGCATTACATATTTATCTTTTTATTTAATTTTAGCAACTTTTGTTTTAATTGTTGACAGTGAGGAGTAAAACTTATATTTGCTCTATTGAACACAAGGTGCTTTAAAAAAAAAAAGGGGTGACAGCGCAGTGAAAGTGCAGAAAGTGCACACGTGCGATGTACAGAAATATATACATGTGGCTGATAGGGATAATGGAGTGTTAGCGATCAACCCCTGCTAAGCGAGTGTTAATAGCCACCATCAGTTTCTTGAAAAACATTCCACATATGATATTTTTGTTGACGTTTTGACCCCCACACTTAAATTATTTAAAACTGGGCATCATCAGGACGCAGAAATATATAGGAGACACCACCGATTCGGGGAATTAGTCCGCCAATCAAGACAATCTTTAAACCCCAATCTTCAAATAGATTTCAAAATAAGTATTCATATATGCTATTTTGGATAGAATATATATAGGCACTGTGAAATCATTTGTACATCACAGGGTCAGTGTGAACTGGATCTCAAGGAGGGTGCTAAAGTCAACAAATACCTTGCCGAAAAGTGCACTATATGTATGTGACCGGAGAATCTCAAATTTGGAAAGTAAGCCTTTCATCATCAAAATTAAATCTGTTTTTCAAGTGCGCTTTAGTTTTCCACTGCAATTTCGGTTTCCTAACTCTCCAAACACTGGCGTCTCTCCTGGGCGGAGTTCAACTAGTACAGTGCAAAAATAAAGAAATAAACATAGGAGCTGTAGTAACTGCTGGGAACTGCTACCGAGTTGTGGGTAAAAAAAGCAGATATTGTATGAATTTTGCTGGCTTTTTGCCTCCAAGGAACTGCTTTACAAAATATTCAGTCCAAACAAACACACACACCTCATTTTGTCTTTCTGATTGACTCTGTACAGGAGGCTTATGTCGCACGTCCTCTGAGAAGTGCCGGGCATATTTTGGAGTTTACAGAATAACCAAAGGCATACTTGTTTTCTCATGGGTGGCTACTGTCCCCATGACCAAGAGTGACCTAGTTAATGGATAGTGGCATCTGGTCTGTAGTCATAGGTTATTTGCCTCTACAGGCCTCTTTATCTCCACCCCAGTGAGCCGGCTGGCTCGCTTGGTCAGTCAGTGTAATCTGTCACTGGGATGCCAAACTACCTGAGTGATAGAGATGTGTGTGTGAAGCAGTGTTTGATACTCAAAGTTTGGGTATCCCAGTGTGGGGGATCCCTCCTATGTGGGTACCCCCAAAGGTTGTGGAGTGGGTCATACGTTCAGTGGTAATTGGGGATCTGTTGTCGTACATTTCCCGAATGATCTCATGCAGTGCTTTCCTCCACACTTCTCTCTCACAAGACCTGTGATCACAGCCACCGATGGTCGCTTCTCTGTATCCAACAATCTGAAAGAGCTGCAAACCTCTGAAAGAGACGACACCCACCACAGGTTTACCACTTGTGACTTGGCCGTCTGAATATGCAAGAGCCTTCGGAGAACTCAACTTTGCTCCAATGTGAGTTAGTGATCGCAAGAACTGCGAGAGCCCTGGTTTGCCCAATTTAGAACCCACATCCTCTCTCCTTTTAATGACTGAGGCTTAAGATGCAAAAGTGATTGACTCTTGTAGCCCCTTTACTGCAACTGTGGCAGTAACACAGATGACTAAGACAAGAGGCTTGGGAAAAATTGGATCAAGCAGCCTCTACAGCGGATTCTTCACTATTTTGGGCAACAGTTAATAGCCCTTTTTTAAAGGATGAAAAGATCCCAGAATTAACAGCAAATGTTAGTTCGGAGAGTTGGGTCACCCATTTCTCCCAGATTTTTGATTCGACCAGAATCGGAGAATTTCATGATGGCAGCTGGCCTGTTATATCCTTGGACATTACTATTGCCGAAGTGTGGGATAGTATCAAATCCAGCAAGGGTGGGAAGGCCCAGGGACCTGATGGGGTTCCTATTGATGTATACAAAACAGTACCAGAATTATGGGGCCCACTGCTTACAAAAGTTTTTAATACTGCCGTACGTATTGGGGTTCCACACACTTGGGAAGAATCCATTATCGTACCGATTTTCAAGAAAGGAGACAGGGGGGATGCAAAGAATTACCGCCCAATATCCCTCCTGGACTCCTCGGTGAAAGTCATGAGCCGGGTACTCATGGTAAGGTTAGAAGAATGGGCCGAGTCCAATAATATCCTTGCTGATTCCCAATACGGCTTTAGGCGGGGCAGAGGAACATTAGAACAATGCCTCAACCTCGATTTAATCATAGGCAAATATACCAAGGCAAAAAAAGGATCTCTCTATCTCTGCTTCGCAGATTTGAGTAGTGCCTTTGATATGGTGGATCACAGTATCCTATGGACCACGCTATTGGAAATGGGGGCTCCAGAGGCAATTGTTTACTTTCTAGCGAGACTTTATGCCAAATTAAACTCTAGTGTTCGCTATGGTCAGGCCGGGGAGTGTACCCCCAAGTTTAGGGTTAGACGGGGAATTAGACAAGGGTGTGTGCTTGCCCCTTTGCTTTTTATTCTTTTTATCAACAAAGTGGACGCAGTTTTAAAGGAGATCGCGGCTGACGCACCAAAAATAAACGATTTCAGCGTCCCCGTACTCCTCTATGCGGACGACGCTGTAATTTTGTCTAGGACCCCTATTGGCCTACAGCGTTTGATGGACAGGTTCCTGCTGTTCATCAACGATCGAAAGCTGTTGATCAACAAGACTAAAACCTTCATTATGGAGTGCGGGGCGGTATGTAAAAAACCTCATGCTTACTTTTTAGAAGGTCATAAGGTGTCAACAGTGGAATCTTTTAATTACCTCGGCATCACTTTTTCTAAATCAGGCAGCTGGACCAGTGAGATTAATAATGTCCAGGCTAGGATGGCAAAAAGCTCGCATGGGGTGTTCAAATTCGCTACAAACATTGGAGATAAACGGATCAAAGATATGTTGACGATCTTTCAAATGAGATGTTTATCTGTGGCCCTTTATGGAGCCGGAGTGTGGGGGCATACCAAGACAGGGAACCTGCAAGTAGAGGAAAACCTCTTTCTAAAAAGGTTGTTGTGTCTGCCCAAATCTGCTACAAATGATTTGGCCCATAGAGACCTAGGTATCTCCCACCTCTCCGATTTATTGGCACTAAGGCCCTTAATGTTGTGGCGTTCTGTATGGTTAAAAGAAGAGACCTCCCTAAGCAGAGCAATTATTGGAGATTGTCTCTCCATTGATGGCCACATGAAAATTCCTTGGATTAAATATGTCATAAATTGTTACTTCGAGATTTATGGTATTGGTCTTAAAGACGACTGTAACGCTTCCTCCAGTCTGTCTAAAAAAGTGGTGAAATCAGTTTTTACGAATTTTACGCTAGAGCAAAGGGAAAGAACTAGTAGTAATTTAAGTACATGTATGTTTTATAGCAAATTTTGTGAAAATGAGGGTTTTCAGCCATATCTGAGTCTAGTCACTCGACCCTCCCATAGGTATGTTATCACCAGATTAAGGTTTGGGATAGTTCATCATCTGGTGGCTTACCCGTGTATTAAAAAACACCCGGTAGGCCCATGCCCATGTGATAACGTATCAGCTCAAAGCACCATGCACTTTCTTTTGTCATGTAACCTTTATGATAATTACCGTCAAGCCTATCTCAAACCTATCTTTTTAAAATATGGAGTAAGGAACAGACAAGATGCTATGAAGCTGCTTTTTAAACCATTTCCTGACGTATGCTTTTTTACCGCAACCTTCCTCCTATTAGCTATCAAAGTAAGGCCTGGTATGCTCTTTTAATTATTTATATTCTTAAATCATGTAACCTGTCTACATTTTTAACCATGAACTGTTTGTTGTATTTGTTGTGTATTTGTTTTGCTTTTATGGACTTGTGTTTTAAGCTCCGAATAAAGCCTTATGAAATGAAATGAAATGAAATGAATGACTGTATAATTGCTATCTGATTAACCTTAACTGAAGCAGTCTTATTTCTCTTTTATAAAGATAGAAACCTGCTTGAGCACAACCAACGTTCCAGAGTAGTACCTAACTGTTCCATTTCACTAACCTCTGAAAAGTAGGTACCTGGAAATTTAGGAAGCTCGCTGTAGCATCAGTCTCATGTGGTTCCAGGGACTACAGCAATACACGTCAAAAAGATTAGCTGATCGTGGCAGAACCCTGAGAATTGGCCTGGCACCAGTTTTCTCCAAACTAGTCTCCATTGTGATTTTTTTTTTTTTTGTCAACAATCTTTTTATTGGAATTTTCCCAAAATATAGCATTACATAGTGCCATTTCCGTCCCTTCGTTCTCTTCACACAAAGATAAGCTATAGAATAATACAGTTGCTATGTTTCAAGGAAGAGCGATGCAAGTAACTTTAGAGAAAACGGTACAATAGCACTATTAATCTTTTTCATGCATTAGTCAGTAAATATTAAAAGTCCCTCTTCACTCCCCCCTCCCACCCCACCCACTTTGAGGGTGCACAGAGATTCACTAAAGTGCATCTGGACATATGGATTGCCTGGCCTTGTCATAGGGTCCCCTGAAAGTGACTTGCCCATGTCGGCTTCACTTGTTCCCCATGGCCCCACTATTTCTTACAATTGGAAAAGATGGAGCGCCCTTGTCCGTGTGGGGCACGCAAATAAGGGGAGTCCCCTCGATAGGAACTCCACTAGGGGTCCCCAGGTATATTCAACATTTTTGAAGGTGTCCACCAGGACGCTCGCCATTCTTTCCATGGTGAGGGCCTGCCATAGTCTGGTATGCCATTGGCTCATTAATGGGGCCTCCCTCTGCTTCCGCGCCGCTGCCAGTGCCATCTCGGCTGCTCCCAAGCATAGCCACAGGATGGTCCTGTTGCTGATCGTTTGACGTTTGTGTGCATCAGATCTAAGCCCCAGTAGGATTGACCCCCAGGTCAAGGGGAATGGGGTAACTCAATATATCCTTAATCTGTGCTAGGATCTCGGACCAGAATGGTCGGATAGATGGGCAGTCCCACCAAAAATGCCTAAAATCCCCTTGGAGTCCACAACTCCTCCAGCATAAATCAGAAGTCTCGTGAAAGAACAATTTGAGTTTTGTGGGTTACATGTACTGGTCGTTGAGTACTCTGTAGTGAGCTTCCCACAGTCCCATGGAGCGGTTACATTTATGTATTTCTGTATATAATTTGTCCCATTGTTTGTTTGATGTTTTCCCCCAACATCTGCTCCTAAAGTAGCTTGTGTCTGGGTTACTCTATATGCAGTGTGGATTGTAGTATCTTGTAAAGATGTGAAATCATTCTTTTTGTGCCCTTTCTAATTTTGCTGATTTCTCTATGGGCGTGCGTTGCCTAGTTGCTGCCTCCCAGACCCCACTGGTGAGCACCCAATGTCTGAGTTGGGTGTAGTGATCGAATTCATTGGACGTGAGTTTAAACTCCCTCTGGCAGTGTTCGAATGTGAGGATGTCCCAGTTGTTAAACAGGTCAGAAATCGTGCAGCATCCTCCCTCTTTCAATGCATCGAAAGGTCTGTTTGTGTGCGGGTGAGAATGCTGGGTTATAGTGTTTGGCCGTGAAGTTTGATGGGAATGTGGTGAAGGCAGTTACCCTGTGTTTATTATCCCACACTTTAAGAGTGGTTTTGGTAGGTGTGCTCAGGGAAACGTTAGGCGGATGCTCCGCTTTGGGTTTCCGCAGTAGGTCCCATATACTCTTGCCTGCCACTGCCCTGTCCATATGTAACCAAAGCTTATTGGATACTCGGAAGGACCATTCTGTAATTACTCGAAGTTGAGCTGCTTTGTAGTTGAGATTCATGTCTGGTAAAGCTAGGGCCCCCCCTGCAGTTGGGAAGCTGGAGTTGTCGATATGCCAGTCGTGCTCCGTTCCCTCCCCAGATAAAGCGGATGATCAACGATTTTAATGTAGCGAAGAACCCTTGCTCTACTTCAATCAGCAGGCCTTGGAAAAGACAGAAGATTCTAGGCAGTATCATCATCTTGATCGCCTGAATGCGACCCAACCATAAGAGATACATGAGAGCCCGTTTACAGAGATCTGCTTTCACTTGTTGAAGTGGAGGGTAGTTTGCCTTAGAAAGTTCTTGTAACTTAGGGGTTATTTTAATTGCCAAGTATGTGATTTCCTTTTTTGCCCATTGGAAGGGTGTAGCATCGACCAACGCCACCATCTCACCTTGTGGCATTGTGAGGTTCAGGAGGTAGGATTTGGTAAGGTTAACCCGTAACCCAGCTACTAGCCCAAAACACCTTAACTCTTCCATTAACCCTACTAATGAGGAAACAGTGTTTACGGACTTTCCCGTTTTGGGCTTCCACTGAGGGACTGCGAGGTCCAGCAGCCTCAGCTTGCACACAGCTGCTGCCTCTTCCCCTGATTGTTTCCTGCCTCCTGCCTGCATTCAAAACTGCTCGCGGCCCCCGCTACGCGGGAGCCACTCGCAGAAGGAACAGTGTTTACGGACTTTCCCGGTTTGGGCTTCCACTGAGGGACTGCGAGGTCCAGCAGCCTCAGCTTGCACACAGCTGCTGCCTCTTCCCCTGATTGTTTCCTGCCTCCTGCCTGCATTCAAAACTGCTCGCGGCCCCCGCTACGGGGGAGCCACTCGCAGAAGGAACAGTGTTTACGGACTTTCCCGGTTTGGGCTTCCACTGAGGGACTGCGAGGTCCAGCAGCCTCAGCTTGCACACAGCTGCTGCCTCTTCCCCTGATTTGCTTCCTGCCTCTTGCTTGCATTCAAAACCGCGCCCACCACACGCAACGCGGGACGCGCGCGGGCGAAGCCCGGGCCAAGGGCGGGCCCGTTTTAGCCTGTTCTAGACCGCGAGAGACCGGACCGGGCCATTTCTCTTCATCTCTTGTTTAGATACCTGTGGGTATATACTCCCTTCACGTTGTGGGTTTCAGGTAGCAATAAGTACGTATCAATTTGCTACGGTACGATCGTCCGCGCACAGCGTACCCAGGTATGGCAGCTCGGGAGCTGAGAAACAAAACCATGATTGCCAGGGGCCAGCTTACAGGCACCCTGGATAATTTTATCACCAGGGCAAATTCGGTGATTGACCAGGGGATAATTCTGATGGAGCGACGTGTATCGCAAGACCTTGCTCTGGCCAAACGTTCTTCAATGGGACACATCGCCAATGTACGTACCCCTGATCTTGTCTGTTCCCGGGGTTCAATGCTAGTCCCAATTACTGTGCATACCTCGCCTTTATCTCTTGAACAGAATTGTTCCTTACCACTGGCCTCCCAACCAGTAATAGTGGTTCCTTTGACTGTTGAAACTTCTAATGTGGTGGCTCCTCCTGAGAAATCACCAATCAGTCAAACTCGGAAAAATACTAAAGGGAATAACTCTAAAAGCAAGCGTGTTGTAACATCTGGGGTTGGTGGGAAAAAATCGAAACGTGCTAAAGCATATGTTGACAGTGACACAATAATCGTAGATAAGGGGGGTTGTGTTCAGAACGATCAGGCTGCTCAGGGATCAAGGTCACTGAATGATTTGGGCACTGGCCATAGCCCTGGGGCTGTGGACTGCCCCGCACTAAATATTACTTTGGTCCAAGATTTTATAATGACAAAAATGGGTGATTTATTTAGGGCCTGGCTTGGACTGATAGAGGAAAGACTGGGGTGTATCGAAAAGAGGCTCATGCAAATTGACCAAGTTATACGGGGCTCTATGTCCAAAAACAATTTAAATGGTCCAGAGCAGGGAAATATTGTAACGACTTCTAGTTTTGATGGGGAATCCGCGCACAAACTTCTTCTACCAATGCTGACGCTATTGATTACAATAATATACCCCCAACGAGAATCCAGGATTCTTGTGACACCCCTCTTGATAGTCTGACTAAGCATACATCCTTTGGTCTAGGAAAACCAAAAGAGAGTGGCCAAACCCTGCCTGTAGCAGTTGCTCAGGTTGTTCCCAGAATTGACCTACCACCGGAAACTAGTCCGTATTTGGTGGTTTTAACTGGTATTCCCGAACTAAGTAAAACAGATCGGGAACCATATAGGTCTTTAAGAAACAAGGTGACTCATTGGCTCAATCTTAATAGACCATTACCCTCACATATCATGAGTGAAATATTGATGGTACGAAGGCTTCCATGGGTGGGTTCAACTCCTAAAACTATAGTAGGTGACTGTGTTTTGGTAAATTTCAGGGACCCTCGTACTGTTGAGTACATTTGTAACTAGAATCAAAATAGTACTGGGTCAACTATTGGGTCATACCCCCTGTCTTTCTTCTATCCTCCAGGCAACTTGAATGAGCGGAATGGTGGGTGGACTTCAGTGTCATATCGTCGTGGGTCCAGGCCAGAGAGGGGTATGTATGGCCAGCCATTTGTCCAGACTTACCCAACCCTACAGAATAGGTTCAGCACCCTGGATGAGATAGACTGACTGCATCGCAGCGAGACGAATGCAGGAACAAGAACTCAATTGGGCCACAAAACTAGCCTGGGTGGAGTGGTGGAGATGTTTAAGAGTGATCCCTTAGGCCTTCAGATAGATTCCTATATATCTACTGGGGGACTTATCTTGGAAACAGGCATCGAGAATCCGGACAGTTTAGTATTACCCCACGAAATGCTATCTCCCCAGCTGAATTCTGTGGAGGGAGTTAACTTAGGAAGCCCGCCCCTTCCAAAGATAAAGAAGATGACTATATTGTCCTGGAACGTGGCAGGCTTATCAAATAAGTTAAATTGCATAGAGTGGGGATTCTTAGTGGACCACAAGGATATTTGTCTCTTTCAGGAGACTTGGGCTAGGGTGGAATATCCCAGAGAGGGTTTCGCAACTTTTTATGTCCCTGCTAGGTGGGCTGGAAGAGGACGGCCGTCAGGCGGCCTTGCAATCTGGGTAGCCACCCACTTGGGCTGTACAGCAGAGATTATGCTTACGCACTCTGCAGACCTTCAGTGTATACTCCTCAAATGGCCAAATGCTTATAAATTGGCCATTGTGAATGTGTATTCTCGCCCAGTTGGTTTGAATATGGAATCGCCCACTATAAATGAATTGTCAAATTTCATCAGCTCATTGCCTGGTAACTGTCGCCTTCTTGTGGCGGGAGACGTCAATTGCCAGTTTGAGCCGCTTTCAGGAATATGAGAGGGTGCCCTTTTGGATGAGGATGATTATTGGGGGATTCCACCATGTCAATCGCCATCCCCAAAATTGTGGTCTCCTCTGGCGGTTCAGATTATGTCCTTCATATTAAATAATTCTTTGAGGGCCTGTAATGGGCGTACCCAGTCCGATAGCCCTTCAGTGTGTACATTTAATAGGAAGGGGCAGGAATCTCGTATAGACTGCATACTAGTGGAGATGAGCATGTGGTCTAAGGTTCTTGATTTTAGAGTGATTCCAAGGGCCGATAGCGATCACAATGCCCTTTGTCTGGATATGGTGTTCCCGGGCCCCAAGACAATTCCTATTTCAGGAATAGATGATTTGGGGGAAGGAATGTTAGTATTATCTAATAACAGACGAAGGGTAAAATGGGGTAAAATAGTAGACTCAGCAGAGAAAATAGCTAAAATGTATGATCTGGTCCACTCACGATTTACAGAGGTAGACAGCCTGATTAGCCAACCCAAGCCCACAGAATTTAATGAGAAACTAGGTTCTATTCATGCAAGCTTAGTTACCGGGCTAGGAGACGTCTTCAATCCCTTGGTAGCCACAAGGAAGAATAGGTCTCCTGTATCAGCTTGGTATAACTCTGCATGTAGAAAAGCTAAGACCGAGTTGATCCTTGCAGTTAAGTCTGACACTGAGAAAAATAAAATACATTATCTTAGACGACGCTATAAAGAAGTTATGGCACATGCAAAGAGAGAATGGGACTGGTATAGATGGCACAACTTAACACGAGCTTTGGATTCAAGAGACGCACGCAGCTTTTGGTCTCTAATTAATACAGGGTCAGGGGAACCCAAAGCTGCGGTAGAATCAAACATTGATTCCTTAATTTGGGAGTCCCATTTTAAGGCTCTTTACTGTGAAGAACCCTGGGTACAAACTGCTACTGGTTCAATAGATTTAAATATACAACATGAACCCTTAGAGTTTACTTTGGGTGAAGTGCACAAGGCGATAGGGAGACTTTCAATGGGTAAGGCTCCAGGTTTAGATAGACTTCCTGGGGACTTATTTAAGCCCGAACCTGAGATTTGGGTTCATTACCTGCTTAACCTTTTTGATGCAATTGTAAAGGGTATGGAGGTTCCCTGTACCTGACTGGGAGCGGAGATAGTCCCAATTTTCAAAAGGGGCTCTCCTCTGCTCCCAGCCAACTACAGGCCAATAAGCCTGATCGATGTCCCCCAAAAACTTTTTGCACGCCTTGTATTGGACCATCTTCTGGAGTGGATGGAGGAACATAAGGTTCTAAGTCCTCTCCAAACTGGGTTCAGGAGGAACACATCTACCATGGACCAGGTCTTTCGCCTTATTCTCCTTTATTGGAAAACGGCAAAGATCGAGGGTGGCAGCCTCTACATGGTATTCGTGGACCTCAGGGCCGCGTTTGATTTAGTACCAAGGAAGAAATTGTGAGGGGTTCTCCAGGACTTGGGTGTTCCACCACAAATTCTGCATATACTGATAAGGCTCCACGATGTGAATTTTGCTCAGGTCAGATGCGGAAGGAATGGGGCATTGTCATCTAGGTTCCCAGTTGGCAGGGGGGGTGAGACAGGTTGTGTCCTAGCACCAACCCTGTTTTGCCTCTGTCAACGGTGTAATTTCGCATCTTGACAGTCTCCCCAATAATGATGCACCAAGGTTGGCGGGCAGGAGGGTACCAGCAATCATGTTTGCTGATGATACCCTCCTGCTCTCCAAATCCCCTATGGGGATACAACGGATACTGGACGGGTTTGGGGACTTTTGCAGATCCAGGGGCCTTGAGATAAATGCTGATAAAACAAAGTACATGATATTCAATCCTTCTGCATCTACACGTCCAAACCCGACCCTGGGGTCTGTAAGGTTGGAAAGGGTCACTACGTTCCAGTCTCGGGGTAACATTGCATGAAAACCTCTTTTGGGGACCACAACAAGCAAAATCCCGTTTAAAGCTGTTTCAATTGGCGGGTGGCATTTTGAAGGTTTCAAACTCATCTACATTTAAGCCAGTAAGCCCAGCTCTGGAGATTTACAAAACTCAAGCCAGGGCTGCAGCACTCTACGGCGGAGAGCTGTGGGGTCATTCTGTTAGTCTTGAAATCTCTAAACTGGAATCTAATTTTGTTAGACGGCTGCTGTCACTTCCACAAGGCACCCCACTCCTCCCTTTAAGATTAGATCTGGGACTCTTACCTATAGAAGATGAATTAGCACTGAAACCTCTTAGGTTCTGGCATAGGCTACGGACCACTGCGGAATTGTCACACTATAGACAGGAGCTGAAGCAGGTATTGAGCCTCTGCAACGCAGATAAAATACCTTGGTTGGCTTTTGTCAAACGTGAATTCCAACGCTTGGGCTTGTTTGACATGTGGAGCGACCCGGAGAGGGGATGCCTTGAGCTATCGCATAGGACCTTGGCAGGGCTCTTCAAAGAGAAGAGTTTGAATTCCGCACTATGCGCCCCTAATATTGGCACCCTTACTGAATCATTCTTGGCTTCCAAAAGTTCTTATAAATTTGAGGATTTTATGGATATTGTTTTTCCAATTTTAGCAAGAAAGCTTTTTATCCAATGGAGATATGGCACTCTCCCTCTTAAAGTGTTTACAAGTAAATGGACAGTTTCAGCAGATAAGACCTGCCCAGGATGCAGTTGTAGTACGGAAGATGAAATCCATGTGCCGCCTATAGTAAACATAGGAAGCACTGGCTGGTTCCGTTATGCAGAAATCTAGGTTTTAAAAACTGTTTACAAACGTTTAGAATTTTAAAGACTAGTACCTCAAATTTTATTGTCTTTGCAGTAAGCAAGTTCTTGACAGCCATGTGGACGAAAAGACGTAAATTGATGCTTAGTTAATGCAAATTTGGAAAATTTTGTGATCATTCTTCTAATTGTAAATATGAACACTATTTTTATTTTCTAAATTTGCAATCCATGGTTCTCAGGCGTGATTACATATTTTCTTGTATGCAATGTTAACGGTTTTTATTTTTGTATCTTTTATGGCCTATACGGCTTGAATGTGTAAATATTTATTTATGCAAGGTAAGATTTCAAAACCTATTCATAAAGGCATTTTGGAGTAGGTAATGTACTGCTCCTGTAATACTCTTTGGCGTACTCATACATGGCTTTGTGAATTGGGGCCAAAACATCTAAATTGGAATTTTCATAGAATATTCATATATAATTGGTACAAATAAAAAGGACTGTACCCTTTTCACAGTTTTACCAACAGAAAGTTGGACGTTCAGATCCGATTCACAAGGGTGTGTAAAAGTAAGTATGTAAAAGAGTAATCATGTAGTACTACTTCCCGTACTCATGAAATGCTTTCGTGATTTAATACCTCTATTTTTAACGCTGTCTATTCAAAGGGGAACCACAAGCCCGTTCTGTGTACAAGATGGAAAGTCCCTCCTGCAGAGAGTGTATCTTTAGATAGTTGGTTTAATGACATCTGAAGCCATCCTTCTGTGGAGGAGAACAGCCACCATTTTGTGCAGGCCTATGTGAATGTCTGTGAGGGGCTTATGATGCACAAGACTGGCTGCAAAGTAGGGGAGCACTGTTTGAAATGGGGGTGCAAATGTGTGGCGGTATAATGCAAGACAGATGGGGCACAAAAAAAGGGATGGTTATATGAAGATACAGTGGGGAAAAGGAATTGTGGAGGGGCGGGTTGTTTATTCTGTTACTGCAAGATCAACTAGAAGATTACTTATGGGGGCATGGCTAGCGGCCAAGGGAAATGGCGGCTGGTCCCTGACTCTCTCGGAACGGCGGCGGCGAACCCACGCTTCAGAGATTTTCAGTCATGCGCTCTACTAACCGGTTTAACTCCTCTCAACCTCGCTATGGCTTCTGTTAAATAGGCAAAAATTGTTGTGCTTAATATTATGCACAGAGGAATAACTTCAATATTCTCATGGGTATTTCTACTATTTTGTGACAGCGCCTCATGTACTTTCTTTCAAATGACTGACCTCCTTGATAACTTGAAGCAAGTTAGATAGCCCTGAAGGAATCAACCTCTAATCAGTAAAGCAAGTGGCTAGCATCTCTTGCCTTCTCTCTATAATAACTCAGAGAGCATTACTTCTGAGGATTGAGGGCGCGGACAATCTCCCCTCTGTGTGTCTTCTGTGTGAAGTGACAACAGCTCCCGTCACAACATATTTCACCATAAGGTTTGGTTATTGTGTGGTGATGTTTTTGAATGTGGTCCTAGTAGTATTTTTCCCCTTCTGCACCTTATCAAGTTTTAGTTGCGCTTGAGAAAACCACGCATTGTACACTCTGCTACCAGGTATAAAAAAGTGGCGTATACATGAGGCTGTTTCGGGTGATGCGGAGCTGCTCTCATGTTACATTAGTGAGGGATTGTTAATACGCAGCCTTACCTCGCTTACCTTCAAGTTCTTGAGGCGTCATTGCTACATAAGAGGTGTCATCGCCGCCGGCACGTAAACTGTCAACTCGCTCTAAATCTCACCCATGTTGTATCTCAATGGAGGATTCAACAAATACATCACCTAAAGGCGCTATGACATCCACCACTATGGCTTCCTCTGGCAATAACAAAGCGCCAAGCAAGCGTCTGAAAAAATATCCTCCTTCTCCTCCCAAACGACCCTCTTCAGTATCTTTAGACCTACTACTAGAGGAAATCAGAGCTCTTCGTCCATTTGTCAAAGAAACTAACTCTAAATTACAAATAAATTCTAACTGACTGATGGTCAAGCTTGGAAGACAGAGTTACCACAGTGGAAGAGAACACTGAATCTTTATCCTCTTCCAACATTAAAATGGAAGCCCTTCATTCTCAAGTGTCGACGCTCCAAAAACAAGTCGAAAATCTCAGACAGGAACAGACGAAACAACCTACGCATTTATGGATTACCAGAGGATTCGGAGGGCTCTGATCCCATCACTTTCTTCAGAGCTTTTCTTCCAAAGGTCCTCAATTTAACATAGGATACTCTTCTCAACATCCAACAGGCTCGTAGACTGGGCCCTGCCCCTGCAATGTCTTCCTCCACTGTGAGGAAACCAAGAGGATTCATCTTGTATTTCTTGGAACATACTGACTTGCTCAAGATTCTATCAGCTGCCAGAGCTATTAACCATATAACCTGGTCAGGCAATCCTTTTTTTTTTATCTCTGGACTACTCAAAGCCCACAGCTGATAGACGCAGAGAGTTTCTGGCGATGAGACCACATCTATGTTCCATTGGTGCGCAATATAGCCTTTTTCACCCATGTCTCTTCAAGGTGACTATCAACAATAAGACTACCACATATGAGGACCCCATAAAACTGAAAAGCTTTCTCAACTCATGTAGCATGAAGTCTATGCACATGTCCTCGACGCATAACAAGTAGATGCTTATGGTTTAGTCTTGCCTGTGTTCTTTTTTTATACTTGTTTCATACTGTTGTCAATTTTCTTATTGTTGAAATGGTTGAGGATGCTGTTTTCATCTGTTAATTGTTCTGAATGATTATTAACCTCCTTTTTCCCCTTGCAGGATTTGTGTCCTTGTTGTACTTCCCCTGTGTTGTACTGCCCGTAAGCTCTGCTGTCCTTACCGCTTGAAATCTGTATGCGTCATTGTCCCATGTGGCCTCATCTCCCCCCACCTTACCTTTGTCTTGGAATATTTGTAAGTTTGTCATTTGTGTTTTATTCATCTCTTCTCACATTAACCTTTTCTCTTTATTTACTTGCACTATTCTCCTTTACTTTCTCATTGTCTTCTTTGCTTTTTTTCTAAGCTGTTCTTCCTGTTCTTTAATCTGTACTGCTCTTTTTTTGTTTATACCACTCTCTTATCACTCAAATACTTATTCTTTTTTGTTATTCTCGTGTCTCTCTAATATCCTATTTATACCTATATTTCTATTTTTTTTCTCTTTTTTTCCCATTCTGTTTGATACACTTTATATATAGTTGGTTTACTCTTCGGTATGCTTTTCATTGTCTAATGGTCTGCTTTGATTGGTGCCTTTTCTTTAATCTTATGTCCTTAAAGCTTATCTCTTGGAATGCCAAGGGTTTACATTCGCCTGTTTACAAGAATCTCATTTAACGGCAGAAGAATCAATAACATTAAAGAGAGGTTGGGTAGGGCAGGTCTTCTAGTCACCAGTAGATGGTAAACGTAATGGAGTCTTAACTCTTTGCCGTATATTGCTTCCTGTTAAATTCCTCTCACAATGTTCTGATGACAATGGTAGATGGTTGTTCATTAAATTACTGATGGGAAATGCTCCGATCTCTTTATGTATTATATATGCGCCCACTACTGGAGATTCCTCTTTTTTTGAACATCCTTGGCTCAACAAATAACACACTGTATCGATGATAACTTTATCCTTAAAGGTGATGCAATCAAGTTTTCAATCTTTTTTAGATCGCTATTCAAAAGTCTTTCGTCCCTCATAAAGCACACAAACTGTTTTATTCAAACTATCAAACAGCACAAGCTTATAGATGCTTGGAGACTCTGTAATCCTACTGTATATTCCATACATATTACTCCCCGGCCCATCATACCCAATCGCGTATCGATAATTTTTTTATTTCACATAATATTTCTCAATCATTTTTGGTGGCAGATATCGGATCCATTCTAATATCTGATCACACTCCCATTATTATTCAGCTCGACGTTCTGCAAAAGCCTAACACACCTCAGAAATGGCGTTTTAATAATGCTCTACTTTTAGATCCTGCATTTACCTCCTCCTTTGTCTCCTTTTCCAATGAATATTTTGTATTTAATCAGTCTGATACTTTGCCACTTTATGTGGTGTGGGATGCTTTCAAAGCAGCATCCAGAGATTTTATTTTTAGTTATGTTTCTAAAAAACGCAAAAAAACCAAAGAATTCACAAAAAACCCTCCTATACAAGATAAAGAGATTGGAGCATTCATATTTCTCTTCTAAGTCTAAAACGTGTTTATCAGAACTCATAAAAGTTCAATTTCAGTTTAATAAGGAATCGAGAGACAATGCTTCAATGTATCTATTGAAATCTAGTGCAAAATTTTATGGAGGTCAGAATAAAGCCGGGAAAGTACTAGCCAACTGTAAAATTCAAGATAAAATGAAGATGAAGAGGCTCCAAGTAGAAAGAATGTAGAATAAGTTTAATGCAGTATAAATGATCCCATCCATCCAGCAGCCAGTGTCAGGTGCAACTGACAGCAATGAACATTAAGCTTACCACACCAGGTTCTATCTCCATGGTGCACCTTCAAACATACACAAGATGAGTACAGAAAGATGTAGATGTATGAAGCAAGTAACTTCACAATATATTACACACCTTCCCTCTACACACAAATCCCTAAAGAAGAAAGCAAAGAAAAACACTAAACCGAAATTACACTACATCTAATCCAGTAAAGACTGGCTAGAAATAATACATCTGATAATCATCAAATTTCAAAGGTCGTTTGGTAATTCTCTTGTCTCTTGGATTGCTCTTATTTTTACTTTCCTCTGCAGAACTTTATAGAGACATGCGCAAAACAACAGTTGATGGACAGAATGCAGAACAATGTCATACATTCACCCCAGTACAGTGATCTGGGCCTAAATCCATCGTTCTTTTGCCCACTACGCCACCCCAGTTTGGGCATGGCCATATGCAAATCAGTCTTGACCCTGTGCCTCATGGGAACAGTCCAGCCCTAATTGCCAAGCCAGGTCCTCCCTGGACCGGAAACAAGCATCCTAGGACCGGTTTCGGGGTTTCACCCCTCTTCAGCCAGGATAGCTTGATTCCAGTGGCATGGAGAGCACGGGACTCACGTCTGAGCATACCCGTCCCACTCGGGGTGACAAATGCAAAAAAAACAGTTGATGGACACCACCCCCTTTTGTAGAACTTGATAGAGAAGCATGTGAGGAAGAATCACCCTCATTGACCTTTAACTTACTGTTCTTAATAATAGCCACTCTGTTTAGGTTCCAGATGCATGAGTCTTCAGTTTTGATAGCCTTAGTTAACATTTTGATTACTGTATGAGGTTTTTGAAACACATTGGATGTTTTCCTACCAAACAGAGCTCTGATCATAACCAAATCACCCACTTTCGCAGGAGTGACTTTAACTGGTTTTCTTCTTACGTGCCTTTATTCTTTCACTCTCTTTGAGCCTCCAATTATTACCAGACACTTTCACACCTCTTTTAGATTCAGTTTTATTGATCCAGAAAGGAGCAACCAACGTGTTTGCACACCTTCCTTTGAGTAATTCAAATGGGGTGCGACCAGTAATGGCATGAGGAGACACCCTGTAAACTTCGACTTTTCTGATAACTTCCTCTTTCCAATCTAAGCAGTTCTGCTTGGCCAAGTCAATGGTTTCCTTCAAATCACGGTTGAAGCGTTCCACCATACCATTGCTCTCGGGATGATATAGAGCACACCTCTTATGTTTGATGTAACACTTCAATAAGAACTCCTCCATTTCAAAATGTCAAACGCTAACTCTTTCCATGGCTTCTTAGGGCGTTCCTTAACCATGGGCTGAACTGTGGGCTTCTGACATTTCTCACTCATACAACAAGGTATGCAATCCCTTACAAGTCGTTCAACTTGTAAGTCCATTCTCAGCCACCAGTAGGTAAGTCTGAGTCTCTCCTTCATTTTAGACATTCCTTGATGTCCTTCATGGGCCATCTCAAGAAGTTCTTGACTAAGTGCGCTTGGAGGAACTAATCTTGTACCTCTAAAGATAAAGCCTTCACTCTCAGATAATTCGTCCTTTACCAGCCAATACTTCTCACAATCTCATTTCACCTTATTATTCCATCCATTCTTAAGCAATGAAGTTAGCTCAAGGAATTCTTTTGTCAACAGCACACTTCTCACGCCATCTACTTTCCTTCATTCCACCACTCTCAATAGCACAAATCCATTCATTCAGTTCGTCCTCTTCAGAATTGGTGGTATCATCACTTTGGACCACCAACCTTGACAGTGTATCAGCGACACTGTTCTTAGCACCTGGTAAGTATTCGACTTTAAAATTGTATCCCTGAAGTGCTACTACCCACTTGGAAATTCTTCCTGAAATTGCATCAATGCCTTTCTTACTGAAAACTTGAAATAAAGGCTTGTGATCAGTCCGTACTTCAAATTTCAAACCCCACAGAAGATTCTTAAGTTTCTTTGTGGCCCAAGGAACAGCCAGAGCCTCTCTTTCAATGACAGAGTATCGCAGTTCAGCACCTCTAAGACTTTGTGACAGAAACGGAATTACATTCTCTGTGTCCCCATCTCTCTGTTGTAAAACAGCCCCCAGGCCTTTCATGCTGGCATCGGTGATGAGAACAGCTCTATTTGAGGGGTCTAAACTCTTTAACTTGGGAGTTTTCTTGTGCATGACCTTAATCATATTGAATTCCTTTTCACAAACATCTGACTAGATGAAATCTACACCTTTACACAATAGTTTGCGCAAATTTACACACATTCCTGCAAAATTCTTCATAAACGTACTATAATCTTTTGACATCCCAAGAAATTTCATAAGCTCCTCTGTGTTGGAGGGAGACACTAGATTTTGAATAGTGGCAACTAGTTCTGTCTTGGGTTGGACACCTTGACCAGAAATGGTGTGCCCAAGGTAATCTATAGAGGACCTTTTGAATTTACATTTGTCTATTCTCACAATTAAATTGTAATCCTGAAATTTCTTAAAAACTTCTCTGAGTCTGGCATAATGTTCTTCTTCATTCTTCCCATAGACAAGCACATCATCCTGATATATTTTCACTCCCACAACACCTTTCAATACTCTTTCCAACTCTCTCTGAAACGCAGATGCCGCTGGCACCAGTCCAAACGGTAACCTTATGAACCTGTAGGTGCCAAAGGGCGTAATAAACGCAGTTAAGTCTTTAGACTTATCATCTAGTTTTATCTGATGAAATGCAGACTTTAAGTCTACGGTGGAAAAAACATTGGCCCCTTGTAAGAGCATCAACATATCTGAAATTTTTGAAAGTGGATACTTGTCTATGACAACCTGCTTGTTTAATTCTCTCAAGTCCATGCATAAACGAAGGCTTCCATTGGATTTGCGAGCAGCCACCACTGGCGCCAACCACCTAGTGCCATCTACCTCCTCAATTATGCCATCATTTTTTAGTTTCTGTAGTTCCCCTTTCACTTCATCCCTTACAGATAATGGCACGCTATGCATTTTACCAGCTATGGGTATGGCTCCAGGGATTAACCTTATTTTATTAACATAACCACATAAGCAGCCTAACTCATCCTTAAAAACATTGGGATATTCTCCCTTGAGAAGTCTGGTAAAGTCACAGTCAATGTTCTGAGCCAACACATCATTGGCTTGAAAATCTTCCTTTAGGATAATGGGGGGATCACTATTCGGATCTAACATTACTCCAAGATCTCTCTGGTGAAACCAGCTAAGAATGCGGTCACCTTTATGCAAGACATATATCTTCCCTGAAACATATCTGCCTTTGTACTCTATCAATCCTGAAAAGTAACCCAACAATTTTATGGGTTCTCCCCCGTAGGCACTAGGTTTAATGTCAACTTTGAGTAGTTTCACACCCTTGGCAAGTTTATTCATAATTTGTTTTTTGAAATTATGGTGATTGTCACTCCCGAATCAAACAGAACCCTTGTTGACTCACCTTCAACACGTATGTAATCCAAAGGGCCCTTCTTGCGATTGTCAGTGACTTGAGATACAATTTGTCCGCAGTAAAATTCAGACTCATTATCACTATCACCGTTGCGGTCATCCGCAATAGCAAGAACTTTCCCTTTGTTTTTCCTGACTTTACACACACAGGTAAAATGACCTGTCTTTTTACAATTCGAACATGACGACTTAAGACTCGGGCATTTTTTTATCATTCGCCAAATGATTCTCACTCCCACATCTATAACACTTAAGTTTTATATCTCTCACGGTTTTCTTCTGTTCCTTCGCAAAAGTACTTTAAAAAAAATCTTTTTCCTTTGTACTAATTTTTACAGAATGAATACTGTTTTCTTAGTTTTCACGTTTAGTAATAATGTCTACACATTTCAAAGAGTGCTCAATTTGTTTAGCAATAGATATGACCTCCTCAAGAGAGTGTTCATCCTTCTGCCACAAATCACTTCTAACCTTCTCTACATTGCACCCCAACATAAATTGGTCCCTAATTCTTTCATCAAGAAGAGCCCCAAATTTACATGAGGATGCTAACTTCCTAAGAGCGGTAACATAGTTTTCAACCGACTCCCCATCATTTTGTGTCCTCTTACCAAAATGATATCGTTCGAGGATGGTACTGAATTTGGGTAAATAGTGCTTATCAAGTTTTAAAATGCAAACCTCGTATTCATTCAAAGTCTGATCATCAACATCGGGCAAATTGTCAAACACCTCTTGTCCCTCAGAGCCGAGACAATGAAGGAGAAGTGCAGTTCTCCTTTCAGCACTTAAGATTAGTGCCGCACACTTTGGCATATCTCTCAAACACCTTCTTCCACTTCTGACATTTGATTGGTGGATCACCAGGGGAGGACAGGAAAAATGGAGGAGTTGCCACATTCAGCATGATGGCACACACCAAAGAAAAATATAATTAAGAGCAAAGAGAAAGTAGAGCACTATCAGTCCTGAAAAGGTGTCTAAATATTATCAGAAACATTGAAGAGATAACCCTATCTCAAGCACAAGAAAATGACTAATATTAACAAAATAAATAGTTATTAAGTACCCAAAGTTCAGCTAATTGGCAAATGGTACTAATGCTACACAAGCTGTTCTTAAAGAGTTCGCTAGAAAAAATAAGTAGAAAATGTCACTAAAAAAAACGTTTGTTGTTGTAGAGATGTTCGTAGACATGTGGGTTAGTGCTGGAAAACCACAAGATGGCACTGTTGTATTAATTCTGCCCTTGAATTAAATCCATGCGTCGGATATCATAGTAGTGCAATATCTATTAAAATCAGCAGTAACATATTGTTTCAATCTGTTGCGTTTAAAATTGAAATAGCAACAGGACCGGAACGTAGAATAAAGTCCTTTAGCACACTAACACTTAGCTGTGAAGAGCACACAAGATGTTCGCGCTATGAAGGGTTACCTGCTTGCAAAAGCGCTGGGAGAATCACTCGAAAAACTTTGCGCACTGAAGAATTCTATGTCAGGACCGGAGGCTCCGATTATGCTGCTTCTCATTTCTTTACTAGAAATTCGCTCAGCAGCCAATCATATTACAATATAACAAAAAACTACAATACCCATGAACCCAATGGGTATGACGAAGTAACCATAGAGTATGCACATATAAATAGTCAGCCAGAGAATGTCACATCCTCTTTCTTTGCTGCTCCGCAGCCAGTTAAGTGCATTTCTCTTTATCTTTACAGCTATTTGTTTATTTATTTATACCGCTTGTTTGGTATTGCTCTGTTCGTTGCATTCTGCATTGGTTTCTCTTCTTAGCGCTGTGCGCCGCTTGCGGACCTTGTTACGCTGTTGACTTTTCTTCTTGGCTTGTTATCGGTCCCGTCGTTGCAGGGAGCGCGTGTCTGCCTCCCCGGTTCGGGCGCTCTGCGCCCGCGTCTCTTTTCAGTGGAGCGGGAGTAATTTAAGGGGCTGAAAGGCTACGCGCGTGTCGCGTAGGTCTTTCCTCGTTTGATTTCAGGCGGCCGTTACCGCGCATGCGCGGCGGCCATTTTTCTTGGGAAAAACTTTCGGTTTCCTCAGGAGTTCAGCGCGAGAGCAGCGCTTCATTTGCTCATGCCCACTGCCTGATTTCTCTTGCCCCTGTTGACGCCCTGCTGCAGGTTTGAAGCAGTTGGGGCTGTAAAATTTTGCATAGGCTTTGCCTAGAGTGGCTTTCATTTGGCAAGTCCTCCCTCCACATTTAAATAATTCATATTTCAGGTTCATTTTTTGACCTGTTTGTTTAAACTTGCCTTCGGGGTTTGTGCCGCTCCCCCTTTATTGTGCTTGGCATACCAGATTTACTGTTGTTTTTTCCTTCCTCTTGTGGGCATTATTTGCGCCAGGTTCTGCCATGGCTGATTATTATGAGGAAGACGACTACTATTATGATTATGAAGATGAGGACGCCTCTGGCTCTATGGAACAGGACTTGGTAGAGGCTTTGGATTTAGGTGTACAGTCATCTGTGAATAAAGCGCTGGTCCGCGCTATTACACCTCTAAAACGTCATTTATCGCACTATGCTGTGCAACAGGGTTGGTTGCCCTCGTCCTCTAAGTCTTCGAAATCTTCTCAGTCCTCCAAGTCCTCTAAATCTTCTAAATTGACTAATCCTCACAGGTCAGATTTTGTAAAGCTGGCTAAGGCCCTTTCCTCGGAACATTCTTATGGTCAACCTCCTAAGGAGCCTTCCTCTCCTTCAGTTCATCCAACAGACGATGACGGTACCTCTCCATCTTCTTCTGACCATGGGGTTTCTTCTCCTCCTCCTCGTAAAAAGGCTCGCAAGGAGCATTTTGTTGATGCGCCGTCGCATCCCCAGGTTCTCACGTTTGAACCTTCAGATATCATTCATCCCAATTCCTCCTCTTGGCTCCCGTCTCCTGAGGTGGCGGAGTACGTCCAGACGCATATTCGTCAACCTTTTGACAAGGAGGTGCGTTCCCGTCTTCGCTCTGAATGTCCCCGTCCTGACTTGGCTGATAAATTAGCAGACACCCCTGAGGTGGATCCCACTATGGTGACATACCTAAAAAAATATGCCAAGGACCCTAAAAGGGGCATTGACAGAGCATGGCGCTCTTGTCAAGATAAACTTTTGGATTTATTGGGACCCCTCACCAAAATTTTGGATTTAGGTTATCGGGCCAAGGAGTCTTCATCTGCCATTGACCCGGATGACCTTATTGGTTGGGCTCAAAGGGCAGTTTGTCAATTGGGTAACGCCAATTGTGCTATGTCTTCGGAACGTAGGCGTTCTATTTTACTGAAGTTGGACCCAAAATTGGCCGAACTTTCTACTTCTGAATCTGGTCCTTTGGCACAGGGTTTGTTGTTTGGACAGTCTTTCCTCAAATAACTCACTAAATTTGTGGCCACTTTTAGTGGTCTTGATAAGGCGCAAGCATCGATCAGACGGGCTTTTCGCCCGGTTTTTGGAAGGGCCGGTCGATATAGGGGACGATCGTCCGGCCGAGGTCATAACCAATCTAACCAACGTGGTTTCCAGTCCCACCGTGGAGGAGGTCAGGACCCCAACTACTCCACCAACAAGCCTTCCTTCTACCCTTCCCGTCGAGGTCGACACCAATTCCGGAAGGGGCGTTCCGGCGGCAATCAAGGAGGGCACCACGATTCCTCCGCTTCAGGTGAGTCTGATCTCTGCCTCAGAGGTCATGTTGGGGGGCAGAATTCAGTTTTTTCTTCCCAATTGGCGTTTGATCTCCAACGATGCATGGGTGTTGGAGACGGTCCAGGGTTTCCGGATAGAGTTTTTCAGTTGCCCAAGTCAACCCGTCCCTCCTTTACCCTTGGTTTTTTCCCTTCAGGATCAGGCGATTATTTCCGCGGAAATAGACTCCCTTCTGACAAAAGGGGCGGTTGTCCGGACTTCTCCTCACCCGCAGGGTTTTTCCAGCCACATTTTTCTCGTTCAGAAAAAAGGAGGCGGTTCCAGGTTGGTTCTCAACCTGAAAGAGTTCAACGGCTGGATTGTTTATCGCCATTTCAAGATGGAGGGCATCCATCTTTTGAGGGATCTTCTTCAGGAAGGGGACTGGATGGTTCGTCTGGATCTAAAGGATGCGTATTTGTCAATTCCCATTTACGGTCCTCATCGCCGGTTTCTCCAATTCCAATGGCAGGGTGTCTGGTACGAGTTCCAGTTTCTCCCGTTCGGCCTCTCGTCAGCACCCTGGTGCTTCACGAAACTTCTGAGGCCTGTGGTAGAGTCTCTACGATCTCGGGGAGTTCGTCTGATAATTTATCTGGACGACATTCTTATCATGGCGCACTGCCCGCGTCTGTTAATGCTCCATTTGGACTGGGCAATAGATCTTTTACAGTCACTCGGGTTTCTAGTCAATCCTCAGAAATCTATGTTCCGCCCTTACCAGTCGATAGAATTTCTGGGTTTTCTGATCAATTCCCTCTCTTGCCAACTGTTCCTGCCTCTTCAGAAGATCAGGATGATCAAACGGGAGTTGCGATTGATTTTACACAAACAGCTTGTGTCATTGAGGTCTCTAGCTCGGATTGTCGGTCTGTTAGCTTCTTCAATTCAGGCCATCTTCCCGGGTCCCCTCCATTATCGGGCACTTCAGCGACTCAAAATCCGGCATCTCCAGAAAGGCCTCCGATACTCAGATCAGATTCCTCTTTCAGAGGAGGCGAGGTGGGAGATGTTGTGGTGGTTGGAACACATGGAGTCCTGGAATGGCAGAGCCCTGTTCGGAGTGTCTCCGGAGGTGGTGATCGAATCCGACGCCAGTCGGTGGGGATGGGGAGCCCGTTGCGGTCCAATGTCCACGGGCGGCCGGTGGTCCTCGGAGGAACTATCTCTCCATATCAATTGTCTGGAGCTTCTGGCGGGGTCGTTTGCGATCCGTTGTCTGTCTCCACGCATGACGAATTGTTGCATTCTCCTACGCATGGACAATGTCTCAGCGGTTCGATATGTCAACAAATTGGGGGGGACACGTTCCAAGATTCTGGCAGAAATTGCCAAGGATTTTTGGCACTTTTGCCTCCAGAGAAACATCACGGTGATTGCGGAGTACCTGCCGGGTCACAGCAATTTGATAGCAGACTGGAATTCGCGACATCTTCGCGACTTCAGCGACTGGAGACTTCACCCTCGGGTGTTCCGATCTCTGTCTCGGATGTGGGGCCCCTGCCAGATCGATCTTTTTGCCTCTCGCCTCAACACTCAACTTCCTCGGTTTTTCAGTTGGCGTCCGGATCCGGAGGCTCTTGCCACGGATGCATTTCTTCAGACCTGGCCGTCTCTTCTGTGTTATGCCTTTCCCCCGTTTGTCATGATATCCAGGGTTCTGGCACGCATGAAACTATATCAGACGGAGTTGATTCTGATCACCCCTCTCTGGAGGGCTCAAGCTTGGTTCCCTGTTCTCCTGCAGTTGTCTTGTGCAATTCCAGTTCTTCTTCCCCAATTGTGGAATCTGTTATTGGACCCACTCAACAATCCTCATCCTCTCATAGAGTCGGGTCAACTCTTTCTGGTGGCATGGCGGGTTTCGGGGATCGCTGGCAGATCCCAGGCCTTTCGCGAGACGCTTCCAGATTTATCGACGAAGCTTGGTCTCCCAACACACACAAACGTTATGCCGCAGCATGGAGACGTTGGTGTGATTGGTGCACTCAACGGCAAGTGGATCCCTCTTCTGCGGATGTCGCTTTGATTGTAAATTTTTTAGCTTCTCTGGCATCCTCCGGCCTTGCATATCGGACTGTCAACAATTTCCGTTCGGCTATCTCGGCGGGGCATATTCCTATTAATGGTAAACCTGCGGGTGAACACCCTTTGATTTCCAAATTACTCAGAGGCATCAGATTGGTAAAACCTCCTTCTCCAAAGTATGTTGCATTATGGGATGTGTCTATTGTCTTACGTTTCTTGGAGGCTTGGCCTTCCAACGACACTTTGTCCCGCAAACAGCTTTCAGCAAAGTTAACTATGCTGTTGTGTCTAGTCTCTTGCAAACGTGTGTCTGATGTTCGCGCGCTAGATCTTGCAGGTCGTACTTTTTCTCCTGAAGGGGTTACTTTTTCCATTTCCAGACGTACTAAGTCTAATACTACCTCCATCACTTACCCAAGTTTTCCCAATAATCCAAAACTCTGTGTAGTGCAATGTCTTAAGGATTATGAGGTAAGTACTGCTCCTTTTCGTCAAGATTTACATGGTCAATTGTTGATTGCGTTGCAAAAACCCTTTCGCCCTGTGACCCCGGCTACTTTAGCCAGATGGGTCAGATGGCTCATGGGTGAAGCTGGTATTGATGTTACTACTTTTGGTGCACATTCAACTCGTGGAGCTATGGCTTCCAAGGCTTTTTCTATGGGTGTGACCTTAATAGATATTATGAAAGCAGCTGATTGGTCAACTGATTCTATGTTTAAGACTTTTTATTATAAACCTGTTCTGGATATTGCTTCTGTTGTGGTGGCTCAGCTTTGAACAAGCATAATCGGAGCCTCCGGTCCTGACATAGAATTAAAAATTTGCGAACATACGTGACAAGAATTTTCAATTCTATTAAGGACACGGAGGCGAGGATTATCCCACCCATTTTTTCTGTTATGTATTTTGCATATGATAATTTTTCAATTATATATTTCTGGTATACTGTTATGATGTATTTGGATACAGTCCTTGTTTTTTCTCTTCCCTCCCTCAGTATTTTATGCTTTCTTTTCATTTCGGAATGGTATATTACCACTTTATATCTTTTTCAGGTTCTGATCCGAAGTGAGCTGCGCTTCTTTCTTTACCTTGGATTATTTTTTGGACGTCTGCTGGTTCCTGTTTTGGGGGATGTTGTTTCACGCATATAATCAGCTGTTCTATCCTGTTGGTCTTCAATTGAAGTGTTCGAGCTACGATTTTATCTTCCACGCCTTTTTTCCAGTTGTTGCACTTTTTTCTTCTTCTGACTGTTGCTATTTTCCAAAGAAAGAGGATGTGACATTCTCTGGCTGACTATTTATATGTGCATACTCTATGGTTACTTCGTCATACCCATTGGGTTCATGGGTATTGTAGTTTTTTGTTATATTGTAATATGATTGGCTGCTGAGCGAATTTCTAGTAAAGAAATGAGAAGCAGCATAATCCTCGCCTCCGTGTCCTTAATAGAATTGAAAATTCTTGTCACGTATGTTCGCAAATTTTTAATTTCCTTTGTACCTTCAATTAAAATCAAAATGTCTGCCACGCTATGTATGCAACGTAAAAGGCGTAACGTAGCGTGATGATGTAATTGTAGAGGAAGACTTCCTGACGATGGATGCAAAAGTTCGAATGTTCGCATGTCCAGGATGCCAGACGTCAGGTAATCAGGAACACAAGATGGAACAGCGTCGTTGGTGAGACTAGTTGTAATTTGATAAATGCAGTTTCTCTGTCAAACAAACTCGCCAATGGCAGTAATGCACTTATCACCAAAAGCACACTGCATAGCCTATGTAACCTTAGGAAAATCCACCATGCAACGAAGCCTTGTAGGCAATATGGTAATCATGTAAATAAAGGCATGGGGGCGTGGCTAGCTGCCGGCGAGGATGGTCGCAGCCTAGTGAGGCTCCCGCCCGAATCTCCGCTCAAATCATCCTGCAAGCGCCTGGGAACCCCGAGGAAACCTGTGGGGGGGTTCCCAGGAAACAACTTGGGGCTCTGCTCGGGTCTGGGCAGCGCTCCGGTGATCGAGCCGGCACGGGGAGATGCGGCGGAGCAGCGCTGGTGTGCTGGCAGCCAACATGGCGGCTGCCCTGGTCCCGGAGTGACGGAGACTACGGACGCGCGGCAGCGCTGTAGTGGAGGTGGCGCCCTGAGACAAGGCGGTGGGACCTTGCGGGGGTGCAGATCCCCGGGGGCCGGCCGTTGGTGGGATCGACCGGGCTCTCGGGTCCACTGGGACGGGGCTCCTTCCCCCCCCCTGAATGATACAGAGACTGGTGCCCTGCACTGGGGGAAGCTGTGGGCCCGGGGGGCCGGAGCGTGGACTGCCTGCCCCCCCCGCTGGAGACTGGATGCCCGGACTGCGGGAACTAACCGCCCCACCGCGCTGAGAAGCTACTGGATAAAGATCGTAGCCAGTGGTGAGGGACCGGCGTGGCGGCCATTTTCTACCCCTCCCTTCGCTGGACACTGTGTATTGGCCGGGGCCCCGTGCTCTGGCCGGGGGCGCAGTGCCCACGACATTGCTGATCTCCCCTGCTCCCCGAGTGGAGCCACCTGAGGACATAATAGCAGCGGGGCCGTAAGACGATGGACCCCACCAGGTGAGGCCACTGACTGCGGAGCAGCTGCACGGCGGAGGACGGCCCGACGGGAGAGCGGATCCGGGGGCTGGGCAGCAGCGGGGGTGAGGAGAAGTGACTGAGGGGCCACTGGTTGGCCGGCCCCGCCGAGAGGCGCACGCTGGGCAGTCTACGATATCGACGGCAGGGGCGTTTTGCCCGCAACGGGACCTCGAGGGCAGCTGGATTGAACACTGCGCCCTACCATGGGTAAACCAAGAGGGGGGAGAGGTGACGGAGGCGCCGCCTCAGAGGCGCCTGCGGGATCCCCGCACAACCCGACGGACCTACAACAGATGCAAGACCGCATCCTGGAGGCCATTGCGACCACAAGGGATGCGCTGCACCAAGACTTAGCGCAGGTGGCGACGGGGTTGGGACTCCTGCGGGCCGACCATGGCAAACTAGCGGACAGGGTCACAACGGCGGAGTCCACTCTGAAAGACCTCGTACCGGCGCAAAAATCTGTCGAGGGCCGGCTCACGGAGGCGCTGGATCGTCTACGCGCACTGGAAAGAAGGGCCGAAGATGCCGAAAACCGCAGCAGGCGCAACAACGTACGACTGGTAGGCCTGCCGGAGAAAAAAGAGGGGACAGACATGGTGGGCTACCTAGACGGCTGGCTGCGGACGGTCGTGGCCCCGGAGGGCATATCGCCCTTCTTCACGCTGGAACGCGCGCACCGGGTACCTGCCAGACCCCCTAGACCGGGTCAACCGCCCCGCCCCGTGATCATCAAACTCCTGCACTACAAGGACAGGGACTGGCTGTTGCAGAGGGCCAGAGAAGCGGGCCCCTTCCCGGTGGAAAATGGCAAGGTCACGCTATTCCCGGACTACACATTCGAGACCCAAAAGCTGCGCGCCTCCTTCCTGCCCATCAAAAACTCCGCTCGGAGGGCCTCCAGTACTCGCTACTCTTTCCTGCCAGGCTCAGAGTGGTGGCGAATGGTACCACGATGTTCTTCCTAACGGCTGCGGAAGCATGGACCTGGTGGGACTCCTACCGTGCGGACGCAGCCGGGGCCAGGGCTGAGGGGACTGAGGGGCCTGAGGGCCGACAACAGCAGCGACCGGTGAGGAAGTCGCAGAGGATCCGGGGGTGCAGGCGAGGGGCCAGGAGACCGACCGAATCCCAAACGGAGGACGGCAGAAGGGCTGCGCTGCAAGCAGTGATGGACTTATCGGGAGCGACATCGGCCCCATCGGGACGGGCCTCCGGCTCGGACGACCAGGGCGAGGACTCAGAGTCGGGACACTCTGACTCTAGCGGCACGAAGGGCCCGGTGGTCATGCCACAGACCTCGGAGGAAATTATCGAGGGCTGAGCGCCGAACATGCGTCTCCTGCGGTGCAACGGCAGCCGGGGCTCGCCATTACAGACACTTGAGCAGACTACAGTAAGATTGGACTTTCGTAAGCTTTGTGAGTATTGTGGGGCGGGGGGCATGAGTCGATGGCTGGGATCTTGTGACTAGTCAACGCCCTACAGGGCCCATAAGGCCTCCATAGTGTAGACTGCGGATTAGCGGGTTTGTGAGAGCGCGGTTGCTCGAGCATAGTTTGGATGGGAACAGCTTTAGCGAAGTTAGGTCCTGTTCTGGGGGGGGAGGGGCCTGGAGTAGTTGGGGGAGCTCAAGGCGAGGTGCAGGGGGGTGGATAGGGGTTGTGTTGAGGGGGGATGGGAATAGTGCCACCATATGCGCCTGGAGACGGACTGTCCCTGATCGGTGTCGTACGATGTGGGACAATGGCTAATGCGGGGTCGATAAAATGTGTGACTTGGAATGTAAGGGGGCTCCACTCCATGGTGAGACGGCACAAGGTACATGCTTATTTGGTCCGTAGGGGAGTGCAGATAGCGTTTCTCCAGGAAACTCACCTCACGAAGAAGGAGGGCATAGCCCTACAGCGCAGGTGGAGGGGCCAACTGTTTTACACCACGTATTCGGCCTTCGCTAGGGGGGTACTAATTTGGATACGGGCAGGTACTCCTTTTCAGGTGACCAGGCACATAGCGGACCCGGAGGGCCGGTACATTGCGGTGGAGGGCAAACTCAGGGGCAGACATATCGCTCTAGGAAGCATCTACACGCCTAACGTAGACCAGGCGACCTATTTTGCGCGACTCTCTGGTGCGCTGGCCGGCTACCTCGCGGGCCCGGTGCTCTTGGGAGGAGACTTCAATTCCATAGCTGACGTTTCCCTAGATAGGTCACACCCGCCGTTGCCCGCGTCCCCGGTAGGCGAAAGCTAGAGTGGATTGGCAGGACAAGTGGGCACTGACTGATGCTTGGCGCGCTCAGCATCCAGAGGAGAGGGACTATTCGTTCTACTCCGGTCTTCATGACCTTCATGTCCGGTTGGACGCCTTCTTATGCTCTCCACTGGTCCTCCCCGCAGCGGCCAGGACGGAATATTTGGCGCGCACCATTTCCGATCATAACCCCCTGCTATTGACGCTCGGTTGGATGAACGTAGTTTCTCAGATCCCGATGTGGCGCCTGCGGCCGGACACGTTGGATGACCCCCCGTTCCGTGCAGCGCTTGACGAAAGGATTGGGCAATACTTTATAGAGAATGACAATACCGCGTCCTCTAGGGCGGCGAAATGGGATGCCTTTAAAGTCGTGGTGCGGGGTCACTGCATAGGGAAATATGCGGGGGTGCGAAAGACCCTGCTGGATGATCTAGACAGAGCCGAACGGGCGCTAAGAGAGACCGAAGTGGTGCGTCCCGACCGACCTGAGCTGCAGGATAGGCTCTGCGCGGAGCGGGAGGCGGTTGCGGTGGAGGTAGAGCGTCTCCGCAGCTTCGATTACAGGACGTACCTCACTAAAACGCATGCCGAGGGGGACAAGGCTGGGACACTGCTGGCCTGGTTAGTGAACCCCACTAGAAACAGCCATCCTGTCTTGGCGTTGCGGGGTGGGGAGGGCCGTTTAGACACCACGCAATCGGCCATCTTGGATGGCTTTCGGTCCTACTACGTGAGTTTGTACAAGAGTACATTGCTGGCCCGGGACGTAGACGTAGAGGCATACCTGGATGAGCTGCAGCTACCGCGGCTGGACCGGGAGCACGCAGATGCCCTGGGTGGCCCAATAGAACAAGCAGAAATTAAGGGAGCCGTGAAGCGGATGGCCCGAAATGAAACCCCGGGCCTGGACGGCCTGCCCATAGAGTTCTACGGCCACTACCTGGAGCAGTTGGCTCCCCGGCTCCAGATTGTCTATGACGAGGCCAGGAGCAGAGGACGGCTCCCGCGATCTATGCGTGAGGCCATAATGATTCCATTACTAAAGCCACGCAGAGAAAGCACTGACCCCGCGTCCTACCGGCCCCTATCAATGTTAACTACCGATTACAAGATCCTCAGCACCATATTAGCGACTAGGCTGTTGCGCCATATGCGGGACTTGATCCACGAGGATCAGTCGGGGTTTATACCCACCCGCAACACCACCCACAACATCCGGCGGTTGATTAGGCTTGTAAGTGACCCGCCGCCCGAAGCGCGGACCCCCCTGGTGCTGTCGGTCGACATTGAAAAAGCTTTCGACAGCCTGGAATGGGAATACCTGTTCAAGGTGATGCGGAGATTCGGCCTGGGCGACAACTATATCCACTGGACAAGAGTGCTCTATTCCTCGGCGAAAGCTCGGGTGAAGGTGGGCACGCTGGTGTCACAGCAATTTGACGTGGAGCGTGGTACCAGGCAGGGGTGCGCATTGTCCCCTCTGCTGTTCGCGCTGGCGATAGAGCCGCTGGCGGCCATGGCTAGAACGGGCAACCACTACGATGGGCTCAATTTCAGAGGGCGTCGCCATTTCATTTCGCTATACGCGGACGACCTCCTCCTCTTTCTTGAGAATTCCGACAGGGCGGTGGAGGATGCAGAGGGGCTCCTGGAGCGCTTTGGCAGGGTGTCTGGCCTAAGGGTTAACTGGACTAAGACCTGCCTGTTCCCCCTGCGACGTGAGGAGGCCCAGCCCCCCGCCTGCCAACTGATTAGGTGGGAGCCTTGCTGCCTAGACTACCTGGGGGTGCACGTGTATCATGATGCCGCGGACCTACTGGAGGGCAACATAGGGCGTTGTATCCGCGCCCTACAAGGGAGCATGTCTTTCTGGGCCACCCTGCCACTGTCGGTAACGGGCCGAATATCCCTGCTGAAGATGATCGCCTTGCCCCGACTCTTATATTTCTTTCGCACACTCCCGGTGTGGGTGCCTGGAACGACCTTCAAACACCTCAAGTCGTTGATAACATCGTTCCTGTGGGGATCGGGCAGACACAGGATAGCGCTGGCGACGTTGTCCCGCCCAAAAGATGAGGGGGGCCTAGCGGTCCCGAACTTCGAACTTTATTATTTAGCTGCGCAACTGCAGTCCTTCACGCAGGAAGTAGCGAGAGTATACCGAGGCCCGGAGAGCGAGAGGGATGCAGGCACTCCCCGCCATGTACTGGCTTACATCACCCTCCAACAGAGGTTAGCACTTGGGGACCTGACCCAGGAAGAGCGTACGTTCCGCCTATGCTGGAATAGCTCGCAGAGACGAGCGGGAGTCAGACACCCATACGCGCCTGAAATCCCGCTGGGCATGGTGACAGCACTCCCGCATGGGGGTGATTGGTCGAGACTGCAGCGGTGGGAGGAGGCGGGTCTGCAGATGTTGGGGGACCTGTACGAGGACGGCGTCCTGTCCCCGTTCCAGTCTCTGCAAGACCGCTACGATCTCCCTAGAGGGGATTATCTCTTGCATGCGGTGGTGGTCAGAGCCATACAGGCACACTGGGGCGAGGGGCTAGTTGAGCCCGCAACGACGCAGGCGTGCCAATACACAATGATGTCAGCTGGCACTTTCAAGGCGGTGACGTGCCTTTATTCGCGGATGGTAAAGGAGGCCCTCCAGCCCCTGGCAGCGCTGAAATACAAGTGGGAGCTTGACCTGCAGGTGGCCATCCCCGACACCACTTGGGCGCAGCTAGTGCGTAGAGCCAGGAAAAGCACGAGAAACGCGCGATTTCAATTGATCCACTTCTATGTGCTCCATAGGGCATACCTCACCCCAGACAATATTAGGAAATACTTCGGAGCTGCGGATGCCGCGTGCCCTAGATGTAACAAGGTGGGGGCGTATCTGATCCACATGCTGAGGGCCTGCCCCAACCTACAGGAATACTGGGAGGGGGTTGGCGGCACGTTGAATGACGTAGCGGACAGGGATTTACAGTACGACGTGGCCGTTTGTATACTCCACTGGTTCCCGCACACGCCCAAAAATAGAATATCCAGTAAGTTTATAGATATGGGCCTTATCCTGGCAAAGAGGGAGGTGACAAAAGGGTGGAAATCGAGGGTGGGTCCCACGCACCGGAGGTGGCTGAACGAATTCCTCAAATGGGCGGCTAGTGAGAGCACACTCCGGTACCAGCTAGCTCACCGGAGACCAGATGACAGGGCTCAGGCGGAAGCAACGGCATGGGAACTGCTTGTGCAGGCCTTGAGGGACAACCTGACTAGTGGAGAGGAGGCGGAGAACCCTGATGATGCAGCGGATAGAGTCGTGGCATGAGCTCCCCTACCAAGCACACGCGAGTAGAGATCACTGGATTTTTCCCGCTACTCACCACACACAAACTACTCCTGCTAGGCGCAAAGAGGGGGGGCACTAGGGAGGGGAGGGCGGAGGGTGGGATAGTGGGGTTAAGGCTTTATAGAAGTAGACAGTAAGCTTAGTACGAACCTAGGGGAACAAGGGGCCAACGATCAAAAGCGGGCAGCGGGTTTCCCCACAGGGAGTTCGTCCTTATCAGTGCTACCTCAATGTACCTTATGAATGAGTGTTGCCGCCCGGCCTCCGGGATGTGGGCAGTACGGCTGTGTACGAGGCACAAATTAATGCTTATGGGGGGGGGGGCGGAGAACCCGCGCTGCTGATATGCGCCCTGGTTGCTGTACTTTATACTTGGTCCTGCAATAAAAACGGTTTGACAAAAAAAAAAAATCATGTAAATAAAGGCATCAAGAGTTACCAAAAGCCTCAAAGAAAATTGTTGGTGACATTAAGAGCCAAAAACAGTTTCCTCAATGGTGATTTGCAGTTTCCTCAATGGCGATTTGATTAAAATGTCCATGAATTATCACCACAAGCAGTTGCAACCTTACTCAACAGCACTTTCCTTACGCAAAATTAGAGTTAAAATGCAAAGGAGCAAAAGAGCCCGCACCGAAGTCTCCCAACCAAAAAGATGAGATATAAGCCTCATAACCTTAAAGGTGAGACGTGCGGCGATTGCTCTAATATATGAGCGCACACAGGGACCTTTAAACCTTAAAATTGGTATGAGGTGTGTGTGGCAGTGCTCAAGTTAAAGTTCATTGTCCCAAAAGTAAGGAAAGTGTACTCACATCAAGTAAGAGTTTAAATGAAGAGACCTTTTATCCATTCAGAAGGCAAAATCCAATCATAAAGAAAGTTATATGTTGTTGTTGGATGTTGAGATCAAGTTCTTGTTGCATGGGTTGTAACTGCAGCTTGTCGCCGTTGTAAAGTTCAAGATAAAATGAAGATGAAGAGGCTCCAAGTAGAAAGAATGTAGAACAAGTTTAATGCAGTATAAATGATCCCATCCATCCAGCGGCCAGTGCCGGGTGCAACTGACAGCAATGAACAGTAAGCTTACCACACCAGGTTCTATCACCATGGTGCACCTTCAAACATGCACAAGATGAGTTCAGAAAGATGTAGGTGTATGAAACAAGTAATTTCACAATATATTACACCAACTATTTGAAAGTTAAACTTAAACTTAATATAGAGTCCATAATGGATGAACATCAAACATTGAAATTTAAAGACACTGATATTTTAAATGAATTTCTCCAATTTTATAAGACCTTATACACATCAGAAATCCCTGCCTCAGAACATCCTATTTCTCAATATGTTTCTGATATTCAACAACCTTCTATTACTCGACCAGATTTCACACTCTTGGTATCCGATTTGTCACAAAAGCAACTCCTCACCGCATTACAGACACTTAAGAAAGACAAAGCCCCAGGACCAGATGGTTTCACTGTTGAGTTCTTTTCACATTTTGCTCATCTCCGAATTCCCAAATTGCATAATATTTTAGACTGTTTTTTACATTCAGGTGAATCTTTGGCTCCTTTTCGGATGCCTTAATTTGTCTTATTCCTAAGGAAGGCAAAGACTTAAAATATTGTAAGAATTACCGGGCCATATCTCTAGTTAATATCGACTATAAAAAAAAATTTGAAAGTCTTGGCCATGCTCCTAGAATCTTATTTGCCCGATTTGTTAGAAAGAGAACAATGCAGTTTTGTTAAAGGCCGCCTTCTTACAGAAAATACCCGTTTATTTTTTGGCGTTCTATCCAAATCCTCCCATGTTCCGCATTCCCTAGCAGCAATAGCCCTTGATGCAGAGAAAGCGTTTGATAGAGTGGAATAGCCCTACCTTTTTCATACACTTAAGTGGTTTGGATTTGGCCCTAAAATGATTTCTTTAATATCAATATTATATTCTAATCCACGAGCAGCAGTATGTGCAAATGGTGGTACATCTTATTTTAATCTAGGTAGAGGTGTCCGACAGGGATGTCCATTATCTTCGTTCCTTTTCAACTTAGCCCTGGAAGCTTTTCTTTCAAGAATCCATCAAAATAAAGATATCCATGGATTTGATTTTAAAGACACTCGTATTAAATTGGCAGCTTATGCTGATGATGTTTTGTTATTTATTTCACAACCTCAAACCTCTCTCCCCGCATTTCTACAAGAAGTTGATTCCTTTGCAGCTGTATCTGGATATAAATTAAATAAAGACAAATGTGAAATACTACCGTTAAGAATATCTTCTTTGAAAGTATATTTTGTTATCTCAAGTTTCGCATGGAGTCCCCAAAAGGTTAAATATTTAGCCTTACATTTTACCTCCTGCATTTCAGTTACAATTTCCCGTTGTATGGAAAATTGTATACAGAGATTATCTTCCTTGACCACTAGATGGCACCCTCTATATTTGTCTTGGTTGGGCTGTTTAGATACCATAAAGATGATGTCTAATATAGTTCTCTACACAATTTCTAATATCCCAGTATCTATTTCCCTTAAATTTTCTACAAAAATTAACTCTATATTATCCTCTTATTTATGGAGTAACAAAAAGTCACAAATGTCTTTATCAAAATTGATTTGTCCAAAGTCAGAAGATGGTGTCAATTTTCCTGATTTCCATACATATCACAAATCTTTTATACTCCGACAAGCGTCAAGATGGCTCTCCGAATCCACCGTGGATTGTCCTCTATGGGCTGGACATGAACGATCTTTTATTTCCCCTTATTCATTTCAAGAATATTTCTCTTTCTCTCGCATGCCACAATCTCCATCTACTCCCGTACTTAAGCACACATCAAAATTTTTAAAACCTAACTCTCCATTAGGTCCTATAGAATGGACTTCCTTCTCCGTATCTACAATATGGCATAATAACATGATATTGATAGGTGGCAAGCCTCTGTATTGGAAATCCTGGAGGCAAAAAGGTTTAGTATGGATACATCAACTATATCTACAAGATGAGATTGGCTTTCTCGCAAGCTAGTAGACTCTTTGGCCTACCTACATCTTACCTTCCTAAGTATCTCCTTCTGAAACAGGCCATCTTAAATGCCTATGCCAAATACACACTCCCAAATTCTTCCAATGATCCTACATCCTCTTCAATTAACAATTTACATATTCTTCTACGCGTCAATCCCAAAGCCTCTGTTATTTATAATTATTTACATACTTCAGCTAAACTACGAGAGAAAACTAAGGTGGCCCTATCTTGGGAACATGACTTAGAAGTTTGTTGGCCCACGGCGTTATGGAACAAAATATGTACTAAAATTAGGAAATCCTCTAGAGCAGCAAACGTCACACACTTTTTTCTTTATATACAATAGACTTCTATTATCCCCGGCTACTCTTTTGGCTCCAGTTGTCCTTTCTCTACTTCTCATGTATTTTTGGGAAGCGTATCCCCTATCTGGACAGATTGTGATTCTAATACAAAGATAATAGACTTATTGTTAGCAGTTGCTCTACAACAAATAACCAAAAATTGGAAGGACTTTAACAAACTATCATATCAAGCATGGTGGTACGCTGTTTGGTACAATCATAGATTAGATACAACTTTTGTTTACCCTATTCACATGGCAACGAAACGCTCAAATGTATGGTTACCTATCACATTTTTCATTGATGCTAGTGCTAAACGATCCCTCACCCTGAATCCAGCGCAACAAGAAGTCTCTAAGCCTTCTTGACTTTCCTCATGTTGTTACTATATTAATTGGTTATTTTGCATTTTGCATTAAGATTTCTACATGAATTGTAACCTTCTTTTATTTGTCCCGATTGTTCTGCATACCCTTGTCATTTTGTTCTCTCTTTCAAGATATGTTAAACTAACTCATACACCCAATAATTTTGATTCTTAATTTTTTTTTTTTATGTGATTATTTGGTGTTTTATTGTCCTTTGTATTGTTACTTTGAGTTTTCTCAATAAACTTTTCTTTTTTTGTTTTTGACTGAAAAGATGATTACTAGTGGCCTATTCTGAACAAAGGGTACATGGAAGTCCAGTGTGGGGAGGTGATGGGGCAAAAACTAAAGTACGGCTTCCGTCATTGCACCTGGTGCAGAAATGTTGGTTTTTCTCCCCCATTATTTTCAAAGAATATGCATTACATAAAGCAAGTGGAGGAGTTGGGAAGAATGTTTATTAAGAAAAAAACTCCTTGACTTCTGCTGTTCATGTGCACTAGGGCCGGCCTTTAGCATGGGGGAGCTGGGCCCAAGCCACCAATTTTCTGAGGGGTGCATTGAGCTGTGTGCATTAAGGTTATGCCAATCCCACCATATACTGATCAAAGAACTCCACCACATCGATATCCAAGGGGATGCGCTCAGATGGATCACCTCCTTCCTCACTGGAAGAGCCCAGAAGATCCACCTCCCAACTTTGAACCCAAGGAGATCACCTGCGGTGTCCCCCAGGGCTCATCCCTTGGCGCCACGCTTTTCAATGCATATATGACCCTGCTGGCCAACGTCGTTTGATCTCATGATCTCAACATAATTTCCTACGCAGATGACGCCCAACTCATCCTCTCATTCATCGACGACCCCACCACCTCCAGAACAGCTTCCACAGATGCATGACAAACGCCACTGACTGGATGAAGAACTGCCTGCAGCTGAATACAGACAAGATGGAAGTACTGATGTTTGGCAACAGCAGCAACACATGGAACGACTCCTGGTGGCCATCAGACCTAAGACCCGCACCCACTCCCTCCAACAATGCCAGAATCCTCAATCATCATTGACAACAAACTCATCATCAAATCACAGATCAACGCCATCTCCTCTGCCTGCTTACTCACTCTGTGCATGCCACATACGATCTTCAAATGGCCCTGCTTCTCAAATTTCCAAACTAAAAAATGTGGGAAAAACCAATACAGATGTAGCAAACCTGCCTCGGGGGGGACCCCTAGATCAAGCTATCAAGCTAAGAATGCATTTAGTTGGGGGGTCCCCAAACACGCCTCCTTAAGCTATGCCCCTAGTGTTTAGTCAAAATCACTTAGCATGGTGTCCATTTGCCTCTCCGTAGGCTTCGTATCTTCACGGCCTCTGCTTCGCACAAGTATTATGCTAGCCATTCATTTATTCAATAAACTTTATTTCACATCAGTAAAAATGCATAAAAGTACAATAATCAATATGTCTTTCCACATTTAAAACCAAAAGATAAAAACTAACATACATGGGGACCATAAAAATCATTAAATCACTATCTTCTAAAAGCATAAACAGGTTACAATCCATCATTAATACAAGCAGTCTTATTGGGCCATAATTAAAAGTCCTCATACTCCATCATATGCAAATACAGTAATATAAAGAAAAACCGGAAACAGCAGGCTTAACTATGATAACCACAGTTGGAGAGTACCCCTACGTTTGATGGCTGCCCAAAGAAAAGATGCAAGGATTAAACAAACATGAACATCACCTAGTTGCTGAATAAAACAAAGGGTTGGTGCACATTGCCTAAAATCTTATCTACGTAGAATGGAATAATGTATTTTTTTCCTCTCATGACTATATAAAGAGCAAAAAAATAAGAAATGCATATTGGACTGTCTAGATCTTCTGTTGCAAGCACAGTTGTGGCAGCTCACTCAGTGAATAGATGCTTTTTGGAAAACTAATGATGAGTGGGATAAGATTTAAACGAAATTGTGTCAAAATAAATTGATGTTGCGTGTTATGGACACTACCCAAGTATGAAAATGCACAGTGATTTATAAGAGGTAAAGTCCGATATAGTGTAAATGTGCTTTTTGCCCCTATTTTTTGTCACCCTATCATTTTCTGCCTTATTCAGAAAGAACTCTTTAAACTTAGACTTCTGGAAGGTGGCGAACAAAGGAGAGTTGTACAATTTGTGCAAATCTAATGATGTCAGAGTAGCCTCTATATATCTCAGCCAGGGGATTCTACATGCATGTTCCCTTTTTTTAAATGTCCCTTATCACTGATTGGTTCAAACCAACACTTTCCATTTTCCAAATTGAATGCAAGAGTAAAATTGGGGCTAATTTGATCACATTGCTAATAAAAGGTAAGCCTAGTTCTAGATGATAGATAATGTTTGAACAAGAACTGGGAACGGCTAACAAGCTTTTGTAGAAGGCATCCTCCCTACATTGTAACTCTCCAATGTCCGCCATACCCCAAATTGCAGTGCCACATTTGTAAATGGTTTTAGCCTTCGCTGAATAAATCTTAAGCATTTCAGGTATTGGTTTTGAACCAAGTTTTTTTTAGAGAATCTGGAAATGGCAGCAATACTTTTTCCCATAAGGTTCACCCTGTTTGTCACCATCTCCTTCCAATTTAGTTTGAAATCGAAAAGGACTCCCGCATAACTAAATTTGTTCACCACCTCTATTCTTCTCTTCCCAACGAAGAACTTTGCTGGTTTCCTAAGACCAGCCCCTGTGGTTAACACAAATGTCTTTGACTCGTTGACATGCAAGTCCAAACTATTCATGAAGCATTTATAGTTCTCTATGAGGCTCGGCAGGGCCACTGAGGTTCTCTCCATAAGCACCTCATCATCGGCATACAAGAGAATTGACAAAGGGGCTGCTTCTACATAGGGAGTATCCTTTGCACTCTTCACCAGGATCATTTCCAAATTATTCGTGTACAAGGCAAACCGAAAGGGGACAAGGACACAGCCCTGTCATACACCCTTTTCAATATACAATTTTTTCGTGTACTCCCCTTGTTTCCCGCACACTTGCCGATGCTCCCCCATATAGCTGTCTGATGAAGTTGATGATCGGGACCTCCACCCTCATACTCTCCATAATAGCCCACAGTTTACTGTGTACCAAACAGTCAAATGAGGCTGAGAGGTCCATAAAGGCCATTCTAAGTTGTCCTTGCTTTACTAAAGTGTATTTAGCCAGCCGCCAGCATTAGATTCAAGCATTGGTGCGTAGTGCCCTTGACTTTTCTGAATCCGTTTTGGACCTGAGAGAGAATCATCTTTTCCCCTGCCCAATCTTCTAACCAGTTTAGTTAGTGATGACCCATGATTTTGGCGGTACTGTCTATTAAAAGAGATCGGCCTATAATGTTTAGGGTTAGAGGAATCTCCTTTCTTAAAAATTGATACAATTATCAAATGCTTCGAGGAAATTGGCGGGCCTACTTTGACTACTGAATTGAAAGCATTTGTTAACAATTGGGCCCATAATGGGGTGTTGGATAGAAAAAGGGCAACAGGCACCCAGTCAGCGACAGGAGCCTTCAAGGCGCTCGACTGCTGCAGGGCTCTGCTACTTCAAAGATCAAGGGAGAGTGTTAGATCATATCAGAAAGAACTACTCCATTACTTGGGCCCTCATTGCTATGAAAGTTGTTTTGGAAGTTGTTCATCCACCCCTCTTCCTCAATATGTTCGTCTAGGGATGGATCCTCTGAGTCTTTTAGAAAAGGGGTGTTTAATGTCTTCCAGAACCCAACAATATCATTGCGCTCCGAGGCGTGCATTCAATTTTCCCATGCTTCTTTCAAATTTTTCAATCTATCCTGTCTGACTTATATAGCTTGCCCGCAATGACCGTACTAACTGAAGATTCTTAGGGACCTCTTTCAAGGCTGTACATACATTAGCCAAAGCCATAGAGCTTTTGCTATCAAACCACCGCGTCAATGGACGCTTTTTGGTAGATAGCAGACGTGTTAACACCTGGTTTATACCACTCAGAATGTTTTGAAATGCATTAAACTTTCGGTTTGGGGAGGCAAGTTGTCACCGCACCTTTATTGATTGTCAAAACTGAGGCAGCTAATTTTAGAACATCTACCCTATCCCATTTTAAAATGCAGCCATTTTCCTTGTTAAGGCTGGCTTAGAAACAGACCTAACCATGCCAGGGGAGTCACCCCTCCACACTAGTTTACAAATTAGGGGCGCATGATCACGAACATCTATAGATGAAACCACAACATTCTTTACACTAGTTCTCAGATTCTCTGAGATAATATCATCTATTGCAGCCCTTTCAAAGGTATTATCCAGATATTTCCAGTATCTTTATTCAGCTCATTCGCAATCATCAAAAAACAGGTAATTAAAAGTCTATTTGGATCATTTCCGTACATAGAGTGAATAAAATTGGTAATAGATTCCCCATCCAAATCTACTACTCCACAGGCAGGTTTGTCCACAATTGGGCAACTCTTTATATTAAAATCTCTTTACCAAAGGATTTTCAAAGGTTTACAGTGATAAGGACTTAGCTCACTAATTTCCCTTTCGATTACTTCTGCGGCAAAGACTAAATTCCCAAAATGGTTGTTGTAACAGTTTAAGATAACCAGGTCCCAATACCCCTGACCCTCACAAACCAAATAATGAAAGAACAGAGATGTATTGAAATTATTTACAATTTTCATCCTGACCTTATTGACCAGTAGAGTTAATAAGCCTCCCATTGCCCGGCCCATTCTGGATGGTATGGACGGGGTCATTTTGGTGCCTCACAAGGATAATATGCACAAATAGTGTTTTCTTTGGTTTGGATCATGTGAAAGGTCGGTGATTATGAGCATGTGCTTCGCGAAATAGTTCTGATGCTATTTCACAACAGCGTGGTAATCCTGACTCCCTCTGTTTTTGAATACATTTCACTTTGAAGGCAGTGTGATCTAAACCTTGCTTGCAGGTCATGCATTTAGATAACATTGCTAGCAATTCACTAGTGACCCGGCTTATACACTAGATCTAATCTAAAAAATGTGTGTGCAGTTCCGAGGTCGTGATCCAATCCATTTATTTTAATAGATCGGTCCAGAAAAAGGCCACCAAAGGCACCTAGTGGTAGAGCATAAGCACTCGCCCACCTACTAGTGGCATGTTTCATCATCTGGCTATGCTCATATCGGGCTGGCGCTGTAATTCTTCATGGGCCCTGCAAGGGGGTCTTTACCGGAGTTCTTTTTAAGGTAGCCTCAGAGTCTGAAGTATCAAAATCTTTACCATAGCAGATTTTGATATATTTATTTGAGACCAGCAGTAGGGTTATGGACATGGTCCTCACAAATTGCCGCCGGTCTTGTAGAGGACATGTTGACCATTCCTTTTTGATCCCCAGGAACATTATCTCCTTGGGGGGGGGGGGGGGGTCTCAATGTTTTTTTAATCTTAACAAAGCCAGTATTTCTTTTTTTGTCAAGACTTTTTTTTTTTGATTTTGCAAAAGAAAAAGTAATACAATAAAAATAAGAAGAAGACAAACTCGACAATAAAATAATCAGAAAAACATAGCTGTCTGGTCTGGTCAAGTAGCGGAGCACGACCACCATCACTAGAACAACAACTACAAAACAAAGAGTAAACATTACCAACAAATTTGACAACTAGACTCCCACCACTAACACTGCCTACGACCATGGGTCAAGAAAGAAGAAAAGGAAAAATAAATGTTCTCCGCACTATCCAGTCTCCTAACGAAGGCACTATTAGACTTTTTTTAGGAGGTTATTTAGGTAATTTTAATGATTTTTTCTCTTCACATCTTGGCCAATCTACAGCACGCCTACGGAGTCTGATACTCTAAGGCTATCTTGAAAAGAGCTCTGGTAAAGATCCCCTTGCGGGGCCCGTTGGGCATTGCAGCACCGTCCTGATGAGGAGCAATGCCCGATGATGAAGCATGCCACCAGTGGGTGCGTAAGGGCTTGTTGTCTACCCCTTAGATGCCTTTGCTGACCTTTTTCTGGGCCGATCTATTGAAATATATGGACTGGACCACTACTTCGGAACTGCACACACATTTTTGTGATTAGTATGAGTGAGGACGTGAGCTGGACCGTTATTCCTCATTATGTAGCAAAAATACACCAGATCTGTCAAAGACGGCTGGAGTTGTTTGCATGGTACTCCCAAACTGTTAAGTGTCTGCCACGTGTCTGTTGTGGCACCAACATTACCTTAAACTACTTGCAGGAGTCTCCTTTACCTTTGAGGTCGAGGTATCTTGATGCCTGCCCTCCACACTTATTATATGGACATTAGGCTAAATTGTGGAGATGACTCTCCTCCATCTTTTAGACCAATAAAGATTTTGGTGTTTAAATGCCATCCTTCAGGACACCTTTTTTCTTGAGCTGCATCACCAATATTGTGCTTAAAAAGTTATTATAAACGTATTTGTTTTATTAAATCTTCAATTATCACAGAATTAAACTCCCCTAGTGAAGCATACATACTGCGAGAAATGCATGGGATTCATGGACAACTTAATATTATACAATAATAATGTAGGCAAGTATAATTTTGGATGTACTTAGTGATACTACATGAATAAAACGTCATGGTATATGGAAAACATCTGTTACGTTTTTATTCAAGAACATATATGAAGAAATATATGAGCAATAAGGAGATAAATAACATCATAAGCATCAAGTAAAGAAATTGGGCCATTCAGAAAGTTACTGCACTGAGCATTCCGGGATAAATATTCACAGAAACAGAGGCCTGAGTCTTTTCTGATTGGCCGCGTGGATGAAGGCCTTGGGATGGGATTGCATTGCAATCCAGGGTGTGCTGCTTTGGTACCCTGATCCCATGGAGAGGCACCACAGGGCTAGGGCATGCACCACCAAGGGGGCAGTGAAGAGTAGGACAGCAAATCACTAGACTACCTGTGGCCCTTGGCAGTCTGCCCCCTGGTGCCAGCCTGTCCCCACTACAATCCAAGGCCGAGCACAAATGAGCTTACAAAGACAACTTTATCCCAGTATTATCACAAATAAAGGCTCAAGGTTGCTGGGCAGGTGGCAAGCTGTTTGGAAAACAGGTGCTGGGTGAGAGTGGCACAAATAGACTATAAGGTTGAAACAAACAAATGGACAGGGAAATAATTTCATTTGGGCAACTTTGTAATAAAAACAGAGTATTGCACAACAATTGCATGTGTTTACACATCACAAAAGATCATTTACAATAAATAACTATTAACATTTTCCAGAATGACAAAAAGGTCTATTAGAAGACATGGAAAGAGATCATATTCACAAAATGATTGCAAGCCCTTTGCAATCACTTACTCCCTATTTGAAAAATAATCCGTTATTAGAAGCTGAATTTGGAAATCCCAGACCATCACATAAAAGCATTTGTCTTCACTGAGCTTGAATTTTAGCATAAAGCCAGGAATTCACCCACCAGGATTGACGCCAGTTTAAAGACAGGATCTCAAGGTTCAAAGGAAAATTGGATCGAAGAGAGATTCTTGTCTCTCGATGTAACGCTGGTGAAGTTCACTGGAACCCTCTGCATCTGACATGCCTGGGCAGAGGCAACGCTACATTCAAGGAGAAATAATTTCACTCTGTTCGAAGCCCGGATTATTTTGAGGTTCAGCCCTGGAAGAGTCCCAGTGCCTTTTTAAACTTAGCAATTTTAAGTAGAATCAACTTGGAGAAGCTTTCCATGGACAATCTCCTGCCAGCATCACACTGAGATCTTAGCCACTGCATTATAATGTAGCGCACTCAGATTTTCAATAATCCATACTGCACCGAGTTGGACCACTGATAAAAGCCCAACTCGTGTGTCTTATAGAAGTTTTCAGTGAACTATTTGGAAGTGATAGAATCAATTTTTCACATTTGGCCCAAATTTACCGATGCTTTGCGCTAGAGCTAGCACCAGGCTAAATGACGCAAAGGAACAGCAAGGATTTACTTTCCAGCCCATGAGGTGTTTTGCACTGGAAGGGTGCAATTTTCTCCACGCAAATCCGTTTTGCACTGCTTTTCAACAAGACTGCACATGGGGGTGGATCATTGCGAACATCAATAGGTTTAGACACAAAGCCCAGTCTACTAAAATAGGCTTGCAAATGCATCAAAAACTAATACATAGTGGAAGTAGGTGCAAATGATTCATTTCTACCAACAACTGATGCGTTGCATGGGAGCTACAGCGCACCCCCCGTGACTGGCTCTTCTGCAGTTGTACATGTAGAGTCATTTTTACTGGAACCATATGCTTCCAATACAAACTCTACTCTGGACAGCGCCCAATCATCTCTGCTTCATGGTGTGAGGCTGCGCCTGGCGCAGCGCAGCCTGTTGTGCACCTAACGGGCCATGACATCAGGAGCAGGGCAGTGTTAGGAGATATGGTGCTTCTCTGTGTTTTCACATTCCTTCAACTCAGCACAGCATATTCGAATGCTGCAATGTGTCACATGAAATCTAAGTGCATCTGTGTCTTGTTTGGTAAAGTTTCCAGAGCTTTTCTTCCACCCAGAATCAAGAGTACGCATCAGTGTAAGGCAGTGTTCTTCAATCTGTGGGGCGCGCCCCGCAGGGGGGGCGCGCACTCCACCCTAAAATCTGATGGCTGATCGCCGTAGCGGAGGTTTCAAACACATTGGACGCCTAAAAGCATCCTCGCGCATAGCGCTTTTTAGGTCTCGGGGACCATCCGGTCGGCAGACCGGAAGTCCAGAGATTTAATGACTTGGGAGAAGAGGGGCTTGAGCCCGCCCCTCTTCTGCCCTGTTCTCCATTGGCTGGCCTCGTAAATGCTGGCCAGCCATTGGAGAAGAGGTCCCGTCACTCCAATCCTGCCCCGTCCTTTTCGGATCGGGGGGCGTGTTTTTTGCGAAAAGTCTCAGGGAGGAGACAACAGCAAAACACGCCCCCGAATCCGAAAAGGACGCTGCGTTTGTGCTTGCCTCTCCCGCTTTCATCACATTGTTTCTTCCCCACCGGTGCCACCTCCCAGCACCCTGCCCCCAGCTGGCGTCCTGGCTGCAGAGCTGGGGGAGGGGGTGCAGACCGTGCCAACTGGAAGCGCTGGGGAGGCAGAAAGAGCCCTTGGGGCAACAGTGGCGGCAAAGGTGTCCTGTAAAGATCGGTACTTTCAGTCCCTCGCAGTTCAGACCAAAGTCCTTCGAGCTCCTCTGAACCCTAATCTAGCTCAGGGGTCCAGCGGCGGCTTTCCTTACAGCGCCTCGTGGCTTCCACCCCACCTAGAGGAGCTATCCGAGCCCATGCAGCTAGCACTGCGTGGCGCATACAGCGGGGTTCAGACCCCTCCCAGGGAGTACCCAGTGCATATCACGCACCGTGACCTCAAGGCGCTACATACAAGCTCTAGGAAGATGGTCGCAAGCGGCAAAGCCCCAGGGTGGGCTTCTAGGCGGTAGCTCAGCGTAGGTTTGGCTTTCTGAAATACGTAAAGTATATCTAAGCCCTCACCTGATCTTAAGCACACCACAAGCAGACCGGCACGGGGGGGGCTATGTGAGCTGGTGTGTCTCATGCATGGCAAACTCCAGGCCCCCACCTCTGGCAGTCTAGGGCAGGGGAGACAGATGGGGCAGGAAGGCATTTGATGGTGACTTTGGGGTGTCTCTGGCAGGGCAGACTCCGGACCCCCCATCTCTAGCAGTCTAGGGTCATATAGAACCACATAGAACCACCCAGTATACATAGCACCACATAGCGCACATAGTACCACACATTACCACATAGTAGCACATAGTACCACAGAATACCCCATTGCATCACATAGTACCTACCACATAGTACCATATAGTAGCACACGTGCACACACAGTCCCACCATCCACTACATTCAGAACCAGCATGGATACCCCACACCCCCAGCCCCTCCCAGAGAGCTTCCTGCAACGGTGCTTCTCTTCCAGGCCCCGCTCCAGCCCCCCTGTCTGTCCCAGTCTAAGCGCAGACAGGGCGCTCTCCATGAGCACCGGTTACATTTCACAAGGTCACACTCAACTTTTTTCCCCTTTTTTAGTTGTGCGCAGCTGCGCGTCCCTCGCTCCCCACCCCCGTTGAACCCAGCATGCAACGGCTAGTACAAACAAACAACAAGCATTTACAATGCAACGGTCTCGGCATTGGTAAAGTTAGAGCTATTGGCATTGCTCTTGACATTAGTTTTGTTTATGTTTTTAAAACATTTAAAGAAACGGCATTGTCATGAGCAATGCCAATAGCTCTAACTTTAACAATGCCGAGACGTTGCATTGTAAATGCTTGTTCAGAGATGTGGACAGTTTTTCAAGCAGTACTCTGCATCATTTTACATTTCATTATCAGAGGTGAGCCTCTGCTGATGCTGCTGAGGTCGGGTGTAACAGACTCCGATGCAGCACCAAAGCTCAGATACCCGGCAGCGCGGAGAGGCACAGCGGGATGGCAACCCTCACACCTTCAGCCCTTGATGAGCTGTTAAGAGGGGCTTGGAGGTGACAGAGGGAGGGGCTGCAGCTTCAGGAGCAGGGGCATCTATTCAGATGCAAACAGCCCTGAATGCCTCATGTCTCTGCAATTTAGAGGGGCCTCACACATTCCCTTTCTGCCCAGGGCCCCAAACATCCTAGAAGCGGCCCTGATTACCTGAGGCAGCACGTGGTTCTCTTCACAGAGCTTAATTACTGTCACTAAATTGTAAGCAAACCTCGGTTCTGCAAACATGCAGTCTATAATTGGAATAAAATAAAGAAATGGCACAATCGCACCCACACTGAATAAACAAAGTATGGAGGACAATCAGTTAAATCAGTTCTCTTGGAGTATCTCCTTTAAGTACTGTACATCACAAAAACTAACATTTTGGAAAGAGAGCCTGTCTTCTCCTTGTCTTGTCCAGGAGGGGGTGAGGAGCCCTACCCCTCCCTGAAAGAGACCAAGATGATACTTGAAAACTGCATGCCCACACTGGAGGATCCTGTTCCCCCTCCTGTGATGGCTCCTGCCCCCACCCCCATGTGGTGGCTCCTGTCCCCCCACCTGTGATGACTCCTGCCCCTCCAACCGTGATGGCTGCCCCCCCCCCCCCCCACCTGTGATAGATCCTGTCCCAGTCCTGGAATGGCTCCTGTAGCGAGGGTGAATTTCTTGATGGGCCTCTTCTCAAAAAGGCTCAGCTCAAAAATTATTATGAAAAGGTGGGCGAGTGAGTGAGTGAAGGTATGGGTGGATGGCTGGATGAATTAGTGAAAGGGTGTATGGATGAATGAAAGATTGAATAGATGGAGAATGAGAGAGGATGGACGATTGATGAGTGAGTGGAAGGATGGATGAGAGAAAAGGTAAATAGCTGAATGTATGGGTGGAAGGGTAGCTGGATGGGTAAAAGGGTGGATGGATGAGTAAAAAGGTGGATGATGAGTTAGTGGGTGGATGGATGAGTGAAATGATGGATGGATTGATAAGTGCAAGGGTGAATGGATGGAAGGATGAGTGAAAGGGTGGATGTAAGGATGGATGAGTAAGTGAAAGGGAGGGTAGATGGACAAAAGGATGAATAGATGAGTGAAGGAGTGAAAGGATAGATGGATGAGAGAAAGGATGGATGAGTGATAGGGTCAATGGATGGATTAATGAGTGGATGAGTAGATGGATGGGTGGGTGGATGGATGGAAGGAAGGATGGCTAATTTTGTTTGTTTTGAGGTGTGTAATAAACCTGTCATTAACCACACCCACTCACAAACCTACAGTTCACTAAACTCCTATTGCGTTGAACATCATTTGCCGGATATGGCCCGGGATATGCGGGTGGCAGTCAATTATGTAGTGTACAAGATTCCAGAAGTTTCTGTCAGGTGGTGGGGGGGGCCCGACATTTCAAAAAATTCAGTTGGGGGGGCTCAACCTACAAAAGTTTGAAGACCTCTGGTGTAAGGCATGAGGTGTTACCTTCAAACAACTGATGGAAGACAATTGTGGTGTTTGGAAGCCAATAATGACCATGAGCTCAAACAGGAGGCACTCAGACCGGAGGGGTGTTTCTCTGCCCATTTATGAATGAACAGAGAGAGTATGTTCTTGAATTTGACCCTCTGTCAGTGGATTTTAACATTTCAGGGCCTTATCACTACAAGCATATGTATGTCCTGTTATGTTGCGCAGTGACATAAAGGGCAGCATACACCTGGTGACGCCTTGTCACTATTTTGCACTTTGCACAATATTTATATTAATCTGGTATCTTGATATTTAATGAGCATCATTCTCTTACAAGTGTGATAATTCATACAATTACATGCACACAAAGCTATGATTGACGTGGCTAGCCGGTATTAGTCATTTTTAAAGTACATTTAATTAATAAACAACTCTTGTTGTACTCGTCTGTAAATAAGGACAGCGCCACCATGTGTGGCATAAGTGCCGGTGCAGAGTAACTGAAACCACTGGCTCTAATTAAGCACTGTGATGTGCTGAGATTGGATGTTCGTGTTGTTGCTTGTTCCATTGTGATTCACTGCGAACTGCTTGTTGTTTCAAATTCTATTTCAAATGAAATTTATTGAGTTTGTGTTGTGCCGCATACAAAACAAAAGGATGAAGATTTTCAAGAAATTGAGAGCTTAGTTTAGCAATGATGTGAGAATACATGTCCATGAAGGCAAGGAGGCCCCTCCAGAGGGCATACTAGCAGAACAACCAAGGTTGATTTGCACATATGTATGTGGATGCAAAAATGGAAAAGGATCAGTGTGAACGAAGGGTCCTTGCAGTTTCCTCCACCTGGTACCTTTAATCTTAGAATAATTGAGAATTTGGGGCAAGTAAAACCCCCCCCCCGCCCCCAGATCTGCATTATATGAGGCTTTAAATTCTTGGGAGCAAGCTGTGCATGTGATGGGGGAGAAATATCAGACCCAAACAAAAAATAAAGTTCACAGTTGGATGGAAGCGAGGTTAGATGCAGATTTGTAAGAATGAAAATGTAATCGGGGGTATAAGGTAGCATCCCACAATAACGAGAGGAAGCGTGGAGAGAAAGCAATTACAACAGGGGGTGAAATTGAAGAAAGATAGATGCGTCTATTGATAGTGACTCCAATTATGACATTTCAGATAATCTATTGACTTTCTATAACACTGTTCATCAGACTGGAGGTAATTAACAACCGGGAGGGACCCCACACCCACTGACATGGGTGCGAGTGCGCCTGATGATCAGGGGCGGCTGGTGACATTTGAAAGTGGTGGGGCGTAAATACTGTGGCGGGCGAGCGAGCCCGAACCACCTACGGTGGGGTTCAGGGGGTCTCCCCCGAGAAAATATTGAAAAAAGTGGGGGGCAAATGTTGCATTCTAAAGCAAATTTGAGAAGGAGGTGGCTTGGCGAACACATCTCTGGGAGTAGCCAGACAAGTCTCTTTGCACTTGCACAGATACATCACTCTCCCTGCATTCACATAGGCACACTACTCACCCTGCACTCGTAGACCCATTACTCACCCTTCCCTGACATCACTAAGCCTGCATTCACCCATCCACATCACTCACCCTGGACTCTCACAGGCACACTGCTCAACCTGCACTCACACAGACATCACTCACCCTTCGCTGCACTGCACTCAATAGGTTTAATTTATTACAGTCTAGGTATTTGTGATACTATTTAAAAAAAAAAAAAGTTTTTAACAATATACAGAGAATTCCTTCAATTACATTGCTCACGGTGACCATAATGTGCCATATAGACAAAGCATTAAAACAACAGTGGAAATGATAACACCCTTATAGCATTCTGATTCGGTCCTGCAAAAATTCAGTCATTCCAATGTTGGTTTTATGGAAAATAATTATTTAAAAAAATAAACTTATGTGAAACAGGAAACAGACAAAAATTAATTTACATGTGCAACATCATAAAAGCGAATATAGATATCCTGCTTGGATCATAGCTAAGGCAGCAGTCAGCTGCAGCGCTTCATGACTTCCAGCCATGTGCATTGCTTAACTATTTATGCTTTTAAAGTGCCCGCCGCCAGTAGCACCAACAGGATTAAATAAAGCAGAGCAGATCTCAGAAGGCTTTGTTTAAACACAATACCGCAGTCCATCTGCCTCTCCAGGTGCGTGCACTCCTGATTATTGATATAGCGCTGTCATTTATAACAAAGTATGAGGCGCTGAGCAGGAGAGATGTTTAATATCCTGATTAATTATTAATTGTTACCACAGGTGTGTGTATCCAGCGCTGTGCACCGGCAGCGTGTAAAGGGCTGACCTGTGTGTACCCAGAAGAACGTTATACCCAGCAAGGGCTATTAAGTAGTATAGGCATAGAATTGTAGGTCTAGCGCCGTCTGCACTCCATGGTGTGTAGAGTTGTGTATCGGGCTGCGCTGCCTATTAGAAACTGCTTATACCTGGCAGTTATATACAGCAGTGTGCCATTAACTGAACATACTCTCGCATATGTGCTATCAGTATAGATTTTCATATAGTTACCACCAACATTTACTCACCAGTGGGAATCAGTGGCTGGACAGGGGGGGAGGGCAATATAAATAAACACACGCTCTCTGTATTTCGGCCAGCTCTGAAACCTTGAGATTAAAACACCAAGTAACCCACCGCAAGCAATGATAATGCTCAGACCGAGCGGTGCCAACTGCCAGAGTCCTCTCAGCCACATCCGAGAGGCTAAGGAGCTAAACATACCAAAAAGGCCCATTTCCTCCCTACCTACACAGTTTACGTCGTGTGTTCCTCAGTAGTGAACGTGTCAGACTGCAGCAGTCTGCTCTCCACCGACACCTACGGTGCCTGTGATGTATGCTGACTGCTGAGCCGCTCTCCACGTCCGAGGGCTTCCCGCGTGCAGGCGCCAGCCGGGAGGCGCGCGTGCCGGTGCCCATTGTTCCTGGATGGAGCCATGCATGCTGGGTTTCTATCTTTAGCGCGCTGCGCTCCCAAGAGAGGGGCTGAACTTTGGGAGGACAGGACCACTAACGCCCACTCTCGGTCTTGTTATCTTCAGCAAAACAAAGGTGTGAACGAGCGGAAAAGTGACGCTATTTTAATACAGGAAAACTCGCTAACATTAATTTCAAACTGCGTACCACAGTCATTTAAATTGAGACAGAGAAGTAGAGTTGAGTTTTCTCGACCATCAATCACTACGTGCACCCAGTTGCGGCTCGCGGCGGCGGAGGAGGTGGGGGGGTTAGTGGTGGTGGTGTTGTATGTGTTGCGCATGGGGGGGTGTAAATAAATTTTAAAAAATCCTTTTCCTACCTGAGGTCTGACTCCTGAGCACGTCCGCGCCGCCTCGGGTCCGTCCGTTGGCGCCTACAGCGGTACAGCCCCTCTCAGGCTCTCAGCCTTTGCTCAACCCTCGGTCTCCTAATGGGCATGCACCTTCCCCAATCATGCGCACTTGTGCTGCCGCCTGTTGCCCCTGCCTGGTCTGTCTGACAATCATGTCAGTCAACATGACGTCGGACCGCCCACTCCCGGGTGGGCGGGCGACGTCATGCTGACTGACATGATTGTCAGTTCTCCTCTTTGAACTTAAGTAAACTGATTCAGTTTACTTAAGTTCAAACAAGACGCCGAAGCTGCGGGCGACGCTGCGGGCGGGGGGGCTACGCCCCAACGCCCTAATGGGCGCACCGCCACTGCTGATGCTCAGGTTCTTCCAGAGGATGGTTTACCCTTTGTAGCACCAAGTCTGCCATTGGGAGTCCCAAGTACTACTGTCATTACCACAGTCCCATGTACATCCACAGTTACAACAGTCCCCAGTACATCATGTGCTTGTGCTATCTTAGATCTAGGAGCATGAGCTCAAACAGGGGGAGGTGGCACTGTGAGTGCGCCTGCTGTAGAAGTTGAGGAAAGTCCAAGCCATAAACCATGGGGAGGGAATGTCCAACAAGAGCACTGGATGTTTTGAGACTATAGGCTGAATTTGAGGAAATTATCAAAGGAAATCATGAGATGGAGTTAATTGATGGGTACAAAGAGGAACATTTGTTCTTGTGCAAGGAAGCTACCAGGCGTGCTTGTGCAACTCTTGCAATTTTAGAGGGAATAGCCACTGAATTTGGGGTTGAGCTGTCTAAAGGTAAGAATCTAAAAAATAATTTCAGGATTTTCATGAGTGATGAAACTGTCAAGAATATGCAAACTCCTGAATTAAATTAGCAGGCAAGAGAATTTGTTGGTAACATTCAAAAGTGAAATGATTTTCAGAAGACTAAAGATTGATGGGCTCAGAAAGAGAAGAAAAAAAGAGGAAAGGAAAGACAATTCAGGAGGACCAGTCAGGGAGGGTAGCCACAGCGACAGAGAAAAGGCTTATTACCTGAGAGGGACATGGAGGTGGATATGTGCATGTACCTTGGAGTGGCGGTGATCTTATCACATTTACAAATCAATTTCCAAAACTGAAAGAGAATTCTGACCTTTGGTACACTCAAGTTGAGCGATTTGTGAACATTTCAAAGGTGCTGTGGGAGGATTCGAATACTTTCTTTGATATCGGTGTCCCTAGCGATCTGTGGGCAGAGTGCATGGTCTTAGTGCAGCGGCAGACTGAAGAAATTCCAAGAGGTGCTCAAATGAATGCCCCTTCTTCTGTTACCATGAGAAAATATAATCAGGTGATTGCCTTTTTGAAGTCTAAGGTAGCACAGAAAGAGATTGCTTGGTTCAAAATATCAAGACCTACCCAAGAGTCCAAAGAGCATACTTATTGCAAATGGTTGATGCAGGTTTCCCAACTGCATAGAGGCACTGAGAATCCTGAAACGGGAAGTCTCAGTAACTTTGTGTATCAGTTTGTTCCAGAGATTAGTTCGCACATGCAGCAGAAACTGAGTTGTTGACAATCAAAGAACCTGGATGAGATCCAGTGGAACATAAACTTTATGTTCCACTGGATCTCATCCAGGTTCTTTGGTTGTCAACAACTCAGTTTCTGCTGAATGGACAAACAGTGCACCATTACATATAGGGTGCACTGCCCCATTCTGCACCGCAGTGCACCTTTAGTTGGGTGAGCCGAGCGTAGAACAGGACAGTGCCTCCTCTTATAGTAAATAAACTGTTCTCAGAGCATGCGCAAACTTGTGCTTGCAGTAGGAATGGTGCATTATTGAAAGTTGCATGAAGCCACTGGTCCACTATTGATGGCAGGTGGCAAACCGACCTGCCTTCCAAAGATAAACAGAGATCCCACAGGTGGATGACTGCGGTCGCCTGCAGGGAAATGCCTGGAGGCCAGGGCCGGACTGGGAACACAAACCAGCTGTTGCTTTTGTTACAGATGTTGCAGCACTGTTGCAAAACCAGCCCAGCCCCCCCCCCCCAACAAAAACAGCCCCCACCCTTCCAGCCCACCAGGAAAACGCCCGATGCTCGCTATGGCCAGGCCGATCCTGCTGGAGGCTTCCTGAGATCCTTCTACCTCTCATAAGCGACTTCCTCTATGTGGCAGACAGTCAGTGCGCCTCCTGATGGTCCCTTTGTCTCTGCACCCATGTCTGTAATGCTGTGCTAGCGCGAAGGCAAATAAGTAACAAGCATTTACAATGCAATGGTCTCGGCATTGTTAAAGTTAGAGCTATTGGCACTGCTCATGACATTATTTTTGTTTATGTTTTTGTTTTTAAAACATTTAAAGAAACGGCATTGTTATTTTCAATGTCAATAGCTTAATCGCTCTCAAATGCGAGACCTATTGCATTTGCACCCACACACAGAGCCACACACACAAAGCCACCCACACACACAGCCACCCACACAGAGCCACCTACACACACACACACACACACACAGAGCTACCCACCCACAGACAGAGCCACCCACGCATAGAGCCACCTACCAAAAAAGCCAACCACACAGAGGCGCACACACACACACACACACACACACACAGCCTACCACACACACACACACACACAGCCTAGCACACACACACACACAGATCTTAGAGTGGCTATTGAGGAAATCATGGACTAAAGACGTGAAAGACTAAAGGCAAAAGCAGCACAGGTTGCGGTGACGCTCCTCCCAGACGGGAAACAACCTTTACAACGCAACTATTACATCGCACTACACTTACAAAGCAGGCATTACAACGGAACATCCTTTACAACGCATGGCACTACAACGCATACCATTACAACGCATACCATTACAACGCATGACACCACAAGTCATTATGTCTCGCGAGCGAGACTGCGCAAGCGCAGCCATCGCTAGCCGAGACCTAAAAATAGCACTGTCACCAACACCACCCTTCTTACAGGAGCCAAGGCTGGCCATTGGGCTGCGAGCTTGCTTAAGAAATCTAAGAGCAGCCAGCAGGTTTAAGGTTTGTATTCCCACATGAACTTTCATCCCTTCGTAAAATAGTGCATCACTAACACGATAACGCACGGAATAATTAATAAACAGATTAAAGTAAAGCCTACACTATGGTAGATAAGTGTAACATAACCACGGGTAATAACCCATTTGTTCAAGAGGCGCCTGAGAGTCGGAAAGGGGCTTGTAATGACTAGACAAGACTTTCACCTTACATTCCCCACACCAAAGATGGCGTTTCTTCCCTAAAATTAGGCCTAGGTGAACAGCAGTAGTGGGCAGATTTGTAATCTGTAATTCTTGCCATCACTCGATTTGTTTAACAGCTCCAGTGTTGCAAAGTCGTTTAAAAAAGTGAGCGAATTTGACAAAAATTACTGATTAACATAACTGTATCAAATTGTGATTTTTGAATCAACAAGTAGCAAAACAACGTCCTCTTAGTGACACCACGCGGGTGTAAATTGTCAGGTTTACACGGCTTGTCGAGCAGACTTGTTCTAGATGTATGGTAGAACACCAGTGATAAGGATTGTTAAGCATGAAAAAAAGCACAGCACAAACAAAACTGTGGAATGTTTGGGTTTCCATTTACAAAGCCACAATTAAATTCGAGAGCAGCGCTTAACTGACCCACCAGATTCATTTGGACGCCTGCTGCTGGGAATGGATATACCACTGTGCAAAGAAGCATAGTCTGACAGTAGGAGGCGCACAAAAACGGAGGGACAGTAAAGGGTGTGTGGGGCTGGGTCCATGGCAGGTGAGGCAAAAAGTAGAACCTGCGCCCTGTGCACACCGTGTGTTTCTCTCGTCAGTACAGGGCAATTGGTTGCCTAGATATGGACCTCCGTCATGAAAAATGCCGTAGATACGTGCAGGAGCTGCATACAGACAGGGGCATCCAAATTCAGGAATTGCAGTGAAAAGGCAGTGTGACACAAGCACCAAAGGCACGAACACACAACCATCACTAGTACTGAAACAAAACATTCAAGATATTTCAGGCAGTTGCAAAAGAAGCATCAAAGAGGCTGCCCCCATACACTGACATCAAAAGCAGGAGCAACGGTGTACAGACAGCCCTTAGAACGTAGCACAGAGCCATGGGCATTAGTGCACACACCCTGCGGGGAGAGCACACAAGAATCACATGTAGGGATCAGACTCCGGCGGTAAACAAGCAGCAACCATGGATATCACAGACCACAACACAGAGGCTTCCCAAGCAGGCAGGAATGCACGGAGGCATCCCAGCCGCGGAAGCAAAAGCAAAACTGCACGCGGGAGGATTTCAAAAGCGCAAAGCAGGGACAACAACCAGCTACCAAGGCAGAAGACACGAATGGCATCACCGCGGAGCAACCTGCACTGGACTCTACTCGGACACTTAACGGGAACAGGGAAGTGTGCAGCACCCCGAATCTACACAAGTCCCCTTTCCACCGGGTCAGCCCAGTTTCACATTTCAGCGCGGGGGAGGGCGAGCTCAGCCGCTTGCCTGTACCTTTAAACGGACATGGGTCTCCCGCATGCCTCGGCTCCCAGCACTTTCCCTTTCCGCAGTGCTCTTCGGTGCAGCGGGCGCGCGGGCTCCGGACTCTTACCTTCCGTCCGCTCCGGTGCTGCAGTAACAGGTGTCGCCGGGGACAGAGGAATGGCGGCCGGACCGAGCTATGCGTGCGCTTTCCCAGGCGGCCCAGACTCACTGGCCCCGCACTCCGCCTCTTACAACGGCAGCAGGCAGGGGAGGGGCGCTCTGCGCAGACTGCGCTCAATTTGGGGGGAGGGGAAACGGGAGCTCAGCTGAAGTGCCTGCTGTAGGCAGGAGACCTGCGAAGTCGCCCCCTTGTGTGTTTTTCTCCAAACAGGACACCAGGTGTAAACGGACGATTACGTGCGGTCTGCTAAAACAGGGAATCAGGAACAAAAATGCTTGTCTTGGAAAGCATGGCTGCGTGTTTTGAAACGCTTCGAAATGCACGTGGAGCGGCTGTTTGCACTGATTACTAAACCTTATTTTCTCCCCGTGAGGCTGGGGACATTCAGCTCATTGACCCCCAGGGTCTATTGACACTCCGACAACAAATACCATTGTTTTTGAACCATTGTTTAAATCTCCTTATGTAACGTACTATATGGTTCTAGTGTAAAGCGCTCTGACACCTTTGGGTAAAGTCTGCGCTATATCAAACTGCATTAAATGCATACATTGTTTTGTATAGTCAACATAATTAATCTTCTGTTCACAGCTCCAGTAACAAGTCCTACACAAGGCGATCAGGTGAGGGAGCAACGCCGGGACACCACCGCCTTTCTCCGAGGCAGAGAAGATATGCCTCGGAGAAACGCAGCCTCGTTTTCGGATTGGGGGGCGTGTTTTGCTGTTGTCTCCTCCCTGAGACTTCTCGCAAAAAACACGCCCCCCGATCCGAAAAGGACGGGGCAGGATCGGAGTGACGGGACCTCTTCTCCAATGGCTGGCCAGCATTTACTAGGCCAGCCAATGGAGAACAGGAGAGAAGAGGGGCGGGAGCAAGCCCCTCTTCTAAAAGTCACTCAAAGTCATTAAATCTCGCGAGCGAGACTGCGCAAGCGCAGCCTTCGCTAGCCGAGACCTAAAAAGCAATAAAAAGAAATTGCAAGAATAAATCGGCTTTGTTGCATATTTCAGCAAAATATTTTTTATGTATACGACCCTGCAACTTATAAATTGCCTCTCATCTTTTGTGTTCGAAAAGGATTTGCCTCATTTGATTGGGCTACGACCTGGTGTAACTGAGGGCGTGCTCCCTCGGGCTTGAGATCGCGCCAGTGCACATTTCACACCAGGTGATCTGCATCTGTGGCCCCTTCTGTAATGCCAAAGTTCTACAGGAGGCAAAAAGTGGGAGCAGACTCCAGTTACATCTTTTCTTTTATTTGGAATATTTTTATTGGTACATTTTCTTAAGAACACCTCCTGTTACATCTTTGATTCACTCCCTATAGTTTGGCCTCTCATGCCTTGTGACATTTGTGATGTGTTAGAAAGGCTGCATCATTGACGTGTATGGAGGAGTTGCTGTGGAAAAAATAAGGAAGTTGGGCAATTAAGGTGGAATTTAAATAGATTTTATGATCAAACAGCTTTGGTTGGCCTGCAATTAACGGCGTTGGTTTAACAATATGATTATTAACCACCCTGTTGGGTACATAAAGTATTGTAGAAGGATCCCAGGAAGAGTGTGAGGTACATAACGGTCACCTCCATTTTTACGTGTGCCTGGGGAGTGAGGCACATTTCAGGGCACTCGATACTGGACCAAACACCCCTGAAAAAACAAGCGTAATTAGGAGACAATTTAAGTGCCAAGCATTTAAAACAATTCACTAAAGTTGGGGAATATACAGGGAAGTTTGATTGCATTTGAGCAAATAGAGGAGCAAAATAGTAGAAAGACTTAAGTTAAATCAGTTTAGAAAACAGTACTGATTTGCAATTGTTGTGGGCGTTCCCTTTTTTGGGGGGGTTAGTTTTATATAGTGCAAACTCGCCCCGAATGTATCAGAGAGCTTTACATGAGCACCAGTTGATTTACAGACGGACACATTCATTTTTGTTAGGCACAGGGAGATGAAGTGATTTGCTCAGAATCACAGAATGTTGAGGGTCCCTGCAGGGACTCGAACCCAGTTCCCCCAGTTTCAAGGCCGACTGCTCTAGCCCTGAGGGCACATTCTCTCCCTTCCAACTTAAAAAATTGGTAGCCTATGTATCAATGGTTTCTGACTGTAATTCCAGTCGCAAACCACTGACAAACTACTGACTCTCAAGTTGGGGTGGTAAGTAATTTGCAAAGGGGAAAGGTTTCCCTTTGAACTCCTTCCCCCTTTGGGAATCTTGTGGTAGCTCCAGGGAGAGGAGGCAGTGCTCTAAGGGATCTCTGCCAACTCTCACTGAAGTTCTTCAAAATTTTTAAAGCAGGCGTGTTTCCTTTAAGAATCCTAGGATGCTTAAAAAAAATCCATTTTGAAATACATTGACAGGGATGGTGGTCTGCTGTCCCTTGCAAGTCACAATCCCTGTGAAGGTAGCCAATCTGAGGGAGTCACAATTCACAGATTGGCCAATGAATGCTCATTAGGTAGGTTGTTATGCGACACTCTCTAAATTATTATTTAGTTGCCAACTAATAAGCATATTGGTGGCTTCATACAATAATTTACTGGTCACAAAAAGTCTTTGAGCAAATTGCGATCGTTTTTGCGAGCAGGTTTTCAGTACATTTGGCCCATAGTGTCTTGGGTAGATACACAGTTTAATCTCTAGAATGAGGACTAAGTGAGGAAACAGTTATCAATGTAGCCATATTGGGGTTCAAGGTGTTGGGGTCCAGGGTGGGATATGATACAAGGTGCCACGTGACTAAATATTAACAAAGGCAAAAAGTAGTAAAATACATCAGAGTTTGTGGAAAGTCAAATAAAACACATTGCATGCAGCTTTGAGCATAGCCATGACTATTGAAAAGCGGAAAATGTGTGCTCCAGAGATAATGGCGTGGTGTGGAAGTGCGGTGACTCAATTGTGGTCGCCTGAAAAGGCGTGTTATCTGCTCTACGGGAACAGGGTACAGGTGATGCGAAAAAGCAGCTGAAAGCCCATTAGAGGGAAGTGTGCCACAAATGTGGTGGCGACTCACGTTTTGCTACTTCTGAAAGGTTACCAGCAACTGATAAAAAATTCTAGAACACATGGTCATCTGGAAGATTTTAGTACTGTGTGTCATTATCATGGGGAAGGCATAAGTCAGGGTGAGATGAAAACAGCCCTGCATGATCGTGAAATAGTTTAACTCAGGTCACACTGGATGCACAACACAATGGTTTAACTTTTAAAGAACCTTGCTGTACTCATTGTGAAGAGGTTGTTTTAGAATCTTACGCGAGCTGCTCTGCATGAGCTGTGAATTGAAGAAACAACAACTTGGTCTGCAAATTAGCTCAAATGTAATAGAAACTGTAGGTCAAGCTTTAATATTGAGGTATCTTTTCCAAATTCTTCTAGACTTTCACTCAAATTTGTAATGTAAAAATGATCATATGTCAGGACCTACAAATCTGTTAAATCAACCCCTTTAGCAAACCACAAATGAGGGTTTAACTGGTGTTGATGGAGACACAAATTGTGCCTCATGTTTTTCAGCTTAAACCAATGCAATCTTCACAGTGAGTTGGGTTCAATTCATTCCTAAAAGGAGACCAATTAGTTTGATGTCAATATGGGGACAAACGTAGCTACTATGGAATGAAGGGACTACTGATGCAGTTTTTGTCATTGTATTTATACGAACTCAGACAAATACATTCAAAATGATTCTGACTCTTTGGCAATGTACTCTGTTTTCTTCTAAAAAAAGGTATAAGTTCCCTATTGTGAGTCATTACAACTAAATGCATCAGGAGGTCAGCCAACTGACTCTTGGTGTCCACTTCTTTCTCTTGATACAAGAAGGAGCAGGACCAGTCCTTCCTACAGAGCTTCTCTCAGGTCACAGACAGCAAGACCAGTCTTTTTCTGATCTTCTGCAGGTCCCAAAAGTGTTCTGTAGTGGGTACCTGGAGGTGTCATATTTATACCTGGAACCACTTATGGGTGTGTGGTGACTCCTGAACACACCCTAACCATTGGGTTAAATGTTCCCAGGGCCAACCCTTTCCACTTTTTCAGTAGTTCCTGTTTTACTTACTGCAAACAGGCCCAAAATACCATTTGTCAAGGAATTTTCAAGATGGCGAACATCTGTCCCACTCAACATGAGCTCGGCGTGCTGTGTGTGTGTGTGGGGAGAGTGCTACTGTTAGCCTATAACTCACCCACATCTAACACTGAAATCCAGGTTCAGGCAGAGCCGGTATCCACAACAAACCCATGGACAGATGTCTGGTTGAAAGAAAGCAGGGTCCTCTCACAAGCAGACAGTGGATAGCTGGAGATGAATTATCTTGTTCTCTCCCTTTAAAGTGTGCACCAAGTATGCACCAAGTGTTACATGTGGCTCAACAGGTATGTCAAACAGGATTTGAATCTTTGATGTCAAAATGGATCTCCACAGGCCCCACCATGCATATCCTATGGAGTTCAGAGGGGTTATCTTTCCCCATTCAGGTCAGCCTATTGTTTGGTCCTCGGGGGCATTTCACACCCGACCTTCTGACAGTACATGCAGATAAAGGGTAACTTTCTAAAAGTTTTTTTTGCTTAAAATCTATTAAACGTTCAACTTCACCCTTGCATTGGATTGTAATAACTATTAAAAATAGTGGTTTGAAACAAGATGGAGATCGGTTGAAGGCCAAGTCGACCCGGCGTGGCGCCGCACATCAGGCCAACATCATGGACCGCTACACCCTCCCGAAGGGATCTCCCGGTGGACCGCACAAGTCCTCTGAGTGCCCCCCGGATGCCCCGGATTTGCCCACAGATCTGACTCTGCAAGACGTCATGGGCGCCATTGCTGAGATGAAGGCCTCGGTGGGCCAGCGGTTTGACACGTTAGCGTATAAAATCGACGCGGTCCTCGTTGATGTCAACCTGGTGAGAGCTGATCTCTCGAAGACCAACGACCGGGTCGATTCTTTGGCCCACACCGCGTCGGGCCTCACGACTGAGGTGGTGGCCCTTCAGACAGAGGTACACCGGCTTCGTCAGGCGAGTGCGCTCATGGATCGGCGCCTGGAGGATTCCGAGAGCCGGGCCCAGAGGAATAATATCCGCATCATCGGAGTACCTGAGGGACGGGAGGAGTCGGCGGCGGATCTTTTTGTGGAGGACCTGATCACTACCCATCTCCAGCCTCGGGGACTGAGTAAATTTTTTGCGGTGGAGAGGGCTCATAGAGTTCCCGGGGGAAGGCCGAAGGTCGGAGCCCCTCCGCGGCCTCTTATTGCCCGTATCTTTAATTTTCGGGACAGGGATGCAATTCTGCAAGCCTCCAGACTGCAAGGGCCGATTAAGTTGGAGAACATGGAGGTGAACTTTTATCCTGACTTCACCCAAGCGGTCCAGAAGCAGAGACTGAGCTTCTTGGGCGTCAAGCGGCGGCTTCGGGACAGGAACTTAAAATACGCCATGCTCTTCCCGGCCAGGCTGCGGGTGGAGGTGGATGGTCGCACTCACTTTTTTGACCGTCCTGAAGCGGCCGGGGACTGGCTGGACACTTTGTCTGGGGGTCGGGATCGGGATGGCGGGGGGGGGGGGCTGCGGGAGGAGAAGGCCCACTGGACCGGGACTGAGGTGCTCATACTGGGACTCACTCTGGAAGAAGATGCTGCCGCTTTCGGCCAAGCTTAGGGTCTCTCGTTTTTTGTACTCGTTCTCCCTCCTTTGTAGGTGGTGCGGGGTCTCGAAGGGGTACTCTTTCCTCCTCTAGGGGGTTTACCTAGTTTCAACTATATAGGGGCGACAGGCACACTGCAAGTTGGGGGGGCTGTTTGGGCTCATGCAGGGGTGCAGGGAGGGGGGAGTTTTGTTGGGGCGGTTGGGTTGGGGTGGGGTGTTGTTCATTTGTACCACAAGGCAAAAGTATTGTCGTGCTATTCCCAAAGTGCTCTCGGGGGGACGAGTGATTGCTTTCGTTTATGATGGGGGGTAGGGGACTGAGTCTTTTGTCCTGGAACGTTAATGGACTGGGGGACAGGATAAAACGAGGTGTGGTCCTGCAGTTCCTGAAACGAATTTCACCTGACATAGTTTTTCTGCAGGAGACGCACCTCATTGGCAACTCCTTTCGTGCTATGAACCGGCGAGGCTACCGCCTTCTGGCCCATTCGGGCTTCACGTCGGGTTCAAGGGGTGTGGGCATCATGGCCAAGACCTCGCTACCGTTGGAAGTTGATGAGGTACTCCATGATGACAGGGGACGTTACACGGTTCTGGTGGGTAGAATGGAGGGCAGAGTGATTATTTTTGTTTCTGTCTATGTCCCGCCAGGGTTGCAGACGACCACCTTTGCGGATCTGGGGCGCCTCCTCCTTGGCCTTCCGGAGGGGATTCTGGTGGTTGGGGGGGATTTTAACGCTGTGGTTTCTGGAATTGAGGACCGTCACCCCCCTAGGGATCTCCCCCGTGCCAAAGCGTGGTTGTCTGGCCTATTGGATGCCTTGGGGCTGGTGGATTATTGGCGTTTGAAACATCCTACGCAGAAACAGTACACTTTTCATTCCGGGGCCCATGGCAGTCTATCAAGACTAGACTATGTCCTGGTGCCGGCGGCGCATGCGGGGAGGTGCGCCATTTGGCGCGGGGTATTTCAGACCACTCCCCGCTCTTATTGCACTTCGATATTCTCCCGAGGGGAGAGGGTAGGGTGGCCCCGATTAATCCCTGGTACCTGCGTGACCCCACCATTCGCGCAGAGTTGGTTAAGTCCCTTAAGCGATATTTTGATGATAATGTGGGGTCGGTGTCATCTGCGGTCTCGCTATGGGAGGCATTTAAGACGGTGATTCGGGGGGATGCCCTGTCCCTTATTTCCCATTCCCGGAGGCGCGAGCGGGAGGAGGTGACCCGTGTTGAAACTGAAATAACTGAGTTGGAGGGCGACCTCGAATGTGGGGTGACGGATGACAAATTACATGTCCTCCGACTCAAGCAGGCGGCCTATAAGGCCCTCGTCACGGAGGCGGCCAGGGGCCTCAGTAGAGAGCAACAGGGGAGACTGTATGATGTGGGTGATAAGGCTGGGAAATTGATTGCGTGGCTGGATAAAAAGGAGAGGGCGAGTCGAGTTGTCCCGTCGATTGAGAAACTGGATGGTGTGTGTGTGTCACGGAACCGGAAGAAATAGTCGATTGCTTTGCAGAATATTTCCGTGGGGTGTATTCCCCGGTGTCCTCCCGCTCGGAAGAGGATTCCCATGCCCTGCTTAGGGATATCGCGCTGCCTTCCCTTTCGGAGGAGGACAGAGTGTCGTTGGACGCCGCCCCAACCTCTGAAGAAATTGCTCTCGCCATACGCTCGGTCGCTTCCGGCAAGGCCATGGGTCCTAATGGTCTTCCCATCGAATTGTACAAGCTGCGACCGGATACGCTGGCGCCGCATCTCCGTGCGATGTTCCTCGCGGCCCGTTCGGCGGGTTCCCTCCCGCTAGACCAGCGTCTGGCTACTATCGTGGTCATTCACAAGGAGGGGAGGCCGCGGGACCGGGTCACGTCCTACCGGCCTATTTCGCTGCTGAATGCGGAGCCCAAAATTCTCGCCAAGGTGTTGGCCAATCGGCTGGTTGGCGTGGTGTGCGATTTGATTCACCAGGATCAGTCCGGCTTTATCCCCCATCGCAACACTGCGCTTAACCTGCGGCGCTTGCATGGGGTGCGCGCGCGTGTCCCGTTTATACGGGAACCGGAAATTTTGGCATCCCTGGACGCCACTATGGCGTTTGACACACTTGAGTGGCCATATATTTGGGCGACACTGTCGAAGTTTGGGTTTGGCCCGGGATTCATCGGTTGGGTGAAATTGTTGTACTCGGGACCGCTGGCGCAGGTGGTTGTGAACGGTAGAGTGTCGGCTCCGGTTGAGCTGGGCAGGGGCACGCGGCAGGGCTGCCCATTATCACCGCTCCTCTTCGCGCTTGCCCTGGAGCCCCTGGCGGAGTGGCTGCGGTGGGAACCTTCTATTCGTGGTCTCCGATGGACCCCCGAGTATGAGGACCGCGTATCTCTTTACGCTGATGATATTCTTCTGTACCTGGCTTCCCCACGTAAATCACTGATAGTACTGGTTGATGTATTGCACTCATTTGGTCTCAACTCCGGCCTGGTCATCAACTGGGCTAAATCGTGTGTGTATGTCCTCTCTGGGGAGGATCCTATCCTTCCGCGGGGTTGTCCTATCCAGATCGCCCCGCGGGGATTTAGGTACCTGGGTGTCTTCATTACCCTGGACGCGGAGGCCCGATATAGCCAGAACTTGCTTCCCCCCCTCCAGCGCCTGAAGGAGGACGTCGCGCGTTGGAAGCGCTTGCCGCTCTCGCCGCTCGGCCGGGCGGCATTGTTTAAGATGATGTCGCTGCCGCATTTCCTGTATGCTTTGCAGAATACAATGGACGTTGTCCCGGCGCGCTACTTTCGCGAGGTGGAGAGTTTGCAGCGCCGACTGCTCTGGGAGGGTAGGCCGCGTATCGCCCTGGCGAAGCTGACGCTCCCGTGGTACGACGGGGGGGTTGCCCTCCCAGATATCAAGCGATATTACTGGGCCTCCCAGCTGGCTGCGATCAATCACGGCCTTTACGGGCCCGCCCTAAACCCGGCCTTCGAGATGGATAAAATGTTACTGCCGGGCGGTGACTATAATCGGGTGCTTTATTCTAGCTCGCATGACGCGCGGCTGACGGGCCCCACGAGGGTCATGGTACGGGTGTGGCATACGGCTAACGTGGCGATGGGGTGGAAGGATCGCTTGACCCGGGCGACGCCACTATACGCATCTGAGCGGCTGGGCTCCCTGTGGACCTCGAAGGGCTTTGAGAAGTGGGACATGATAGGAATTAGCAGGGTGGGCGATCTCTGGACGAGGGGGGGATTCAAAACGTTCGATGTGCTGCAGACAGAATTCCAGCTGCAGGACAGGGAGTACTTTCGTTATATGCAGATCCGTCATGCGTTGTGCTCCGTATTTCCGGACGTTGCCTCCATCCCGGAGTACTCCCCTCTGGAGGATAGAGTGCTAGATGGGCATGTCCCGGACGGCACGATTTCATTAATTTACAAAAAGCTCATCAATGACCGTTCGGGACTGCTGACCGGCCTTCGTGAGGCGTGGGGGGCTGATGGATTGGAGCTGGATGACGAGGACTGGGTGTCTGCGGTGGCCTCCCCGAAAGAGGTGGCCATACCGGCCCGCCTTCGCTTCGTCCAGCTCAAGATACTCCATAGGGTCTATGTTACGGGGCCGAGGCTGATGCGTATGGGCTATGCTGTGGACGGGTTGTGTAAGCGTGGGTGTGGTTCTTTGGGGACCTTTCTCCATATTCTGTGGGAATGCCCGGAGGTGGTGCGATTCTGGCGTGGTGTGCATGAGGTTTTGCAGGTAGTTACGCATGTGCCGCTGTTGCCTGAGGCGAGGAGATGTCTTTTGAATGTATGGGAGCCAACCGACTACTCAGTGCCGCAGACGTGGTGGGCGACTCTGGGATATATGGTGGCCAAACGTGACATTGCGCAATTGTGTGGTTCCCAGAGGTCGCCTACTGTCTCGGCGTGGAAGGACAACATGGATTGGTGTATGTTTCGGGAAAAGGTGGTGTATGTTGCGAGAGGTAAGCCTGGGACATGGGTGAAAGTATGGGGCCCCTGGAACGCTTACCGTGGGGGAATCTGTACCCCGCCGCTACTGCCTGATCCGTCACCGGCCTCGTCTCCTTAGCCTGTTTGTCTTCCCGGTTCTGGGCAATGAGTTTACTTAGTCCCCGTCCTGACCTATTCCCCCCCTCGATATTCCTATGAACCAGTGGGGTCCCCCCCCCTAGGGGAGCACATGCGGTTGTTTCCGACTGTGGGTTGCCTTGTGGACTTGCTTTTTTGTTGTTATTTATATAAAAATGAAGCCGTCGTGTGGGGTCCGGATGGTGTGGCTGCCAACGCCTCTTTCAACTCCTGTGAAGTCCCTTTTGCCGCAGCGTGCGTTCTATTGTCTGTATTACATGCTCCTTCTGTTTGCTAGCGGCCGGCCTGAAGGTTGTAGGCCCATCTTTGTATATTTTTTGGATTCTGTAATAAACGGTTTCAAAAAAAAAAAAAATAGTGGTTTGATTATTTTTCTAGCTGATTCCTTTCCTAAAATACAGTATTAGTATTTTAATCTGTACTCCGATTTTCTTCATAGGACAGCTAGGCCTGCTTCAGTGACAATAGCTCTTTGGGCCATGTCACTGTAGGGACATAGTGGCATTTCTTTTCTTCATGTTCCACTTTTAAATACTATGCACCCCACCTTGTGGGCTGCAAGGTAAGGGTTACACTCCTTTTTAAATGAAAGGTTTTCTCCTGTCAAAATAGTTATTTTGATAGGTCGTACTGCAGGGTTTACACTGCAGCAGTCAAACTACACTGGGTAGGTCTGAAGTAATGTTTGTGTTGCCATTGAAGTGGCTGGCATAAGAAGTGCTGCAGTATTGTTATTTAAATTCAAGGCCCTGAATGCACTTTCTACAACATATACTAGGGAGGAATAGGCAAGTTATATGTGCCAATTAGGAATACACATTTTTTTCAATCATGTTTAAAGGCGGAGCACAGTGGTTCAACAAAAGGCAAAAAATAGGGGGTGACCAAGCAGAAAAGGTGGAGTTCCTACAGAGCCTCTGGCGATGCGGGCCTAAGAGAGGGTGCAATGCCAGAAAGAGAACCAGTACTACTAGCCTCCTAAAATCCCAAATCAAACAGTGTAGTTGAAGTGATAATCAAAAGATTTAAATATGTGCATAAAAGAGACCGGATGGCCTGGCCCCATCACTTCTTCCATGCAAACAAGATGGGGAGGAACTTGCACAAAAAAGGACCAAATCATGCTAAAGAACAACATGCAATTGGAGTGCATTACACAAGCACCAGTTGTGTTATATGGCGACACATCCATTTTTGTTAAGGCACAGGAAGATTAAGCAATTTGCCTAAAATCACAGGATGTTGCTTGAGACTCGAATCCGGGTTCCCCAGATTTGAGGTTGACCGCCCTAGCCATTAGGCCACATCCTCTCCCCAACAATTAATGGATAGAATGCTGAACAATGTCATGCATTCACCCCAGTACAGATATCTGGGTCTAAATCTATTGGTGTTTTGCTCCCCGTTCTATTCCAGTTCAGACCCAGCCATATGCAAATCAGTCTTGACCCTGTTCCCCATGGGAACAGTCCAGCCCGAACTGCCAGGCCAGGTGCTCCCTGGACTGGAAACAAGCATCCTAGGACCAGTTTTGGGATATCACCTCTCACCACCCGTTCTGCCCACCTCTCACTCCTCACCATCCCCGTTTTCAATCGGGTACGACAAGGAGGCCAAAGATTTGCCACACTGGCCCATAGATTGTGGAACTCCTTCCCGTTGGAGATCCGGTCCTGTACCGATCTTTTGCACTTCAGGAAGTCCCTTAAAAAGTGACTTTATGCACAAGCCTATAAATAAAGCTGTTCACTGTTAGCTCTCAGAGCCTTTATAGCGCCATGAAACCACCCGGTGTACGCGCGCTTTATACATTATTATTAACATTAACACTTTGTTGTGTATGGGGGTGAAAGGCAGTGAGACAAATCTCACAAGACAAATCAAAAGGCCACGAGAGAGATCTTGAACTGGCATGGAAAGCGGGGGATGTTACGGGTTTCTCCACCCTTGCTACAGAGGGAGATGGGAAGATTCCCTGTTTTCCAGGGTCCATTAGGGAGGTATCCTTTGTAGGATAGGTTGGCCAAGTTAAAGTTGTGGGGGGGTGAAGAGAAGAGATGAACAGAACAATGACATGACCAACGAGAATGGCAAAGTTACATTTGAAGAGAAAAAATCCAAAGTGCCCCATTCAAGCCCCTATCATTTAATGTAAAGGGTCTGAATTCTCCCAACAAGAGACAAAGTTTTAGGGATATAATATTTCTGCAAAAAATTAACGTGTTGCATAGAGATCAGTTGTTTCTGAAGTGCAAACCATATACCTTACAATGTTGGGTCTCAGCGGAGTGTAAATATTAAGTATACAGCTACAACTTTATGGGCAAAATATAACTTTGATAAATATACACCTAGTGTAGGACTAGATCAATTTGTGATAAGGTCTTGGAATAAAAGGTACTCCAAAGAGAAGAAAAGTAATAATGGGGGAAACATAATCATGGCCTGATAACCTGAGCTAGGTAGGAAAGGTGTAGGGAAGCTGGTCGCAAGGCAGTTTCTAAAGCTAAGTAAAAAATCCCCAGAACTGGGGGCATACCTACAAGGGGATATCGCTCTTGTGGCGATATGCCCTTCTCCATGTTTACAAAGCGGTGTTAAGCCACTTATTATGGCTTAACTCCACCTTGTAAATAAGGCCCCTTTACACACGTAATTTAACCTGAAAAGGCCATGCAATGTGCACAACTGTGGGCTTTCCACCACAACACCCATTGCCTTTGACGCTGCCCCAGATTTACAAGGCGGTGTAATTCTGAGGCTGTGGCAAAACCTAACGCCATGGAAGAGCACGCGTTAAAATGGCAAACCAAGGAGAAATACTTTTATTTCTCCTCACTTTTGCTTTTCTATGTGTGCTGCATTCTGCAGGATACATAGAAAGCAAAATGCCATTAATGATTGTTTATGTCCAAGAAGGGACACCTTCCTGCATATAAACAATCATTAAATAATGATGATTTTCTGTTTCTATGTTTACTGCATTTTACAGCACACATAGAAGTAACAAATCATGTTAGTGATTGTTTATGTGCAGGAAGGTGTCTCTTCCTGCACATAAACAATCATTCCCTGCAATGCAGAAACCCTTGTACTATGGTGCAAGGGGGCCTGCGTTAGCACTAGGCAGCTAAATTTAGTGCATCCCTGCCTTTTGAAAATATTGGAGCGCAGCACTGTGAAATGTGGTGCAGCTCCACGCTCTGACAGTTTCTCGTAAATATGCTCCTGGGTCTGGAAGATGCATGGGGAAAGCGATTAGTAGATCATATTCCTGCACAGATTATCTCTTAGTCTCAAGTATATGTGCTATGTGGGTGAAACACAGATTTGAATTTCTTTCAAGAATTCTTTACTTAACCAATTGGTGTCATTCCTAGAATGTGCAGCGGCCACCTGGTTGGCACATGACTCACTAAAATCCAATTCGGACATGGTCTTGCTTATATCATGTTGTGACCTTCCACAAGCTTTACTTCAAGGATTTTGTCTATTCCCCACGGATTACCCTATTCAATGGGCTAATGGCCCGGTTAAATACCTGGGCATCTGGCTTAGCAGGGATGAGCAAGAGATCTGGACTATGAATTTTGGGCGAGCCATCACATGGTTGGAAGAAAAGATGGGCAAGGCTACCTCTATCCCTGGCTGGCAGGATGGTGGTGGCTAAGATACCAAAATGTTTATATTTGTTTGTTAACATCCCGATCCGCCTCACTCAAGTCTTCTTCAGCAAAATCTGCTCTTTATTAATACCCATGGTGTGGGCAGGTAGCCTCGTGGGAACTCCTGACATTACCACTGACTCAGGGCCGGCTGGGAGCCCCACACTTTCAGCTATGCACAGGCTCATTTCCTGCACTTCTGGTTACACCCCACACCATTTCAGCCACACGTGGCAGTCGAGTTAGATGTGGCGGTGCCGGTACCCCTCCAAGTGGCCGTGGACAAGACCTACAGAGGGTCGCTGGATTGAATTGACACGGTCGAGACCTTGAGATGGGCGTGGGATAAACTACGGGATAGAGCCCAACTGAAGATTCTATACGCCCCATCAGTCCCTCTGGCGCATAATCCCATGATCTCCACCATGGCGGAAGGCACCAACAGATCCATAGCCAAGAATCGAGGACTGCATACCTTTGCAGGTCTGTATCCCGGGGACGTGTTCAGAGCGCCACCGAAGAGCACGGAGGGGAGAGCTGGGACATTCTCAGAGTTTTTCCTATATTACAAACTTAGGGCAACTTGCAAGCAAATACTCGCAACCTTCGACACCTGCCCCCCGCCCACATTAATGCCACTTGAAAATATTATTCAGACAGTTTCCCCCCGGAAACTCATAACACGCTTATACTGAAACATGCAGAATACCGCTCCCATAATTCGGCCAAATGCCTTTCAGGGTTGGAACTCAGACTTACAAACACAGGTAACGGAGGACCAATGGGCTTACTGCTGTGTTCAACCTACTGTACTCTCGCCCAACTACAAATTGCGTTTGATCTATTTTAAGTTCCTCCATTGCTTTTACAGAACCCCTTCTCAACTGCACCGAATAGGGATCAAGGCAGACGATGCTGGAGATGCAGTTATGCCCCGGCCATGTTCATACACATGGCGTGGAGCTGTCCCCCTCTGGCGTCATACTGGGCCATGATTTTTAATACAATACATGAGATAATTGGCACCCCAGTTGATCCCGAGCCACTTATTGGCTTATTGGGATACGTAAGAGACACGTCTGTTGAGACCCGGAAAACTACATGCCATGCTTTTGCTCTTGGCGAAGCGTAGGGTAGCTATACACAGGAGGAGGATCCCTATGAAGGCGACTTGGTAGCGGGATGTCACTTTCAGTCACACACAATTAAAAACATCCTGGGAACTAATGCCACCCGCTTCTAGGCCAAAAGACATTTGGGACCCATTTCTGGAATGGGCACGCAGCGAGCCGAGAGGAAGAGTTTTCCAGGACAGATCAGTCCCCCAGTTGTGTAATCCTACACCCAAGGGTCAGGGCAGAAACTGTACTAGAGTTACTTAAGCAAGCCAGAAATCAGCAGCCAATCATATGTTAAATGGCCTATTGTTCCCCCATACAGGAGATACCCCGACTCCTAGATCCCTCTGTATCAAAGGTTATCGTTGATTATATTGCATTGTACTTGACAAGCTGTTGCATGCGATCTATCCATTTCGTCTTTAAACACTGACTACTATATGTGTGCCACCTGTGTTGTGGCTATGCTCCACTGGCTAAGTCGTTGTGTTGTTTTTTGCATGACGGTTATATTGAAATGCCAATAAACAAAATAAAAAAAGGATTTTGGCCAGCATCCTTAGGAGCAGCCCCATTCCCCGGTGGCAGCAGTCCATAACTTTGATATACAGTTAGATTTTAACCATTCACTGAAGAGTAAAGTCAATCTCTGGTCCTCCATCTGTTTAGACCTCACCTGTGCCAGCACATGCGCTGTATGTCCTCTCGCTTGCAGGGGTATTGCTTGCAATAAAGGACTTGGAGCCCCTCCCATTTCTTACCATTCATTGGCTTCGTTTTTGCTCTTCTTTGCTGGCCCAGTGTATGACAGGCATCACTTCCTTTTCTTTCTGTGGAGCAAGGACCAAGCACAGATTGATTCAACGTACTTAATGTCCATCCATTGAACGTGCTGTGATTGAGATGCGCATATCAGGACACATCCTCCAGTTCTCATGCTGCTTTCTCCATTTGTTCTGTTTTTAAGCACATTTGTGGATATTGTTTATCTACGCCTGCATCTTTTGGCTTACTTCTACAGCTAAAATAAAATTATATTTTAATTGGGTTAGATTAAGCCATTATGGTGTATAAATGCCACACTAACAGCACATTTACACCTTTTGATGCTCTCCACCACAAGCCCATTTCAGCCATTCATCCCCTTTATGCCTCACATGCTTGCGGTGATTTTAAGTTTGGTTTCTTGTTTAAGTTAAATTCACCGACAACTGTACAACTCTACACCAATCTACTCTATACCGATTTCGCTCTACGCCACTCCACTCTGTGCCACGGCACAGCACTCTACTCTACGCACTCCAATGAAGGCCACTTCACTCTACACATCACTGCACGCCACTCTACTCTATGCAATCCAGTCTACTGTACGGCACTCCACTTTTGCAATTCCACTGTATGCCACTTCAATCTACTCTAAGTCACTACAAACCACTTTACTCTGCACCACTCTACTCTGTGCCACTCCACGCCACTCCACTCAAGGCCATTCTATTCTGTGCCACGCCGCTCTACTCTACACTCCACAACTCCACTCTATGCCACTCCACTCTATACCACTCCACTCTATACCACTCCACTCTGCACCACTCCACTCTATGCCACTCCACTCTGTGCCACTCCATTCTATTCAATGTACTCCATGGTTCTCAACTATATGCCTCCCAACTCTACTCTATACCACTCTATTCTATGCAATTCTACTCTACATCTCACTAATCTACTCTATGCAACTTCACTCTATGCCACTATACTCTACACCACTCCACACCACACCACTCTTCGCCACTCCGCTCTATACTACTCCACTCCCCGATATGCCACCTCACTCTATGCCACGCCACTATCTTTTAGCCATAGGCGAGACTTATTGAATTTGCGAATGCTTTTTTTCATTTATGCGATTGTGTAAAATCCTTACCTTTCCTCCTGTATAACCTCACCCACTGGAGGTGCAGGTAACAAATTTGAGTCAATCAGATTACTATAATTCGTTATGTCTTGGATGACCATGGTGTTGCTAAAACAACACCAACAAATGCAAAATGCCCCTGGCAGACTTGTATGATAATGGCCTCATCTCTCATCCATATCATTAGCACTGAAAGCACTTCTGTGGCTGTCTGTTTCCAAACAAGTGAGTTTTAAGTCCCTCTTTTTGCTTCTTCGTGTCTTTTATGCTTGATGTCCTCGCTATTTACAAACTGCAGTACTTAATTTGAGCCATAGTTGCCAGTGGTGGCCACCAGCACTCATTGTTGGGCACCGGCACTTATGTTTCCGTATTAGAGATTTACCAAGCGCAAGAGAGGGAAAAACACTCAGGATGAGAAAGATGGCAAAACCTTCACAAAGGGAGAAAGCAGGAACCGGTAAGAGTGAAATAATGGGGCAGGGAGTGTCTGGTAGTGGATTAGAGCAACAGAAGGTGGATTTAAGACTACCAGCCTTGGTATTTGGTGCACCGATGTTTAATTGCACTAGCTGGCGGCTTCTGAGAAGTGCTCAGGGCACCGCCAATCTTTCTTTCACAAATTAAGCACTGAACAGCTGAGGACTTCCCATAACTAAGTTCTATCTCTCTAGAAAGGGTTGCCAAATGATGTGGTGTAGTGGCCAGACCGGCAAATTTGGAGCTGGGGAACCAAGTTTGAGTCTCGGCTCCAATAGCCTGTGATTCTGGGCAGGGCCGGACTGGGAATCAAAACAGGCCCTGGCAAACTGCTCGGCCGGCTCCCCTGGGCGGGAGGGGGGTGCGGCCGAGCTGTTTGCTAGAGCCAGTTTCAGCCGATTTTGTTACCGGTGGCCGATATTGCAGGCCCCTGGTAACAAAACGCCCCCCAGGGGTTCAAAACCGGCCCCCACCCTGGCAGCCCACCGGGAAAACGCCCAGTGCCCGCTATGGCCAGTCCAGCCCTGATTCTGGGCAAATCACCTAATCTCCCCGTGCCTACCAAAAATGAATGTGTCCTTGTGTAATGTATCTGGTGCCCATGTAAAGTGCCCCAATACCTTCGGGTCGACTTTGTGCCATATAAAACTGCAAAATAAAAAGTAGCATTGCTGAAACTAAAACAAGTCTACGACAAAGGGGACAGACAACACTGGTGCTATTTAAAAGATGAAGTAGAGGTCGAAAAAGGGATTCTATGAAGAAGTGAAACAATTTTGAGTTCAGATACTCTTTTGTTTTATTCTTTTCTTTACATGATTCAATAATAATTTCATGTAGGCATGATTTTAAGAATAGAAAAGTAAAGCAGGCAAGACGTGTTTCCACCTGTAAGATTACTGAGCCACTTCCACAGGGCTTCTTGATATTTCGTATCAGGAAGATAGTAAATCAGAAATTCTTATCCACACATAATCTATAGTACTTGATAGACCAGTTAACAAATGGCAGTGCTCGAATGCACATAAAGATAACGATAAAAAAAAGTAAGTGATCACAAAGAGGTTGACAGAAAAACTAAATATACAAAAAAAAAATTAAAAATGTACATACATTTATACTTATACATGTATAAACACACAGTGTTTGAAAAGATTCATTTCAGAATGTTCATGATAATATTTGTAAACACATATTTCAATCAATTCGGGCTGTACTCTGACTTGGGCAGCCCCAATAACAAACCAAGGCTGAAATAACAACTAGACAGGACGTGGAGAGCATTCAACACCAAATAAGGCAAGGTTTTGAGAAGGTGGCAGCCCCTCTGTATACTTTCTAGGGCGCATCCATGTTTTAAAAATGGCCGCCCTCCCTAGTTTATTGCATCTTTTCCAGACTTTGTTAGCCATTCCAAAAGCGGAATTGCGAAAAGTTTAAAAGAATGTTATTAATTTTGTCTGGGCTGCGGGGAAAAAATTATTAAAATCATACTCGCTCCTGGAGAGAGAGTGCAGTGGAGAAGAAGAGAGAGAGAGCGAGAAGGAGAAAGAGGACGAGAGAAAGAGAGAGAAAAGGCTGCCCATATACTTTGAAATACTATCAGAAGCCCACCTCCAGGGAGCAGCAGAAAGGGCAGTCAGAGAAAAGGAAAGAGGTGGCTACTGATGGACAGAGTGGTGGTGGGAAGGATAACTTGGGATCTAGCCTGGTTGATAAAGAGTCATTAACCATGGAACACCTGCTTAGCCACACCAGCGGTTGTAAAGGTCTGGGATAGCGTGGACATAAGAGGACAATTAACTACAAATCCCTTCCCTAATACACTAATTCATGGCACTCTACACTTTAAACCGGGTTTGAGAGGAGGACCCTTCTGAAAAATGTCAAAACAGGGAGGCCATAATGCTTCTGGTCTCTTTGTACAAAGTAGATTTAATATGGAATGCAAAGAAGATTTCAACATTACCGAGCAAGATAGATGGCAAAACCTAGAGCTACGTCACTGTAATGTCGTGCCCCGGGCCTGCAAATAAAACACTGCTGCACACAGGTGTGGTAGTGGTGGTCAGTGCAATGCCTGCCACGCCCAGAGCCCTCGGCTTTTTATTGATGTTCGTGCGTGCCGTCCGAGGGGACGTCGGGCTCACCCAACTCCGGCCACGCTAGGGGGGCGTGACCCTGACACACGCGCGTGGACCCTCGGGCAATGGTTCGGTCCGTTGCGCCAACATTACATTCCTCCTTTACCCAGAACTGAAACCAAACGAAACCGGTCGCCTAGCGCGACCCAACAGTTTAACAGTCTCTAAAAGTCTCATGGAAAACAAAAGGAACAGTCTTGGTTGTTCGTTGGAGGGGCAGCCTTCCCTCACTCCCACAGTTGACAGCGAGCCACAAAGTCTCTGTACCTCTGGGATGGTCGCGGGTGCGGGCGTAGGTGGTACTTGCTCTGGCTGCGCCCATCCGGTGGGGTGAGAAACATGTCCTCTGAGCTGTCCGCTTCCACCGGGTCCGGGCGGCTCGGCGCCGCTTGTGGCACCTCCTCTCTCTCAGTTGACGTAGAAGAATCCGTTCCGGCGCTCTCCGCTCTTCGGGGTTCCTCCGCTCCTGGGGGGTTCCGAGGGCTGGGAGATGGTGTTGGGTAGTAGTCTTCAAGCTCCTGGAGGTCTTCCTCCTCCTCGCGCGGGACCTTCTTGAAGAACGACACGTTTCTAGTTACTTCTTCACCGCCTCTGACGGCTGTGACCAGGGTCCCTTGTACATTGGTGACAATCCATGGGGCCAGCTCGAAGGGCAGGCGGAATTTCCCCCCGGGGTGTCGGTCTTTCACTAGCACCTGGTCGCCGACATGGATTGTACTGTCCGCTGCTCTCCTCCTCCGGGAGGCGTCTTGGTTCGTTTTTAGTCGACTTTCTGTGGAGCGGTTGGGTGGGTCTGGTGACGACTCCCACACAGGGTGGTGCGGGATAGTGTCCCGGATCGCTCGGCCCAGACACAGGTGGCTCGGGGGGACCCCGGTGGTGCAGTGGGGCGTCAGCCGGTACTCGCGCAGGAATTGGTAGAGGGCTAGCTCGACGTTGAGGCCATCTGCTAGGGCAATCTGAATAGTTTTATTTAAAGTCCTCATCAGTCTCTCAACCTCCCCATTTGCTTGCGGCCACCGCGGGGTTATGCGTCGGTGTTTGATGCGGTGGGATTGCAGGTACTCGGCCAGCTCTGTGCCGTTGAATGGTGGACCGTTGTCCGTGCGCAGCTCACTTAGGAGTCCATGGGTGGCCATGACCTTCTCCAGCTTGGGGATCACGTCTGCTGCGGCTGTTGAGGGAACGATCTCTACCTCGGGGTACCGCGAGTAGTCATCCACCACGACTAGCATGTGTCGCCCTCCAGGTAAGCTGCCGAAGTCGGCACTGGCTCGTACCCACGGGGAGGTCGGGCCGTCTTCAGTGATCACGGGTGCTGGGGGGTCGGGTAGGCTGGTCGCCAAACACACTGGGCACCGCTGGACCGTATCTTCTACCAACTTGTCGAGTCCCGGGAACCAGAGCTTGCACCTGAGGCGGTTCTTCGACTTGACGATGCCTTGGTGAGCGCCATGCGCCAGGAGGGCGGCTCGTTGCGTGAGGCTGCCGGGCAGTACCAGGCGGGGGCCTCCCAGGAGACAGCCTTCAGGGGACACCGACAATTCGTTCCTGACGAGGTAGAGCGCCTTCAGTGACGCTTGAGCCTCGGGCGTGCGAAAGGACGACGGGCTTTGGAGCGGCTTCCAATCTCCAGACGCGACCGCTCGGATGGCCATCTGAAGACAGTCGTCTTCTTTGGTAGCCAGCGCCACCTCCTCTAGGGACATCGGCAGGGGTCGGGACCTTTCCACAATCATCCGGACATACTCCTCGGTGGCGGCCGCCTCCGTGGCTTCCGCGTCCGTGGCCGGGCGGGCGTGTCTGGACAGGAAATCTGCTGGATTTCGGGCGCCTGGTCGGTACTCTACAGTGAATTGGAACTCTTGGAGCTGGAGGACCCATTTCTCTATCCGCGGGGGAGGGCGTGATGATGAGCCTTGGAACAGCGGGACTAGGGGCTTGTGATCAGTGATCACCACAAACGGGTGTCCATACAGGTAGATGTGGAAGTGGCGGCACCCCCACAGGATCGCAATGGCCTCCTTCTCGATCTGCGAGTACCGCTGCTCCGTTGGCGTGAGTGTTCTGCTTGCGTACGCGACGGGGGCCCACTCTCCACACCTCTGCTGCTGGGCTAGCACGGCTCCTAGGCCTGTCGGGCTGGCGTCCACTATGAGTTGTGACTCGAGCCGGGGGTCGAAGTATGCCAGGGTGGTGTCAGCTGAGAGCGCCTCTTTGGTTCTCTGGAACGACTCTTGCTGTGCTGGGCCCCACTCCCAGGTGGAGGAGGCTTTGGTGAGGTCGCGGAGGGGCCCAGTGAGGTCAGACAGGTCTCGGATGAACCTCCCGCAGTACGTGACCATTCCCAGGAAACTGCGGACAGCTGTCACGGAGGTAGGCGCGGGGGCTGCGTGTATGTCCTTAACCTTATCCGGGTCCGGGCCTATCCCTTGGTCGGAGAATCGGTATCCGAAGAAGCTAATGTCTTTGCGCAGGAAATCACATTTGTCTCTGTGGAGGGTTAGGCCTCGTTCCTGCAGCCGGGAGAACACTGCTCGGAGGCGTCGGATATGTTCATCCAGAGTTGGGGCGTGGACGAGGATGTCGTCGCTGACGTTCAAGACGCCGTCTAGCCCTTGCAGGACATTCTGGATAATGTTCTGGAACACCTCCGCTGCGCTCGAGATCCCAAAATTGAGCCGGGTGTAGCGCCAGAGGCCGGCGTGCGTGGAAAAGGTGGTGATTGGGCGGGAATCGGGGTGCAACGGGATCTGGTGATATCCCGACCTCAGGTCCATTTTGGAGAACCATTTGGAGCCTGATAGCTCTCCAACGATGTCGTCGATGGTCGGCGTCAGGTGGCGCTCGCGCCTGATGGCCAGGTTGGGGACGCGCATGTCCACGCAGATCCGCACTGCATCCGGCTGTTTCGGCTTTTTCGCCACCACGATGGGTGACACCCATGGGGTGGGTCCGCTCACTCGTTCGATAATTCCCGCTTGCTCCAGTGTCCGTAGTTCTGCTTCCACTTTGGGTCGTAGGTGGAACGCGATGCGTCGATGCCGGAGGGCTACTGGGGCGACTGTCCTGTCGATGTGGAGGTGTATGGCAGGTCCTTTGAGGCACCCGATTCCGTCAAACAGGGCCGCATGCTCCTGCACCAGATGGTCTAGGTTGCTGGTTTGGACGGTGAGGGCGAAGTGGATCAGGCCCAGGTCTTGGGCTGTTCGGCACCCCACTAGGAATCCCGTCCCTTCCTGTGACACATATATTTTGGTTGGCAGCCGAGTGGTGTCGTGGGATAGGTCTGTCCTGAAAACCCCGCACAGGCGTAGGGGGCGATGGGTGCCGTAGGCGTACACTTGCACCCTCGTTGGCCGGAGTGGTGGAGCGCTCCTCAGCGTCCGGTACACGCTGGCCACCATCAGGTTGATGGAGGCACCGGTGTCGATCAGAGCAGGTACGGCCTGGTCCTGTACCGAGACTGTGCACATGGGTCCGGCTGATGGCGTCGCGGCCAGGGTGTTGAGCATCCGCACGACATGTACCGAGGCGACATCCGCTTCGTCGTCGTCATCCATGTCGCTGTTAGCGGAGGTGCTGGGTAGGGGTGCCAGCTGTCTCACCCTCCTAGGCGGGCCTCCTTGCTTCTTTCTTGACGTGGACAGGCACACACTCGCAAAATGGTTGGCTTTGCCACATGCGCTGCAGATTTTGCCTTGGGCCGGGCACGCTCCTTTGTGCGGTGTCGCTCCTCCACACCACACGCAGGCTCGGCTGGGAGACGGCTGGACAGGTCTCGGGCTCCTCCGCTGGGGATGCTTCGTGCGAGTGTCGGCTACCTCCGCCGTGATAGCACACCGGTTCCGTTTTGATGGTGACCGCCGGCTTCGGCTCCATGTGCGCGGCTCTGGCCTTGGACAGTTCCTTCGAGCGCCCTAGCGTGAGGATGTCGCGCATGGGCATGTTGTCCGCCTCCAGTACCCTTTCACGGAGTTTGGACGACGCGCAGCCTTGGATGAACTGTGCGCGGATCTCGTCGTCCGCATCGGGGAGCGTGCACGTGCTGGCTAGTTTTTTTAGCCTGGCGTAGAAGACATCTACCGACTCCTCCGGGAGTTGGCGGGCCTGGCGGAGCAGGAAGCGTTCATAGTCCGCGCTTGCGAACGGTTCAAAGTACGCTGTGATGGCGTCGCGTAGCGTGGCGTAGGTCATGGGCGGCCCACCCTCCACCACGTCTTTTGAAATGTCATGGATCGCCTCACCTCCCAGGTGTAACAGCATGGCGCGCCTCCGCACCACTGCGACTTCCGCCGCCACGAAGTAGTTCTCCAAACGTTCCACCCATTTCTTCCAGCGTGCAGCTTGAGACGTCGGGGTGCCAGTGACTTCGAAAGGTTCGAGGGGGGGCACGTTGGCCATGTTCGCCGAAGGCGGCAGCCGGGGGCGTCACCGACTCACCGCTGGGGCACACCGCTCACCCAGGCGTCGTCCGCAGGCAGGTAGGTCGAGTGGAGGGCCAGGGGCCGTCCGGGGGGGCGCAGGGTCAGCCAGGGACTTCCTCCACAGCAAAAACGGGCCTCACGCGAGATGCGTGAAGAATGGCAGGGCCGTGCCACGTGTTGCACGCGAGATGCGGGAGAGTCGGCAGGCGGGTCCCAGCGTTCCGCGTGCGCAGGCCCCGTAGAAGAGGCAGGCAGCCGGAGGGGAAGGAAGCAGTCTTCGGAGTCCGGGGAAACCGCTGGGAGCATCGGCAATCAGGTGAGGCCAGCGGGGGACCTCGCAGGGCAGCCAAGGGGGCCAGAGGCAGCGCGGGGGCCGGACCAATAGCAGGTGGCACGAACCGCTCCTTGGGCAAGAGCGTGGGTTCGATATCGCGCGATGGGGTGGCGAGACCACCTCGTCGCCAGTGTAATGTCGTGCCCCGGGCCTGCAAATAAAACACTGCTGCACACAGGTGTGGTAGTGGTGGTCAGTGCAATGCCTGCCACGCCCAGAGCCCTGGGCTTTTTATTGATGTTCGTGCGTGCCGTCCGAGGGGACGTCGGGCTCACCCAACCCCGGCCACGCTAGGGGGGCGTGACCCTGACACACACGCGCGGACCCTCGGGCAATGGTTCGGTCCGTTGCGCCAACATTACAGTCACTAGGGTCAGTTTCCAACTAATATGGAGGCAGCCAATGGGTTAGTGACACTATTTAAAGCTTTTTCTAGGCGATATGAGAGAGCCACAAAGTTGAACCCAAACAAGTATAATATCCTTCCTAGCAGCACTTGAGCAGAAGCGTGGGCTATCCGAAGAGCCACTCCTCCATGAGGTAAAGCGTTGAGTCAATCTGTGGGATGATTCTCAGCCTACATAATGCGGCATCAGTGGTACCTACCACCCGACTGCTTACAGAAAACTCCAAGTGCATGTTCGGGATGCACGACTCGGTGAACTCCTTTGCACATATCTGGTGGGAATGCTCATGAATCCAAATGAATTGGAAAGAGGTTGTGGGACCCACCAAGGAGGTTATGGACTTCCTGGTTCTAGAAGATCCAAACTTAATTATTTTGGGAGTGAGACACCCCTACTTAGAGGGATTGAAAAGAGACACTGTGGACACCACTATAGCAAATGTTGTGTGCAGAAAAAATGCAGATAGTTCATTTTTTACAGTTTTATACAGCGTGAACTTGACCCAAGGATATCAGAGCGCTTTACATGGGCACCAGGTCAGTTACAGACGGACATATGAATTTGTTTTAGGCAGAGGTAGATTAAGTAATTTGCCCAGATTTAGAGGATGCTTGAATCACAGGATGCTTGAGCCTCCCGCCAGACTCAAACCTGGTTCCCCAGCTTCAAAGTCGGCCACCCTAGCCTTTAGGCCACATCCTCTCCCCTGGAATCAAACAGGATTCTGGGAATAACGTGATTGTTCCAAAAAATGTTGGCAGCTGATGGTAATGGAGAAACTACCTAGTGATCTACTGGGCAGAAAATGTCAGATTTGGGACCTATGGTAAAAATCAACAAGATTGAAACTCTCAAGTTTAAAATCAATGAGGTTGAGGGCACTACATTTGTTAGCTTCGTACATCTTTAAATCTGAATGATGTACCTGTACATGTTATTATCACAGGTGATATTTAACCGAATACCAAGGATTTCAGAACCCCTTCCGGGGGGCACTAGCCAAACTGGAGCTACTGGGCCCAACTGTTGGGATTGAGGACTCTTAAACCTGTTGTCCAAGGGCCCAATTTAATATGGATCCTCAGCAACTGGACCAAGTACCCCTTCAGCAGTTGACTCTCAGTAGTAGCGTGTGTCGAGCAGTCCAAAACTTCTTGAGGGGGTGGTGGATACAGGGGACTGAATACAGGCTTGTTTAATACCAGTGATAAATGATTGTGCAGTCAAATACTTGCTGTTTTAGAAAAAAGAGTATGTATATACGAACACAAAGTGAAATACAGTATACACAAACAATACACACAGCCCACTGAGCTCAGGGCTCCAGTGTTTAATGGCAGTCTCCTGAGTCTGGCTTCCCTCTCAATAGTGCTAGTGGTTATTCCCCATTCACTATAGGCAAAATTCAGGTTAAGCCCCACTACTAGTAGTCTGAGTCTCGGGAGTCCCACTGCGACACTTTCAAAGTCAAAAGTGTAATAGTGCACGAAGAGCTTTGCGGCAGAACAAGTTGCCCCAGGTCTTCTGGCCTGCGATCAGTCTTACCTGCTCTTGCAGAGGTGGCGCTACCAGAGTACCCATTAGGCATTTCAGTCTTGGGTGCTATGGAAGGGCTACAGCGGCTGCTGACGGTGAGTAGCAGTCGCAGCTCGCAGGGGCAGTGATTGGGCTTCCATGGTGCTTCCTCCATTGAGACGGTAAGTTTCACTGATTCTTCTCATTGGTGGAGGGAACAGTCGCTCTCTTCTGATCCTTAGTTGGGTCTCAGGGTTGCAAAGATCCCTTCAGTGTCCCCTCTTCTCGACTGCGGCAGAACCAGGAAATGCCCCTTGTTCTTCATGGTGTCCCCCTCTGGCAGTGGCCTTACTCCGCGCACGGGCAATGGCCTGATCGGCACAGCAGTAACGTCCTCTTGCTCCGGAAAACAGTCCGCCACAGAAGGAGCTACTCCAAATCTGGTAGTCCCGCAACACAGGCCGGGGGTGTGACTTGAGGTTCACACCACTGTCAGCCACAGGGATATGTGAATCAAAAGGTTACCCCAGGCTCCCAACCATACTCTTTATGATTCTCTTATCATCCCCACCTCCTTTCTGCGATGTGCTCAGGCCAATTTCCAGTGACCGCTCCCTGAATCAAAGAGAACCTTTTGAAGTGTACTGAAGAGCCTGGCTCTCCTTCCTCCGGTATGTGTCCCACCCAGCTCAAGGGAATTCAGCAATCCACAAATCTGTCTTGGGGGAGGTTGTTCCTTTAGTTCCTCATGCCCCTGCAGTCAGCACCAGGAGGGCATTTTAATGAAGATTGAAGCGCAGCACAGCAAGTCAGCTCACTGCACTGTCCTGCATCACAGGGAAAGGGCAGGAATGCGCCGTATTCCTGTCCTTTCCCCCTGCACTGGCGCACAATGGGCCACCTAGCACCAATGCAGGCACCGACGCACCATAGAGCATGGGTGCCTGTGTTGTATATAGGACTGTTTTTGTGCAGGAAGGGGCACTTTCCTGCACAAAAGCAATCCTTAGATGCATATTCCTCTTTCTATGTGTGCTGCATAATCCAGCACACTTAGAAAGAGGAAGTAGCGAGGAGCAATAAAGATATTTATCCTTCTTATGCCGCTCATGCGAAGGTGTATGGTTTCAACACATTCCCAGGTTTTCTTGGTTTGGTAAATCTGGAAATGCATCAAAAATCAAGGAAGTTCCACCCAACACCCATAGAATGCCTCCCTTGTTTGTAGAAATGCGATGCAGTGATTTGCGCTGTTTTGCATTACTCCAGATTTATGAAGTCATTTAAAGCCACACAAAGTGGCTTTGCGTGGTTTCATAAATCTGACTTAAAGGGTTGCGTCACACATGTACCACGGTGCCTTGTGGAAGCATGCCACGAGTCTCATAAATATATATGGTAACTTTATTTCGGTCAAAAGACCATAAAAGTGCAATAAAATATGTACAAGTACAAAAATAAAACCATAAATACAAACAAAGTTTTTGAAAAGTTATTAAACAATAAGTTATCATGGATAAATAGTAGAAGAAAAAGATAGAAGCACAAAAGACCATTACATTATGTTTATAAAACCCAGCCTTCTCCGCCACATACCATATAAAAAGCGGGAAACTACAAAGACAATGAGAGGATCAGTGTCATAAGTTAAAACTCTGCAGGCTTGTGCACATTGTCTAAGACCCAAATTTTTGCACAGAGGAATAAGCCAACATTTTCGAATCGCACTGTATGCTGGACAAAAGAACAAGATATGCACAATATCTTCATTGCAAGTTTTACAAGCAGGACAATTACCCTCCATCGATTTTTCCCATCTAGATGTCAGCGCCCCAATTGGAAGAAAACCATGTCTCAGCTGAGTATATAGTTTTCTTGCCAATGGAGGCTGTACTAAGTCCAAGAATACCTCCATCTTAGATTCAATTTTCACCAATAGGAACTCAGAGGTCAACCTGCCCAGGGAGGTTGAACAGTGTAATGTTTTAAGGTTATAAGATCTAACAGCTGCCAATATCACAGACCTTTGAGTCCGAGGCACAAAAGGTCAGAAACCCATCTAGGACCCGCTGGATGCCCGATGATGTCCGCGACAACAGCAAAGTGTCGTCCGCGAACATCAGAGCGGGCACCCGACCAGAGGCCAATCGCGGGGCATCATTGTCCCTGAGACTATTTAGTTCATCTATCAGTCCATTAACATATAGGCTGAAGAGTGTAGGGGCCAGTACACAGCCCTGGCGTACCCCCCGAGTTACAGGGAAACGAGCCGATAGTTCCCCATTCTTCCCACACCTCACCTGTGCAAAGTTCCCTGTATGAAATCGGATCAATACATCTAGTAAATAGGTTGGGAGACCAAGTTCCTCCAACACCATCCAGAGCTTTTCCCTAGGAACCAGATCAAATGCGGCCCGCAGGTCCACAAAAACAAGGTAGAGGCTGCCACCCTCTACTCTTGCAGTTTTCCAATATAGGACCTGGAGCCGGAAGATCTGGTCCAAGGTTGAAACACCTGTTCTAAATCCGGATTGTAAGGGAGTCAGTATTTTATTCTCCTCCATCCAGCCTAACAATCTATCCAATAAAATTCTGCCCAACAGTTTTTGAGTAGTATCCAATAAACTGATGGGTCTATAATTGGATGGGACTAGTGGGCAGCCCTTCTTAAAGATGGGAACAATCTCGGCTCCAAGCCAGGTGTCCGGCAATGCGGAGCCTTGCAGAACCGCATTGAACAGAACCACCAGGTATGGAGCCCAGATTTTTGGTTGGGAACGGAAGAGGTCGCCCGGGAGCTTGTCAAGTCCTGGTGCTTTATTTAGGGGCAGTCTCTCAATTGCAGATTCCACTTCCTTAAAAGAAATGGAATCTAAGTAATTAGTGTCGATCCTATCCTGAGGGTCCTGCAAGCTTATCCCTTTCCGAGTACCCAAAAATCCCGGCAGACTATATTCATGGGGGGAGTCTAAGGGCGCAAGAGTCCCAGGAGCTAGTATATTATCCTGGTCCTGACACACAAAAGCCCTCGAATCAAGACTTGTGTAAAGTGCTTTAAAATGCGCCTCCCACACTAGGGGAGCAATATTTGAGACCCCTTCCTCTCTCGCCCCACTCATCGTTGAGGTGGCGATGCCCCAAAAGGTCTTAGAATCCTTTGTGAGGAGTGCTTGTCTCAGGTCGTTCCATCTGGATTCCTCCCACTCTCTCTTACCCGTGGTTAATTCCTTCTTATGCAGCATTCTAGATGCTCTGATTTTAAGAGTGTCTTTAGATTTAATTGCTGCAAGCAAATCTCTCTTTGCTACTTTACAAGCATGGTCATACCAGGGGTGTGTTCTAGGCCTTGACTGCCTAGTCCCAGTAACTGGATAGAATACCTCCCCTAGGCTCGTAGTCAACTTCCTATGTATCTCTATAGCCTGCCCAAAGGAATTAAAGCCCCCCATTTCACTTATGAGCGGAGTAGCAATCTGATAGATTTCTGCAACTCGAATCGGGGATTCCACACATGTTGGCCACTTAACCCTTCTCCTGTTGTTAGATATAATAAAAGGTGGTGCAGCCAGGTTTGCGCTTGATTCTGGGTTGGTTAAGCCAAATGCACCAGGTTTAAGCGTCAGGACCAGAGCATTATGGTCACTGTCGTGTCTTAATACAACCCTAAAATCTTTAAGCTTGTCCCAGTGTTTAGCTTCCAACAAAATATAATCTATAATGGAAGTACTATTAATCCTGTTATATGTGGGTAGACCGGAGTTAACATTATCGGACATTCCATTGCACGCCCTTAAAGACGTTGCCAGTGTGAAGGATTTAATTTGCAAAACCAACTTGGTCCAAGCCCTTACTGGGGTAATCGTGGAAACCGGAATGCACCAAAGCGAGTCGACTTCATCTTGATCGCACTGCTCAGGATCGCTCAGAGGTTCGTATTGACAATTAAAATCGCCACCCAAAATTATCGATATTGAGGGATCAAGTGACTGAATGAAAAGGTCAAGTGCAATAATAGTACTCGATTCCTTTCCATTCATGGTAGGCCTAGAATAAATGTTTATAATGGCCACTCGTGATTTATCAAGTAGAATTAATAGAACACATTGAATATCTGGGGAATTTGTTTCGAGATGAATAGCCCGTATACCTAGATGTAATCCTACCCATATGGATAGTCCACCCGAAGGGCGGCCCTTGCCCCTGGAAACTGCAGGAGTATCAAAGGTCGCAAAACCAGGACTTACACTCCCCTCCAGGGCCCAGGTCTCTTGCATCAAACAAATATCGTACATGGCCATAAAGGCGGACCACTCTGGTACAAGTAATTTGTTCTTTAGTCCGCTATATTCCATGAAAGGATCTTAATGCACCCTTCCATCGCTTTTTCTAAACCTTGCTCGTCTTCCCTGTTCTTTTGGGGGGCCCTGATCTAGGATACCTTCTACTCTCTTATCCACCCTCCTAGCATCAGTGGGGCGAAGATCATCACCAGTGGGTAGGGACAAAATATCCTCCACTAATCCAAAACCAACCATGCATTCACTATTAATCGATTCTGGAATAGGGGTTTCAGTCTGAGTCAGTCAATCAACCTCCTCTAGGACACTGAACCTATTCCAGTGGGTGTACGACTGAAAAGTCGGAATGGGGTCTAAGGGACACTCCCCAAATGACTTCCAGTGTCGATTCCTATTAGATGGTGGATAGTGATTCCTATCATGTTGGGGCCTCTGGATATAATTCGAATTATTATTGGAGGTCTGATTAAAATAAGACAGGTGCAGTGGAAATATCTGAGAATTCCGCCAAAAAGGGGCTTTGCAGATATAGTCCACTGCGGAAGGGTCCCTAAAATTTATTGTTATAACATCTCCTGCCACTGTTTTGGGACCCCTCCCAATCCAATCTATTCTTCTCACCGCCAGTATTTCCCCTGAAATATTAGGAGGGAGAGGTCTATTTATGCTCAACCACTGAATGCACTTATTTTTAAGATCAGTCTCATATTCTCTTTTCCCCTCTCTAAGTACCGGAACACCTACTAAAATTACCACATATGGTTGGGCTTCTGGAGGCAGATTTATTGAAGGCAACTGGCAAGAGACTGCCCTGGACTGAGCAGATCTCGTTGACAATAATGTACCAGTTTTTTCCAGAATTTTGTCCTCCTTAGAATGTGGTCTAGAATTACCAACTGGGACCTCTGTAGACTGGGAGGTATGACCTAATACATTTGAAATAGAAGGGGGTGGTGGCACGGAACTTACAGGGTTAGGAATAGTTGTTGGGATCCCTAAATTTTTGTTCTGTGCTACTGGGATATTAAGTGTAACTACCCCCGGACAAGGGGCCTCTATAGTCCCACTACCAGATGCAGAAGATGCTAAATTATCATGGGGAATTATTGACTTCGTTGTTCCCACCACCCTATTATTTAAAATGGAAGCTATTCTATCCAGTTTCGAAACTAAAGGTTTAATATGGGTGACAATAGTCTGCTCCAAGCATGCCTGAAGATCAGCCACCATATTGGTGACCCAGCACGGTACCCCTAGTTGTGGATACAGGGTACTATCGGATGGGGTCACCAAATTATGGTTGGCCAATGTTTTGTTGCCCATTTTTTTTTTTTTTTGGGGAGACTATTTTTCCTCATCTTAGGTCCTGGCTTCCCGGATTTCGCAATTGATGCAGGGGAGGAAGGAGTCAGGGTAAAGTGTGGATCTTCAACATTTCTAGGAAACTCCACTAGGGCCTGCCCTATTTCCTCGTCTCTTAGAATTTCGAGAGGCATCTGTGTACATGGCAACTCAGCATAAGTAGATGCAAGGTAGGAATTTGAGACCATAGGATCAATAGTAATTACTGAGCAATCCCCTCCTTGATCTTGTAGACATACTGTGGGAGTAAGGGATAGTCTCCTTTCAGTGTTTTCAATTGCATTGGCCACGACCCCAATTGTTTGTTGTAGCATTTTATCAATAGCCGTCAGCGTTGGTAAGGGCTGAGGCAATGCTGCGTGCAATCTAGTGTTCGGGCGGTACGCAGCTAACTTTGATATCTTGCCCGATTTACTCATTTTTACAAATGATATATTAGCTACAGTTAATCAAATGAATTAACGAATACGAGAGGAAGTCCCGCACAAGTCAAATATAGCACAAGGGAACCATTAACACCCTGACAGTCAGGTAATAGTGGCAACAGCTATAAATGTCCCAGTAGGAATACCTTTATATTTTCCTTCCAATCACGCCTATTCCTTGGATGCTTGGATGGCAGTGTGTTAAGGAGGTGGCCCAGCCCGGCCTCCTCCGGTCCCCTGACGGCCACAGACGGCCCGCCCTCTGCCCGGGCTCAGCCCGGCGCGTCCCGCGCGCGTCCTCGCGGGACGGGAGGCGTTCAGCTGTTTAATAGCACCTCCGGGCGCAAGTAGCGTCGTCAGAGGTGCGCCGGTGGTAGCTGGGGCACCTGGAATATGTAGTTGAAAGCCGTTGCCCTCACGGCGTGCGATGGATGATAGCTCTCCCCAGCGCCGTTCCCCTCACGGCGGAGATTGCTGGTGGAGAAAAGAATTATACAGGGCCCACTGGAAACTTTCGAAACACTCAGAGCACTCGGCGCTCAGCTGTTTAATAGCGCCTCCGGGCGCAAGTAGCGTCGTCAGAGGTGCGCCGGTGGTAGCTGGGGCACCTGGGATATGTAGTTGAAAGCCGTTGCCCTCACGGCGTGCGATGGATGATAGCTCTCCCCAGCGCCGTTCCCCTCACGGCCGAGGTTGTTTTGTGGAGAAAAGAATTATACAGGGCCCACTGGAAACTTTCGAAACACTCAGAGCGCTCGGCGCTCAGCTGTTTATTAGCGCCTCCGGGCGCAAGTAGCGTCGTCAGAGGTGCGCCGGTGGTAGCTGGGGCACCTGGGATATGTAGTTGAAAGCCGTTGCCCTCACGGCGTGCGATGGATGATAGCTCTCCCCAGCGCCGTTCCCCTCACGGCCGAGGTTGTGTGGTGGAGAAAAGAATTATACAGGGCCCACTGGAAACTTTCGAAACACTCAGAGCGCTCGGCGCTCAGCTGTTTAATAGCGCCTCCGGGCGCAAGAAGCGTCGTCAGAGGTGCGCCGGTGGTAGCTGGGGCACCTGGGATATGTAGTTGAAAGCTGTTGCCCTCACGGCGTGCGATGGATGATAGCTCTCCTCAGCGCCATTCCCCTCACGGCCGAGGTTGTCTGGTGGAGAAAAGAATTATACAGGGCCCACTGGAAAGTTTTGAAACACTCAGAGCGCTCGGCGCTCAGCTGTTTAATAGCGCCTCCGGGCGCAAGTAGCGTCGTCAGAGGTGCGCCGGTGGTAGCTGGGGCACCTGGGATATGTAGTTGAAAGCCGTTGCCCTCACGGCGTGCGATGGATGATAGCTCTCCTCAGCGCCGTTCCCCTCACGGCCGAGGTTGTCTGGTGGAGAAAAGAATTATACAGGGCCCACTGGAAACTTTCGAAACACTCAGAGCGCTCAGCTGTTTAATAGCGCCTCCGGGCGCAAGTAGCGTCATCAGAGGTGCGCCGGTGGTAGCTGGGGCACCTGGGATATGTAGTTGAAAGCCGTTGCCCTCACGGCGTGCGATGGATGATAGCTCTCCCCAGTGCCGTTCCCCTCACGGCCGAGGTTGTCTGGTGGAGAAAAGAATTATACAGGGCCCACTGGAAACTTTCGAAACACTCAGAGCGCTCGGCGCTCAGCTGTTTAATAGCGCCTCCGGGCGCAAGTAGCGTCGTCAGAGGTGCGCCGGTGGTAGCTGGGGCACCTGGGATATGTAGTTGAAAGCCGTTGCCCTCACGGCGTACGATGGATGATAGCTCTCCCCAGCGCCGTTCCCCTCACGGCCGAGGTTGTCTGGTGGAGAAAAGAATTATACAGGGCCCACTGGAAACTTTCGAAACACTCAGAGCGCTCAGCGCTCAGCTGTTTAATAGCGCCTCCGGGCGCAAGTAGCGTCGTAAGAGGTGCGCCGGTGGTAGCTGGGGCACCTGGGATATGTAGTTGAAAGCCGTTGCCCTCACGGCGTGCGATGGATGATAGCTCTCCCCAGTGCCGTTCCCCTCACGGCCGAGGTTGTCTGGTGGAGAAAAGAATTATACAGGGCCCACTGGAAACTTTCGAAACACTCAGAGCGCTCGGCGCTCAGCTGTTTAATAGCGCCTCCGGGCGCAAGTAGCGTCGTCAGAGGTGCGCCGGTGGTAGCTGGGGCACCTGGGATATGTAGTTGAAAGCCGTTGCCCTCACGGCGTGCGATGGATGATAGCTCTCCCCAGCGCCGTTCCCCTCACGGCCGAGGTTGTCTGGTGGAGAAAAGAATTATACAGGGCCCACTGGAAACTTTCGAAACACTCAGAGCGCTCGGCGCTCAGCTGTTTAATAGCGCCTCCGGGCGCAAGTAGCGTCGTAAGAGGTGCGCCGGTGGTAGCTGGGGCACCTGGGATATGTAGTTGAAAGCCGTTGCCCTCACGGCGTGCGATGGATGATAGCTCTCCCCAGCGCCGTTCCCCTCACGGCCGAGGTTGTCTGGTGGAGAAAAGAATTATACAGGGCCCACTGGAAACTTTCGAAACACTCAGAGCGCTTGGCGCTCAGCTGTTTAATAGCGCCTCCGGGCGCAAGTAGCGTCGTAAGAGGTCCGCCGGTGGTAGCTGGGGCACCTGGGATATGTATTTGAAAGCCGTTGCCCTCACGGCGTGCGATGGATGATAGCTCTCCCCAGCGCCGTTCCCCTCACGGCCGAGGTTGTCTGGTGGAGAAAAGAATTATACAGGGCCCACTGGAAACTTTCGAAACACTCAGAGCGCTCGGCGCTCAGCTGTTTAATAGCGCCTCCGGGCGCAAGTAGCGTCGTCAGAGGTGCGCCGGTGGTAGCTGGGGCACCTGGGATATGTAGTTGAAAGCCGTTGCCCTCACGGCGTGCGATGGATGATAGCTCTCCCCAGCGCCGTTCCCCTCACAGCCGAGGTTGTCTGGTGGAGAAAAGAATTATACAGGGCCCACTGGAAACTTTCGAAACACCAAATATGCAACTCTGTTTCCCAAAATGGATTCCAGGATCTTCCATGTGATGTACCATTCACAGGCCCTCAAACACACAGCACACACGTGCAATCATACGCGCTGCACAGTGATCCATGCCAACCTGATGTAGGCCAAGGGTGAGCTAAGCACACAGCAGTGGACCGTCACACGTGAACCTTTAGGCCTCACTCCAATGACAGATGAAAAGGTCTATTCACACCTACTGATCTCTACAGTGTGCTGCCACTACTGTGCTCATGCTATTGAACTCATGACATAGGCAATGGATTTTCACCTTCATGAGGGTAGCACTTTGGGCGCCCCTCCCGGTCCAACTAGACCACAATCCGTGAGAGAAGCCTATATCGATATCCGTGTTTGCCAGTGACAACAAAAATCAGCATCAGGGATCCAGACATCGTTGGGCAGGGGTGCAAATCCATCGCCATGAGAGGGACTTTTCCATCCCAAAAAAGGAGAATTCACTGAACATATCAGACAGCAACACAATAAAAGATAACACCTGCAGAAATACACTCAGCACCTGCGAGAGGTAGAGGGTGGCAGGGGATATAATTATTGTGTATGAACGTACAACTGTTGATCTTAAAATAGTTTTCAAAAATCATCTGAGTCTCTTAACTTTATGTTCCGTTGCAAAGTCCCTCCTGCCTTACAATTACAATAAATTGAAGTTCTGTAGATTGACTCAAGGTCATACAGATATTATGGTATATTATGAATTCTGATCAGCAAGTAATTCAAACTTTGTACGTTATAAAATGTGACATTTGTTTAACAATTTAATATAGTTAATTTAGTATTTGGTTTAGTTAAAAAAAAGTATGTCAATGGGGGGTCCTTGAGTGATGTTTATGTACAACAAAAAGCAGAGAGTAAAGGACCGCCAAGACGCCTTAGGGCAATAGTTGCGCTTTATAAATTTTATTTACAATACATGTCCACAACAACAGTCTTAGTAGACTCCTGCCCTGGTCGACATTTGTGTCCAAGAGGGTGTTTCACAGGTGTTATCAAAAGTGGATATGAATACTGAAAGCTGCACATTCCAAACAATAGAATTGATTGGGTACATGAGGTCAATCCTCTTGTGTGTTGTGAGAGGTAAAGGTAAGTCATTTGTGGTGACTTACGGTATTTTTGATTTTGTGGTGGCTAAACAGTTGTGGTCATCAAAGTGCATTTCTGTGCCAATCCAGTATGTACTTACTACTAAAGATAAAAAGCAGTTAAAGGAATGTTTCAAGTGGGTGTTCAGTGCCAAATATGTCGCGTTGAAGGGGTGTACACATCACATTATTGTGGGATGGTCGGTGCCTTCGTGGTTTGATTTGACAAGGGTACCACTGCTCTAGCTGGGAAATTCAATGCTGGATGAGTATTCAAAGCAGGACATTAATTAGTTATTGGCACGCACAGCCTTGTCAAGCAATAGGATTTGTTCATAAACTCTGAGCCTGAATGTGGCCATTTTGATCACTAGTTATCCTTTGTCCACTCTTCATGAGAACCGTGTTACATTGGAGAATGCCACTCTATATTCACTATGCTTGTGTTCCATCAGGTTGTGCTGCATGAGTAATCCAAATATTTTGTTGTATTATATCATCTTATTTTATTTATTTATTTATTTATTTGTGGTTTTATAAATCGCGCACCAGATCTAGTTGGACAGGAGAACGCTTTACCTATTCCTTGCACCAGGGAGGATTTGATCACGTTTTCTCAAGTTTGGCGTAAGTTGCTGCTGAATAATCACTTTTAGTTATTTCATAGCTGCCAAGACATCTTTGGATTCCTGAGATGGAACATCTAGTAGCGAGTCACTCTATGGGAAGGAATCATGTAGAGAGAGTTTTACTTCGCTAACAAAGAAATGGGAGATTTCTTCTCAATTTTCTTAGGTGTTCTTTGCACCAAGAAGCCTGCCCCTTTCCACGCAAGATCCCTTTTGCGCTGGACAGTAAATCCTCTTCCCAGACGTTGAGTAACTTACATGACTTTGGTTTGGAGCAAAGTCTTAGTAATTATGCTCCATTGTTTTTCCTAGGGAAAAAGAAAGCGAAAGAGAAAGAGAGACACACATCTAAAAAGTGCGAGTTGGCAAATTACACATCCATATCACTAATGCAACATTGTAATTATCCTGTACTTCACACTCCTTTTGGAGATGACCATACAGGAGCAGTTTGACTTGCATTTGAAAATTTAGGAAAGGGTGTGGAGTTTGCGCCACAGTGCAGGTCTTTAACTTGCATGATGAAGTTATTCAGAGATGAAGGAAGGGTTAATATGAGCTAAGCTTTTATTTTGAAAACTATCTCTTGACCTATGAACCCAGCGTGCTGCAAATTGCATTTGGGATGGGGCAGAAATTATCATGGGGTGCCTGGCCCCTCCAGGCCTCCTGTGGCTCCTGCCTTGGTGAGATGGCACCAGTAAGTGTGAAAGAGAGGAATAATGTTTGTTCTAATGATTTGATAGTGTGAGGTACCTGTAGGAGATGTGGAGGAAAGAGGTGGGAGAAGATCTTGCATTGGAAGACATTGGGGCATATTATCAAGACAGGCGATAAAATTATCGCTGCTTTAGCGGCAGAACACTGCCGCTAAAACGGCGATAATGGGCTTGATAATATGCTCTATGGAATTCCAATTGAAGCCCATGTTAGATGTGAAGGACATCTAACCTGAGCTTCAATTGGAATTCCATAGAGCATATTATCAAGCCCATTATCGCCATTTTAGCGGCAGTTTTCTGCCGCTAAAGTGGCAATAATTTTATCGCCTGTCTTGATAATATGCCCCTCGAAGTGGTATTTATCAACAGGATGGCCAATAGAGACATCTTTGTTGGAGAGTGACAGGAGAAACACAAGGGTAAGAACGCTTCGTGGGAAGAAACGTGATGATTGCAAAGTGAACCAGAGGAGAGGCAGCACCAGGGAACTACCATTCCCAAAGTCCCCAGCGGAAGGAAGCCCTGCCCCGCTCACACTGGGAATAGATGAAGACAGAGGCAGCCAGGCTACTCCTTGTGGCTCTCCAGTAAGAAATGTGGTGGAGAAGGTTATTCATAGCAGAGTTCCCAAAGACTTAAGAACTGAGTTTGGCAAACATCACTGCTGAAGAAGTCCTGATGGGCTGGGGCACTGTATTGAAACTGGCTATGCCGCTGAAAGGGGTAAAGATGTCGCCATGTAATGCAGCCTAGAGAGGCATGGGCGGCCTTTGTGGACATGCAGCATTAGGGGACGCCCTCCCTCCCTGCCTGCTGGGTCGGTGGGGCCCACAGGTCACTTACGGGGTGGCGCACTCCCTCGAGAGGGCCATTGGGACACTGACTGAGCTGCGACTGTGGCATGGGAGCTGCTACTCGAGCGGGTGGTTTGTGTGGCCTGGGCAACTGCAGCTATTGCCTTGGATACCTGAGGCCTGAAGGACAACAGAGATGATCCATATTTCACTATGGATGTACAGGAGGCGCCGGAAATTTGTGGAAGTCAAATGCATGCTATGCAACTACAATGTGAAATATGCAATGTTATACCCTGCTTGATTGCGGCAAATCCCATCTTCATGTCCACGGAGAAGGCCACCAAATTTTGCAAGACCTGATCAGAACTTTCCACAATCAGCTTCCTGTTCCCCGTTCCATTCCACACATATAGTGAATCCAGCGGCCTCGGGTCTAGGTGGAGGACTATAACTGTGCTGGGTGACATTGGATGTGCTGACCTCACCCCATTCTTGGATGCTCCACACTTTCAGAATTAGAGGAGGTGAGCTTAATCTAACACAACTCTGGACATGTGGCACTGGAGGACAAGGGGCCTGCATAGGTACCGCTGGGAGCCTTATGAACTTCTATACATGTTGATAACTCTTATTGATCAACTGGGCGCTGCCATGCCCCATGGTGTGTCCCACCCAATTGGTCTAGTTTATCTTTTTGGAGAGTATTGAGCTTGACCTATTCGAGGGTCAACATGGTTCAATGTTTGGAGAACTGTACTGCAGACGGTTGCGGATGTCAGTGTGGTCTGGAGGATGGGGAAATTGAGTTGTTGCATTCTTGTGCATTTTTTTTCTACTACATGTGATCCGATTGTATTTTATTATGATCCAAACCTATAACCTGTGACTATACCACACCGCACAACCATTACATACTTCAGTTGTGCCCCCCTCGGAAAAACATCAGACTGATATCCTGGAATATTCAGGCCTAAAGGACCACTGCAAGGCGCAAGACATACAACCACAAATGTGAAGTGCACCGCAAAAGAGAGTTTCCAAAATGAGTTAGTCTATTCTGTTGTGTGCAGATTTAGATTCCGTATATAGGTTTCCCGATTTATGCTCTTATTTAGGTACAATTCACATTGCCCTTATTTGGACATAGAAATCCGGCCCTTATTTAGAAATTGGGGCTTATTTACAAGCCCCTTGCGCCACTTTTGCGTCACTTTTCCCATGTTAAAAATGACGCAAAAGTGGCACAAGGGTCTTGTAAATAAGCCCCATTGTCCATACAAACCAAATACAGGCATGGCCACCTACATCCGTCCATCCACGTCACAACAAATTCTTGGAAAACCAGACCCTTAAGCCTTTAGGAATTTCCCTCGGCTTGAATATTGATTTCTCCAAGAAATCATTAAGTATGCATGAACATCTATTCCTTAGGGGTTCATTCATGACGTTCCTCTGCCCGACTTTTACGTCAATACTGGCATTCCGAGACACCTTCAAGGTATAAATATACCAGCACTTGCCCTGGCAAATTGCGGTTCCTAGAGGATTCGATCCAACCCAGACTACGCGGTTTGCCACGGCAGGTTCGGAAGGAGATCGAGTTCCAGCCTGATGCACGGACCTGACGCTGCCATCCTCCTTGCATAGAATCCAGCTCAAGTGCTCTCTGACTTCCCTTGCAGGAGGTTAGACTATCGAGTCCAGAAAAGAGATTCCAACCTCTCTCATTCTAAGGTATGGAGCTGACTAGAACTTAGAGAAACTTTTGGCAACTCTTGGCTAAACTAAAATATAGCTAGCTATACTTTAGAAATGGCACCTACTTCAAACCTTGTACTGCACTTACGTTAGGTACACTGGGGTAGAACAATTTAGGAGCATCAGATGAATATCACATTTTAGCTTATGTCATTTATGTATGTATTTTGATTAATATATGTCATAGCTACAAACTATGCTATTGCAGTATTATTTTATCTTACTGCTAACCTCGTACATATTGTACTTTGCAGTCTGTTTTACGATTGTAGCAATTCATATTTCTTGCATGAGAAATAAGACTGTTCAATAAACCCTTTTATTGAAAAGCCCGTCTCTCTATTTTTGTGCAACTCTGTAGAAACGAAGCATGCACGATTGACTGAGTGAAACTGTTATCTATTGTTTCCACGATTCTGGGACTGTGTCAAGAATTCCTGTCATGCGAGGGGAAGAAAACGGTAACCAGCGAAAACGGACTACATCTCCCAGGATGCTTAGCGGTTGAGAGGTTATGTAAACAGGAGAGCTGTTACATAACTCAAGGAAAACACGCCCTTATGTAAACAGGAGAGCTGTTACATAACTCAAGGAAAACACGCCCTTATGTAAACAGGAGAGCTGTTACATAACTCAAGGAAAACACGCCCTATAAAGGGAGGAACCGGGAGGTACAACGCTGTCGGATATTGTGTTTACACCGACGTACCTGCTTCGTGAAGAGCAGTGTTCCGGAGTGGTGCTCTAGTAAGGCAAGAACGGAGGTAGGTCGAGTCGTTACTCCCAGGGCCGTGTCTTGCCCCATCGTCACCTTTGAAGGACCCGGAAGCTCTACCGGTCAACCATTGAGCTTCGCTTTTTGACTCGGCTGAGTCAAAGCGCAGTGGCGCTTTTGCTGGTTGGAGTCGTAACTCCCAGCCAGACCAGAGATACAGGGACTGCCAGCTGTAACGCACACCAGGAGGTGTTTGCCGCGTTACAGACTCGGAAGTCCACAGGATCGATCGAGCGGCTGCTCTCGGTTCAGTCTTCTTGCTTTTTGATTGGGGTATCGGTGACGCATCACCAGGAGGTGACTCCGCGTCCCGGTGCAGTCTGAGGAAGAGGTTGAGCGGCTGCTCCCTTCAGGTAGAGACCCCGGCTGGGTGTTTCCCTGACTCCTCGATTCTCCCCAACACTCTTCGTGCCCCTCACAGCCTACCGATTGGCATTGTCGGCCATTTCATTTCTGCCCTCTGTTGGCATACGCCGGGATCGGCGTATATGCAGAGGACGGTTAGGACCATCCGTGCGGTGGGCTGGTAACGTACTTAGCCTGGAGGATTCCAGTGACGATAACTTTTGTTTATTCTTTGTATTATTTTTGCCTTCATTAAAATAACTAACCCTTCACAAGTGGTTGCGTCCTCATTATCGTGTCTGTTAAACGATCCTGAGACGTTCAGGGCGTTACAGACTGTTCCGATTCTAAAAGGAAACAAAGTTGTCATGTTTATGCGGTTGTCAGAGACTAATCCCTTCTTGTATATTCGAGAAGTTTCTAATGACCTCTGAGTTAGCAGGCACACACAAGTAATTAAGTTTAATATACTCGATAGAGACATACCGACCTTAGTCCTATGTCAAATCTATAGTGTATGTTATTCCAATGCGCAGAGCCTATCAGGGATATAGGAACTACACTACAATTCCGTTCATACTGCCTGGGGACGATATGCCTCCCCCTGGTTAGAGAATATCATCTTCTGGGGGAGGTACATCGATGATGTTATTGTAATCTGGAATGGTACTGTGAACCAACTACAGACTATCATACATTTTTGAATGATAATCTGTATAATGTAAATATGACCATGACATACCACAGCAAGAAAATATACTTATTTGATATTACTTTCTATGCCAAGGAAGGTCACATCACAGTACCCTATATCGTAAACCCACTGCCTGTAACAGCACACTACAGGCAACCAGTGCCCACCCTAGATCTACCATCCACAACATCCCGTATGGAGAGATGGTAAGGGTGAGGAGAAATTGTAGTGAGGCAGACACTTTTGCGATTAATTTGGAAGAGGCTAAGGACCGTTTTATCAAACGAGGTTATAAGAGAAAGGTGTTACAGCATGCTGAAAATAGGATACGCCTAATCCCCAGAAAAGACACATTGACAAAAAAAGGTCTTGATCATAGGCTAAAGAAAAACCAGAACCAACTTCACTTTGTCACCAAATTTAATAAACACAGCAATGAGTTAGATTAGATCTTATTGAAACATTGATCCCTATTATGAGAAATCCCCGGCACCAAGGATGTCATCACACATAAACCAAAGGTAACATACCGACAGGGTAGGACCATCAGAAACATGCTGTGCCCTAGCTATGTAACATCAGATACGGGATAGAAACTGGCTGCCGAGACCAATAGAATAAATGTTTCTCCTGCAAGGATTGTGATGTCTGTAAATATGGTAAGAACAAAAATAAGCAGTTTCGATACAATATAGAGCATGCTTTCGCTATTCGCCACACTATTAGCTGCAAAACACCCTTCGTGACATATGTGATTGGTTGTAGCTGTAATATCTATGTGGGGAGCACGGTAAGACCTCTGAAAATCTGAATTCAGGAGCATTAAACAACAGGATACCGGGTATCCTATGACCTCGCACATGACGGAACAACATGCTGGCAAACCTGAGATCCGGTTTCATGGGATTGATCATATTCTGCCTTGAGTAGGGGGGAGAGATAAAGAATTGGTGCTTCGACAGAGCGAGGCTGGCTGGATTTGCCGTATACAGTGTACTTCTATGGGGCATAACACAGATGATGAACTCCATTACTTCCTATAGGGCTAGCCTATTCCTCCACTTTGTTCAACGCTGAATCTACACACGAGGCATTCTTCCCTTATGTAGTCTTTCCCTGTAAGCTTCTAATGGCATGCTTTCAAACGCATTAAGTTGCTGTATAATATTTATTATAGGGGTAGACATATTGTCCTAAAATGTGCTTTTAAAATGTCCATATATTAGACGGACACTGCTAATGAAGTCTATTTTCGTGACTACTGCAATATGCCCTTCCTGCTAGTATAATAAGCTCCTACACATTCTGTTGTTATTCAACAAGATTGGCCCTTTTTCAGAATTAAGATAATTAATGCCATTAGTTGAAAGCATGTCTCTTCTCCCTACTAAATCTTTTGCCGGCATAGTGTAGCACCAGGACCATTTCTACCATTAGGCAAGACTAGGCGGCCGCCTAGGGCGGCAAAAGCGGGAGGGTGGCAAAAAACATGAGTTTGGGAATATCTAATGCATTAATTCTTCTAGCCTGGATGACAGGGGGAGAGAGTGGTGGTAGTAAAAGGGAGGGGGTGGCATTTTTCAATTCTCGCCTAGGGCGGCAAAACACCTAGAAACGGTCCTGTGTAGCACAGTAAAATTAACCGATTTTTAAGAAGCTCTTTGTGCTACTAGGCAATTCAATGATGCTTTAAGACTATGTCTCATATATATTTTAGGTGTTTTTGGTGCAATTTGCCTTTAACTACCGAGACGTACCTGACGCAGGAGTAACAGTCGCGCACGCTCGCATGTAGTCTAATGGACAGGGCCGGTTTTCCTACGGGGAAACGCCGACTCACGAAGCGGGAACCGGTGCTTACCATGGTAAGACCCGTTAGACGACTCCCTTTGTTGCATTGATGGTAAATTCGGACGACCGATCTGCCAGATGTAGGATTTTTTATAAATGATGAACCTCTTTTGGGTGATATGTCTGGCGGCTTGCGACATGCGAGGCTATATACATACTCTCCTCTAAATTATATATTACTTTCACTTGATTAATCACTGCCCTCGCGTTTGGGAGCATAAGTTTTTCCAATGGATTTTGAGCAACTGCTTACATTCCCTTATCGGCTAGGTGCACGTAGTGTTATTATGTGCAGGTTGTTTGCATAGCTGATAATGAGGTCATGGAAACTAGGGGAGGGTCCCTTACTATAATACATTGTATATAGATCCGTAATATGTTGACTTTCTGCCCTTTGTGTGCCTGTATATCATGCAACCCAAATAATAAAATATGACTCTGCTATCTTAGATGGTTTCATTTAACAATACATTAAATAGAGAACTTTAATGAACGGTACAACAACAATAACAATAATAAAAATTCAAATCTTGTAACTTGATTGGTTCTTAGCATCCATCTCCAATGGTTTTTCAATAAGACAAAATAATACTGTGCGGGGGGCCATATATAAATACACATTTTGACATCAAGGCTCCCATTTCTTTTAGGTACCATCACTTTCTTGACTCAACTATTCATTTAATGAATGCTACTAAACCCTGGAAACATGAGGGCCTGGGGAGTGATAGGGATGCACCACCGACCAGGATACTGCAGGGTTGCAGATGATGTCTCTTGATACCCTGGAGAAATCAATACGATAAACTATTATGGTATGTCCTAAGGGCTATGCTAGGTTATAGCCTTGACTTTCTACACATTGTCACACACAAGAGATTGATTCATGGTCACATTTATTTTAAATGTAGGACTCAATAACACTTTTTGGATGCATGGATTGTTCTAGCTGATAGATTTTTACTGTTACTTATATGGTCAGTTAAACCAAATGCGGGCTTTTCACACCTTTTTTTTCTTGAATTTTAATATCCTTCCCTCTTTCTCTCTCATTTCGTCTCTGTTCGATTCATTTATATTGTCCCTGTTTGTACTATTTTGATAAATTTGTGGCGTCCTATATGGAGTTTTTTAATTGTCGTTTTTATACATGTCCTTATTGTGGTTTTTTATATGTAGGTTGTATTATACACTTTGGGAGAGATTTACAACAAAGTTGCGCAACGCAGCCACCCGTGAGGCTGCGCTGCTTTGTGCGACAGGGAGGGAGCAGGAGAGCGCCATATCTTCAAAGATATGGCTATTCCTCCCCTTTCCCTTGCGCCGGCGCTAATTTCAGCTACCGTGCGCCATGCACACACGTTAGCGCCGCAGCACTAGGATGTGTGCATGAGTGTAGCATAGGTTTCTTCCTGTACAAAATACTATGCTAGACGTGAGGGAATGCTTTTTCTACGTTGGGTGCATGCCGCACAGTGCAGCGCGCATTCAAAGTCAGAAAACGAAGGACACATTAAAGCATTTTTCCTTCCTTGCGCCTCGTTGAAAAGGGCGCAGTTTTCTCACGCTAAACACTATCTACTGTTTTTAGTAAATTGGGTTTTGCGTGTGAAACCTTGGTGGGTTGCATGGGAACGCCCATGCAGCACCCTTGGCACGCCCCTCATGGCGCAAAGTAATGCCAAGCAGCTCCATGCACTACTTTGCATTACTTTCACATTATTTCCAGCGCTAAACAAGTTTAGCGCTGAAAAGTTAATTAGGAAAAAAAGATTCTGCGCCGTTTTGCGTCACTTCAGTGACACAAACACGGCGCAAAATCTTAGTAAATCTCCCCCTTTATGTCTTTGTATGTTTTAAAGCTCTGATGAAGTCCACAGGCAGTGGACGAAATGCGTTGGCTGTTTTTATGTTATTCCTATGAAGAATAAAGAATACTTTGGATACAGAACAAACGGAATGGACTAACTCATTTTTAAAACTCTCTTTTGCGGTGTACTTCACATGGGTGAAATTGTTTTGGTCTTTGGATCACTCTCTGGAAACAGGGGGAGTAGAGGATGTGCCCGCTAAGTTGCTTCAAACTATTGTACTCTGGACTCAATTTGGGAAACTGGGAGGAAGGTGTGGTTGCTATAGAGGCTCGCTGTTTCATTGTTGTTTGTAAGGTGCAACAAGTACTTGCATATCTGGATAGGCACACCATAAATATTGCATTTACACGACACTCACTTCAGACAAACTCAGTAAATGTCCTGAAGGGTGCCACGGATCTCCATGATCTATGGCGGCTGGCACATCCCTCCGCTAAAGAGGACACACACCACTCCTCGCCATATTATTCCTTCTCTAGATTGGACTATTGGCTGTCAACACCAGATTTGGAAGTCTTGTCACACGCGCATTAATCACCTTCCCCACAACCTCTTAGACCCTTCCCTAGTCAAACGACGACTGACGCTCTGGGGATCTCGACTACATCCACAACATTGGGGCATCTCCACAAACTCCCTTCTAAACCAGGAATTTCGTGAAGAATTTAGTATGGCCATAGCAGACTATTTCCAGTTAAGGCAATGGGGGAGAAATATGACCTGCTGTGGGAGACCTTCAAGGCCTACATCAGAAGGGTGGTGATAGAAAAACTCTGTCAGGCTCTTGCCAATACCCTTGCCGCAGGAGTGAAATGGGCAGGGCGAAGATTACCAACTTCCCCGCAGGTCAAACTGGTCAAGAATTAAAGACCCTGCCTGATCCCCCATGATGAAGGGATGGAAACAGACGATTCCCAGAATCCCACTTCAGGACTTCACAATACTTAACTCTAGTTGCATCTAAAAAATAAAGATCAATATATTAGCACCCAGTAATTATGTGGAGGACTAGACTATATTTTGGAAGAACTGATTCTTAGATTACCTAAAGCTCCTTCCTCCTTCTGTCCGGTGCACTGATATCCAGTCGTGCATTCATACTATCTAAAAAGAATGACAAGACTACAATTGTGATGTCCTAAAATTCCAGTTTTTTTTAAATACATATATCAAATACCTAACCTCACTATTACATACCTATATGTATTCTGTGTGTGAAGATTATTTCTGCCCTCATCTAAACTAAAGTTGTCTTCAACAAATGAAATAACAACTGTTTGTTGCATGCTAATGCACATGAGGAAATACAGAAAAAATAGAGCACTAGCCCACCTTAATTCCTTAATGGAATCTTAAAACTCAGATTTCCACTATATCCAACCATTCTAGTAATAAACAATGATTAGCTGCAACCCAAAGGTAGTGAGAGTCAATGATATTAACACTCTTGTGGCTTTGTTTTTTCTTTCAGGTTTTCTCAGAAGCAGGGTTTCACCAGAATTTTTCAACAGGAAGTTCATCAGATAAGTTAAACATATAACTGTTCACAAGCGCCTGCCGCGCATTACCCAGTTGAAGAGTATCCAGCTTGTGATGTTGTGTTTTCATATATTTTTCAGGTCACAACAGTCTTCTGATGGAAAACACAAAGAAAACAAAGCCCAACAAACTTAGGGGCATATCATCAATGAGGCGATAAAAAATTATCGCCGCTTTTGCATCCGTTTTCGGACGAAAAGCGGCGATAATTTTATCGACTAATCAGCTATCGCGTGAAACCTTGCATTAGCGCCTGTATTCTGAACGCCCAGCTTTGCATCTCTAATGAGATGCAAAGTGGGCGTTCCTGCCCTGACATAACTGGAGAAATGTCACTAAGCGACATTTCTCCAGTTACCAATGGGCACGCTAACCTGCAGAGCGACAAGCAAATTAGCGATATCCTCTGTTATCGCTACTTTCCTTACGCCTGCTTCAAGACCGACTTAGCCATGATATCCTATGTAAGGTGGATATCATGGCTAAGTATGCCTTGCCCTATCATCAAGCTATCGCCAAACTTTGTGAGATTTCCAGCGATAATCTCACATTTGGCAGTTAGCCCTTGGAATTTTATCGCTTTTGAGATAAGCGTTGCTAATAGCACGCTATCTCAGCGATAAAATGCCACGTTACCAAGTGATAATTATCCTAGCGCTAAGTGCGCTTAGTGATAATTATCGCCGGTCCTTGATGATATGCCCCTTGATGCTCAAAATGATGAACTCAACGCCAATCCCGCAGGAGCAAAGAACGCCGGAGCAGGAGGACGCGAGGAACGCCAAACGAGCATGAGAGAACGGACCCGAAGCTGACTTCCGGAACGACGAGCAGTCGTTTGTGGTGCAGCGTGCAGCTTTAAAGGCTATGGGCTCCACCCATTAAAGGTGACTTGCTGTGTGTTGCCACATCATCGTCTTTTCTTTGATTTGAGATTGTGGCCTTTCAAGGATTTAGTTCTTAGTGGTGTTGGCATAGTAGATATGGAGTTGTCGAGCATTACGGGCCAGATTTATTGCCCTGTCATACAAAGCAGCTCAGCACCCAAAGTTGCGCTGTGTGACGGGAGAAACCAGGAAAGCATCATATCTACAGAGATATGGAACTCCCCCCCCCCCTCCCCCTTACTGCCAGTGCACAAACAGGCTGCGGAGCGCCACTCACACACCTTTGCACCATATTGCATCCAGCAAGGCCAGCACAGACTTCCGAGGTTATATTGTATAATATTAATTCTTGTGATGTGCAGCCCTCAGAAATGGTAGAAGCATGCTTCATAAAAAAAAATTCTAGATTGAGCCTGCCAGACAGCTTGAAAAAAAGCCTATTGTTCTTTTACCCAGAATCTAAGTCTGCCCATTGCTTAGCAGTGGTTTCCTTTATTGTTGTTCTCATTTGCTTTCTTCTTATTCAGTGGCTTGCTTTGTCCAATTTGTGTTTGTCCCTTCCCTGAGCATGGCTTCTTTACATGTATCCTTCCACTGCTCACTTTTAGAGAACTACTATTTTCTTTTTGCACCCCATGAGTGTGCATGTGTTTTCCAGTTGATCTCTCATCTGCTTCTTTCTCTATGTTCTCCTTGTTGTTCTCTCTCACCTTTGTGTTTCTTGCCTCATGCGCCGTGTTTTCCCTCGCTTGTGTGTTTCTCCCCATCAATCTGTCCCATCAGAATGCTCCTATCCCTCTCACAGCGCATCCTGTTTCTCTCTCTCGCTAGTGGGCTGTGCCTCTCCCAGTCCCTATTACTTCCTGACCCCACCTGTTCCTCCATTGCCTTCCTACCCGACAGTCCTATTTTTAGGTCGAGCCTAGTCAGCGCATGCGCTGCTCTGCGAGGCATGTTGTATTGAGATACAGCATAGAAGCTCCGCCCATTTCCCGACCATCTTTTCAATTGGCTCCTGTTACTGTCCTTGCGAAATCGTTGCTTTTCATTTGCGAATAGGCTTAGTAGTCCCTCCTTGGTACCGCCTTGTCTGCATTTGTAACCTCCCATAACAACTGGACTTTTTACTTGTGTTGTTACATGGTCTGCTTTATAAGTCGGTGAGCACTATTTTCTTTAATGAGCTTCCACTATTTCACCCAACTTTGACTATAGCGTCTGCGCTTATTTAATTATTTAATCAATAGCGCGGGCCGCTTTCAGTTTATCGGCTGCGCTTATTTAATTATTTAATTTACAGAACAGGCCGCCTTCAATTTTAGTGGCTGTGCTTATGTATTTATTTAATTAACAGCGCAGGCCGCTTTCACCTTAGCGACCGCGCTACTGAACCTTTCAAAATAATTGTTTTTTTTCCGTTTTGGGTGAAAGCACAACATACACGACTTCACTTTAATCTTGCCCACGCCCCTTACTTTAGATGCTGCTCGTTGTAACCTGAATACGGCGAGCAGTGCCTAAAGAAAGGGGCGCAGCCACCACTAGAGTGGTTTCGCATTTGCGAGAGTTTGAGCTATTGGCTTTAAAAATGACAATGCCTTTTATATATGTGTTGCTTTAAAAAACACATAAATTAAAAGGCGTTGTTATTTACAATGCCAATAGCTTAAACGCTCGCTAATGCCAGACCTATTGCATTGAAAATGTTTGTTAGCAGAATGTGCCCGATGCCGCGGTGTCTCCGTGTGTTCGTTAGTGAGGCGGCAGAATAATTCTTTATCAATCTGAATGTGGGCTGATTTCCAGGTTCCATTTCTCTCCAGGGACTGGGTGAGATGTGGACATACGATACTTACAGTATCAAAGTGCAGCCGGTATTACATTTGGCAGTCTGGGTTGTGTCTGTCGCTGCAATGTAGTACTTTCATTCTCATTTTCATGTGAAACGAGCATGTCTGGCAACAGTAAACATCCACATACAGGCGCTAATTGTATAAGCCAGATTCTGACCTGTTTTTAACTAGATTGCAAGATTATGTGTAAAAATATAATCTCATGTATGTCCTGTCATACACTGACCTGATTTTCTGTGGAGGCGAGACGGGTCCAGATGTTGTTCCCAACTCTGCCCCAGTACCAGAGGCCTGAATGAACAAGCATTTGCAATGCAATAGGTCTCACATTAGTGAAAGTTTGAGCTGTTGGCGTTGCAAATAATAATGATTGTTTGTTTCATTTTTTTATAATATTCCAGCAGTAGCATAATAAAACAAAATCCATGAAGTAAGAAAAGCGTGTGGTACTACAGGCTGTTACTAGGTGTCCCTGTGGCATTGTAAAGGGACCCCTATCAGCCACACAAAGGACAGCACCCTTAATGCAATTATAAAGAGACATTTTGCAGCTGAGCATACATACATTTCTATTTCTTTTTATTGGAAGTGTGATTTTTGTTAGTTTGCATTTTAAAAATGCACTATTGCTGTTTATTTAGCTTTGTATGTGAAATAAATCTAAATAAACAACAATGGTGGTGCAAGGGCAAAGAAAAACCTTAGAAAATATGGGCCCAAATGTACACACAAAAGCCTTTCCTGCAGGGCTCAACATTTGATGCCCATGAGAGGGATAGTTTAAGCAAAAGCGTGCAATACGTGTTCGCTTTTATATAGTGCAAACATGGCCTGAGGGCATTCAAGCGCTCTACAGTGGCGCGTACAAATCACATGGTTGAATATATAAAAATAATGCTTATCTGCAGGAGAGATTACAGAACGAGGAAATAATCACTGTGGGAATATACAAGCACATGAGGAAGCAAAACAATTCACCAGAATAACACGAATTACCTGGTATAAATCAATACAGTGAGCTCCTTCGTCTTCGTAGAACAGGATCTGGACTCAGTAGCGCTCAAGGAGAGCGCACTCACACTGCCACACTGCCGCAGCTTGTAAGACCGAAACTGGGCCTGTGGGACCATGGGCCACTCGCTACTAACGGTGCTGCGGCACCAAAGACACTTTTGACCAATGATTAAGGCGTTAAATGGGAACCCTTGAGTACGGCCTACTAGTACGCATTCCCTGGATGCAGCCACCAGTGAAGGGGGAATAACCCTGAACACATTACAAGGCAGAGGGTGGCATAGGGATTTGCCTGACAGCTACTAGGGCCCGACCTCAAGGGGAGTGTTTTATTGCATAGGAGTATCGTTATTCCTTTGCATGTGTAGAGTTAGAAATAAAAAGCTTAAAATAAAATACTTCTTTTTCTTATAAAAGCTAGCTTTTGACTGAACATTGATTTATTGTTCGTACTGATTGCACTTTGAGTTATGAGTTGTGTTCACTTACCTGTATCTGCACTCCTCCAACCCCCCATGCCCTGCCCGAGGGACTCCTTGACTGCTCGACCACAGCGGCCATCGAGAGTCCAGTGCAGAAGGGGTACTTGGCCTGGTTGCTCAGAATCCATTGAAGGTTGGGTCCTGGGACATCAGGAGTAAAAGGCCTCAGCAACCACGGTTGGGCCCAGTAGCCACTGGGTGCCCCTGGACCTCTGAAAGGGGTTCTGGCACCATACTGTTTTTTAATGAACTTTTAGACCACTGGGAATGACATCGGTAATCAGTGCCACAACTTCGTATCCATAACTCGGCTCATGATGGGGGAACAGTGATTCCACGAAACTAAAATAAGGAGGGAATACAAAATTAACCATGTCCCAACTATACAGAACAATGGAAATCACTCAGTCCTACAACACAAAAAGTGGAAATCAGAATTACCGGGTGAGACACCTGTAAACTTAGGCAATGGACTGAGAAGTCCTCTAAATGCACTAAATACAAGAACACATAAGAAACAAGGCTTCGGTGGTGCCTGCCACACGTAAGACTAAAAGCAGTATATGGGGATGCTACTTATGTTGGAGAGGTTATGGGGCTCAAGGCACCAATCTATGTATGTGATGGTCTCACAGGCATGTCCAGGACATCTGGCGAGTGTTCCTGTGACTCAAAACAGAAATAACCAACATACAATTCCCACTACATCCCAAGAGGGCCTTACTAAGAGTGATAGACGAAGAAGGCACATAGATGAAAAGCTCCTGGGGCACCACATCTCACTCTATGGCAGTACAGGGCATGAAACCTTCATGCCATGGAAACATTAACAGCAGTTTTGTCCCCGTCAAGACGTACACCAAGAGACTGCTGAGACTGTCACACTTGAACCAGCCGCCACCATTATGACAGACAGCATGTGTATGATTGGCCCCCTTAGCGGGGGCGTAGCTACCGTTGGTGCAGCAGGTGGAGTGACACCAGGGCCGGGAGCCCTAACTCTCCCATTGAACCCTGACAATACTGTATTTTACCACCCCAGCAGCAAAGGGCCGGATTCCTTGATCGCACCAGGGCCCATGGCATCCTTGCTACGCTACTGTCCCCAAAGTTTACAAAAAGAAACTATAAACGATACTTCACAAAACAGAAACACCCATAGGCAGGCTGGCCCGAGCTATTGTATCAGCAGAGTGTGCATGTCCAACCTAGTGACGTGTGATTAACAAAGGTGGAAGCTGAAATGTAGCGGGGAGACTCGATGGTGATAGCTTTGGGAATGTATCTGGAATTTATTGTCAAACACTAGCAGCCCTGAAAATTCTAAAACATGTAGATGAAAGTAATGTTAATCATTGTGAATGTTAATGAATAAAGGGGCATATTATCAAGGACGGCGATAATGGGCTTGATAATATGCCGCAGAGAATTCCAATAGGAGCCCGTGTGCTAAAGCAGCGATAATTGAACACCGTCCTTGATAATATGCCCCAAAGTGGTTTAAAAAACAAGTAGCCAGTTATTTTCCGATTAGTCCGCATGGTCCCGTTTGAGTGGCTTCCTAAGTGGAAGCTTTGCGGTAATTACCGCGTTTCTGTCAGTTTTCTCCAGGTAACTTTTGGCAGGTCAAATCTGCTGAAATTCACTGGAGAAAATGCAGACAAAATACTAGCGCTTGTGGATTGTGGACAGGAAAGCGCCAGACCCTGCATGCTAAGCCACACTGCAAATGGAGAAACTTTTATCTGCACACACATTCCGACCCCCACGGGTGTAGGGTTGTAACAGGTGTGATAATTACCGCATCCCCAGCCGAGCCACTCTTGACGAGGGGCGTGGTCTTTAATTAAACGTTCACTTTACAAACCTACTAACCCCAAGTTGCGCTCGGTCATTTAGCCAAGTAAACGTTACTCTAAATTAAAATACCTCCATTCGCAAGATGCAGCACCACTGCCATCTAGTGGCCAGTTTGTGTCATAGATGAAGTGAAGTCAAAGAAACGTGCACATATATACATGGATCCAAACATACCCTTCCCTCATCTCCCACACATCCCTTGTGTTCTACTCTATCAAATGAGTGACAGTCTCCAAAGGATGAGATGATTTATAACTGAGTTTTTCAACCGACGGAGTATAAAGTGTAGATATTTAGTGGGTAATGAACAGGAGAGTAACTTTTTCTTACCCCTAATTAACTCTTACGGTCCCTTTTAGGCGGGGGCCCGCAAAAGATCTGCCACTGCATTTCATGCTGCACTTAAGGTGGTATCAACACTAGATGCCCCCATGCCCAGCTGCTTGACGCCAGGCACCGTCAGACATTCTTGAAGTGAAGGCATTCGTAAAGGGACAGGGGTCACTGGCAGAACGCACAGTACCATCACCCGAACCACTTTACGAACTTTCCCATTGTCAGATGTTGTCAGTGCTTTAAATGGGGAAAAAAGAGCGGAGGTGCTCACCAGGTTGAGCTGTGAACTGAGGGCGGGGTTTGGGGAGGAGTTAGGGGCGGGAATGAGAGGAAATAATTTATTAACACGATTATGACTTTCTCAGTGCACAATATAAAGAAACATTTCTTCTATCTGTATTATTATTTTTTTTGCATGTGCAAACTGATAAGTTTAGCAATGTTTTTCTAATTTCAAATGTGTGCGGCTTACTTCTGCACTTACGGCACATGAACAACATTTGAATGTTCACTTATCCACAATAATGGCCACTGTGTGCAGCCTGGGAAAGCCTAGACAACAGCAAATGAAAGGAATGGGATGACCCAAACCTACATGACGCACAGCTATGGACTACAAATAGTCTCAAACAATTTTTAATTTTCACCTGAATCAATTGAACAGAAATATACATGTGATCATTTCATGTGTGGTTATCACGATAAATGACAACATAATAAGTCATTAAACAGAAATTTTAAGATTCATGATTATACACAGATATTCTTTCTGTGTGATCCTATAGATCCACAAATAACAAGCGTAGAAAAAACAAGCTAAATCTTCAGTGCAGAGAAAAGTCCCAATGCATTTCGGGTTGTTTAAACCCTTCTTCAGAGGGTTTAAGATGAAATAGATTTCCAAGTGGTCCACCGTAATGTAAACTACAACAGAACAAAAAGTATAATTATATTCGAATATTACATTTCAAGATTCTAATTAGGATTTGCACTCTAAGAAAAGGTCGAAAACCAAAGATTAAAAACATGCTGTTGTGAAGTGCATGCTGTCTTTAATGAAATCTGCAGGTGAGGTGCTTAACAATATATTGGTGAAACGAACACGCAAAGTAATAGTGAGGACCGGGCGGTGTTCCGCAGTGAGAATTAGACGGTGCGTCGGTAATATGGTGCCCATAAGTGTTATCCAGTACTCAACGGTAAATGGTGAAAGAGTACAGAAAAGCCGTAATTGTGTGTGACAATTGAAGGAGTTAAACAAAGCTTAGGCACCGAAAACTCTTCAGGATTTGTAAGGCAGACGGATACTCACGAAGAGACGAATCCTAACTTTCAATGTAGTGAAATGGTAACGTGACTATCCGGTGAGTTCTCAGGACTGTATAACCCCAAAAAAAATTGGAAACGTGGTTTAAGTATGCTTTCCAAAAGATGGAAAAAAAACTCAATAGTATCGCCCTATGCGTAATCACCCGTGTGTTCTGTGATTAAGTCTTACCCGGTATTTTCAAAATGCGATGACTCAAGGCAACTGAAATGTAAGGAACAAAGGCATTGGTACACGAATCCTGAAGAAATCAGGACTGTAAATATGATAGAAGCTCAGAATCTCCACGATTAGAAAAAGGCTTACCGGCGGGTCAGTGAAAGTTCAGCGTTCTCGGTGTACCAGCAAAGTGAGAAGACGCGCGTGTAGACACTTACGTGCTTTTTACGTGTTTAAAGAGACCGCGATGATAACAACGCAGCTCAAGTGAAAAACTTTATTGAAACGGTGTTTGAATGACAGTGCCGAGTTCGGCAAGTGCTGAATTAAATAAACAAGGAAGGAATGTGACTAAGGAACACCGTAAAAACGGCGGTCAGTTTGAATCATTGATGAAGAAAGTGAAAAATGGGAAAATTAAATGAATAAATAAAACTGAGTAAAAATGAATGCAAAAGAGTGCAAATCCTTTACAGAAAGTACGCTAGTACATGCAAACATTGGCGTATTCACTTCACAACTGTTTATAAAAAGCAAAACAATTCCACATGATCATTGAGCCCTCCTGGGGCTAATGTACCACGTTTTTTGATCCAAAAGGTCTCTTTACGCACTAAATGTGTGTTAAAGTCTGTACCTGTGGTTGAGTGTATTTTTTCCAAAATAGTGAAACGTAATTGTGGTATACTGTGAGAAGTGTTGACCCAATGTGTAGCTAAGCATGATTTGAAGTTTTTATTGCGTATGGTACTTTTGTGTTCAACTATTCTTGTTTTGATTTTCCTGGAAGTTCTACCTACATAAACTAGCCCACAAGGGCATTGTATCGCATAGATTACTCCCTCAGTGTTGCAATCAGAAGAATGCCTCAGTGTTATTTTCTGTCTTGTACGGGGATGTGAAAATGTATTACCAACGATAACGTTGCCACATTGTCCACAATTGTGACATTTGCCCATAACTTTATGGGTTTGTTTGATGAAGGGACGTCCTGGTTTGAGAAGTTCTCTGAGGTTCATAGATCTGGTATGTGCAAATAGAGGAGGACCTCTATACAAGTCAGTGAAATCCGTTTCTTGTGCGATGATCTCCCAACGTTTTTTGATGACTTTCTTGATTTGTGAAGCTTGTACTGAGTATTTTAAAACAAATACCTCACGTTGATCCGTCTCTTTATGTGATGGAAGTAAAAGATCTTCACGTTTTTTGCGAGCCACTATTCTTTCTGCTTCTGAAAGTACTTCCTCAGGGTAACCCCTTTCCTTGTATCTCATTCTTTGTTCTTCTGTGAATTTGATGCATGAGGTTTTATCTGATGTTATCCTTTTAATCCTAATGAACTGGGACACTGGTAAATGTTTTTTGAGAGAATACGGAGGTGCACTATTAAAGTGCAATGCGTTGTTGACATCTGTAGGTTTTTTGTAAACTGCTGTTTGAAAGCCTGTAGGTATTTTTAGGATTTCAATGTCAAGAAAGTGAATTTTATCGGTTTGAATATTGAAAGTGAACTGAATTCTCGGATTACACTGGTTGAGATCTTGGATACAGGATTCCAAGGTGGATCGTGACCCTTTCCAGATAACCAGAATGTCGTCTATGTACCGTAAAAATAGGATTGCATGCTCTTGCCATATTGGGTTTTGAAGGATATGTTGGTATTCGAAGTGTGCCATGAAGGTATTAGCATATGCTGGTGCCCCGGGAAATCCCATGGACGTTCCTATTTTTTGTAGGTAAAAGCGCTCCTTCCAACAGAAATAACTATGATAGAGTGCGAAATGTAAAAGCTCCAATAGGAACACACCCATTTCAGGTTCAAAAAGAGATTGTAAAAGTCGCCACTCCACCGCTTCGAGACCTTCATTATGAGCTATGGATGTATATAAAGCTACCACGTCTATCGTACAAACTAAAATGTCTTCTTCAAGATGGTGTGGTGTAGTTCCCAGTTTCAATAAACAATCAGTAGTATCTTTGACGTAGGTTTATAATTGCACTAGTGGTTGTAGATAAAAATCTAGAAATTGTCCAATTGGTTCGTGTATTGATCCACATCCTGCCACAATTGGACGAAAAGGTGGATTATTAACACTCTTATGCACTTTAGGGAGCATATATATGTGAGGTGTTTTGGGGTAGTCAACTAGTAGAAATTTCCTGATGTTCTCAGTGATCAAGCCGTTGTCAGTGGCTTTTTTTAGTAGAGAAACCAATAAATCTTTGAATTCTCTAGTGGTGTCATTGTCCAACTGAATGTAGGTGTCTTGGTCATTAACGTGCTTACCGGCATTGTGTTCATAAAATTCCGTGTCTAGAATGACTAAGGCCCCTCCTTTGTCTGCCGGTAAAAAAGTTATGTCCTTGTCTTGGTGAAGTGCGTTGAGTATCCGTAATTCCTTCTTAGATAAATTGGTATGTTTGGGTTTAGAATATTTGATGTGTTCCAAGTGTTTTTTAGCCAATAATTCGAAGTTGTCTAAGGTTTTATGTGAGAATGGAGCCATAAATTTGCTCTTGGGGCGAAAACGTTCTTTAGGTCTCTCTTGTTCTTCTGAGGTGTTGGTGGAAAAGAACCATCTCAATCTGAGTTTACGCATAAATTTAAAAAGAGCTATTTCCGTCTCTAGTGGGTTGGATGTGTAGGTGGAAACAAAGGATGTTCCTTTATTAAGTATCCTTGTTTGTTCTATGTTCAAGCTCTTTTTAGAGATATTTATCACGAGAGATTTGGTTTTTTCAGATTCCTCTGTGGTCTGCCTGTTTCGGTGTTTCTTTTTGTTTTGTCCCCTGCGGATACGGTGTCTGGTGGGTGAATGCTTCTGTCTGGAGGTAGATTCGATGAATGTCCCTCTGCTAAAAAAGACGGTTTCAGTCCGGATGTAGAAGCTGTTTCTTTATTCTGAATACTCGTCTGTTCAGTACTCTGTTTAGCCGGTGGTCTTTGTGTAGATAGTTCTTGTTCATCAACTACACTTTCTTCAGACGAGGTGTTGCCTGGTTTCCTAAAGAACCATTTTTGAGCGTAAGTTTCAGCCCACGTATACACTTCATCTAATTTATAGTCGATGGTGTCTCGTCTGAATTTCCGGATCTTCCGTTCATGGACTTCTCTGGCATACGTATCCAGTCTAACATTGATCTCCTCTAAAACATTGGACCAATTTTCTTGTTCCATCTGTTCTTGAATCTCATCTTTGAATTTATTGATGTCTTGCGCAAGTTCTATGAGAATGGCTGATATCTCTTCTATAATTAATAGAATAAGGTCTAGAGAACATTTGTTCAATATGGCGTACCATCTTGCCATGAATGTTTTATTAAATTTGAACATCATCGGTTTCAAAGCGATCCTAAGTCCCCTAGGGATACGTTTTACTTTGTGGTACTCGATAAGAGTGGTGGCGTGGAGACGTTGATTTATTTCCTTTTTCATGGTATATTCCAATTAAGTAGTTGAGTTGTAGTTCCAGCGGTGGTGCTGAAGGTACGTGCTTCCTGTATCAAAGAGTAAATTGATTCTGCTTCATCTGTGGAATAGGCTTTAGGTCGACACAGGGGTTAGGGCCAAAACCCCCATATATGACTGCACGCTTTTCACAGATCTTAATCTTTACTGAGTTCACACTTCAGTGATATAATCATCCTTAAACGTTGTGCAAGTTCATCTCGTATTTCAAAGCCTAGACAAGGCCATACCATGATCTCTTTCTTAGTGACAGGTTCTGCCTCTATTTGTCTACATCTTTCCTGTTTATTCAGCAATGGTGCTTCCTTGAAAGTGTCTTTTAATTCCCTTGAGTTCAGTAATAATGTTTATTCACCTAACCTGGGACTGGTCAGTCTAAAAGTTACAAAATAATGAAGTGCATTGATGTAAAGTATTTGAAGAACATAATGGTTGTGGAACTCCATGGGGTGACTAAGAAATCAAGCATTGATGCTTTATTTATTTGTTGTTGCAAGACTCCTGGTAAAGTTGAAATGTAACCCATAGTTCCTCTTCTGTATTTGTATTAGTATTTAAAGGGTATAAGAACCTCTTTTAAATATATGCAGGGCCAGCTTTAGGGCAGTGCGACTGGTGCAGCTGCACCTGGCGCTGACCTCAGGCGAGGCCCTGCGTTCAGAAATGACTTCTGGTTTTAAGAACACCTGCAGTTTCCTTGCAACCGTATAAATGTCAATGCAGGTGATTAACGTTTCTGCTGGCGAGAGATGATGTCTTGTTTAGTGGGGGTTTGGACTCATTATAAAGTAGTGCAGAGAGTTTTTATGCCCGCTGCAGTGAACGTGTACCAGGCAGATCAGAGAACAGTAATCCTCGTTGGTCTGAGTAGCATTTCCTATAGACTGATTTACACACGTAAGATTCATTATGTATGTGTATGTAAAGTGCTCTGATACCCTAGCGTTGGTATGAGTAGCGCTATAAAAAAAATAAATGCATGTGAGAGAGGGTTTGTGGGGAGATGAGTGGCACTGTTGGAAGATAGTGGTAAAGGAATCTGTGGAAAAGGGGGTCATCAAAGGGGAGCCCCAAGAAACACTGACCCCCCAGCCGTCTCTAACTCTAAAGCAGTCCCTGAATATCTGTCATGAATATATATAATTATTGTTTCATTTTTCCTTCATTTCAGCATGCAAATTTATATGAGGAAAAATATTACTTCAATGAATTTTGGAGCCAAGCTACTTCTTCAGGAAAACAGAACCCCCTAAAAGTGATGCATTTGTAACTCATTTTGAATAAAAAAACTGCACATTTCCCATCTCCTGCCCCCACATTCTTCCTTCCGCTCTCTCATCCTTTCCATCACTCTCTCCCGTCCTCCTTTCTCGAAGTATATCTTTATGACTCCCTGTGTGAATCCTCCTGTCTTCTACATACTTTTGTTCTTATTCACCCCTCATTCTTTCTTCTATCATTCTTTATCTTCTTTGTGTCTCCTCCTCTTTCTTTAGTACCTTCCCTTCACTCTTTTTCCAACCCTTATCTTCTTTCCTGTTTCTCCTGTTCAACCAATCTCCAGATTGGCTCTCTTCTCCTTTCTAGACCCTTCTGCTTTTGAATGGTCTAAATGTGCATGTGCAAAACTTAAGATGAGACAGCTCAGCCGGACCGCCAATCAGTCATTGTTACCCTCACAGACTGATATTTATACAGATCATATACCCCATATGTCAGAGTGGTTAAACACCTGGGCAGCAAGTTCAGGGCACCGGTTTGCAAGCCTATATTCATGGCAATTCTGCGGCTGCTGCGTTTTCCGCATAATAATGGAATTACTGCATTTGCCACATACAGCATCATCTGTTGCAGAATTGGCAGATTATAGAAAAAAAATGTTTCTAGCTTAAACAGATCAAAAGTTACTAAAACCATGGCGACTCGTGTTTCTGTGCAGTGGATGGCCCCTTGCAAAGGTTGGCGTCATCTTTGAGTTTCCTATTGCTGTATTTGGGCATTACACTGGTACTTATAAGGTGAAATATTTTCCCAGACAGTGTTACCATGTGTAACAAGCATTTGCAATGCAATAGGTCTCGCATTTACGCGAGTTTGAGATATTGACATTGCAAATGACAATGCCTTTTATTTTTGTTTTTAAAACCTAAATAAAAGGCATTGTCATTTACAATGCCAATAGCTTAAACTCGTGTAAATACGAGACCTATTGCATTGCAAATGCTTGTTTGTTGCTGGAACCGTAATCCTGCCTTCCTGTCCCTGCTTAGAGGGCAGCTAAGGAATGAGCTTCCCAGAGATAAGCACCTGATTTATGATGTCTTTGAGCTCCGCATGAAGGCCCCTTGATGTTTACAATCCCTTGTGTTCGCACTGAAAGGGGGGTGGTTTATGGCATTCACAGTCGCCTGCTAGAAGCTTCTTAGATCTTAGCTGTATCTGGGCCTGTGTTGTAATTGTGCTGCATGCAAAAAAAGGCTCGCTTTTCACCCAGCCATAAGCGGTATTTGGTGCTTCTATGAATGTTTCGTATGCCAGGGAGTTAAATAGTAGGGAAGTAACTCTCCTGCTGGGTCGACTATTGTTCAAAAGACTATTGGTGTTGCATTATTTAGCAATGCCAATAGCTCAAACTTAAATAATGCGAGACCTATTGAATTGCAAATGCTTGTTACTTTTACATTCAGCTGGGAGAGACTCGGCCAAAAGATTGAGATGTGTAAGAGGAAGAGACGTGCAAAAAAGGGAAAACACCTCGGGAAAACGATTGGGGAGAAAACCTGCTAATGCTGAGAGACATATAAGTGAAATACAACATTTACGATCGAGAGTAAAACAAGCATGAGAAAGTGCGTGTCCACTGGTTCTCAATAGCAAAGACAGTCAGAGTGGAGTTGTGCATGTGTGTGACGAGGCCGCGAGAGAAGCAGTGTGCGTGTGTGAAATAGTGCAATGTGTGGTGAGTGGAGGTATGCGTTCCTGCTGCCGTGTGTTAGTGCTTTTACTGGTTTGAAATGGCGTGAGTGTGTATTAGAGTTTTTGAGAATGTGTTCATAATGAGTGTGTGTTTGAAAAATGCCTCACTGTGTGAGAGAGCGAGTGTGTGTTAGCAAATTTAAATGGATGCGTGTTGTGTGTGCATTTATGTGTATGTGTGTTCAGAACGCACATCAGACAAGAGAGAAAGAATAGGCCTGGGCATATGTCATTAAATCTGAATAAGTGTTCGAATGGATAGATAGATAGACAGACACACAGCTACTTCCTTAAGGACACATTTGACATTGATTTGAGGGGAGGAAGAGGGATGTACTGAGAGAAAGAGACTGATGTTGCTTTAGGGAGAGGTGAGGGTCCTCGAGTGAAAGGAATGCTGTAAGAAAGGATAGAGCGCTAGAGATGAAGTACAGAATATTGAACAAGCAGGAAGGGGGTGGCAAATGGTGTGCACTTTCACGGCCGCTTTGATGTCCTCAGTGGCCGCGCGGCTCACTGAGGACATCAAAGCGGCAGTGAAAGTGATCAGGCAGTGCTTTTCAGGCTGCCAAATGGTGCGCGCGCCCGGCGCATATGCACTGTATTTGGAGGCCTGAAAAGCACTCGTTTGCACTTCCAGATCCCCCTTTAACAAAAGCTCTCGCGAGTGCAGCGCTAAAGCGCTGTCTCAGGCGAGACCTAAAAATGACGAAATAATGAAGTAATTCTATCATAGAATGTTCAGCATTAAGCTGCATAATTTATCTTTCTTGCCACATAATTTAGTCACCCCTGCTGCATAATTTGGTATACCACTGCCGCATAATTTGGTATAAATCTGCCGCATAATTGCAGTGGCCCTGCCTATATTGCACAAGCTCCTTAAACAAAACACTGGTGTCCCCACAACCAAACCTGCGACGCAGAGTGAGATGCACCATGCTGCAGTAGAACCCATTCCCAGCATGAGCGTGGCTTACTTTGGGCGCGAGTGCATCACATGTAGAGAGTTCGAAAGAGCTGAGAATTAAAACAAAAAAAAGTGGTGCCGGAAGGCGGCTCAGTTGATATTTCACAGAGAGTTGTTGTTTGGCTGAATCACGCTTAAGTGGTCCCAAATGTCATCACTGTGAACTTTGCTCGTGTTGATTTATACCTATGTCTCTAGCTCGCTCTCCCTCTCTTCACTCACCCCCCTTTCTTCTCCTCTCCCTCTCTTAGGGGCACTGAGGGAAACTCAATGCAGATTAATGATGTGCCCTTGTAAAACTGTGTCCACACAGATCTCAGTTGTTTTTTCACGCTGCCGCTTGATCAGTTGCTTGATTGATATACATTACTGTATTCACACTGTGTCTATACTTCAATGCTCTGTTGTCCTATATTTTTCGATGACTGTCTGTGATTCCCACCTGACTTTCGTCATTTACTTGCTGTAAACGTATTCTCTAAACATGTAAAGCGCTTTGATACCTTTGGGTCTAGCCAACACTACATAAAACAAAAATAAAAAATAAATACTGTGCGTGAAACCACTCAGATTTGCTAAAAAAACTCGGATTTGCTGTCCTGTTTCGCATGTGACAGGCAGCTGGGCCTGCATCGCACACCTACACGGGATTAACTGCCCAGCGTCAATGGACGTGAATCAGCGCGCGACGCAAGCGGGGCAAACACCTGGGCGGCCTGATAATGCAAATGAGCTGCTGATGATTCCGCAGCTGCTCAGCCTACAGCAACACCTACGCACGGCTGTAGAGTGGCGCCCTTACGCACTCACGCCACTGATCCTGCCGTTGTGTTCCTCTGAGTACCAGTACTCTCTTAGGAGAAGTTCCGGTACTCAAAGGGTGAACATTGAAAAGTGCCGGTACTTAGTCCCTGTGAGCACCGGCCCATTTTAAGCACTGGATGTTGTGATTTCTGGTAAAGAGGAATCAACTTCTGCAATGCCAACACTCTCTCTCGGGTTGGGGGGGCCTTTTCTACTGATGCATGGAGAGGTGATCCCAGAAAGTTTTGAATCTGGAGTCCTTGACTGACATCTTCACATTGCTTGTGAATGTTTTAAATTTTATGACATTGACACTGTCTCATATGTCAGGGTGTGGCGTTTCAGACTTTGAATGTTCTTCAACAGCCAGTCGTCCAAGTTTGGGCAGACACGAATACCTCAATGAGGCAGATGTACAAACATTTGGTAAACCCTCCGGGAGGTCTTTAAGACAAATGGTAGCTCACTGATCTGGTAATGCTTGTCACTTACCACAAACCTCAGGTGTTGGTGATGTGCTGGGTGGCTTGGCGTTGACTGCGCGATATCCTCGTAAGCACAAACCCGGGATCCATTCCAACCGAGGTACAAACATTTATCAGACCAGCAAGTTTTCTAACATGAAGCTTGTCCCCTTAACCTGATTTAATGAAAAGTCCGGCAAATCTGCGCTCACTTCATTTACGAAGATTTTAACCAAATAAAGATAACCTGAAAGAGAAGTTCCTTCCTTCGGTTTCCTTATCAAAATCAAAATTTGCTCCTTGTAAAAAGCGAGATCTATCTATCGCATCCAAAGGTTCCCAACTAGAAGATTACGTCCGTATATATAGTTAAAGACAAGTGTATTTGTGGCTACTCCTGACGAAGGCCCTCACAGTGCCGAAACGCGCGTCGAAGAATTTATTTCTGCCACTCATGTATTTTAAATAGATTCATTGGTGTCATCAGATAATGTATTTTTACGAAAATGTTAATGTATGTGTTTTCTTAATTAAAAAATTTGAATTTTTATTAGTTATTCTTTGAACTTATTTCTTGTATTGTATCTGCAACTTTGTGATCACACGCTGCCTGGGAACTATATTTTCCATTGTGTTGGTATATGAAACTATGTATACAACAATAGGACGACCCACTAAACCCCAATGTGAACATGTACCAAACACAACTGATATTGCCACACATATACCATAAAGAAACACCCTATAGTATCCAGCTTCGTGAGCATTTGTTTGAGACGAAGCTAAAACCTACTTTAAAGTCCTCATCGTCTACAAAGATGACTGAATATTCCGTACCTGTAGCCCCACTGGGATTATATTATTGTTCAAACAGTCTGTGAGGAATTTCGCATGCAATTCTGTTCTTATAAGTTTCTTATGTAGCCTTTCTAAATTGTTCCGTAATGAAGTCTGTTGGATATTCTGACTATTGCTACCACTGGAGGGACCAAGCAGAGATGGTTTCTTGTTCTGACATTAGGGAGCGGTACTAGAAGATAATCTAAATACAATTCAAACAAAAATTTTTAACAAAAATCATAAATTCTGTGCACAACCTTAAGTGTGGCGACAATACCTATATTAAAAAACATACAACCACTTTGTTACAAAGGGCCCTTGCAGACGAGTCTGCGCTTACAAATGTATACAACAATAGGGCAACCCACTAAACCCCAAGGAATTGGGTATAATATGTCAACATAATAATAAACCTTGAGGATTTAACCCAGTATTGACATATAAATTGTCTTCTTACCGTGACATATTGGCTGATATGTTTGAACTATAATTGGCTATTTTGCTTAATTTTTGTTCTTCTTTTTTCGATTTATTATTTATATACAGCGTAGCGACTGTAACTACTTGACTATATGTCTTGAGAAATGGACGCTTTGGCTGGTTGGCTAAGAGTTGCCATCATCTGCGAATATGGGGTGATGTTTAAGTCTCCAACCCGTAATGGCAGATTACACCTTTCCTTTTTTCATTGCATTACGAACAACGAGGGCTACACTCTAAGATGGCCGACTTATTTTCCGTCAGTCTGTGGCAATCTCCATGACGCTACCTTTTAAATAAATAACTCCCGCCCTAATCCGAGTTTGCTGCTCGGACTTGTTTGGCGAGTTGAACCGAGGAAGCTGACTTGGTGGTGAACGAGGTAAGCCTGACACTCTAAAGCGGTTCGTAGTGCTTAGGTAAGACAGGGAGACGAGTCTTGATTGATTTTTTGCTTTGGTTTGCTTTTAGAGTGTAGAAGCGCAGACGAGAGTAGCCGCTTCTGTGTAAGTAAAAGGCTGTTTACAGCAGTGTTTGATTCTCGTGTTTCTGGGTGTTAGTGGTGATTTAGGTGATTGGTATTGAAGATTTTGTCCCTTCGTTTTATTCTTTTTTTAATTTAGTGCTTCCGTGAAAAACAAGACAATATAACGAGATTGAAAACTTTATTGAGGGAGTAAGTGTTTACAAGTCTTTTAAATAGGAGTGTTATATTCACTATAGGGTGTTTCTTTATGGTATATGTGTGGCAATATCAGTTGTGTTTGGTACATGTTCACATTGCGGTGTGCTTTTTGTATATTGGTGGCTATATAGTTTGTGGGGACTGGGTACTTCCATACCATTTCGGGTGGTGTAAATGGGATACACCTGTTGGCCTGTCTTCCTTCAGTGTATTAACAATACGAAAAGTAGAACTCAGATGTTCGTATTTGTTAATCAACAATTAAAAATTCTGTGTTATTTATTATACGTATGTATTTCTATATTAGATACATGGTGCAACTTTGGTCCTGATGATGGTCTCGGGGATTAATCTTCCAGATAAGGAGACCGAAACGTCGACGCTGTGACACTGTTTTGACGCAAATAAATTCCATTTGATGTTGATATACGTTACAATTGTTTAAAGCAATGGTTTGTGTCATATGACCAACTGTGGATGGTACATATTTGAGAGAAAAAGTGTCAGTAACTACTGCTTAGGTTTCATATTGAGACAGTAGTTTGTGTTGCCAATGTTCAAATTTGATTTGTATATTCCGTACGTTTGTGTATGAAATCAATGAGAGTTATTTAAATACTCGAGAAAAGATTAATCTCAGATAAAAATAATACAAAAGAATGAACTGTGGTATATGAAACTATGCATCTTTCAGATCCAACACGCAGCAGCTTTATGTCTAGGATAGATCTGAGGGTGGAGTCCTTCCTTGGTATGAAAAGGTTTATCAAAGACAGCACTTTCCCTCACTATGATATACGCACTTCCTATATCACCTCTTTAGGTTAAAGGGGTGTCACCTCCTCCATTGGAAGTGGTAAGTGATCCTTGTGTGTTCTGTCTGTTTTTGGAAACTGATTCATTGTACTCGCGTCGAACTCTGCAGAATATCCGCACTGCACTGTAGACATGACTCAGTGATTCGAGTTTATTTCCTTCAAGTCCTAGTCCTGCCCAGATCAGCGTCATGCAAATGGAGTCACTGTTTGTTTGCAGCGGGCCCTTGACCGTGTGGCCCCTAGCTCTGAATTTTGGGCCAGAGATACGAAATTCTTATTTTGCATTTCCTAAATGGCAAAATGGTGTGTACAAAATTTGCGATTTCCTTATAGCGATTCTTACAGAGTAGGAATTGCTATTAGGAATTAGAAAATAGAAATGCTACTGCATTCCTGCCTATGGGCCAAATAGGAAATGGTTTGCATTGCCTAAATTGTGATTTCCTAATAGGAAATAGCAATTTAGGGAATCCAAACCCAAGGGTGCCTCTGGGCTTGAGGCCCCCCTGGAATCATCCTGAAATGGGTCGTGCACATGTAAGTGCATATATGACCTAGGGGCATATGTGCGCATCATGTCACATTAAAAATGAATTTTTAAATGCTTTGGTTTTTTTTGCACATGGTTACTATCGACTTTGAATAATGGTAATAGCATTTCTTAAATGCCCCATTTGCATTTAGGAAATGCTTTGTACATGTGCTCTAGGAATCGGTAATCTCTATTTGCGTTCCCTAAATCGCGGTCGAAATTGGCAAGTTCTACTGGGTAGAAAACGTAAATTGCGAACGTTTTTTGGCCTTTGTAGATATGAAAAGGCTGTTTTGCATTTCTTAATAGGCCGAAATTGTGATTTGGCCCATTAAGAAATGCAAAAACCTTTTTTTTACATCTTGCCCTCTGTGTTCCGTTTGTGGAACGGTGAGTTTTGGTAGAAAGATTTTTGCTGTTGCAAAGCCCCATTGCTGTTGCCATCTCAGTGTATTTCTTTATCTTTCCAAGCCCTTCATCAACCTATAGGCCAAAAATATGTTCTGTGGTACTCTTGTACATAAGGCTGAAACCTATAAAATTGCAACCATGAAGCCACCTGCTGCCAGAGACGTCCTGACACACTGTAGTGTTTACTAACTCTTTCTGAGTGCATTAAATTACTTGTTTACTAAAAAGATAAGCACTGGGTTGAGGAATCCAGCCAATGACTGTGGCTATGTAGCCCCTTCTTGCCCCCTCCCCACCAAATGGGGTCTGACAAGTGGTGTGATAGGTTATCTTTTTTCCTAGATGGCACATCTCTTTAGGGATGTTGTGCCTTGATGCCACTGAATCACCAGAGACAACCTCCTGGGAATGTAAACTCAGTCCTAATTGGGAGAGGGCAAGGTATTAAATTTCAAACTTATGATCTGTGTAAATAGGAATTACACCTCCATCTTAAACAATTTATATCTAAAATATCACTGGCATTTAAGAACAGGAACTGAGATAGTGTCCTCTTGTCTGAACAATGGCTTTCAACGAGTGAAGCACAAGTTGTCCCTCTCCCTCCTCGCCCCTGTTTGCCTTCTACATGGAACAATGTGCTTAACTGTTTATGACCAATTTTATTACCATTATTAAGACACACACTTATTCTTGAAGGAGTACTTGGAACTAAATAGTCTGGGGCATATTTACAAGCCCCTTGCGCCACTTTTGCGTCACTTTTAACATGGGAAAAGTGACGTAAAAGTGGCGCAAGGGGCTTGTAAATCTGCCCCAGACTATTTAGTTCCAATGTGTCGCCCGGACATCACAACAAGTCTCTAAATTCAACTCCCAGAATACAGAATTTCCCAAATTTCCTTCTGCATCTTCTAGTATTCTAATTCAGTTCCCGGGTTCTCTCTGATTTTGGCATAACAAACTGGTAACTAGACATAATATCGAAAAAAAAATATCGAGTAGCAAGAATATCGAGTTTTTAATATCGAATGGACAGAATATCGACTTGCAAAAATATAGTGGTGAAGAATATCGAAAAACAGGTAAGAAATATCGATTGCAATAATATAGAAGTAAGTAATATCGACAGTCATAATATAGTTGTTAAAAATATCGAATTTTTTATAGTGTTTTAAGTGTTATTATATGTGTTAAAAGTATGTATTAATATTGGAATGTATATTAGAATATTTGTAAATTATTGAATTTTATGTTTTTTTATTTTTATGTAATTTAATTCCGTAGCGGGTTGTGGGTTTATAGGGGAGTAGGGTGGGAAGTAATTTAATTATAGTACATTAAATAATAATTTATAGGAATTATTAATTATTTTTAATTTAATTTTGCGTTTTACTTCTGTAGCGGGTTGTGGGTTTATAGGGGAATAGGGTGGGAAGTAATTTAATTATAGATTATTAAATAATAATTTATAGGAATTATTAATTATTTTTAATTTAATTTTGCGTTTTACTTCTGTAACGGGTTGTGGGTTTATAGGGGAATAGGGTGGGAAGTAATTTAATTGTTATTAGTTAATTATTAATTGGTATTGCCAATTAATTGGTTGTTGATTAATTATTAATTGGTAAATAATTAGTATTAATTGGTAATTAATTTGTATTAATTGTTTAATTGATAATTATGTTAATTGTATTAATTTAATATTTGTAGCGGGCAGTGTGTTTATAGGGGAATATGGTGGCAAGTAATATAATTGTAAATAAATAATTATTTTATTTATTTGTGTATATTGTTAATTAATATATCTTTAATTTAATTTTGCATTTTACTTCTGTAGCGGGTTGTGGGTTTATAGGGGAATAGGGTGGGAAGTAATTTAATTGTTATTAGTTAATTATTAATTGGTATTGCAAATTAATTGGTTGTTGATTAATTATTAATTTGTAAATAATTAGTATTAATTGGTAATTAATTAGTATTAATAGGTAAATTGATAATTATGTTAATTGTATTCAATTAATATTTGTAGCGGGTATTGTGTTTATACGGGAATATGGTGGGAAGTAATATAATTGGAAAAAAATAATTATTTAAATAATTTGTGTATATCCTTAATTAATATATTATAAATTAATTATTAATTGGTATTATTTGCATTTATTAATGTTTGTTATTGAAAAACAATTGTTTGTTAATTAATTATTAATTGTTAATTAATTAAACAAAAATGTATTGGTATTTATAAATAATCAATTCTTTTGTGATTGGTAATTAATTGTAATACTTGTTTTTGTATTAATAATTAATTAATTTAAAAATAAAAATACATTTATTATTTTCTCTACTATTGCACTTACTTGAGTGGGAATAGTAATTTTTACCCCTACGCTATCCAATGCTTTCCCTATTATTGCACTCTCTGGAGTGTGAATAGTAATTTTTACCCTCCCGCTATCCAACGCTTTCCCTACTGTTGCACTCACTGGAGTGGGAATAGTAATTTTTACCCTCCCGCTATCCAACGCTTTCCCTACTGTTGCACTCTCTGGAGTGGGAATAGTAATTTTTACCCCTACGCTATCCAACGCTTTCCCTACTGTTGCACTCACTGGAGTGGGAATAGTAAATGTTACCCTCCCGCTATCCAACGTTTTCCCTACTGTTGCACTCTCTGGAGTGGGAATAGTAATTTTTACCCCTACGCTATCCAACGGTTTCCCTACTGTTGCACTCACTGGAGTGGGAATAGTAAATGTTACCCTCCCGCTATCCAACGCTTTCCCTACTGTTGCACTCTCTGGAGTGGGAATAGTAATTTTTACCCCTACGCTATCCAATGTTTTCCCTATTATTGTACTCTCTGGAGTGGGAATAGTAATTTTTACCCTCCCGCTATCCAACGCTTTCCCTACTGTTGCACTCTCTGGAGTGGGAATAGTCATTTTTACCCCTACGCTATCCAACGCTTTCCCTACTGTTGCACTCACTGGAGTGGGAATAGTAAATGTTACTCTCCCGCTATCCAACGCTTTCCCTACTGTTGCACTCTCTGGAGTGGGAATAGTAATTTTTACCCCTACGCTATCCAACGCTTTCCCTACTGTTGCACTCACTGGAGTGGGAATAGTAAATGTTACCCTCCCGCTATCCAACGCTTTCCCTACTGTTGCATTCTCTGGAGTGGGAATAGTAATTTTTACCCTCCCGCTATCCAACGCTTTCCCTACTATTGCACTTACTGGAGTGGTAATAGTAAATTTTACGCGCCCGCTATCCTACACAGAAAATATTGAATATTTTTAATTAATATCACGTTAAGATATATGTATTAATTTTTTTTTTTACTTACTTTAATTATTCAATAAGTTTACTGTTATTTAAGTATTTATAAGTATGTGTCAGTTAATTATATGTATTATTTCATTTATTTAACATTACTTTTAAAACATTTAAAAAATTCGATATTTTGACTAACTATATTATTTACAACGATATTTTGGATTCGATATTTTTGTAATTTCTTGTTTGGAGATAGGACTTCGATATTTTGGCATTCTATATTTTGGCATCGATATTTTTGTAAGTCTATATTTTTGTAGTCGATATTATGTCAGTGATCCAACAAACTACCTCCCACTCTACCTATGAACGCCAAATCACTGGAGTTTCTTCTTGATAAAAAAAAATACACGACGAACTACATTTCACGAATTTGCCTAAGAACACTTAATATCGGCTCAGATAACCGAAGGGTGTCAAAACCATCCTGAAAATAACTTCAGGACAGGAGTGTAACTTCTCATCCTGTTCAGACAAGTTCAAAAGAACACCCTCTTTCAGGAGTTATCTAAGGGGTGATCACTCCTGGTTGACTCCCCTTTGAATCAAGATGCCTTGGCAAGATGGCCTACTTTGTCCCTACATTGTTCAATAATCTCTGGTGAAGACTTAATCTGACCTCCTCTTGACTGCCCCAAGGCAGGTACTGTTGCATTGTCTACCTGAACGTTGTACCTTGAGTGAGTCCCAGGGGAGCTGCAGCCACTATTTCCCGCCACAAGATGTCCTGTGGGCATATTGTTGTTGTAAATTGTAGCTGCTGATAGACGAACAGGTTACATTTTGTCTTGGGTAAAGTAGGGAAACCCTGCACTCTTTGAAGAAGTTCAGAGAGTTCTCATTTTGCCTGACTAAGCAGCCAGGTTGAAAACTTCACCTCCTCCTAGCGACGAGTAAGGGCTCCGTAGTAGTGCTTTTAAAATGTGCAAATGTGTGATGTCGGGTGAAAATTATTTTTGAAATCTGAAGGTTTTAATGATACACGGAGTTGTAATTGATGAATTAATGATGTTGCACTTCAAACACGTTTACTGAGTCGCTTCGAAATGTAATTAATACTGTGAAGTAGTTTTGCCACATTTTCATATGAAATGCCGTGCCGATGTCAGGACAAAATGTAATGCCGCACCTGACAAACTATCTACTGCAGCTCCAACGATGGGATATGAAGTGTGAATTCATTTTTAGATCCTGAATGATAACATTTGACTGTCCTTCTCCTTTTATTTATATGATTACTGATTGTAATAACATGAGGTGGTCTTCTATGTATTCTTGTTTTTAAACTTACTTATATTTTATACTGTTTTTATGTGCTTTTATGGCCTTTGAGCCAAATATAGTTTTTGACTGACTGAATTAATACTGTGAAGTATTTTGCCACATTTTCATATGAAATGACATGTATTTTAATATGGATGCAGTTTGGGGAGTTCTGTTCATCTCTCTCCTGCTCATTCCCCCTCCCAGTGACCCCCTGCAAACCATAACTCCTCTCATTTCCACATGCACCAAGTGGATGAGGACAAATATTAAAAAATGAACTATTGTGTTAGGAAGTGTGTAATGTGAATGAAGCTTTTATTGTGTACCCGAGGTATCATATTAAAGGACTTCCACTGGAAGTTCCATTGAAGGCGTGTTAATTCTATGAGCCATTGTTTGAGAACTGTTTTTTGTTTTTTTTGTGATGGTCATCTCTGGAGTGCAGGTGCTGAGAGAATAGGGGAAGATTTATTTTACCTTAGCAAGTGGGTTACATGATTTGCGTATAAAAACTCTTGGGCTTTAGTGTTGTAGGGCTCATTTTCCATTTTTTATATGGAGATCCTTTGTTCATTTTTGCTGCAGGGTTTACTTTTCATTTTTCTCCTGATATTCTTTCCATTTGTCTTAGATTTTCTTGTGGGGGATTTTCAGTACTCTTTATGAGTTTGACTCCAGGGTCTTGGCAAAACCTTTTTAACAAGAGCTACATTTTATGATTCTGTAATTCAGCATTTGGTCCTTCATGGCATTTTCATGTTTTTTTCTCAGTACCACATTTACTAACAATTCTGTAATGCATCTATTTTTGCCTCATTTTTGATCTAGAACTCAGTTACAAGCACTTCCTCATTTATTCTGTTTTACTCTGCTGAAATGTGTATTTTTCCAGGAGGAGTATAGTCTCTAACCACTAGAACGATTGAGGATTCTGGAGCTGAATTAATTGGGTAAGAATTGGGATGTTCAAAATATTGGGGTTCCGATGAATATTGGGGTTCAGCTCCCACAGCCCTAGGCACAAAAGTAAATTTACACAGGTAGATTTACACATGCATAAATGTATTTTTCAATCAATCAATCAATCAATATGAACTTTATTCGGATAAAAACAACATATCCATAAAAGTACAGCATAAAATAATATACAAAAGTTACTAAAGACATAAAACTGTTACGCAATTTAAAAGGGTCAATTAATCAGGGTGCATAGAGTTACGTATACGCATCACTGTTTTTAAAAATGATCCAACTCTAAAACATAATTCATCATCGGTAATAGCTAGCACCTTCTCGTAAGCCACCTTGTAATCGGTAATGTGTCGAGATTTAAAATATGGGATCAAGAATTTTTTAGTGGGGGCTGAATAATAACTACAAAAGAACAAGAAATGTAACATTGACTGCTTTTGAATGTTATCACAGGGGCACAGTACTGAATTAAAATTATGTATGAACCCGATGGGAAATGACAACAGATATTTCATGGTGTCTGTCCTTAGCCTGAAAAATAGACCTCTTTCCCAGCAACTAATAGGATTAACAAGATATCTGGGCATAGCAGGGGACATTTCTATCTGCATATATCTGGCAACTGAGGTTTTGCAACACTCGGTTGATACTCGTGCTTCATTATAAAGGATATACAGAGTCTTTTCCAATTTTTTGATATTAACAGAATTATGTTGCAATGGGTTTAAGAAGAGATGTTCCATATTCAGGCTATTTAAACTTTTCCGGACCCCTGCTAACCACGGTATATCCATCCCTTTATCACATTTTAGGCAGTCATTGATTATTTCCCTTGTCAAGTGTGCAGCTGGGTTTTTCCAGATTCTTAGCCAAAACAAGGTGGGGCGAGCCTTAATAAAAGGGGAAGATTTATTTTACCTTAGCAAGTGGGTTACATGATTTGCGTATAAAAACTCTTGGGCTTTAGTATTGTAGGGCTCATTTTCCATTTTTTATATGGAGATCATTCGTTCATTTTTGCTGCAGGGTTTACTTTTCATTTTTCTCCTGATATTCTTTCCATTTGTCTTAGATTTTCTTGTGGGGGATTTTCAGTACTCTTTATGAGTTTGACTCCAGGGTCTTGGCAAAACCTTTTTAACAAGAGCTACATTTTATGATTCTGTAATTCAGCATTTGGTCCTTCATGGCATTTTCATGTTTTTTTCTCAGTACCACATTTACTAACAATTCTGTAATGCATCTATTTTTGCCTCATTTTTGATCTAGAACTCAGTTACAAGCACTTCCTCATTTATTCTGTTTTACTCTGCTGAAATGTGTATTTTTCCAGGAGGAGTATAGTCTCTAACCACTAGAACGATTGAGGATTCTGGAGCTGAATTAATTGGGTAAGAATTGGGATGTTCAAAATATTGGGGTTCCGATGAATATTGGGGTTCAGCTCCCACAGCCCTAGGCACAAAAGTAAATTTACACAGGTAGATTTACACATGCATAAATGTATTTTTGAACATAGGTGTAAATCTACACTTTTTTGGTATTCACAATTTCGGAGTGCATATTACACCTAAGTGTAGACATGCACCCCTTGACACCAGGAGTTGGGTACTTGTAAGACAGAATGTATGAATGTAAAAGTTCTACTTATTTCTTTTCACTCCTAGGCAGAGCTCTCCCTATAAGAAAGAATAGGAAAAAGTTATAGACTCTATTAATTCTTTAAAAAAATTGAAAATATTTTATTGTTTTATCGAAAATAAAAATGTAAATCCAATACAGAAAATTATTAACCTAAAACGAATAAAAATAAAATGTGACAGCGCATTAGCTCATCAAATTAAATATTCATTAAATGCTTTAATATTTAAAATATTGAACTAATTTATAAATATTTTAAACAAAATTTAAAAACTCCCACCCGGAAAAGCATTTTAAAATTACATTATTATTTCATAAATGTACGTACATGTATTTTAACGAATTTCAATTAATTTTACATACATTATTTAAAGTTTAATTAAGAAAGCATTTTTTACAACTATAAAATATATAAAGTTAAATGTAATATATCATTTTAACAGTAAAATAATGTAAAATATTTATTTTCAAAGTCAAAATGATGTAATTATTTTAACATTATTTCCTACAGGGTGTTATTTTAAGTTGATGCCCCATTAGTTTCCACAGAGATGTCGAAAAATACATATAGTGGTGCACCAACAGTAAATAATAATGTGGAAGAGTTCAAATCAAAATGTAGAATATTCCATATATTCTTTATTGTGCTTGTACACTAGACATATACATCCAAGCGTTACAGCAAAACAACACAGCCAGCACACTTCTTTAACCACGGTGAACTTCGTCAGGGCATTCTAATTTTGTACAACCAATATACCATGATATGCGTCTTGTGAAACTGTAGTTCATCTTATGGAAGTATACCATATATGCGTGGGCCCCATTAGATTATACACCCTGGATCCTTTTAATATCAGGCCAGGCCGCCCCGTACTTGTGGGTGTTTGTATTACCATGTTCTCCCCTTAAACCTCCTTACATCCATGCCCCCAAAACTCTCCTGTTTTTAATAAGTAATCTCCATTTCCCAGACACTGCTCCTGATCCCTCCCACATTTACTACTAAATTCTACACTTACATATGTGAGGGTTTCCTCAAAGAAAAGTTAGGAAAGTTACAGATGGAGATTTCCACCCGTAGGTTTGAGAATTGCATTTTGTATAAAGCAAGTAGTTCTACCGTAGTACTACTTTACTTACTACAAAATTAAGGGGCATATCAACAAGGCGGCGATAAAAAATTATCGCCGCTTTTGCGGCCGTTTTCGGCCTAAAAGCGGCGATAATTTTATCGCTATATCAGCAAGGTCACGCTATCGCGTGAATCCTTGCCTTAGCGCCCTTTCCCGTAACGCCCACTTTTGCATCTCTAATGAGATGCAAAGTGGGCGTTCCAGCTCAAAATAACTGGAGAAATGTCGCTAACCGACATTTCTCCAATTATCAATGGGCACGCTAACAAGCATAGCGTTAAGAAAAGTAGCGTTAACCTAGATTATCGCTACTTTCTTTACGCCTGCTTTTAGTTTGACTTAGCCATGATATCCAATGGAAGGAGGATATCATGGCTGAGTCTGCCCTGCCCTATCAGCAAGCTATCGCCAAAGGTTGTGCGATTATCGCTGTATTTCCAGCGATAATCGCACAATTGGCAGCTTGCGCCTGGAATTTTATTGCTTTTGAGCTAAGCGTTGCTAATAGCACGCTATCTCAGCGATAAAATTCGGCGAAAGCCGGCGATAATTATCCTAGCGCTAAGTGCGCTTAGCGATAATTATCGCCGGTTGTTGCTGATATGCCCCTAAGTTTGAGATTTGGGCTCGAAGAATCTATAATGCTGTTCGAGAGATCCAACCAACCAAGAAGAGTTTCTTGGTCTACCCCATCTCAAGCTCCCAACTCGGATTGCTAGATCGCTCCATGTTGCAAGGCAGAATGATTCCAGCCCTTTCCTTTCTCACCTCATTGCTCTCAGGTGTGTTAGTCCAGCTGGTGAACCCCAAGAAGAATTCAACCTACACAAAGCACTGATTTGTTAAATGAAAGCTTTGGTTTAACACATGGGATCCGGTCAATTTAAAGTGATCTGGCATTTCTAGCCCAAACATAGATAAATCAGATGCCAGACCGCGTCCTTGTAGAGTAAAACCTGTGCTGAGCAGCACTCTTGTCTAATCGCCTCCAATACACGCTACCCAGGGCAGGTACCTGTCAAGGTGAGTATGTAGAATGGAGCAGACCCTTGCAGTAGGAAGATGAGCCAAGCACACTCTACCACCTACCAACCAATGAAATCTTCCCAACTCGTAAATCAGTTGTGAATAATATATTGGTCAATTTAACTTTGGGTAACTTTAAGTCGTTTTAGCTACCATTTGTTTATTTATAATAGAATTGGGAACTTGGACTGACCCAATGTGTGTTGAATGACTGTGCTACAGACTATCAGGCACATGCATCAACCTTTTTTGCGAGCGCAAGCGGTGCGATTCGCAAAAATCGACCGTTTGCGCCCACAAAAAGAGCTTTTCCGATGCATCAAGGTGTAAGGCACTCGCAATTAAAGAAATCGCAATTTATTGCGATTTTTTAAATTGCGATTAAATTTAAGGAATCGCAATTTGCGATTCCTTAAATGCAATGCAAGAACCACTTTTAAATAGCGATTTCGCTATTTGGGGCCGCAAATTACTGAGCAATTAAACTGGTCGGAAATTTGCAAAAACTTAGAAAAATGCACTAAAGTGCATTTTTTAAAGTTTCATGTTGCACACACACATGCCCTTGGGGCATGTGTGTGAGCAACATGGGTGCACATCACAATTTCAGGGTTGCAATAGGGTGTCCTTTTGACACCCTTGCACCCTTGAAATTGCATGCGCAATTTGCGAGTATCTATTGATACTTGTAAATTGCTCATGCAATCTCCTATTCATTCCTATGGGCCTGTAGGACCATAGGAATGAATAGGGAGCCATTCCTTAATTGCGAGTCGCAAATTGCGAGTCGCAATTAAGGTAGAATCGCTATTTTTATAGCGATTCCTACATGCATAGACTTTTGCGAGTCCTTAATTGCGATTCCTTAATAATCGCAATTAAGGACTCGCAAAATCCCACCTTGATGCATGTGCCCCTTCATTTTTTAGATGTACAACCAACAAATATTACAATGGAAGTGCTAATTTGTACTACTTTTTGCAGCATCTAATAGTGTGTAGAACTTGGTATGGACTTCATTTCAGACATTCTACCTACTTGAAACTAGTACCAGCTCAATCCATCTAAACGTGGACTGAAGTAATGCAAATGAATAGCAGTAGATGAGTACCAATGGGCTAATGCACCTTGTGCGGAGATAACTCAAGATCTAAAACAAAGAAAAAAATAGCTTTTTCAGTGAAACACTGAATAGTGGACCCAAGAGGACTGCTGCTTTAACCTAGAGCGCATTGTGATGGTTGACAGGAGAAGGCGATTTCCAATCCAAGCATAAGATGGAGGGCGCGGAAGGTGGCGGGTTTTGGGACACTGTCGATGGCTTCAGTGCTGGAGAATCTAGCCAGTGAAAGGCACCTATTTGGGTCACTAGTTGAATATTTGCATCTCTGTGGCTGAGTGACGATGGGAACCCATCATAGTTCTCCGTACAAGCCGGCTTTTGATTCGCTACCATTGTAACTCACTTTTTTGTAAAAAAAAAAAAAAAAATGGGCATGGTTGACAAAGGGCCTCCGCACTCTTGGGAGAGGACTTGCAGCCGTGGGGGAGTCTCCCCACTCGGAGCAGAATTTTCGCAATGAAAATTCTCATCGTGGAGATTCCACCCAGAGTGCGGAGACTCCCCTACAACCGCGGGGCCTCTGCCACGAGTGCGTAGGCCCTTTGTGAATCTGGCCGAATGGGTATAGCTTCTGTAGCAGTCTGGATGCAGCCTCTGCACTCCTTCTCCCTTCGTTTGATTTCCTCCACCACCTGCAATTCTCTTCTGACAGAACTGGCAAAAACTCATCTTTGTTATTTAGACCCTTCGCATTATTTGCTTGGTATAAATTGTGGACTGGGTGCGGATCCACTTTTTCCGAAATAGACCGACTTTGTTTCACTGGCCTTGGATATTACACAGCCTTTTTTGGCTCGCCATCGGACGGCTGTTGATCTGCCACAGTGGGAGCCTGGGAATTGATTGATATTGCATTTGAATAAGTACTAACCTTGGGGCGAGTTAAAGGACCGCCCATCTTTCCCTAAGTTTATATCTGATTACAGGGTGGACTGTGCTGGCACCTGCACCAGAGGACTCTACGCCTCTGCAGTAGTGATGGCTACAATAGCCTGATGCCAATGTTAGACCTACTCGAGACGCCGCTCTTCTGATTAGACGGCGGGCATGACTGTGTTGCTCTGAAGCTATCTGTACTTGAGTTTAGGGCAGTTGGAACATCTTCCAGTTTTGATACAATAGCTTGACACCACTGGAAGCATGACCAGTTGAGGTAGTGGCGGAGCAGCCTGAGCTTTTCTGATTATTGTATTCAAGCCATGGGGTTTTTGCATCAATCCCCTCTACTAACAATTCAGAATCGTGAGTAGACAAAAGTTGCTTTTCCATAATCAAATTTTGCCTGGAAAGGGCTGAAATCATTACATTTAGCACAGCCGAGAGCCTATACCAGTTAGCAGAATAATGTTTTGCATCTTGCATGACACTGATTTCAGTCTCTGGCCGAGTTGAATAGTCCCATGGTTCATTAGTACCGAGCTCTGTAACATAATAGGGGCTCCTGATGGTCTCCAGGTCAAAGGCCACTGTTCTTTTTGTTAACTAAGAACGACGAGTAAGTGCAAAAAACAGTGTCCACCCCTGGACTTTGGACACCGTGTGAATTCGGTGGACTCGGTGGAGATGCTGGAATAGCGGACGGGAAGGAAGAAGGTCTTGCAGGGAATGACGGCTGATTTACAGTCAAGACTGTGATGGAGTCTGCTGTACTTGTCTTGGTTGACATCTGCTTGGTGCTGTGACCAGCACTATGCTTTTCATTTGAATAGGGCTCCTTTTTACACTTATCTGTTGTACCCTCTCCCATTGTTCGCTTGCCTCTGCTCTTTCAGGCCTTTAGTTTGTAACGGTAATAAAACTACAAGAGTCTGGAATGTGGGTGCGATAGCTTGTTTACGAAGACACTACCAAGTGGCGCCCCATGAGTCTTAATTCCCCCACACCCTCGTGGAACGCCATGGGGAACCTTCCCTAAGCTATTGAGCTCAGGCCTGCTGTTTGAAATTAAAACTTAGGCTAAAGAGCAGTCAAACAAAGTGGTCCCACTTATACTGCTATAATTAATAATGAGCTATTTGACTCTTACCCCATGGTGCAAGGAGGAGCAGCTGCTGGAAGGAGTGAGCTTCCTTGCTCTTGGGTTTCTAATGCTTCTGCCAGAGAAGGGGATTGGGTAACAGCAACGCGAATGGAGCAGATGGGCAACATACAGATGGAAGCCACACCGGGACCTAGCCCGGCCACTTCCACGGACTATAGGCGAGCCCCACAGCCTACCTGCTGGGAGGGGCTCACTCACCTCTGCCCCCTACAGGTGTTCCACTGTAGAGCAGCCGGGTCTGCTGGGTTCTGTTGGTGGCTGCACCCACTGCCGCTGCTGCCCGGTATTGACTGGAGTAGGAACTTTATTGTCTGATTAATAAAAATCATTACAATGGTAATGCATCAATAATAAGAAAAACATGTATCGATATTGCTAAAATATTTACACATGATGCAGGAGACACATGTTTTATCTCAGTACTATGTTTTGGTTACAAACCCCCCCCCCCCCTTTTTTTTTTTTTCTTATTTAAGAATCTTCCCAGGAGCGGCCAATTAGTCCGTTTGTATCGTCACAGTGAATTGAAAGATAGAGTTCATCTATAAATATTTAAAAAAAGATCTAAAAATCTATGTTTGTTGATATAATAAAATATTGACTTCATCTAGGCAATACAACTTCAATGGGAACAAATAAAAAGCAGTTAGGGGCAGTGGTTGGCCCTTCTGGTTTAACGTCTACTAGGGCCACAGAACAGGACCCTAGTCGTTAAAAGTTAGTGATTAATACCACTGGTAGCGCGGTTCCATTAATATGGTAAAATCCCTACATATAGTGGTTTGAATGATCCTGGGGCGCACAAGAGGGCAAGAACTGATCCGTAAGAAGGCGGCCATGGTCAACTGCTGTTTAGTGGAGCAGAGGACTTAATCCTCCGTTTTCTGGTTGACCGTTGTTTGCTTGCTGGCTCTCTGTGATTATGAATCTTCTTGATGCTCTTATCAAAAACTTTGTGAACCGGATGTTGAGCAGTGAGTTGTTCGGGTTCATTGATGCAAGGATAGCTTGTCGACACGTGCGAATGCCAAGTTTATTCCATTCGCTCTTTAACAAGATCTTCCGGTCATTGAGTAATGTAGGACAGAGACATGCCACATGCTCAATTGTTTCCTTGCTACTCCCGCACCCTCTGCACATTACATTGGTGTTTATGCGTTGCCAGCTCGGTAGATGGTACAAGAATGGCCATTCGCCCATTCTGAGGGCCAGGAATCTGTTTTTCCACAGCACGGAGTAGGTGCATGACAGATATGGGGCCATAGTCCCTGGCTTGAACCGTGATACAATTGTCCAGGCGTGCTTACGTTGGGCCAGTTGGGCTCTATCCGAGTGGAAGGACCAAAGGCGGACATTCCTTTTGATGTGGATTTTGAGTGCCTGCTGCGATGGATTCGAGCTCCAGATTTCTTCTGAATCCAGGAGGTTTATGGAGTCTTGCAGGTGACGCCAGTATGATCTACCAGGTTGACCGGCTGAGATTTCCTGTCACAGGAGGGCCTCCAGGCTTCCTTTTCTGGAGGTACGCAACTTATTACACAGCCTCATGAATGCTCCGGCTCCTACTGCTTGGTGGTATTGAAGGCCAAACTTGAGGCGTATTTGAGCAGGAGATGAAGATTTTGGAAGGCTCAACACTTGTTTGAATATTCTTGTTGATATTTTATTCACAAGGCTGTTGTCCTTCCCTTGCATGATCTCCTGGCTGTAGGTAAGGGAGTTGATAATTTTTGCCTTCATAACTGTTATGAGTGGGGTCAGGCTGGGCCCAGACAGTTGCCTGGCAAGGGTCTTAAATGCCACCTGGATTCTACCTCGTCTCTATGTTTGGAGAATGAACCCCTTCTGTCCATGTGGACCCCCAGGTACTTATATGAGACGGATCGATCTACACTTTTAACGTTGTATAACCAACCACCGCCTCGGTATTTCCTTGACCCAAAGGTGATTGCCCTTGTCTTTGTTAAGTTCAATTCCAGTTTGTGTCCGGTGGTATAAAGGGACAATCGATAAAGAAGTCTCTGCAAGTCGACCCTGGTGTGGCTTAGCAGGACTAAATCGTCCGCGTACAACAGATTACTAACTCTTACCCCGGCGAGTTTTGGTGGATGAGAATTAACTTCATCGAGTGACTCCGACAGGTCGGAAATGAAGAGATTGAAAAGAAGGGGCGCCAATACACAACCTTGTTTCACTCCGCATGATGTTTGTATTTTTCTTGGAGTATATGATCCATCCCCAAGGTTTATGCGGATCCATGTGTTGGTGTGAAGCGCGATTATGGCTCGAAGAAGCATTGGTGGAATCCCCCATTTCTGCAACTTGAGCCATAATAGGCTTCGGGGTACACGGCCAAAGGCGGCCTTAAAGTCCACAAAGCAGCCATGCATTAGCGATCCTGAGGAAGCTGCTTTGTCCAACAGAACAGATATGGCAAGCAAATTTGTTATGGGGCCTGATTTTTGCACAAATCCTGTCTGGTTAAAAGGTATTAGATGATCTTTTGTTGCCCAGGACACCAGCTCTTGAAGGAGCAGTTTGGCGTAGTATTTTGATTCTACGTCCAGTAGAGTAATCATCCTATAATTTTTGGGGTCTGATCTCTTGCCTCCTTTATAAATTGGATGTATGATGGCACCACCCCACGATTCTGGTAATACCGGGTTGGTCCAGCAGTAGAAAAAAAGGGGTGCCATTTGATGGGCCCAGAATTCTGTGTCTTGTTTAAACAAAGACTGGGGTAGGCCATTTGGCCCTGGGGCTCCATCTGAGCGGCCCTCAGTTATAGTTTGAACTATTTTTGCCGTAGTAATTCCCAATGTTGTGAATGAATGTTGGAATGGTTCTGCGGGTTGGAACGGGGCTTTAGTATTAGTTGCCAGTAGCGTCCTTATGTTTGATTCAACTTTTTTCATTGGGGAGCCTACATCCATTGTACCTGCGGTTGGCAGCCGTTGGGTTGTTGGGCCATTACCGGGGGCTTGGCCAGTGGACCGGCTTCTTTTTCTTGTTCCTCGAAATGGGTTGTTAGGTAGAATACCCATTCGGCTTCGGAGATGTTGGCGCTACTTTGTCCTCCTTGCTTATGTATTTTGGAGTTAACGAGTGACCAGAAGGATTTTGGATTATGACTTCTACTTGCGTGTATCAGTTTTTGCCAAAACTCTTCAGAACGTTTGTTTTTTTCAAGGAATATTGCTTGTCGAAGAGCTTTCTGGGCTTTCTTGTATTTATTACGTTTGTGATCTTCCCCAGGGTGCCTATGAACTTGTCTTAATGTACTGTTGCGTATTGATTTTAATTTCTTGATTTATACTGGGTTGCATTTTTTTGTTTTTCCTGAAGTACGTGAAAAGTTTTTGAGCAGTTCCCGGGAGAAGAGATCCCATGCTGTAATTGGCGATAGCTCGTCGGTACTCCTTAGGTCTTGCAAGACTCTGCATTTACTTATTATTGCTGGTATAATTGGATCTGACCATTACAACCTTTTGAGATTTTCAATATAATCTCCTCCTGAAGTTTGGCTTGTCACAGCATGATGTGCTAAGTGAAATTACATGGTGATCACTGGGGGACGGTGATCACTGTCACCTCGAGCAGCTATGGTGTAATTCTCGATCATGGGGAGGATTTCCTTGTTACAGATGGTGTAGTCTATGAAGGAATGAATATGACCATTTGATCTTGTCCAGTTCGGTGGATTATCCTTAGGGAAACGACCATTGAAGATTGTGTAGCCCAGAGCACTGAATTGTAGCACCATTTATTCGCAGAGTTTGCTGTATTTGGTGCCGACAGGTTTTGTTTGTTCTAGGATATCTGGTCATGGTGCAGCATATTCTTTGGGAAGTTCCTGAAAAAGGTTTGTGTTATAATCACCAGATACTAGTCACGCAGAACTTTTGTAATTGCTTTCTATATTACACAGGGTCTGAATTAGGTGGATGAACTTCGTTTTTTCCCCCCTGGTACTTGGTGAGATATAGACGTTGATCAAGATCAATTGGTCAGTGTTTTTGATGTTATCTATCCTTACGCCGGAGATCCAATCTTCCTTGAATGTCAGTTGAGCGATATTGACATTTAACTTGGCTGAAATGTAGATTGAGAGACCGCCGCTGGGTCGGCCAGATTTTTGCATCCTCTGAGCGGGGACTCTATATTCCAGGTATCCTTCTATTGGAAGACTGACCAGGGAACATGTTTCCTGCAATAGTATGACCTCGTGATTTTTTAAGAACTTTATCACGTCGGTAGATTGAAGTTTCGGAGTGAGACCGTTGATATTCCATGAGCATACTGAAAGACCGGGTAGAATACCAGTTCAATTATGATTTCCCCCGTCCAGGGCCGATGGCAGCCAGGCCCAGTCAGACACCGTTATTTTGATCTCCTCTATTTCAGGGCATATGGCCCTTCCTGGGGATCGGCCTTTGGCAGATCTTAGTACAGAGTGTGATGGTGGTCCTGGTTGATCTAATGAAGCCGGGGATTTTGCAAGGACCAATGGGTACCGTGGTTCTGCTTGTTGAACTATTTTAATTCCCCATGTGTTAAGTAAATCGGACATTAGTAGAACCTGCTCCTTGATTACTACAGTTGAAAAGGTGATTAACGTTGGTTCGGTGAATTTATTATTTCCAATGGGTTTGAATTTGATCGAAATTATATCGTTGGATTCAATATGACGCAGTTCAGGGATATTTTTAAAGAGTTTCAAAATGTTCCCTCTATTAAGGATGTCATGTGATCCTTGAGTGTGATATTTGGGGATAAATAACAATTTAGTTTTTAGATTTGTTATTGTGGAGACCTGACCAAGGGTCTTATGATCTATTATCTGTGGTAGATCAATTCTCCTTTGTGTATGGTGTGATTGTTGCTTATGTCCTACTTGTTCTTCTTGAGGTTGGTAGTCCACTATATTGGGGAGATGTTTACCCGTTTGTATTAGGTCCCGGTTCTTGAATAGTGATATTTGGAAATTCTCTTTGCGTCTTAACCTATACTCATTCTCGTGCTGATCTATCTTTTCCCTGTTTTTGTTTTTATTTTCCCTTGGTAAGTTTGCCATATTTGTTGAAGCTGTCGGGTCTTCAAGTCCGGTTTTAACCGTGTGAGGCAATATTTCCGGCTTGATAGCTCTTCCTGACTCGTCTAAAGTCAAATGGTTTGGGGACTTTACTAGGACCTCACCCTTGGCCATGGATGAATCCTTATAGTTTTTGCTGTGGACAGATGATGAGAGCGTCTTGCTGATTGACTCTGTGGTTGCTTGCGGAGATGAGTTTTGTGATGGTGAAAAGATGCTATCATAACTAACAGAGTTGGTTGAGCCACGTCGTGTGTTGTCCTTTTCGACATAGCGGGGGACACTAGTCGTATTTTGGGTCACTGTACTGTGTTTACTACGATTTTTCCTTAGTCTCTTCCTTTCCCTTTTGGTTAGATGTTGGTTTTGAGGAGATTTATTCATTGGTCTCAACCTCGGGTCGACATCTCGAGTGTTGGTGTCTTGCTTTGTCTCAGTCGTAAACAATGTTTCTGTTTTTAACGTGATATTGTTTTTATTGTTTGATTTGGCAATTTGAAAGATACTGAACTCCTTAGGAGACAGTTGGTTATCAGGAGACGGTACCACTGCTGGGACATTGGTCGGGCGAGAATCGATTTTTGCTGGTAAAACCTTGTTACCGTTGCTGGTTTTATTATGGTTTGTGCTTTGGTCATTAACATTCCGAATAATTGCGTTGTTTGTAGGTGGGTGTGAGTGATGTGGTGTGTCTTGTGAACCTGATGGTAATATCCTTATTTCTGTCAGGACCATAGCAAGGAACTGCGGAAGCGTGGACAGACTATCGACGATTGGTGAGCAGAAGCATATCGCTTGGGTCAAGTTGACTTTGGATTGTGCTTTTGTAATTAAGGCATTCAAGCCTTCCAATTTATTGTCAATCCCTGCTGTGTACACTGCTAGTGTGTTTAAAAGGTCAACTTGTAAATCGAGTTTATCCGAGTGGTAATTTAATGCAGATACTGTAGATTGTAGGGTTTGTAAAAGCTGGGGCCAGACGGCAGTAGGTTCAAATGCTGTGGAGTCGTGACCTTCAGTCTCGTCTTTTGTTTGGTTCAGTTTTGAAAAATGATAAGTCCAGGAGGGAGTGATCATTAAGTTCTCCTGGCTTTGCTTCAGGTGATTCATGGTGGACCAAGACGGGTGGCGTTGTGGGCGTTAACGGTTTAATGGTACCCGGAGTGGTCCTGGTCCACTGTGCTGCTTGAGGAGTAGAATTTATTTTGTTTCCAGGGGAGACTGGGTTATCTATGTGAGAGTTGATTTCCTGCTGCAAGGGTAGTCTAGTGTTGGGGGGGGGAGTGTTGTGACTTGAGATTGATATTGGCGATGAACATTGATCATTGTTTGGTTGATGAACTTGTTGTAGGGTGGGAGACATGTCTCCAGACTGAATAACTGATCTTAACCTCTTTTTTTCTAGCGTGCGGGGTTCATCCCTGGTGGAATGACTGTCTGGGGATGTGCTGTTAGCCTGATTATAAAGCTGTTCATGAATCAGGGCCTGCACTTTAAGTTTGAAGGGGCTGAACTAATGAGGACGATGTTTCATTGGAGTTAGGACTTTGGTTCCATGTTTCTTAAAATAATCTCTGAGAGTCGGTTTTTTTGCATCATTAGTTGTTTCGTCCTGCGTATTATGATGTTGGGTGGAAGGCGCTGGAAGGTTATTATTTCCGTCTTGGTAGTATGGCCGGAGGGGCCAGGTTCGTGATCATGATGCTCTGAAAGAAGTGGTAATAGTGCCTGGGAGGGGGGTTGCACCACCTCTGATTCCCCAAGCGGGTCTGTAAGTTCTTTCTTCAACTTCTTGCGGATATTTGCGGTTTCTTTCTTAAGCATTTCAGACCGCATTGTGATATAACTATAGCTTTGAGTAGCTGCTTTCCCTTCTTTGAAATTTTTGACCTCCTTGTGAAGTAAAGAATCTCACCTTGGGTCTTACAAATTACGGGTTTTGGCCTCGGTGGACTACAGCCAACAACTTGCTGCACCGGGGAACTCCACCTCCTTTGCGAGTGGGCACGACCAGATAGGGGTTACTCCTGTGGTGCGGTTTTTAAGGGGCTGAGGCTGCTCCACTCATCCGACCTGCATGTCCCATTGGAGGGTGCAGATGATGCTTGTTGGTAGGAAAGTTGAGAAGGGAGACTGGATAGGGGGCTGAAGGGAGAAGGCTGAGGGGGGCGGGGGTGTGGAGGGGGGCCTTCCACTCAACCCTGCTCGACCCTAATCTGTCCTGCTTGACTTAACTCAGCTCCTCAGAGCTCCCAAGAGCACGTCAGTTCCCACAACTCCGCGTTGATGGTAGCACCACACGTTGTTTGCAGCTCACAACTCACAGCGCACAACTCACTCGTATCTCACCCCGCCTCGCCACACCTCCAGCCGCGTTCGCTCTCACTGCGGCTCTCACTGCGGCATCGGCGGCTTTGATAGTGATGATGACGGGTGACGGCTTGGTGATTTTCTGGTTTGGTGACTTGGGCTTTACTCGCCGGCTCATACACTGCCCGCCGCTTGCACCCGCTTGCACCCGCGCCTTGACTTGCCTTGGGCCGCGTTCTCCTCCCCTACAGCGGCTCTCGGCGGCTCAGTGTGGCGGCACGGCTCACACGCTGCCCGCAGCCTCCTCCCGCACCTCGCCTGCCCTGCCTTGGGCGTTTGCCTTTCGCCGCAATAGCTCCCAGCAGCTCCCAGCGGCTCTCGGCACGGGAGCTCGGCGGTTCTGCTCCGGGTGCTCTGGGTACTCTGAGTGCTCCGCTCCGCTCTGGCCTCCGGATGTAACGAAAATGGGTATGACGATTGCATATTGACTGTAGGAGCTGACGGAGCTGCCTTCCGTAGACGGCACGTACAGGACTTTCGCAACTCCACATGGCGACTGGCGCCAAAGCCACAGATCCGCCCTGGATCTATAAGAGAGGCAGAGCAAGACAAGAAGGCGGGAGAGGAGCCAAACCAGGAAAACCTCTGCCGGTGGAGGCGAGTAGCATGCAGGCAGCAGGCGCAGCCCATCTGCAATCAACGCTCAGTGCATCTCATGCATCTTCTCAGCGTTTGGAAGTATTGGAAGCGTTCCAATTCTGGACAGCCAAACTTTTCCTTACTGTCTAAGATTTTTTTTAATGCACCTTTGCCATAAAGATCCCAGGGCCTGAGGCATCCCTGAGCTCTCCGGGTCTGATTTTAGAGAGCTGTCACTCCTGGTCAAAAGTGTTAGTTGCCAGGGTACAGAACCTGGTGGCCAACATAGCGTATGTGGTCTAACCGAGCTCCCACCACAACCTGCAGTATTCTCATACATCATCCTGAATAAAGGAACATTGGACTGTGGAGTACTGGATCACACCCCAGCTCTTGTAGATGTGACAGACACCAATACAAGCTGCCAAAGAAGATCTTGTCTATCAGACCTGGTGTGCAGCCTCAATGAAGTGAGGCAAAGGGAAAGAGCGGCTCTCATTATGAATGGCGCCAGAGAGGAACCGCCTAGCTACTACCCTGCTACCTCGTTGATACAGCTTGGATCCGATGATCCTGCAAGACTCGTGACCTGCAAGGGGTGTCAGCCTCTGCTTGGTGATGCAGCAGCCCTCTGACAATGTCAGGTCTAGGCTGGCTGGGAGGGAGCGTTGGTCCTATCTTAGGGGTCCTGAAGAACAGACTAGTGTGGGCATTGCGCGGCCCACCAAAAAAGAGAGATTTAACTGACCAGACCAGCATGTAGGGGCAACACAGTGTACCTCAGACACTAAGTGCAGGCCCGGAGCTTAATGGTGTAAACAGGCCACACATGACGAGGGCTGAAAACACACTCTAAAATTGTCTGTAGCAGCTATGTGGACCACTTGCTGGATCGGGCCCATGTTCCTGTCGCATTATGGATAATGGGGTAACTTGGTATCCTGCAGAACCTGGGAAATCAATTAGTATGGAGAACAGTTGGTCCTGTGGGGAAGTACAATATTATTCTTTATTAAATCCCTTACTTTCCAGTTTAACTAGTAATGGCCACCTGCATGGCATAACTCACCGGGTTAATAACTGAAAAATCAGTCGTTGACACCAAAGATTTTAAAGGAAAATGAGGTATATTAATATTCATATACATTGAGGATCCACATATACAGGACCATTGTTTAACATGTATAAAGAATGCAAAGAATAATAGATACATTTAGCTGATTGGATATAACACTGTAGGTTGTTACACAAGTTAGTGGTGGTTCCTTAGGACTCTTTTCATTGCTTCCAATAGTACGTCTCTATTCTGGTTTCTGGCTCTCTTCATGGTGTTTGCGATTATTCTCTTTGGGTATTCTCTGGTCCTTAGTTTCTTTCTCAAGTCAATTACTTAAATTTTGAAATCCTCTATTTTACTACAGTTCCATTGAAATCTCAAGAACTGTCCGTAGGGTAAGTTTTCCCTCAGTGCCCTGGGGTGAAAACTATCAAATTTAAGCAATGTGTTCCCCGCTGTTGGTTTGTAGAAAGTTTTTGTCTGTAAACAATCGTCCTCGTAGAAAATGTTAATGTCCAGGAAGGTGATACCTGTATCCAATGTGTATTTAAATTTGAGGTTGGTGTCACGGTTGTTCAGCCACACATGAAATTCCAAGAAAGACGTTTTTTGTCCTTGCCATATCAACAAAATGTCATTGATGTAACGTTTCCAGAATTTTGTCTTCGATATAAAGGGATTAATGTTAAGAATGTGTCTTTTTTTCAAAATTGTGGACTTAGATCTCTGCCACACTTGGGGCGAAGGTGCTCCCCATCGAAGTTCCATATATCTGGAGAAACAGCATGTCTTTGAATCCGAAGAAGTTCTCTTTGAGAGCTAATTCAGCACATTCCATTACAAATTCTTTTGGTGTGTTGAAATCCCATGTTGTTTCATCCAGGGTGTTCCTGATTACTTGGATAGTCTCATCCTGAGGCAGGCTCATGTAGAGACTTTCAATGTCCAGGCTGACGAGTAAGTCGATACCAGGCCTGAAGTCCACTCCTCTCAGTCACTGTAAAAGCTCTTTCGTATTTTTTAGATAGGTGGATGTTTTTTGAACCAGTGGTTTGAGAAAGAAATCACAATAGCGTGATAGGCATTCCAATAGAGAATTGATCCCTGATACAATGGGGTGGCAAGGCGCGCTGATTTGTTTTTATGGATTTTCGGAGAATATAGAACTAGGGAATCCTGGCTTGTTTTGTGCATAGAAAATCAGCTTCCCTCTTGGTAATGTAACCGTTTGCTTCTGCCTCCTCCACCATGTAGCCAATGTTGTTGTGTAGGACCGTGGAAGGGTCCTGGGTAAGGAGTTTGTAGTTCTTTTGGTCATCCAACAATCATTTGCATTCGGCTCTGTAGTCATTTTTATTTAGCAGGACCACACCTCCTCCTTTTTCCGCTTCTTTGATCACAATGGTTTCATCCAGCCGTACCTCTTTTAATGCTAGTGATTATGCTTTGTTCATGTTATGAAAAGTGTCAGTAAGCTGAATCTTTTCAATGTCTTTCATCACGGCTTGTTCGAAAGCTTGTAGTTCCACTGGTGAGGTTGTCGTGGGGGGACAGAAGGTGGATTTATTTCTGAAATTAGTGTCCCCTATGGTAACTGGGTTTTCTATAGGTGTAGTATTTTCAAAGAAAGCCTTCAGTCTATTATTCGTGCATTAGTAGGTTTTAGTCCTTTACGCACATCTGGTGTTTTTTTAATGGAATATGGGAACACCCCCCCCTTCCTAATCAGAGAATTTAAGCTTGTTCTGATATACCTGCCTAATTTTTGGGTGCACTGGCACAATGTGATTTGTGATTCGAAATCAGTGATAACAGGCCGACTTTTGGCCCGATGATTTAAAAAAAATACGTTCCAGATCTCCTACAAATTCGATATTCTAACTTGAAGCACCATTACATAAGACTCCAGGCCAGTACCGGAGATCCGCCACTTACTGTTGCATGCTTGACATTGCGGCCACTACACCCACAGCCGCAATTGTCAAAAAAAGTATGAGACACGGCTGAGGGTGCATGCATGAATGACGGGTCCCTACCATGGAGACCATTTGTTTGTTCATAATCACGTTGTCTCTTTTTTTCTCTTGCAGTATTCACAAAATCCGACAGTGAAACCCGTAAGTTATGCACCTTATACATCTATGCACACCTTAGCATGTTAAGATCGGGGTTTACCCTGAGCCGCAGCTCCTGAAGAAAGCCAATCAATTGAATGTTCATTGGCTGAAACATGCAGACCACTTCACTTGGATCACAATTTTGTCACATCTTTGAAGAGACGTGCGAGATCATATTTTCTCATTCACGTCCAAATATCTCATTTTTAATCTCACCCCAGGGACCATATAATAAAGTTTTTTGGTACCCCGGAGGTATTTTTAACTTCTCACTTTCCCGGTACTCCGCTGTAATCAGGCCTCAAAGCACACCTAGGAGGCACTCGGCTTCCTGGGTGGAAACCCAATGATGAAGCATGCCACCAACTAGGTTGGTGGGTGAGGGTTCTTGTACAAACCTAATGGATTCCCTGCAAGGGAATCTGTGTTTTATGATAGCCCGAATGATTAGGCTGTCTAAAGCGTAGCTTCAAGCTCGTTCTCTTTGTTTGTTGAATCTTAGATTAGGGAGACAAACGGGCACCATTGTTCCCTCCTCTCTCTCTTCCCTTTATTAATTGGTAAATGTTAGGCATCCATCACTGGCAGGAGGGATTTTGGAAGATACAAAGTTGCTGTCTGGACAGAGAGATGGTTTTGCAACTAGGAGTTTTTTACAGGAATTTGAGCAAGGGGACATATAGGTCTCAGCTACCAGCTTGATGAGTCTAATAGAGGTTCCATTCAGTTGTATGGCAGACCTAACATGGAAGGAACAGGGGCGGAGGGAGGAAGCACCTATTCCATGCTTTCCAAAATAAAAATCGTAAATTGGGAAATTGCGGGTATATTGGCAAAATTAAACAATGAAACCTTGTTAGAATCTATCCGTACATGTGACATTAAATTAATGCAGGAAACATGGTTCATCAATGACCCTTATTACGATGATTATGTATGCTTTTTTCCGAATTAGCAACTCCATCTCCATGTGGGAGAGCAAAAGCTAGAATGACTTGTTGGTTTAGGACTATCTTACCTTGAACGTTAACCTTAATACCTGGAAATTGTTGCCTCATGCAAGCCATTCTTAAATTGGCTAATAACTTTAATGTGGTGAACAGCTTTTATAACGATTTTACAGGCAAAGACAATTTAAATTTCCATAGCTTATTTGGTTTCATCTTAGGTAAGGGCTATAGTCTCTTGGTGGTGGATGATTTTTACGCCAAGCAGGGTGGTAAGACATTGTGCCGAAATGACAACCCCTTTTATGTTGGGACCCAAAAGCTGGCATATATGTTTAGGATTCAATTAGGGGCAATGCTATACAAGCACCTAAGGAAACATGATTTATGTATGCTTTGGAATCCCGGGCCTCGGAATCCTACAGCTCCTCACGTATGTGGGACATGGAGCCAGCTCAACTACAGATTATATCTTCGTCTCTAGAGCTATAAGCCAGTGCATTACTAAGGTGGATGTTATCCCAATTTCTTTAGTGATCGTAATCTGTTGAGTATCACCTTCTTCACCCACAAGCATAAATCATTGAAAAATAAGTAGGGCCACATCAAGCTGGAGCCAAAAGGAAATGGTACAAGGTTAGTCTGGAAAGGTGCTGACATAGGCACTTTACTTCACAAAGTGATTGGCGGCAATATAGCACATGTGTTTTACTGCCTGTCCCTGGATACCAATCCCACAAAGGCTGTAGCAGCATTTCATATTTTGGGCTTTTAAAGCCTATTGGACATTCAAGCAGGGACCCGAATGCTTGGTTCGACAAGTACTGTAGCTCCGCAAACAGAAGGCTTTATGCGTCATTGAAAGGAGGACCCAAAAATAGCACGATTAGTCAGTCCTGAACAACTTATAAACAGGCACTCTAGAAAAAGAGAAAAGAACTTCAATACGAAGCCTGGGAAACCTGGTCCTCCCAAGTGAATCAAGAGATACTAGCACTTTTCGGAAGGCGGCCAACTCTGTTAGACGCTCAAAAAACTCTGTGGCCTATTCACTGCCAGGCCATCAAACCTAAGCATTGGGTGGATCATTTCAAAATTATGTATGGCCCCCTTGAGAGGGATAAGGAAGTGCCAGCAACAGTTTCTCCTGTTTACCCTCTTTTAATTGTGTCCACCCGTGCTGGAGTAACATCTGCGATCCTAAAAAGTCCATCAAGCAAAGCCCTGGGCCCAGGAGTGAAACCACTGGACTTACATAAACCCAAAGTAGAGGTGAGGGCACCTTTACTCACCAATATTGACTTTGCTTGCAAGACGGAGCTGCCTTCATCTTGGAGATCTGCAATCATAGTTACCATGTTTATAAAGGGACAAACGCCCTCGCAGTTTTCGTCCAATTTCGCTGTTTGGTTCAATGGTTAAAGTTAAAGGGAGAGTTGTCCAAGACCGGTTAATGGCCTGGACCGCATCCTATCAGATGCGCAGAAGAGTTTTCGGAGAGGAGTAGGGACTTTAGAGCAATGTTTAAATTTACATCTGCAAATTAGCAAATGCACTGTAGCTAAATCCTGACATATTTACCTGTCGTTTATGGGCCTATCATGCTCTTTTGACAGTGTAAATAGATCAAAGCTGTGGTCAATCTTGCTTGCCACAGGACTAGACAAGAAATTGATTGACATCCTCCGAGCCTTACACCAAGATTTAACAGCCTCCATTAGGTTTGGGTAAATGGTAAGCACTCACTTTGGCCTAGCCTGTAACTTGCGACAAGGGAGCGTTCTTGCACAATCTTTTTTTTTTATTATTCATTGGTGACCTAAAGGTAGAGCTTATTGAGAAGGGGCAGGATATGCCCACAGTTAGGAATAAGTCTATACCTTACTGCTTCTTGGTGATGACGCATTACTAGTGGCTAGAGCCCCTAATGGTTTAAAAAAAATAATTGATGCAAATGTTTAATTTTATGGACGAGTTGAACATTGAAACTGACCTTACTAAAACATTCTTTATGCCCTGTAGAAGTAATTCTATCAATGGCCATACCATAGATAGGCTGTATCATTATCCTGATTTTGGAGTGACCGTCGATGGTGATGGCACTTGAGATCATTGTCTGCTGAATAGGAAGCAACTTTTTGGAGTCTGTCGTCGGCTTTTTGCTTAACTTGACCACAAACATCGATCATAAACTGATTTCTCCACTTATGGACATCATTAACCGGAAATGTGTTCCAGTAATGTGCTAGCATATGGGTCTAACATACGGGGATACAGGGATGGGAATAGTCTTCAGGTAGAAGAAAACTTGTTTTTGGCCCTTAGACTCATGGCTGACCATGGAGAAGATTGCGAAGGGATACAAATCCAAAATATACAACTCCCTCACAACTAATTCACCAACTAACTTAATGACATTATGCACTAAGGGGGGGGGGTAAGAAGTTGGCCTGGTATATGCTCCCACTAGTTATAGTGGGCACCTTGTACCAGTCCAAACAACCCTTATTGATGAATAGGTTAAAAGACAAGCTTTATTGAAAGCTATCCTAGTGGTAGCTATGGAGAGCAGCCTTCAGGCTAAGTCTTGAAGGAGTGTAAAGCAGCTTGGTTTACCAGATTATAACCTCTTGAATTACTAAATGAAAGGAGAACCACACAAGGTATATATAAAATATATGTATGTATTTCTAAACACTCACTACTAATCTCTTTATGAGATTAGAGTCCAAGATACCCAATAATACAGTTCTAAAACAACAGTAAATAGCACAATATACAATGGGCCCTAGGGGCGGACCAAAACATATATTAAGAAACTGGTATAAGAACCACGACTTTACTAGACACAGTGCCTAGAGCATGTAGAATCGCTGGGACCCCAAGGAACTACCCAAGGTAGTGACACCGGAGACCCACGGGGGACACGTGCAGTGTGAGAACACAGGCGCGAGCCCCGTACTATTCTATGGGAAAGTCGCGGTTGGAATTTTAGAAGTTAAGGACACTTAGGAGAGGACTTTGAGGAAACCCCTCTAGACTTAGGGGGTTCTAGGGCCAGCACCCACGGGAGCACAGGAGTACTTGAGTTACCTCACCCAGGGAAGCCGGGTGCATAGGTGTCAAATGTTGTCGGGAATTGTCGTTGATTTCAATGGCGATCTGCTGCAAAGTGCTGCTGCCAGGAAGAAGAAAAATGTCCAATGTGATCCAAGCCTGGATGGAAGATCAGAAAAACCTGAAAGCAGAGGGGACAGAGTCTGGGTCACTTGCCAATGACCAGGGGCACGATAGACGAATGCCCACCGATGTCGAGTGTGTCAGGTGCGAAGAAATGAAGCTTGACTCTGCAGCCACGAGGACCAGGAGGTGTCGACGATGACCAGGAGCTGGATTCGAGCGGACCCACGAAGGATATCGAGTGCTGCGGTGTCGGTGCTCGGATTGAACCCAAATAGCCTTGGCAAGAGCAACCCACGCAGGAAGATAAAAGATGCTTCGGTGCGGACCAGCAAGGCCCTGGGGACTCCCCAAGCGAAGGACAGTCAGGGCAGGTCTGGAGCAACCAAGTAAGCCCAATTAAAGTTAGAGTTGCCTTCACAGGGACCCACCAGTCGACGGACCAGGGATCACGAAGGGACCTCGAGACGAATCACACAATACCAGCCCACGGGACACTCGGTGAGTGTAGGCCAGTAATCTTCGGTGGAGACACTGCTCGGGGTGTGGACAAGTAGCCCAAAGCACAGCCTCAAGGATCGACGAGAAGCATATGCACTTGCAAATGTGCACGGTGTCCAGGGGTTCTGGTTTCACGGTCCCCACGAGGGCTACGGGTCTCAGCTTTGCTGGGAGCTCGGGTCAGCCTCTGGGATGTCTGGGAACCCACCTCCTGTGTTGCACATTCTTTGGAGTCCGGCAGGAGCTTTGGTGATGCAAACCGGTCAGATGCGTCATAGGTACCTGCCTTGCAGGGGAGTAACTCCTTTACTCCAAGGGAGATTCTTCAGTCATCTAGCACCTTGTAGATCGTCGAAGTTCCAGGATTATGTATCAGAGTTTCATCCAGGTAAATCTAAAGTCCTGTAGCCAGGGGTTCCTATCTTATACCCAAGGAAGGGGTGGGATAAACTCTAGGGACCCACCTATTGGAGGGTCAGGAAAAAGGGGTGGCTACACCCATTTCCTTTGTCCAGTTTCGTGCCAGAGCAGGGGCTGGTAGCCCCTGCAACTGGTTTGAGCTGGACTATGCATAGGGACACCAAATGTGTCCCCAGTGCAGACTTCAAAGCACTCTTGGAGTGCACCCACCCAGCCCCAATACACTAAAGTCTGTCTGGGAGTTAGTGACACTTCCCTGTGACAGGAAACATATTGTCCAGGCCTCCCCTGCCGGAGTTTCGTCCAGCAGCAGGAGGGCTCGTGTCTGTGGCTGGCAGTATCCATTTTGTGATGCCAGGGTCTGTTAATCTGGTACCGGGTATACCGGTGCGGTCATGTCCCTCCCTCCAGAAGGGTGGGATCATACTGGTGTGGGGGGTATGATACCAAGGTGTTTGACACCAAACTGCATGTTTCCATGCAGCCATTCAAAAGTTAGCATTTACCGTTTGGTTATAATGCACTTAAGAGTATATGGTCTGGCTGCATCACAAACAACTCCGGAATAAGGGTTCCGAAAGCTGCAGAGGGGCTCTGCTTATGCATGGGCACCCTCTCACATGAAATCCAGCACCCTGTCTTCAGGATTGTTATGGCCTGCCATAGGGGTGACTGATAGGTTTACATGTGCAGTGATATGGAGAGATATAGTGAACCTATATCTCAATAAGGGGTGCATTCACCACCTTACCCAGGCTGCAGTAGCAGACCTGTGGTGGCATTTTGGAAGGCTTCCCAGGGGTGGCATAATACATGCTGCAGCCCCTGGTAGGCCTGTGGGGTACCTATGCCCTGGGTACACAGTATACCATCTACTAGGGAACTATAAGGGTACCCCAGAATCCAATCTGGAGTGTTCCTAAAGTACTTGTAAACAATTTAAAGGGGAAAGTAGATAGGCTGGGGTCCTGAATAGCAGGATCCCAGCCAAACTAAGTCAAAAACCATCAAAACGCCAGGAAAAAAGTGGGGGCAACCATGCAGTCAGATTCCACCTTCCTACAGGGGGTTGATATAGGAACATCAGATGAGGCAAATTGGAGGGACAACATACTTGCCCCTAGAGAACTGGCCATATCAGCTCAACTTAGACTGATACACCTTAATTCAGCACCACAACATGCGGGTCTCCCCTTGCAGACATTCCACCACCTATCATAATTGGAGACCTCATAGTACCGGTGCAGGTGGCATATTCCCAAGCCTGCCTTCTTAGGGCTTAAATGTTTTTCAATTGAATTGAGGTTTTTCCCCAGCCCATATGAATGTGTTGCCTACATCTTGCAACCAGAAGATCTCCTCCCTTGTGAGTGGAAGTGCCTGGAAGACATGCAAAATATTTAGGAAAGGTGTCATCTTAAGTGCTGCAAGTTCTCCAACCCACAATAGCGCGTGGCTTCGCCAAGACAAAAGTATAGCTTTGGTGTCTATAAAGAGGGAGATAAGTTTTCCCTGGCACACAACTGTCAAAAGGATGACCAGATATCAAATGTTATCCGTGGATCACCTAAAGGGGTAGAAGATTGTAAGTGAGAGGCAAGTGCTTGATTGCCCGCCAGGATTAGGTCCTCTGTTTTGTTGAGGTTATTCGCTATTTCTCTGTATTTTTTCAGAACCAAACTTAATTCTCTTAGAGACTGCTTCAGTTTGACAAGTGACAACAGGTTATTGTCCATACATTTCAGAATTGTTAAGTGTCTTGGTGGAAAGTTACACCTTTAATCAGTCTCTGATCCTCTGAAGAAGAGGTTTAAAAGAGAGTGAATTATAAAAGGGAGAGACAACATCTGTATTGGGTCATTCGGAATATGTTTATTCAGATGAAGAGCCGGACATTTAGCTGAATCTTGGCCCAGGCGGACTCACAGATGGCCTCAATCTATCTCATTAAGCAGTCTTTGTACCAAAACTTGTGTGGAGAGTCTCACTTAATGCCCCAGTCAACCTTATCAAATGTTTTTCTTATATCTAGGGACAAGAGTATCACTTGCCTAGCACATTTCTTCACTATATTAATCTGGTGGAGAGCTTTCACGGACTTGTTGCCGATTGTTTAACCTTGGATCCATCCCGTCATTTCCACACGAGTCATGTAAGGCATCCGTTTTCTCATGGCGGAAAGTAAGGTATGGGCAGGGACTGATGGAGGGGGGACTCCTGCAGACGCTGCTTGCATGCCTTATGTGCTTCTTTTAATACTTATTCCAGGAAGCAACAGCTGAGCTTGGGTTGACCGAGAGGCTTCAGCCAAAGCAGGGGCCCTATTATCGGCTTCTGCAGATTGCCTGGGTTCATTTGTTTTTATTTTTAACCTGGTAGTGGGTATAAACAAGCATTTGCAATGCAATAGGTCTCAGATTTGCAAGAGTTTAAGCTATTGGCATTGTAAATGACAATGACAATGCCTTTTATTTATCTGTTTTGATAATTAATACATAAATAAAAGACTTTGTCATTTATAATGCCAATAGCTCAAACTCTTGTAAATGAGAGACCTATTTCATTTCAAATAAGCGGCCGCCACTGCTTGGACAGTGAAAGCATGCATGAAGTGCTGAATGTTGCAGGAAAGCATGTCCTGCCTGCAGTAGGAGAAACTCATTAAAGGAAATAGTGCTAAAAGACTAAATAAGACATACTGTGTAACAACAGAAGTAAAAGGGCCAGTCCTCATGGGAGGTTACAAATTAAGACAAAGCGGTACTAAGGAGGGATGAACAAGTCTATTAGCGAATCAGAAGCCAGCATTTACGAAGGACATTGAACCAAGCCAATGACAAATACAGGCAGATAGTGGACGGGGCTTCAAGTCTATACTCGAATACAACATCCGTTGCAGAGCAGCCATGCGCTGCCTAGGCTCTATCATTGCTTGGGCGAGGAAGTAGGACATGATGAAGTAGTGATGTGACTACCTTCCATTGTTTTAGCTGGTGATTTTGGTTGCCATGCATTAAGTCTCCTTGCTGCATATTCACTGGTCATTTCATTGTGTTCACTTGTTGTTCAAGATATTTTATTACAGTTATTAATTATTATTTATAAATAATGATTATAGCTGCCATTTTTGTAGTATTGTTCCACATTAAATAACAGGACAGTTTTTTCTTCAAATCAGGTTGCGCTCATTCTCAATCCAGGATGTGCCGACAGAAACGCAACCGTTGCACCTTTGAGGTGAGGGCGTGGCCTCTCTTCCAACTGCTTCCATTTCAGGCACAGCATTCCATGGTCAACCCTGTGCAAGCCAGGGAGGAGGCATTGCCTTTATTTTAAGTGCTCCCCTTTGAGGGGGAACATTTCTCGCTTCTTCAACAAGCTAGACCTCCACAGCAGTGCTTTATTCTTCAACGAGAGGCCGCAAATTCAAGAAAGGTTCCACCCAATAACACCTTTGTTTGCTTGATTAGTACATTTATTACTGAAGCGAGGCTTGTTGCTTGTGTGGCAAGTTTTCTGGTTCAAGTCTCATATATAACGTTTCCATAAAATTCAATTTAAGTTTAATTTTCACTAGTAAGTTTTCTTAAGATTTTATTGAAATTTTCCAAACAAACATCAAACAAGTCACAGGTAAGCTTGAATACAGAGGGCAATAGACAATAAAATAGTACACACTGCAGCAGTGTATCACATAGCTATAGGGTTAGCGGTAGAACAAACAAGTGATCACAGCAGTAATATTTGATTTTTTAGTAATTTCTTTATTGGCATTTCAGTGATCATAACATACATCTCAAACAATTATCGACGTATCATATTGTGTAAAATCACTACACAATGCACAGCAGTAATATTAAGTTTGAATGCCTATGTTACTCAAGTACGGTACTGAACAATTTGTCAACCAACAAATCATATTAGGGTGCTAGCCGCACAGATGTGGCTAGGGAGTCATGGTTCCCAACCTTCTGAACCGAGATCGGAGACCCCAGGTTAGACCAGAGTGCTCAATAAACTCTGAGCAGACCCCATATATCTTTAGGGCGAGACCTGGAAGGCGTCAGCTACCTGTACCCCTCAAGCTGCTCCTGGCAATAGACGGCGTTCAAAAGCCAATTTTAATTGGCAATTTAACTTCCTTTTGCATTCAGTCTGCCTTTGAGTTTAATGCGTGTTCAAATATATTTTAAGTGCTGAAGTCACATACCTTTATTAGGTGCGTAAATTCCTTATATAAGGAGAAGGAGGGGTGCAGATAATTAGGGATTATTTGACCTCAGTACCTGACTGGCAGTGTCAGATATTTCAAAGAATTTGGAGATTTTCCTTTAAAAACAAAATGTAGCCTTGTAAAAGGCAATTTTTTCCCATTTTAACAGTATAAGTCTGCCAAAATAACTAATCCAAATATAGAAGCTTGGGATTCTGTTTCTCACTTCCAAGAGATTTTTAATTTTGAAGAAACATTAGATCTTCCCATTCAGGTAACCCATTTGTGTGAAACTGATGATATGGATCAAGATGATTCTGACACTGACAATAATAAAGATGATGAAGATCCAGATGTTTTCATCTGGCATGTACCTCCGCAGAAGAGGCGTAAACATTCTCTAGTCAAAATGAAAGAGTCCTCTCACACATCTACATCAGAAACAGTTCCAGAGTGTACAAGTGAGCAATGTTTGACCCTTCATTGATACATCACCCTAAATCAACATAGTGGTGTCCTTCAAAACATGCAGAAAATGATGTATCAACCTTTGGATATGGTACCCCGAAAAAGACTTTGTTCATCACTGCTTAATATTATAATACAGCCATCCTGGCAATTGACCCAAACATGTTGCTTTTCTTCGCAAAATTTAGGATGGATCCCCAAAAAAGAGGTGAACAGGCCCTAGATAAACTGTCAGGATAGAATTTTAGATTTTACAGGCCTTCTAAAGAGAATGGATTTAACTACAGGACAAGACTGGAAGGTAGATCTTTCTATATTGTTTAATAAGGCACAAACAGCAATTTGGATTTTAAGAAGTGCAAATTCAGCTATTTTCTAAGAACGCCACAAAAGCCTACTTTTAAAGACACCCCAAAATTGGGAAATGCACCAGGGGAATGGCCTCCTTTTTGGTGGTTTTGTCATTAAAGCAATGAGTAAATATGTGGAAACATGGACAAAGCTCAGTTTTCAATTAGAATTTGTTTGTATCAAGAGTTTTTAGCAGGGCATTTGGGGTACACTCCATTAGAGGGGCTATGGTTTCAAAAGCATTTTGGGTGGGGCTAGTTTAGAAGACATACTCAGATCAACGGATTGATCTAACGTTTTCACTCTAAAACCTTTCTACTTTAAACCGATTACTCGTGTAGCTAACTCTGTTGTTGCTATGCTTTGCACAAGCATAATAAGTCTCTGGTCTTTGAATTCAAATGGAGATTTTATTGAGGGGCGTGGCTTGCCAAGCAGCAAGATGGCCGCTCACTGAGAGGGCTCTGTTGGGCGCAATATAATCCTTAAAAATCCTGCATGACAGAGCGCACATCATTACTTGCTAGGAACAGGCGTTGGCAGCGGCAAAGGCAGAGGCCGGCTGGGGTGCAGAGCACAGCGCGGAGCCCGGAGAAAAACGATGAAACTCCGCCGAGAGCCTGAGCGGTGTCCTAGGCATGTGACGACTGGCATATGAGGATATGAAGTGAGGCTGCTGTCTTTTCCCGGAGACCACGCAGTCGGTGTGCTGTGGCCCAGCAGTGTGGATATCCTGTCTCCGGGCTGGCGCAACTGATGGTCGTGTTGCGGAAGCCAGGAGGGGATCAGGACAGCTAGAGGTGAGCAGAGTCTTGTAGAGCCCTGACACAACCAGATAGCGCGCTGCTCGCGCGGAAATGGGAGGACTGCCTCTGGAGGAGCCGTCAACCGCCATCTTTGCTTGGGAGACCCGGATCTAGCGAGGGCGCTGGCGCGGCGGCGCTGAGGAGTGGGCGCTGAAGGCTTACACATGGATGGAGGTACCCACTGCAGAGCAGGTGGAGTGCTGTGATAACAGACTCATGCTGGGTTTGCCCCCCCCCCGCCGTTACCTCCCAGCGAGACTTGGGCCAGAGGAGAGAACAACGTGAGGACTGTGTTCCAACACAGGAACATTGTAGGTCCCATAAACCCTCAGCAGCGGCTGGGGCACTGTTCGGACTGCTGCGGCCCAGTGAGGGCAGAAGGGACATACTGAGCGGAAACCGGAGATACCGCACACGCATAGATGTGTCCCTTGGACTGGGTGAGTAAATCTGGTGTACAGGCTGCAGCACACAGTAGCACTCTGACCCACTGGTTCCACAAGGTGAGATTGTGCAGCGTCCGGCAACCCCCCGCACAAGTGGATGCCTTGAGCTGCCTAAAAAGGGAGATGGGGCAGAGGGGGTCACAAATACAAGAGCATGAGTGGACCAGCTGAGAGAGGGTCTGCGTACAAATGGCTGAAAACACTCTGCCGGGCTATCCCCTACCAGCAGAGACATGTGAAAACACGACACTAAGCAATCGAAGCTCCCTTTTGAAAGTAAACGGCTCACCAGGCAAGCCAATAATGATGCAGACACTGACTCAGATTTGAACACACACCATAGGGTGGAGGGGAGTAGCGACGATCTCCTGTCACTGTTGCTGGACATAAAGTCCAGCCTAAAAACTATTGACACCAAGCTAGACATCCTTACCTCTCAACTTGATCAGGTGAAAAAGCAAGTGGACACACATGAGAATTGTTTAGATCAGCTGGATAACCGTTCCACCGAAGTACACAAATTTCAACTGGAGACTAAGGAACACCTGCCCCAAATGGACAAGGTGCCCAACATCAACAGAGCCAAAAATGATGATTTAGAAGCCGGGTCGTGTAGGAATAACCTCCGAATAACAGGCATTCCAGAGACAACAGCAATCTCCAAGATGGAAACTTTCGTGGAGGAGCTGCTGTGAGATCTATTTGGCCCGGAACTATCCACGATGTTCATAGTTGAAAGAACGCATCACACTTTGGGTCCCAGACCCCCAGGTGGGAGCAACGCTAGCAAGCATATTAAACTATCGCAACTAAGACTCCATACTGCTGATCGTCAGAGAGAGAGGATGCATCAATCACAAGGGCAATAACATCTCACTGTTTCAGAACTTTACCCCAGCGGTCCAGGCAGCAAGGCACAAGTTTGTGCTGATCTGATTAAACAGATTCTTAGACAAGCGGATATTCCATTCGCACTGCTATATCCGGCCAAGCTGAAGGTATTGTTCGAGGGTTCACAGAAGCTAAATCGGCAATGAAATTTGCTAAACATGTTGGGAGCAAGAAAAAAGCAGCGGGCCACAGGAGCCCCTTCGGACACTGGACTCAGTGACACAGAATGATTTCGGAATGCACATACTGCCTATTATCGTTGAGACAGTACAAAATGCTACTGATGACGGGCTGTAGCCCGCAGGACCTAGCTGAGTAAATTTATTGTAAAAGACACCATGCCAGTGATGCACCCAATGGCCCATTAAGGGTACGATGTTTTTTAGCTCTCACACTTACAAGCGGCCACCCCGCCATCTGGCAGGGTTGTAAGCCGGTATAGTCATGCCCCAAGGGAGAGCTCCCTGTTCATGACTCCACGCACAAGTCAGGGGATTCACATTGGGTTTGTTAGACGGGGTGGGTTTCTATGCACAACCTGTGAGAAAGTGCCATCTTTCTTGCATGGTATGCCCCCACTTTTTGCTGAATTGCTGAATGTACTTTGACTGAGTGTGCCCTGGACTCCTGCCAATCAGGTGCCCAGGTCCTATTTTCCTTCCCTAAAGACCTAAAACCCAAATTGGCAAACCCTGGCCACATGTCAGCCCCTGGTAAATGGTACTCTAGAGACCCAGGGCCTTGTGACCAGGGAAGGCCTCTAAGGGCTGCAGCACTTGTTGTGCCACCCTTAGAGGCCCTGTACCCTAACACACACATACTGCCCTTGCAGGCTGAGTGTCTGGGTACAAGACAAAAGAGAGAGTCGACATGGCACACATCCCTGTGTGCCATGCCCACCACCAATGCCCTGGCATACATCAGCCACCCCTCTAGCTGGGTGCCCAATGCCAGTAGTGTGGGCACAGGAGCATGAGCCCTGTGCCCCTACAGTACCCAGGTCCATTCCTGGGCACTGTAAGTGCAGTGCTGCCATTTAAGAGTACATGGTGCTGAGAGCTCATCAAACACGAACTCCACAGCACCATAATGGCAACACTGAAGACTGAGAAGTTTGGTATCAAACTTCTCAGCACATTAAACCCGCACTGATGCCAGTGTGGGATTTCATGTACCAAGCACCACAGTGATTAGAGATGCCCCCTGAAACCTAACCTACAATCCACATCTGGTCTGGGAGGCTGCCACACAGCAGACATGTTGCTGGACCCCTGGGTAGGAGAGCCCCTGCAACAATGCACACCCTGGGCGAGGTGCTAGATCTCCTCCCCCAGGATGGGCAGGAGAAAGCTTCAAAGGCATGTTGCCTCTGTGAGCTTCCCCAGGCCACTGGCAGCCCCCACTCTGGCGGGAAGCCTGGCCGGAAACCCCAAATAAGGACAGGGGATGTGCCAGCCTGCCAACCCCACCCCTCAGGTGGGGGAGGCGAGGTGAAGCACATCTCCGGGCACTCGCCATCTTGAAGATGGGAGGCCCTACCCAATCAGGACTAGACTACTGCCCCCCTCCCACTGGAGAGAGGCAGGATAGGGGGTGTACCCTCTCCAGGACAGGGACCCACTGGTCCCTGTCCTTCACCTACCTGTAACACCCCTAAATCTAGTATTTAGGGGCACCCTGAACCTTTCTTCCCCAGATTCCAGATTCTGAAATACAATGAAGAGCAAGAAGAAAGAAGACCTGCCCTGCAGCTGCTAAGAAGAGGAAGACACCAACTGCTTTGGCCCCAGCCCTACCGGCCTGTTGACCCTCGAACCTGCTCCTGCTACAACCCAGTATCTCTTGTGGCCAGCAACCTCACAAACCCCGGAGGATCTGGCTACCTTTTGGCTCTAAGCACCTGGGACTTCCATGTGTAGAGGCTCTACTCAAAATCAGCTTCTAATCCCTGGCATCAGCCCGGAACCGCGAACCCTGCACACTCGGCACCCGCCAAGCCTGGCCTGTGCCGGAGTGAACAAAGAATACGAGGACGACACCCCGGCGACTGTGACCCCGAGTCCGGCACCCAAGGACTTCCCTCGATGCTCTTGACGATGCCTGCAGCCTCAGAACCAGGTACCCCCCCCCCCCCAACCACGATCAACAAAGGGTAAGATTTCCCTACACCAAAAGGCACCCCTGCACCCGGCACCCTGCGGCCCCCCTGTGCCCAACTCCTGGGTACCTACCTATCCTCCAACTACCCAACTTACCTCTCGAAGTGGTGGTGACACCTGAAGAATCTTCGTCCCCGAGCTTGCAGTCTTTTCCTAAACCAGAGCTTTCCCATGGAAACCAATTGAGCGCCCGAAGGCTCAAAAGCACCCTGCACCCAGCCGCCTGAGTGGCCCTGGCAGTGTAACATTTGCACCTATCTACTTCCCCATTTGCCCTGAGCAAGTGACCAGGAGCCCAGCTCCCACAGCCGCGTGGCCTGCTAGTCAGCAGCCACCAACCAAGGCCCCCCTGCCTCCCATAGGATAACATTGGGCCTAACTCACTCTGCACCCGGCTGCCCCTGTGCCGCTGAGGGTGTAACAACTGTACCTACCTGACCCTGGGAGACCCCTGAGTCTGTGCCCAGAACCTTAACTTTGCCAGTCGATAACTCAAATTTCTCCATAGGGTAACATTGACTGGTTTCTTCTGAAATTTCTTCTGTGTGGGGTTTTCAAAACTTAAAATATTCACCAAAAATCAGCCGAGTAACGAAAGTGAAAATACTTACCTGCTATTAGGTGAGCTCCCCGCGCTGGATCTTGGTACCCAGCACTGACCCTGAAGAATATTCACAACCGTACTTACCAGTAACCTAATTTTCTTCCATAGGGAATCATTGTCTGTTTTTCTGTGAAATTTCTTCTAAGTGTCGATTTTTGCAAATTTCAAATAATCCTTAAAAAGCGTACAAACTGTGAAAACGTAATTACTTACCTGCTTTAGATAGAGGTCCCAGTACTGAGTCTAGGCACCCAGTACTGGATTACAAAATTAACGAGAACATACTCTACCTGCAACTTGAATTTTCTTCCATAGGGAATCATTGACTGTTTTCTATGAAATATTTTCTGTCAACTTTTAAAATAGCAAAATATTGTCTAAAAATCATAACAGCACGCACACTGATTAACAACACCCCGACTTCCTTGGACAGAATGCGGGCGCAATGGGAGGGCTGGGTAGGCCCCTTAGAGGAAGAGGACTGGCGGGATGCACTTATGGCTCCTAGAATGGTCACCCCCTCCGCTCGGCTGCGCTTGGTGCAACTTTACTACCTACACGCCGCATATCTCACCCCTGTACGTCCTCAGCCTGTACCAGGTGTGGCCATGATCCTGCAGACCTCCTGCACATGGTGTGGGCCTGCCCCATCCTAGCAGGATTTTGGGAGGGCATTGAGGTTGTGCTTTCGGAGGTTCTGGGGTGGGAGGTCCCGCACGACCCTAAGCACACGATCCTGGACATTACAGATGGATTGGATGGGTCACGAAATGACAAACTGACAACTTTAAATACGGCCATGGTGGTTGCTAAGAGAGACATTGCGGCCTTGTGGAAGTGTCCTGACCCTCCCACCGTGGGACGTTGGCGGAGTGGGGTGGACTGGTGTGCCACGCAAGAGAAGGTTATGTACGCAGCACGGGGCTGCCCCAAGAAATATCGTAGAATTTGGGGGAAGTGGCTGGGGGGGGGGGTGGTCTAACCATGAGGGGCTTGATTGGTTCCATCGTTTCTTTGTCTCATTATATATGTATGCGGGGGAGGGGGGATTCTGTGACTGTCATTCTCGATCGTTGACTTGTGGTGTGATATGGCTGGTGCATGTCTTTTGCAAAATGAATAAACTTGTTTATCAAAAAAAATCATAACAGCAACTAAGTCGACTTTTATCACTTGTTTCTGAGAACTGACCCAGGACTGAATCTAGGATCCAGTCCTGGAATTACAAAAGTAATCCTGAAAGTAATCTGTTGCAAATAACTTAAAACTTCCATTGAACTCAAAGCCTTATTGTGTTTGAACTTGTGTTGCCTATTGCAACAATATGTAACTTTCTGCAAAAGCCAATTGCATATTGCAAAAGTATTTATCCAAAGCATCTCATTCTGAGAAAGTATATTTTGATACCTATTGTTGGTTCTAAAATAAAACAAGCATATCTTTTTTATATATAAACCATTGGCCTAGAGTTCAGTTATTTAGTGTGTGAGACCATTTGCTGACTGAGTGTGTGCAACAAATGCTTTACACTGTCCTCTGATACTTCCTTACTGCTCGACCAAGCTACCACTTTAGAGAGTATGGTTATATCTAACTTTAGCCTCTGCCAAACCTCTGGGGACTGTGGACTCTGTACACACTGTACCTATTTGGGAACAGTATATACAGAGCCACTTTCTCACATTGGTGGATCAGAGGTGGGATACAAACTTGCATTTGTTGGACTACTTAGTCACCATCTGATCACACAACAGAACTCTTAAAATTGTGTTTAGAATTCTGATTGGTCTTTTCCAAAATACTAAAAGTCTTGTCAGGGCCTTGCTTAAGTCCCAGTAGAATTTTAGAAAAATAAAAGTCACTATAGTCAGGGTAGAGGATTAGAACTGTCAGGTTAGAATGACTCAAACATGGACCTGGTGGAGGAGCTCGACCTCGCACCTTGCTTACACTTGTCTTTCAAGGAATTGAGGTCCCTATGCAAACTTAAAAATATACCAATGGACCTGCATCCAACCAAACTGGGGCTCCAGGAGCTCTTGGCTGAGTATGCTGAGGACCACCCATCTGAACATGGTGACGGCCAGTCAGATGAGGAAAGGGAAGAAGAGGAGGAGGAAAATGACCCCCCCCCACACTATTCCCAAGGAAAGTGAGGGCCCCCATACCCTCACATCCAAGAATTAGCATCTGGGGACCTAGAGATCACACAGGTGACTGGTACCAGAGAGATCACTGGGGGACCCACCAGTGAAGAGGACAGCCTTTTAGAAAGGCTGGCCAAAAGATTAGAGCTAGAGTCCAGGCTCCTGGCTCTAGAAAAAGAAAGGAGAGAGATGGGTTTAGCACCCATCAATGGAGGCAGCAATAATAAAAACAAGTATAGGGAGGAAACATCTGATCCCAAAATCCCCAAAGTGATTGTCCCTAAATTTGAGGAAGGTGATGACATCACCAAATGGTTCACAGCCTTTGAGAGGGCTTGTGAAATAAGAAGAGTAAAGATACCTCTCTGGGGGGCACTCCTGTGGGAACTGTTTTCTGGTAACTGCAGAGACAGGCTTCTGACCCTCTCTGGGCCAGAGGCAGGATCCTATGACCTCATGAGGAAGACTCTGATTGAGGGATTTGGCTTCACCACTGAGGAGTATAGAATTAGATTCAGGGGGGCTCACAAAACCCAGACCCAGTCCTGGATTGACTTTGTAGACTTCTCAGTGAAGACACTGGATGGTTGGTTAGCTGGACATGGTGTGCAGGATTTTACTGTATTGTACAATTTATTCATGTAGGAACATATATTGAGTAACTGCACAAATGAAAAGTTGCAACAGCATTTGGTAGACCTAGGTCTAATTTCTCCCCAAGAATTGGGAAAGAAGGCAGACCACTGGGTCAAGACTAGGGTGACAAGGACAATCACTGGGGGTGACCAGAAGACGGTGGTCACAAAACCTCCCCAGGGGAAAGGTGGTGAGAATCCCCAAGATAAAAAGTCTGAGTCTTCCAAACCTGTTCAGGGGGGTGGGACCCAAACTACCCCCTATGTGCCTCAACCCTATAGGGAGAAGAACTTTGATCCCTTGATCCCTTAAAGGCCTGGTGTAAGAACTGTAAGAATTCAGGACACCTAACTGTAGATAAATCTTGCCCCTACAAGCAAGCCCCTAAGGCACCCAGCACAGCCACTCCTGGGGTAGCAAGTATACAGATGGGATCAGAAGTGTACCCAAATCTGGGGACACACTGAGGCAAGTCTAGTCTCACTGGGGGAAGTGGAGTTTGCCACTGTAGCTGTGTGGCCACCCAACTTGAAGAAATATTTGCAGTACCCCTGAGTGAATGGGACTAGGGTAGAAGCTATGAGGGATACAGGTGCCAGTGTCACTATGGTGAAAGACACGCTGGTTTCCCCTGAGCAATATTTGATTGGGAAGTCTTACCCAGTCACCAATGCTGAAGAGTGTCACTACTAGTCATCCCATGGCCATGAAGACATTAGGATGGGGGTGGGTTACTGGCCTGAAACTGGTTGTTGTCTCTCCAAAGTTGCCAGCTGCATGTCTGCTTGGGAATGATCTGGAAACCTCAGCCTGGGCTGAGGTTGAGCTAAAAGCCCATGCAGCCATGCTGGGCATCCCTGAATTGGTGTGTGTGCAAACCAGAGCACAGAGCATGAGGAAGGGTGAAAAAGGTAGGTCTGGAGCCTGAAATAATGGCCCAGCCAACCAAGAGAAAAGGTAAGAAGACTGGGGAGCCAGCTTCTGTACAGCAGGACATTAAGGACCCCTCTCCATAGGGAGAGGATTTGGATACCCCTGAGGAAACTGAGCCCATGGAACTCGACCCTTACCAGGTTGAACTCTTGGGCCCAGGGGGACCCTCTAGGGAAGAGCTGTGCTAGGGTCAGCGAGACTGTCCCACTCTTGAAAGCCTGAGGCAGCAAGCTGTTTCAGAAGCAAAGGGAGATGTCAGTGGTACCCACAGAGCTTATTGGGAAGAGGGATTACTGTATGCTGAGGCAAGAAACCCCACTCCTGGAACTACCAGGAGGGTGGTAGTGCCACAGAAGTACAGGGAGTTCCTCCTAACTTTGGCTCATGACATCCCCCTAGCTGGACATCTGGGGAAATCCAACACTTGGGAAAGGCTAGTTAGTCACTTTTACTGGCCCCAGATGCACCAAAAGGTGAAGGAGTTTGTCAGCTCCTGTGTTACCTGTCAAGCCAGTGGCAAGACAGGTGGCCACCCAAAGGCCTACCTCATCCCACTACCAGTGGTGGGGGTACCCTTTGAAAGGGTAGGAGTGGACATTGTGGGTCCACTTGAACCTCCCACAGCCTCAGGGAACACATTTATTCTAGTAGTAGTGCATCATGCTACTAGGTACCCTGAAGCAATTCCACTTAGGACTACTACAGCTCCTGCAGTAGCCAAGGCCCTCCTGGGTGTCTTCACCAGGGTAGGGTTTCCTAAGGAGGCAGTTTCAGACAGAGGTTCCAACTTCATGTCTGCTTACCTAACACACATGTGGAAGGAGTGTGGAGTGCAGTACAAGTTTACTACACCCTACCATCCACAAACCAATGGCCTTGTTGAGAGATTCAACAAGACATTGAAAGGTATGATCATGGGTCTCCCTGAAAATCTCAAAAGGAGATGGGATGTCCTGTTACCATGCCTGCTTTTCGCTTACAGGGAAGTACCACAGAAGGGAGTAGGTTTCTCACCCTTTGAACTTCTGTTTGTTCATCCTGTGAGGGGACCACTTTGTCTTGTAACAGAGGGCTGGGAGAGGCCTCTTCAAGAGCCCAAACAAGACATAGTGGACTATGTGCTTGGCCTAAGGTCCAGAATGGCTGAGTACATGGAAAAAGCATCAAAGACCTTGAGGCCAGCCAGAAGCTCCAGAAGCACTGGTATGACCAAAAAGCTGCACTGGTTGAATTTCAACCTGGGCAACAGGTGTGGGTTTTGGAGCCAGTGGCACCAAGGGCCCTCTAAGTTAAATAGAGTGGCCCTTACCCTATCCTAGAAAGAAAGAGTGAGGTCACCTATTTGGTTGACCTGGGCACTAGCAGGACACCCAAAAGGGTAACCGCCTTAAGCTCTACAATGACAGGGCTGACATCACCATGCTGACGGTGACTGATGAGGAACAGGAAGCAGAGAGTGAACCTCTCCCTCACCTCCTCTCCTACAGCCCACAAGATGGGTCAGTAGATGGTGTGGTCTTTTCAGACACCCTCTCTGCCCAACAGCAGACTGACTGCAAGCAAGTCTTGCAACAGTATGCTAGCCTAATTCCCTGACCCCTGGTCTGACAAACTTGTGTACCCATGATGTGGACACTGGTGACAGTGCACCTGTCAAAAACAAAATTTATCGCCAGTCAGACCAAGTCAAGGAAAGCATCAAAGCTGAGGTCAGCAAGATGCTGGAGTTAGGGGTCATTGAACCCTCTGAGAGCCCCTGGGCTAGCCCAGTGGTTCTGGTCCCCAAACCCCATCAACAAGGTGAAAAGAGAGAGATGAGGTTCTCTGTGGACTATAGAGGGCTCAACTCTGTCACCAAGACAGATGCTCACCCTATTCCAAGAGCAGATGAGCTGATAGATAAATTAGGGGCAGCCCAATTCCTCAGTGCCTTTAACTTAACTGCAGGGTACGGGCAGATTGGCATGGCCCCAGGAGCAAAAGAAAAGACAGCATTCTCCACCCCTGATGGGCATTATCAGTTTACTGTGATGCCCTTTGGGTTAAAGAATGCCCCTGCCACCTTCCAGAGGTTGGTGAACCATGTCCTGACTGGGCTGGATTACTTTAGTGCAGCTTATCTTGATGATATTGCTGTCTTTAGCTCCACCTGGCAGGATCAGCTGATCCACCTTGGGAAGGTTTTAGAGGCTCTGCAAAATGCAGGTCTCACTATCAAGGCATCCAAATGCCAGATAGGGCAGGGCACTGTGGTGTACTTGGGCCGCCTTGTAGGTGGAGGCCAGGTACAACCCTTACAACCCAAGATCCAGGCCATCCTATACTGGGTAGCTCCAACAACCCAGACCCAAGTCAGGGCATTCCTTGGCTTGACTGGGTACTACAGGAGGTTTGTGAAGGGATATGGGTCCATTGTGACCCCCTCACAGAACTCACCTCCAAGAAAATGCCCAAGAAGGTTAACTGGACAGTTAGTTGCCGAAAGGCTTTTGACACCCTGAAAGAAGCAATGTGCTCAGCACCAATTCTAAAAGCTCCAGATTATGCCAAGCAGTTCATAGTGCAGACTGATGCCTCTGAGCTAGGGATAGGAGCGGTCCTATCCCAGACCAATGATGAAGGCCAAGACCAGCCTGTTGCTTTTATAAGCAGGAGGCTACTCCCCAGCGAGCAGCGTTGGAGTGCCATTGAGAGGGAGGCCTTTGCTGTGGGTTGGTCCCTGAAGAAGTTGAGGCCATACTTGTTTGGTACTCACTTCCTGGTGCAAACTGACCACAGACCTCTCTGATGGCTAATGCAGATGAAAGGGGGAAATCCAAAACTACTAAGGTGGTCCATCTCCCTACAGGGAATGGACTTTGAAGTGGAACACAGACCAGGGACTGCCCATGCCAATGCAGATGGACTTTCCAGGTTCTTCCACTTAGACAATGAAGACTCCATAGGGCAAGGTTAGTCTCATCACCTTTCGTTTGAGGGGGGGGGAGGGAGGGTTGTGTGAGGAAGTGCCATCTTTCTTGCATGGTATGCCCCCACTTTTTGCTGAATTGCTGAATGTACTTTGACTGAGTGTGCCCTGGACTCCTGCCAATCAGGTGCCCAGGGCCTATGTTCCTTCCCTAAAGACCTAAAACCCAAATTGGCAAACCCTGGCCACATGTCAGCCCCTGGTAAATGGTACCCTAGGTACCCAGGGCCTTGTGACCAGGGAAGTCCTCTAAGGGCTGCAGCACTTGTTGTGTCACCCTTAGAGGCCCTGTACCCTAACACACACACACTGCCCTTGCAGGCTGAGTGTCTTGGTACAAGACAAAACAGAGAGTCGACATGGCACACATCCCTGTGTGCCATGCCCACCACCTACACTGCCCTGGCATACATCAGCCACCCCTCTAGCTGGGTGCCCTATGCCATTGGTGTGAGCACATGAGCATGAGCCCTGTGCCCCTACAGTACCCAGGTCCATTCCCGGGCACTGTAAGTGCAGTGCTGCCATTTAAGAGTACATGGTGCTGAGAGCTCGTCAAACACGAACTTCACAGCATCATAATGGCAACACTGAAGACTGAGAAGTTTGGTATCTTAGAGATGCCCCCTGAAACCTAACCTACAATCCACGTCGGGTCTGGGGGCTGCCTAGGCTGCCACACAGCAGACATGTTGCTGGACCCCTGGGTAGGAGAGCCCCTGCTCTGCTGGGCCTGCAACAAAGCACATCCTGGGCGAGGTGCTAGATCTCCTCCCCCAGGATGGGCAGGGGGAAGCTTCAAAGGCATGCCGCCTCTGTGAGCTTCCCCAGGCCACTGGCAGCCCACACTCTGGCGGGAAGCCTGGCCGGAACCCCCAAATAAGGACAGGGGATGTGCCAGCCTGCCAACCCCACCCCTCAGGTGGGGGAGGCGAGGTGAAGCATATCTCCGGGCACTCGCCATCTTAAAGATGGGAGGGCCTACCCAATCAGGACTACGCTACTGCCCCCCTCCCACAGGAGAGAGGCAGGATAGGGGGTGTACCCTCCCCAGGACAGGCACCCATTGGTCCCTGCCCTTCACCTACCTGTAACGCCCCTAAATCTAGTATTTAGGGGCACCCTGAACCTTCCTTCCCCAGATTCCGAAATACAAAGAAGAGCAAGAAGAAAGAATACCTGCCCTGCAGCTGCTAAGAAGAGGAAGACACCAACTGCTTTGGCCCCAGCACTACCGGCCGGTCGACCCTCGAACCTGCTCCTGCTACAACCCGGCATCTCTTGTGGCCAGCAACCTCACAAACCCCGGAGGATCTGGCTACCTTTTGGCTCTAAGCACCTGGGACTCCCATGAGTAGAGGCTCTACTCAAAATCAGCTTCTAATCCCTGGCATCAGCCCGGAACCGCGAACCCTGCACACTCGGCACCCGCCAAGCCTGGCCTGTGCCGGAGTGAACAAAGAGCACAAGGACGACCCCCCGGTGACTGTGACCCCGAGTCCGGCACCCAAGGACTTCCCTCGACGCTCCTGATGACGCCTGCAGCCTCAGAACCAGGTACCCCCCCAACCGCGATCAACAGAGGGTAAGATTTCCCGACACCAAAAGGCACCCCTGCACCCGGTGCCCTGCGGCCCCCTGTGTACCTACCTATCCTCCAACTACCCAACTTACCTCTCGAAGCGGGGGTGGCACCTGAAGAATCTTCGTCCCGAGCTTGCAGCCTTTTTCTAAACCGGAGCTTTCACACTGAAACCAATTGAGCGCCCGGGCTCAAAAGCACCCTGCACCCAGCCGCCCGAGTGGCCCTGGCAGTGTAACCTTTGCACATATCTACTTCCCCATTTGCCCTGAGCAAGTGACCAGGAGCCCAGCTCCCACAGCCGCGTAGCCTGCTAGTCAGCAGCCACCAACTAAGGCCCCTCTGCCTCCCTTAGGATAACATTGGGCCTAACTCACTCTGCACCCGGCTGCCCCTGTGCCGCTAAGGGTGTAACAACTGTACCTACCTGACCCTGGGAGACCCCTGAGTCTGTGCCCAGAACCTTAACTTTGCCAGTCGAGTACTTACCTGAAAGCCGATAACTCAATTTTCTCCATAGGGTAACATTGACTGGTTTCTTCTGAAATTTCTTCCAAGTGTGGAGTTTTCAAAACTTAAAATATTCACCAAAAATCAGCCGATTAACGAAAACGAAAATACTCACCTGCTATTAGGTGAGCTCCCAGTGCTGGATCTTGGTGCCCAGCACTGACCCTGAAGAATATTCACAACCGTACTTACCAGTAACCCAATTTTCTTGCATAGGGAATCATTGTCTGTTTTTCTGTGAAATTTCTTCTAAGTGTCGATTTTTGCAAACTTCAAATATTCTTTAAAAATCGTACAAACAGTGAAAACGTAATTACTTACCTGCTTTAGATAGAGGTCTCAGTACTGAGTCTAGGCACCCAGTACTGGATTACAAAAGTAAAGAGAACATACTATACCTGCAACTTGAATTTTCATCCATAGGGAATCATTGACTGTTTTCTTGGAGATATCTTCTAAGTGTCAACTTTTAAAATAGCTAAATATTGTCTAAAAATCATAACAGCAACTAAGTCGACTTTTATCACTTGTTTCTGAGAACTGACCCAGGACTGAATCTAGGATCCAGTCCTGGAATTACAAAAGTAATCTATTGCAAATAACTTAAAACTTCCATTGAACTCAATGCATTATTGTGTTTGAACTTGTGTTGCCTATTGCAACAATCTGTAACTTTCTACAAAAGCCAATTGAATATTGCAAAAGTATTTATCCAAAGCATCTCATTCTGAGAAAGTATATTTTGATACCTATTGTTGGTTCTAAAATAAAATAAGCACATATTTTTTATATATAAACCATTGGCCTAGAGTTCACTTACTGAGTGTGTGAGACCATTTGCTGACTGAGTGTGTGCAACAAATGCTTTACACTGTCCTCTGATACTGCCTTACTGCTCGACCAAGCTACCACTTTAGAGAGTAAGGTTATATCTAACTTTAGTCTCTGCCAAACCTCTGGGGACTGTGTACTCTGTACACACTGTACCTATTTAGGAACAGTATATACAGAACCACTTTCTCACACAACCTAGTTGGGGGGTTGTGGTGGAAGGGGGGGCAGGGACTGTTAAATTTGTTTGCAAGGTCAGTGTAAAGCTATGTAAGTCAGCAACAGCATGCGTCACGTTTCGTACTTTTTAGCTCCACACCCAAACTTTTTTTCATTGGATGCTGACATTCATATTCATGATATCCTTACTGCTATTCTTTCCATTAAATGAGGAAAAGCTCCTGGACCTGATGGTTTCACTATAGAGTTTTATTCATATTTCTCCAAAATTCTTATTCCCAAATTACATCAATTGTTTCTTCACTTTATATCGTCTCAAAAGTCTGATGGTTCTTTTCAAGATGGTTTAATATGTCTCCTCCCCAAGGAAAACAAAGACCATAAATTGTGCAAAAACTATAGGCTTATCTCTTTATGTAATTTAGATTATAAAATCATTGCAAAAATACTTGCTATTCGTTTAGATACTTTATTACCTCAGTTGATTTAAAAGGAACAATGTGGTTTCATTAAAGGTAGACAACTTTCAGACAATACTAGATACAATATTAAAGACACTGTATCCTTAAACCTGAAGGAATTACAAACAGTATTAATTTCATCTACCTCTCGATGGAATCCTTTAGTCCTATCTTGGTGGGGACGTTTAGATACTATAGTTAGTTCCCATAATAATATTCTAGGTTTCAAATACTCCTACAAATATCCCTAATTCTCATTATAAAAAAATATACTGTATCTTGTCCAAGTTTTTATGGAACAACAAAAACCTAGAATGTATCTCCATAAACTCAAAAGACCTGAACATATGGGAGGTGTTAATATCCCAGATTTTCGTTCTTACCATTCAGTTCTTTTCCTTAAACAGACTTCCATTTTGTTACATGACGATGATTCCTTCATCTCTCACTTATGGGGGGATCTTGAAAAATCCTTTTTTCATCCCTTTTCTTTTAAGGAGTTTCCAATCTTTACACACAAACCTTTATCATTATTTATTTATTTAGGGTTTTATAGAGCGCGAACGTGACCCGTTAGGGTATCAAAGCGCTACACAGGGATAACACGTTGTATACAAGTATGAAATAGTCAAAGAAAAAAAAAACATACGTAGGAATAGAAGGAAGTGAAACATTTGGGGAATAACAGGGTGTATACAATGTTCAGATCATAATGCAGAGAAATCCAGCAAATATATTTGTTGGAGTACAAGGTCAGTACAAGATGGATAGCAGCCAGTCAGTCCAAACTCTAGCGGCAACAAAAATAAGCAAAGCCACTGAGCGGTGTGTGCAATGCATGATTTAAGGGAGAAACTTGCCCATTAGGAAGGTTTTGGCTTCCTTTTTGAATATTGACAGCGAGGGAATTTTTCTGATGAAAGACGGCAGAGTTTCAGATTCTTGGTGCGACCCCGGAGAAAGCACGATTGTAAGTTTTTTCCTTTCGGAAGCGGGGTGGCAGGAGCGCAAAGTCTCTGGCGGACCTGGAGTTTCTGGCTCCTCCAGAAACCATGATTTTCTGGGCGAGATATGCAGGGGATTTTGTGTGTAGTCCTTTGTGGGTGATACATGCCAGTTTGAGTGGATTCTGGCTTCAAGAGAAAGCCAGTTCAGCGCCTTCATATGGGGTGAGATGTGGTCGAATTTTTTTGAGCCTGTTAAGAGTCTGGCGGCAGCGTTGAGGCAAGCTTTTAGGGGGGCCGTGGAGATCTTGGGCAGGCCTGAAAGGGTCGAGCATCCGTATTCGATTCTGGAGATAACTAATGCCTGGACTGCCATTTTTAGGTCCGCTGCATCATTGAAAGGTTTCCTCAGGTAGATCAGGTGAAACCTGGCAGTTTTAGCCATCGAGTTGATGTGGTCTTGCATAATATTCAGGTTGGTGTCTAGGATTATTCAGAGAGATTTGGCAGATTCCACTATGGTCGGTGAGCAGTTTAGGGCTGTGATCGACTTGGTCCATTCCAGGATGTCAGTGTTACCTTTAAAGGGGGAGATTAGAAGGAACTCTGTTTTTTGTGCATTTAGTTTGAGCTGGTTGCAGGCGAGCCATTGAACAGTCAGCTTTAGGGCCTTATTCAAAGAGTTGATCTCCTCTTCAGATGAGATTTTGATGTAGATCTGGGTATCATCAGCATACATGTGGAAGGAGATGTTGGCGGTACGTAGTAATTCAGCTAACGGTTCAAGGTAGAGATTGAAGAGGGTTGGGGAAAGAGTTGATCCTTGGGGGACTCCGATCGTTATCGGGTAAGGAGCAGATAGATTACGGTTGACTGGGTGCGGTTCGGGAGGAAGGATCTAAACCATTTGAGAACGGTTCCCCTTACTTCCATCCTGAATTCGAGGCATTCTAGTTTCTCGTGGTTGACTGTGTCGAATGCCGAGGATAAATCCAGTAGAATTAGGAGACATGTTTTGCCTTGGTCAAGGGCTTGAATAGCATCATCCACAATATGGAGAATAGTAGTTTCCATGCTGTGCCCAGGCCTTAACCCAGATTGGAATTCGTCTAGCAAATTAAAGTTGGCGATATGTTGGCTCAGTTGAAGTTGCACACATTTCTCCAGAGCTTTCGCTAGAAGTGGGATATTGGCCTGAAATTGTCTGGAGTAGCAGGATTCAAGGTGGGTTTTTTTAAGATGGGGACCACTTGACCGGCTTTTAAAGAGTCAGGTATGGACTCTTGTAGTAGGGAAGCGTTGATTATTGTAGTCCAAATGGGAATGATAAATTGGGAGGTTGCGGCCACGCAGCTGGAGGGGAGTGGGTCATTAAAGTGGATATTCGGATTTAAGGAGGATAGAATTTTCGAGATGGAATGGTCGTCATATAACTTAAAGTTGGACCAGTGTGCTTGGTTCTTGGGTGTTGTCTGGGGGGGGGGGGAGAGAGGAGAGATGGAACCCGGCAGGAGGAGGTCAGATGTTGGTGGCGGAATTAAGTTCATTTCCTAGGGAATTAATTTTGGCTGTAAAGAAGGAGGATAACTCCTCACAGGTTATTAGGGATTTTGAGGTTTCTTTGGAAGTTTTAGCCAGTTTGTTAGATTGATGTTTGACCATTTCAAAGAGCTTACGAGGTCTGTTGTTAGTGTTTTCCAGTTCCGATCTAAAGAACTCTATTTTATTTGAAAATGTTCCTGTTGTAAACATTTTTGGTCTGTCGGAGAAGCTTTAGTTGGGAGGCTGAGGGGTGCTGTTTCCAGGTTCTGTTAGCCAGAGGGTTCACCTTTCATTGTTGAGGGATCCGTTGAACCAGGGATTTTTTTCTTTAATTCTGGATCTTTTTAGCTTTAGCGGGGCAAGATCATCCATTATGTCACAGTCGTGTTGAAGTTTTCTTTAAAGTCGTTGACCTTTGAGAGATTTGGGGGGTGGGGGAGAAGGTCATTCGCGCAACGTGCAGCCAGCTTCTCGAGATCTAGGCTCTTTGTGTCCCTGAGCCAGAGTTTCGGTTTCACAGGTTGCGCTGACCTTGTCTTGTGGGTGCCAGGCAATAGGAAGGTAATAGCGTGGTGGTCAGACCAGGCGCATGGTTCTATTGAGTTAAGCCTGGCCGCCGTTGCATTAGCAAAGATCCAATCCAGTGTGGAGCATTTCTTGTGAGTTGGTAATGTGCAGGCTTGAGTAAGTGATTGATCAGCAAGGAAGTCTTTGAGGGCGTTAACCTGAGGGTCATTGAGGTCATTCCAGTGCAGATTAAAGTCTCCGAGGAAAATGTCATTGGAGTGGGGGGAAACCTTAGCTGTAATGATTTCCATGAGGTGGTCCATGAAGGTGTTGTTCTTGCCTGGGGGGTGGTAGAAGATGTGCAGTTTGCACAACTGGGTAGCGTTATTACATATGGAGAGTGCAAGATATTTGCAGGAGTCGGTGGGGGTCAGCGTGAAGTTCAGTGACGAGGAGGTCTGAGCTGTAAATGCAAGCAATGCCTCCCCCTTTTTTTAATTGCCTGTCAAGCCTTACAATGCTATAATTTGAAGGGACCAATAAATCTAGGTAAGGTGACAATGATTCATTGAGCCATGATTCGGTTAGGATTGCTATTTTAGATTTTTGGCTCAGGATTAGAGCGGCGATGTCGGAGGCATGCTTTGCTGCTGATCGGCAGTTAATTATCTCTTCCCATTTTTAAAAATGGTTGTAAGACCCTCAATCTATTCCGATCTCTTATCAAAACCTTAAAGCACAATTTGCACATTTATTAATTTGATATAATAAATATATTAAAATACATAACAAAATAATTTTTGGGAAAAATTGGTATGCTAAAGGACATTTGGTGGACTTATCAACTCTTTCAGAATGATGGTTGTATTCCTTTTTCGATAGCTCAAGCACATTTTTCCCTTCCCTCTTCACATCAAACCAAATACATATCCTTAATCTCTGTGGTTCAATTATCATGTATCCAGTTTCTTCTCAATCATATGTCTTAATCTCCAATACCTAGTATAAATGTGATTTTATACAATTCCCCTTCTGTATCCCAACTTTATAAATACCGAATTTCTTTTCCAGATTCTCTAGATAAAAGAGAGGTAGAACTTTATTAGGAATCCGATTTACAAACCTCTTTTTCAATTCTATTCCTAAATTAAGGACATCTTCTAGAGCAGCAAATATTACTCAAACTTTATTTTTCACAGGCGACGCCGTTATGGTACACCCAGAAGTTGGGCATGTTATGTTATCAGCCCGGTTTCGACAATTGGGACCTCATTGGTATCTCCGCGGTGAGGGATTTGGTGAAGAAGGGAGCCATGCTTACGTTTGGGAACCTTCAGAGGCAATATCATCTGGCCCAAGGGGAACAGTACAGATATTTACAAATCAGTCATGCGATACGGGCGGCCTTTCCGTCTCTCAAAGATATACCACACTCGTCCCCACTAGAAGCCCGCTTGTTGGACAGGCCCCTCGTTTCAAAGGCAATATCCCTGACTTACAAGAAGCTACGTAATAATTTACCAAACATCTTTCCAAAACTCAGAGAGCGATGGCAGGATGACCTAGGCCCGATAGATGATGAAGACTGGCAGACGGCTCTCATGTCCCCCCGAGAAGCGGCCATCACCCTTAGATTTTGGCTGATCCAGCTTAGGGTACTTCACCGATCATACATCACAGGGGTAGTTCTGGCGAAAATAGGTGCTAGACCTGACGATCTCTATGTGAGGGGATGCAGACAGCAGGCCACATTCTATCATACGTTATGGAGTTGCCCAAAGATGCGTGCCCTATGGGAGGGAGCGTCAACCCATATGCAGACGGCTTTAAGGAAAGAAATAGTATTGAAGCCACAACTGGGTATATTAAACATATGGGAGGCGACTGACCTCACGGACGTTGAACAGCAATTCACAACAATGGGGTACACATTGGTTAAACGAGAACTGGCGAGAAGTTGGGGGGCACAGACCCACCGTTCGTCACCCTATGGGCTAGGGAAATGGACAGATGTATGCTTGCAGAAACTGAGGTGCCCCAAAAAATGGGATAAGAAGTGGTCGCAATGGAATAAGTATAGAGGAGAGCCATGTGTGTCGCCTACAGTTGAACTGGAGTTGAATAGACGTGTCGAACAAGAAAGTGTTACTTAATTGTACTGTATATCTATGACTGCCCAGCTGCAATGTTGTGTATCCTGAACATGTTGTCCACCCTTGTATATGTGGCTGTAATTGAAAACCAATAAACAAATTTATTTAAAAAAAAATAAAATCTTAATTTTTCATTTATTGTAGACTCTTGATTATTCCTGCTAAATTACATAAAATTGACCCTAATATACCCTCTACGTGTTGGTCATACACCACTGCTCCAGCAGATCTTAAACAAATGTTATTTGAATGTCCCTCTATTCATAACTTTTGTTTACAAATTTGGCAACAGATCAATACTATTTTTCGCACACAAGTCCCAATTACTTTTGCTAATATTATTCTAGGCAGCGTCTCAGAGGTTTGGTCATCTCAACCCAACGATTTTCACATTATTGACTAATTCTTGCCGTTGCATTCCAACAGATTACCAAGGCACGGAACGATGAGTCTACTGTATCTTTTCAGGCATGGTGGTATGGAGTCTGTTACAATCATAGACTATTTAGAGCATATGTTCATTCAATTACTCTTTTTTTTTAAATATATTTTTATATGTTCATCCAATTACTCTTGCTATTAAACGAGATCTTCTTTGTTTACCCATAACAATTGTTTTGAAATTTTATGTAAACAGGACATATTCATGTAATCCTTGAATTGAAGAAGTACATAAACCTCTGCAAATCTTTCATATTTTTAATGTAATATCTTTGCCAATATTTCTACTTTGATTTTAGTTATTGTCATACAGTTGTTAGTTTTTGCTTGATGGTATATAATTGTCATTTATACCCCTTATTTTCTCTTTTTCCTAATTCATATTTCTTATCAAATATTATGATTATATGCTTAATGATTATCCCTTGTATTTATTCTATTGTATTTGCATATTTCCCAAATAAAATATATATTTGAAACAAATAAAAAAGAAATTAATGGGTAAAAATGATTAGGAAAAAATGCTAATTCTTCCAAAAGCTTTTAACAATGTGTCTCTCATCTCACCAGATTTCTGTATTAACTGCTTATCCAAGATGAGATACTCTGTAGTGGCCAGTGCACATGCCATGTACTAAGCACTACTTAATTTATATTATTTCATAAAACAGCTTTATTAAAGCCAGACACACCACTTTCCTAGTGTCACACTTCACTCAAGTAATCACGATTTTGTCTTTTTAAATGCACTGACAAACATACTTACAGAAAATGAATGTAGTTGAGAATTAGAATGTGATGAAATTCTATTTAGTTTTAGGTTTTAACACAATATAAATCAAATGCATGAGAAAACCCCACATTTCTTTTGGGTATTAAGTGATACCCTAAGTATAGGGCACGGAAAATTAAAGCAAAGACTGGAGCAATCTTGCAGAATGTGAGCTGCTTGTATACGCCATCCCAGATGTAAGAGGGATCTTGAGAATTACTCCTGGACCCAGAGACAAATGAAATTAAAGCAGCCACTTCACAATACAAGATTAAAACAGTCTGTAATACACTCGCCCAGCAAGTTATCCTACATCATTTGGAAGCACATGCATCTCACTGACTGTATGTACACAGAGTTTACATATCAAGAAAATAAAGAGTGATGATATTGAGTCATTAAAGAATTGACCAGACCCAGGTATTCGAGACTAAATGATTTTTTTTTAATATGGTACAATTTAAAAAAACAGCAATGTTCAAGTCATAGCAACCTGGTGAAAAAACTTAAAAAAGATATACTGCCTTATTAGCAGCACTTACAACTCCTAGGATGTTACTTTACATTATTAAAGTAGCATTTTACCATAAAAAAAGAAAGGATTCCTATTGGCAAAAACATTTCTAAACATTATACAGTTGTCAGTCTAAACAATTCACTCATTACAATTTTCCTTTTTTTTAAACAAAACAATAGTGCTGCATCCCTGGCACAGATGCATATCTGGGTGGGTTAGGAGTACGGTCTTCAGTTTCCGTTATGGGAATGCCATACCAAGACTCTGCACACAATCTGCAAAGCATGAACTGCAGGCATAGAGAAAGCACCTTGTTGAGATTGTATATCAGGATGTACAGACACAAGGGCACTATAGGAGAATAGAAAAAGAGAAACAGACAAAGAACGCAGACTTCCAACATTCATAGTTTTATTGCCTTCACACATAGAAAGCAGGTAAACATCAAGACACAAATGGGTGAAAATTGAAGTCAGCAACACCAGAGGACTCCCTTTTCCATAAAAGGCCTGCGTACCTTCTATATCCCAAACCAATATATATAATTTTACACTGCAACAAAACTACGCAAGGCATTCAGGTATATGCAAGTAGTGGAAAACAAGAAAAAAAATAGATAATCAGTACATTTTATACAAAGGTGCAACTCAAACTGGGTGACAGGAACACAACCTCCCCTGGAGGTAGTGCTGCCTGCAAAATGCACAGGTTTGAGTCAGTTAGTGAGCCTGGACTTGTGTGCGACCCCCCCCCCCCCCTCAATATCTCTATTTGGAACTTGTAAGGTTTTGCTGGTGTAACAACTTACATAATTCTACATGCTCGTTGTGTTACAATAGGAGAGCGCTGGAAGGAACCAGAACACAGCTGGCTTGTTCTACCGTTCGAAAGATAACAGAGCTTTATAGCTGTAGATGTTCTGCCTGAAAAGGCATGTAGGAGTGCTATCAATGAGTATGTGCTCTCTGGAAGACCTGCCATTATTGCTTCAAGAAGTGGCTATACAGTATAAAAAGATTAGATACATAATTATATAAAGACATATTTATCTGAACCACGCAAGTAACAGCAGAGCGTATGGCTCTCTACTTGTAGTTAAAATTACAGTAAAAAACAGATAAAAAAACTTTAATTGAAGGGCCATTATTGATAATATTGAAAAAAATTTAAAAAACACTCAATTCCTACAGTGTGTTCATCGAAGCATTCGTAGCTCCTCAACTTCATACATTATATCACAGAGGACCTCATTGATTATATTACTGATGATCTCATGCCATATATGGACTTAGCCATGCAACAGTTTATTTTGGGTCAATAACTCATAAAACCTGTATAAAATTCAACTTAAGATAAGCTATTTTGCATTTAAAGCTTCTAAATATCAGAGTACAAACAGAAGATAAACATATAAAAAAGTTTGAGGGTGGATGGACATTTAAATATTAATCACAAATGTTTATAGGATAAAACAGAGAAGAGGCACATCAACCAACTTTGTTATCGTAACTTCTAACTGTCCTCCGAATATTCTACACTAAAAACACAAATCTAGAGATCACAAAACTGGTGCAGGAAATATAGTCTATCTAGCAACCTGAATGGCCAGAATGGGACTATGAAGGTCCAGGCTTGTAAAAGTAGTAACTGACTACTTTCTCCTTTGCTGAGTATGCATTGCGCATAAAAAACACGTTGAACCAGGGTCTCAAATTCTGCTAGGTAACAAGTGAATCGATCCGAAAAGGCATATGTGGGGCCCCCAATTGCATGTGAAATTTACCCAGGACAAAATATCCACTTAAAAGCTTATTATACAGAATCTTTGCTATGGGAGGCACAACCAATGCAATATAAGCTCCCAACCAGGGAAAGACAATTAAAGAATGCTTCAAAGATCCATTTAAAAAATATATATATATATATGTTGATATCTAACCCACTCCCAGGTATTGTTTTTAAAGACTGAAACAGGAGTTCAGTCACTATTCCAATTATTTTCAAAGCTGAACAGGATGGAGTGGTCATGTGAGAACCATGGTAAGGTAGATACCGTTGGAGTCCCAACACATCTTTAATTGCCTTCTCATTAGGGTGCAGCTCTTTTTTAAGTCATGGTTTATAAGAAAAATATGGGCCTTTTGCTCATTAAGCCCATTTTTAAGTGGAGGCGGATGGCGGAAATACTTGTGGGCATAATAAGCGTGTTCCTAAAAAGTGGTCCTCAACTGAAAGTACAATTTCATAGTTGTTGAGGTCCTTTATCACAGCAATGTAAAGGGCTACAGAACATGTATGAGCCTTACACACATTTAGGATGCGTGATACGGATTGATCCCTTATTTAGGGGCCGATTACAATCTCGTTCGGAAAGCATTCTGACCGAATCGGTTTGGGAATGCTTTCTGGACGACTCGGATCGGGGGAGTCCAACCGAGCGATTTGGATGCATTCAGATACGATTTGGTCGGACTCCCATTGACTTCAATGGGAGCCGGTGGGAAATCGTGCACCCTGTCTGCCACAATGTGCATGGTTGGGAAGAGGGGACCCATGGGTTCCCCCACGGGCCCGATAGGAGGGCCCCGGGTGAAGGGGGGCCTGCTACGGGCCCCCAAAGATAGATTCCGACATCCGTTTCGTTCCAGGCAAACCAAATCGGAATGGCTGTCCCAATCGGTCATCGTAATCGCTCGCTCGGGAACAGAGTCCATGGAGCTCTCCGAAAGGCTCGACCTGTCCGAATGCCTTTCGAAACCGATTTGCTTACGGTTTCCAGGCATCATAATCGGTCGTTCGGAACTGGGTATGATTCAGTTGGAAACAAGGGTTCCGAATCAGATTCGGCAAGCCCTAATCAGATTCGTAGCCCTTCCCAACGAGATCGTAATCGGCCCCTTAGCATGAACGTGCTATCATCACAACAAAATTGTGGACCTTTCTCCAATAACTGGCCATGAAGATGGATTTCGGCATAAAAGACTTGGGCAATTTTTCAGCCATATATTTGGTCTTTATGGTAACTTGATTGAAGGCTCCTTAACTTAAATCCCAAAATACAACAAATATTCTGAAGCCAGCATCAGCTGCAAACAGTAAAGTAGTGATCCCTCCTACCTCCAACAATAGTGCGCCAGTCGCATATTGTCATAAAAAATATACAGCACCATTAAGGGATAAACAGAACAGAGCCAGGTTAGGCACACTGGCCAGGAAGATCCAAAAGACACTAGAAACTCCTTGGATGTTTCTCCTATTAGACCCGATTACACCTTTGAAAAATTCAGTTTCCTCTAGCATGAAATATGTTGTGCTATAATCCCAAAGTTTACATCATAATACGCGGTAGTATTTTGTTATGAAAAGTTGCAATCTGAATATCTGGTCAAGGGTACTCACTTTTTAAACCCACCCTCAAAGTGTGAATAAACATCATTAATTACAGTCGATTCCACTAGCCTGGGCAGGAGACATTAATTATTGACCACAAATTAATTAGACTTACTGAGTGGCAATTTGGTGGATCCCACTGGAATCTCTTATTGCAAGCCAGGACAATATCAGCCCAGAGGCAATTTTTTTTTAATGGGATTTCCTTAGGATGTAGCATTTATCAATAATAAAATTAAAAGAACCCAGAACTCTAAGTTGATTTTAAACAAATCAAATGGAATTTTATCGAGCCCAGAGCTTTACCAAATTTGTTACTGAAAGTAGCACATTGGACTTCTTAAATAGAGCACTCGAAGGTACACTACAGGTACTCCCCTAAGGCAAATATCTTCAAGCCTCTTACGACAGCCCAGAAATTCTGATAGGGCCAGTAACTATGTTACTGGCCCATTGGAATTAATAAGGGCTGAAAATCACCACGGATCTGTCTTGCTTCCTACAGATCTTTTGGCTGTTTAAAACAGCCAAAAACATGGAAACTGCAGTGCAGAATATGCAATTAGCAGGTAAATCTGACCTAGAACCACCAATTTACCCAGTAATTCTTCATATTTTAAGTAGGGCTATTCAGAATTTCTGCTAACTCTGTACCCACAAGTTAACAGTATTATTGGTAAAGTTAATTACGGGATGTGGATTTACTCTGTGCAGGTCCGTGGCACTCGTAATGACTCATCAATGGGATGTTTGAGGACATATTGTTTTTTTTTCTTTTTTAAGTCTTATCTATATTAACAGGATTGCATGTGACAAGTTTACAACAATGTTACATCTCATTTTTCGTCATACATCTCAGCTCTGAGCTATCTGCATATGAACACATTAATTCTCAATTTTACATTTGTGTGCCATATTTTTCAGTTACTTTCATTTACATGCTCAGAGAACTAGCAGCAATATTTGGGAAGCAGTTCAACTCGGATTTTGTGTGCAATTATTTTGTTCCTAATATACTAAACAGTAACAAGACTACAGCGTCTAATATAAGTGATGGTGGAGAAAAAAGGAAAGGTGGTTATGGTGAATAACAGAAAGAGGGGAAGGGCGGCGGCAACGGTCGGTCCCGGCAGCTTCCTAAGCATACAAACAGAAATTATTCTAGGCTTGGGCTTCAGTCATTCATAGCAGAAACCTTATATAATGGCCGACCCGTTACAGTCGGGATTTCGGTTTACCTATGTATGTACAGCAGATGAGTGAGGCGCATCTGTATCGTCTATACTTTGTGTGGGTGTTAACCATCAGGCGTCCCAGCTGTATCCTCCCCGTCTAAAGATTGGTTGACTCCTGAATGGAGAGTTTCTAACATATTTTTCCACTCATCCAGATCTATCTCTGCATTCTCATTTGTACGCACCATTTTTTTTTAAAAAACCTCCGCTACACCACTCTCCCGCATATCCGCCCTCCATTTATCTATTTCTGGAGGAGTGCTCCAGTAAATTGCGATTCTGTGTTTCGCCACGATCAGGCCCAAAAGCGCAAATTTGTGTCTCATGCATATCCCTTTTTTAGGAACTGGAAGTACTACTAGCAGACAATGTTTTAGGGAGGTCTCAACATTTAGCGCTGTGGCTGTACCTCCTGTCTTACTTGCTGCCAATATACCGGAAGGCGGGAGCAACTCCAGACCATATGAAGGAACGTGGCTGGATCTGAGCCGCAGCTAGGGCAAGCTGCTGATCTGCCAGGGACATATTGCTTTTACATACAAACCAGATGCATAAATAATATGTAACAACATAATGTATGCAGTACCTTGACTTTAATTACATAACGATAACCGGCACTGCAAGCACAAGTTTGTGAATTCTTTAACAGGATATTAGGAAACATTTGATCACCAGAAAAGCAGCATAGGTTAGATGATATGTATACATAATTGTGGTTGTGCAGCAGCAAAATAGTAAAGACCAAAACGCTCCTGTGGCCTAATACCTATAGACAACTGGAGCAGAGTTACAGCAAAAGGAATTGTATTTATTATTCTTTTGTTCCTCTTGCCAGACTGCTTAAATTAACTTTACAATGTCTAAGACGGCTGGATTCAGCTTCAATCCATTTATATGGTATACAATTCATGTAGACAAAGACTGCTTTAATTAACACAATGTATAAGCATTCTAAATTACAATTGTAAATAATGTACAATACACAAGCAAACTATAATTATGTTTGTACTCCTTTTTTTGGGCTGAAAATAAGAATGGAAAAGCATGTGACAGTTCTGCAAGTGGCATCATAAATTAATTTTAACAGTGCTTTATTGAACATTTAAATAACCATACAATATGGCTCTGTTATTGTGCTGCAGAAAGGCCAAACTATTCCAGGTTCATGCACTGTTTCTTGATGCACTTTGTGAATGTGAAATAGTGTTGAACTATGGTTAACTACGGTAAATAAAAGAGCGGCACCAGCAAAGTACAGCACCCTAACATCAATAAAAATGTGGTACATAGCATAAGACATTAAACGGTTCACTCTACAACGCGTTCTTCAATCACATAGGTCTTTCCACATATTCCCACTGCAAACTCAAGCACAGTTATGTTATATTGGAGAAGTGTACACAAAGCAATTGAGTTTGTGGTCACACCTTCATTGGGGAACTTCAGGGTGAAAAAACACCTGCTAACTTTATCTTGCCAGACTGTGCTTTTCATGTGAAAGCAGCTACAGCCTGGAATTCTTTACTGAAAATATTCAACAAGAGCAGTAGTTTCCAACATTTTCTGTAATAAAAGCCACTTATGTGCAACGAAAATCATCTTGAGCTACTAAAATTGGTTTAGTGACCACATCAGACAAGATTACATTAGTGACCACCATTTGAATTTGAAAGTGATTTATGTTGTGCATGGCTGCCCGGATAAGAGATGTGATGAAACACAAAAGGCCCCTTAATGGCTAGATGGAAATAACCAAGTCTCCAGCTTTTTCTGGAAAATTAGTTCATTTTGCTGCCCTCTGAGGTCCAGCGGGAGAGCATTCCACAGTTTTGGAGCCAAGTGGGAGAAAGATCTGCCTCCCCATCTGGATTTTTTAATTCTAGTGGTGCTGAGGAGGTGTGAGTGAGATGACCTTAGAGATCTCGAGGGGGCATAGACCGAGATGAAGGATTTAAGTTTGGGTGGGCCTTTGTTATTTACTGCCCTATGAACTATACAGAGGGCTTTAAATTTTACCCTTGACGCTACTGGAAGCCAGTGGAGTAATTTCAAGGATTCTCTCACTGGCGCTTATCTATGGAGTTTGAGCAAGAGCCTGGCCGCCGCATTCTGCACAGTCTGGAGCCTCTTGATCACATACTTGGGGGAGCCCAAGTATAGGCAGTTCCCATAGTCCAGGCGGGAGACTATCAAAGACTGTATGACGGTTTTCCTAAGATGCTCCGGGATGAATTCTAGTATCTTTCTGAGCATCCTCAGGAGTCCAAAGCATATGCCCGACAATTTGTTTGCCTGTACGTTCATTGAGAGTGCATTGTCGAGCCACATACCTAAATCTCTTACCGCCAGTTTAGGAATTGGAGGGTCCCCCATGCAAGGAGGCCAGTGATTTAGGGGTCTCGGCATGGCCCTGTTACCCAAGATCATGAATTCGTTTTTTCACCGTTCAATTTTAAAAAGCTATTTGATATCCAGTTAGCTAGTTTGTTCAGGCAGGGGCCCAATAAAGAGTCTCCTTGATGGTGGTCGTGGGGCAGAGCGACTATCAACTGGGTGTCGTCCGCATATGAAATTCCTAGGATGTCAAATTCCTGTATAATGTTGGCAAGCTGCCCTACATATATATTAATTAAGGTCAGGCTCAGGGAGGAGCCCGGCGGTACTCCAGACTTTACGGGCAGACTGTCAGAGAGGCAGCCCTGATCCATAACTTGGAGCGATCGATCATCTAAAAAGGAGCATAGCCACTCCAAGGCTCTAACCTGGATACCTATTTCCTTCAGTCTGTTTTTTAGAAATATGTGGTTGATGACGGTGTTGAACGCCGCACTAAGGTCAAGCAGAATAATCGCTGCTGACCCTCCTCCATCAAGTAAGCTCAGGTTGCTCAGAATGTCCAGGTGGGTTTTTTTTTTAATTGGTTTTATTATGGCGTGTTTCCAGGCCCAGGGAACCAACCCTGATTCAAGTGATTTATTCATGATTTTCACTAGAGGGAGAGGGCCGCCTTTGTCACCTTGAGGAAGGCATGCGGGGGTGCAGAGTCCAGAGGGGAGCCTGACTTTATGGATTTGAGCAACTTGAGGGTGGCTTCCTCATCAAGGCCTGGGAACTGTGCAAGACTAGGGGATGAAGCTGTGACACTGAACATAAGAGACTCAGCTAGAACCGGCTGAGGAGTGTTTTGGAAGAGATCAAAGATATCATACACTTTTGTTCTGAAAAAAATACGCTATTTGATTGCACCTTACTATCGTGGCCTTTGGAGGGCCGTTAGTTTCTTGCGGTGTGGTCAGGTTTTTTACCACTCTAAATAGTTCTTTGGGGGAATTAAGTGCCTGGCTGATTTTCTTCTCATAGAATAGAGCCTGGGCCAGTTTTAGTCCTTTATGATCTGATTGAGGCTTTGTAATTCCTGTTTTTTATCTGGGTCAAAGTTCAAGATTACCAGCAGAGTGCATCAGGAATGGTTGACAACAGAAAAACATGTTTTGTCAATGTAGAATGCCTCTGCATGGAATGCATAAATGTCATAGCTGCAGAGTCCCTGGCACAGAAGTTAATAATATCAGTAGTAATGTCTCCCCAACACCAACACCGCATTATATTTTACTCAAATATCTGGTTTAAATATGTTTTGGAAATTCACCATTTTATTCCAAGCAACAGTTTATGATTTCTGAAAATACACACATTTTTGTCTCAAATATACAATTTTCAATTTAGTTTTATATATATATATATATATATATATATATATATATATATATATATATATATATATATACACAATTAACCAAGTAAAAGCTTTTATTTTAGTAAGCTGAGCTGCACACAGGAAAGCCACTTATAAGTAGGTTGATAGCTATCAGAAACTCACAAGCTACTCATTGGAGACTCGTTGGAGAAGCCTGACTAGAGGGTAATACCTTCCAACTTTGGAAGGCTTAAATAGCTGGTGTTCAATCAGTAAAGGGACTTTGCTGCCTCCTGACTAAATCCTATGTGCAGAAAGAGATGATTTTTATGATGAAAAGGCACTTTACAAAAGACCAGAGATAACATAACATGAAATATATTAATTCCTCAATGGATTATGCCATTATAGAAGGATTAAACTTTTAGGTCTTCTTAAAGAACACTGCGATCAACGAAGAAAGCACTAAGTGTATTATATAATTATATACATTTTTGACTTGATAAAATCCAATTGCATACATTTCGAAATCGATTATATTAATGGCTACTAAATGAAATAGGCCCTGTTTCTCTAAGTTGAATAGCACATAATCTTGAATAACTTTATTTTAGCTTTTAAGCGCAACATAATGAAATACCTATGTGTGTGCCATTGCGATTTTACCAACAGTTACCAATTTCTTGTCTATCTTTCTTCAAAGAAGTCAAGTTTCTTTTGTAAGCCGCATAATTTATGCTGGGTTCAAAATCAGCAAAAGTGTTTATGCCAGACTTTCTAATCAATACCACAAAGGCTTTCTCTACACTAACACCACTTTCCCTGAACTTCAATGTCCAACTTTTTCCAGTTATTCTTAGCTGTCAATTAGATTATCTCATTTACTTACTGGTGATTTGCAGTTAAGAAGCCCTGACAAACTCAAGTCTCTCAAGGTCAGATCACAGTGGTCTATATTTGTAAGAGCTATCTTTGCATTAACTGCCCTTAAAACCAGATCATATTTCACACCAAAGTGAGGGCACAAGAGACGGAGCAAGCATGTACAATGGTGAAAGTAATAATTTCTTTATAGATACATTTGAAAACAAAGGTCATACATGAATATGAAGGTATGCAAGGATTAAAAATATATCACAAGCTTACTTTTAGCGTGACATTCATGAATTAAAACCTTAAAATTTTGATTCTTCTACAATTTACAATAGGTCTTACTTCTCTCAGAAAAAATCTATTAGAACTTCATTAGTGACCAAAACAAACATCACAATTCAGACACAGTCATTGTGTAATGAATTTAAAATCTCACATTTAAAATACATATTTCATTACATGGATGGATAGCGTAGATGGATGGGTAAAAGATGTGAGCAAATGGATGATTGCGGCGGAAGTACACCTCCAAAAATGTAGACGTGATAAGGTGGAAGAAGATCTACAAGATTGGGATGACCTGCAGAATAAGTTTCTGAGACGGGAGGGGAGATCACAGGAGGTCTCCACTGAAGATGAGGAATTTGCACATGCCGTTACTGACGATGATACTCCTACAGTACCCTGAAAGGAGAGTTGTGGGATGGGATAATTAAGTTTTCCTTTCTATTTCTGTGGGACTTGACTGACGAACACTCCACGATACATGTCAAATATTGGGGCAGGCCAGTAGTTATGGGTTCCCTTTTTTGTATTGCTGTAACTTGACTGTAAACAATAAAAAATGTCTTTAAAAAAATACATATTTCAGAATGATATGTATTTTTAGCACTAAAGGTCCGAAACAACATATTTTTTTAGATATTTCTTTGCATTCATGATGTGGGTATGAGCAAGTTAGACTGTGACATGAACATTGTTTCTTATATCTTGACAGAAATATACATTTTACCCTGCTTTTATTTTAGAGGCACTACACCCATACTTTTTCAAAAATTTGATTTTGAATCCGTCTGTCACGTGCGAGTTTGATTTGTTCATCAACTTTACCCCAGGAAAGTGGCATCATATTTTACATGTTTTTCCCCCACTGATTCTACTTCCCTATGTTCCTCCAGTCGCCACACCCCTGTTACATTTATAATTCAATTTCTGCAAGCTCAGATCTTGCACGACTACTGGTCAAAAGGTGGCATGTTTAAATAAAAAAATATTTATTAAGCTTTATGCCGGCTGACCGCTCCGAAGTGGTTGGTCCTCTGGTCCAGCTGGATTTTGAGTTTTCCTGTTCTCTTGATTGCAAGTATTCTTGAAGCGCGGTAAGACATTATCTTTCCTCCAGAGGACAACAAAATCGATCAGAAACACGAAACTAGCCAAGAAACCAAATGCCTACAAGAAACAGAAAGAAGACATTTGTAAACATGCCTAATACTTATTTTAGGTGTAGACGGTCAAGAGCTTTGCCGGTTAAATGTTTTGCTGACAATCGGTTACCTGTATCCCCTACAGTACAGCTAGAGCGATCATGCATTTTTCACATTTAATAAGACTAGTAGGCTTCAAATAAATGAGAGCAATGATACCAAAAGCAACAGCATCCATTGTTTGCACCCTAGCGCAAAATATTAACTTGATGGCAGCTATGATGGAGATTGGAATATTGTACTCACAATACTGTTTTTAACACAAGCAAGTAACAAGAAACACTGCAAAACAACCCATACAGTTCAACCCCTCTGAACTAGCTGAGCACTATCACAAGAAAATTAAAGAGGACACCATTGGTGAATATTAGCCCCTGTGGCACATCACCCAGTCACTTAGAAATATTAAAGTCAGTCCTAAAAGGGCCATTGGAGCTCTTTTTTTCCATGAGCACCACTACATTCCAATGTTCTTTACACAGCTGAGCCTTTACGCAATTGAACCTTGAAGTCCAAGCCATACTTTTGTACAGCTGATGTATACAAAAAAGTGATGGATGGAATGCTTGAATTAATCTTCCCAATATTAACTGCTTGGGGCCACATCCTAGTCCATTGTTACTTCAGTGTACTCTAAGAGAGACACTCTAAGAGGGATGGATATGCCCAGACATAGATCCTGTACACAATGTGCCGCTAGAACCAAACTATACCCGATTGATGAGTCCTCATAAGGATGAAACCGGTCTTGGGTTGTTTGTGTTCTATTTCATGGAGGACCTGGTCTAGCAATTCGGGATGGATTGTTCATTCGTATTGAAGCAGGGTCAAGAGCCAGAGAGCATGGCTACGCAGAACTCTTCATTCAGACATGGTGTAGCTGAAGACCCTGGAAACTGGAGTTGTGCCGGGACCAGCTGCAGTCCGACTTCGGCAGCAAGATCAAGCAGGGTGGTGCCACCCTCGAGATTGCTCTGGCAAATGCGACTGGCACTAGGAAGCGGAATCCTGCTGCAATTCCTTGTGTTTCTTATGCTTACCTGAGAACTTAGAGCATGACGAAGACCAGCTTCTGGAGCGGTTCAGTTGGGAAGGGGAACAGGACAGAAATCGAACCTTCGATGCAGACCATGATTTGAAACTGTTGGGAGGGTGTCTTCTTGTATTTGGCTATGCAACGTTTTGCCTTTTCGGATGGCTGTGAAGTTATGGCTCGACCCCAGGCACCACAGACTTACCTAATGGGGATACGTCACAGACCTTTGTCTGTCACAGTCCTAAAGGGCTTAAAACTTGTAGATTTAGTGGATGACATCCCTTGCACACTGAAGCAAACTTTGGGAAATATTGAGGTAAGTGTGAGAGGCGAGAACGAAGCTTCAGATTAGCATCTTGTGGCATGGAAAGAAACAAACTGATGTCAGTTCGCAGGAGTAGTGCCTATATAGGCTGCACACGCCAGTGCCAGAGCAGAATGGTGTCAGTGAAGAGCCGCATGGAGCCACCTACCAATGTGCAGAAGTACTGTTGAAAAGTTGGCAGATCCAGTCTGACACCCGGGGAATATTCAAAAGGTGCAGACAAGCAAAATGCCCATTCTATGGACCTGACATTCGAGGCAATAGTGCTTTGTGAATGTGAGCACTGATGCCCACATTGCAGCCTGACAAGACATCCAGGACAGGCACTCCATGTGCTGGAGCAGCAGTGGCAGCGGCCTTGGCTCAAGTGGAATGAACCCTTAATCCTTCAGGTGGTCACCTCATAGCTAGCGCGTAGCAGATTTTTATGCAGAGGCCTATCCATCTAGAGATGTTTTTTTCTGCACTCCTTTGCTCTCAAGAAGCCAACGAAGAGTTGACCGACCACCCACCTGATTTTAGGCATTAGGCGGGGCAAATGAAATCAGAAGGGTATTAGCCTACATGACGCGGAAAGGTGTTACAATATTTCGCAGAAATGCAGCTTGAGTTATCAACACCAGTTTTTCTAGAGGGAATATAATGTAAGGCAAAAGGAGGGTGGGAGCACACTGCCTGACATCCCAGCACTCAGTTCGCCCCAATGCAGTATGGTAAATGCAGTGAATAACAACACCTACTTCAGTGGAAGTCTTTACTTTTTCACTCTTGTTGGTGCAGACAGTGCTGTGTATCTCTAGACAGGATAATTGCCCTTCTTCAGTATCGAGCAACAAGTCGTATTGCTAGTGCTGGAAATGCTGCTTCGTCTCCTCACGTCTCTGTACCAGGTCTCTGTACCACTACCTCAGTGCAGGTGCATCAACCAAAGCTCATCAGCTCAAGGGAGCCTTTTCAAACAAAGGAAGGGTAGGAGCACACTGCCTCACATCTCAGCACTCAGTTCGCCCCAATGCACATTTGCAAAGGCAGTGCATGATAACATGTGAAGCAGATGTGAGGCAGATGGACCAACAGTCACCACTGTGGCATCACAGAGTGCTTCATCAGAAACATAAGTAGTAGAGCTTTATGAAATTGCATCACAACAGGTGATTTATACAAAGAAGGTGGATCTGGCAACCTCAAAAAGCCAAAAGGGATGACAATTGCCTTTAACGGTGCCCAAGGCAAATCCTTGCTGAGCCAGCGCCTAAACAAGCAACACTTCAGAAAGCTTAGCTTGTAGAGGTGAAAGGGGCCACACCAAGCCACAAACTTGTCCCAGCTCCAGGCATACACTGATTTCATAGATAGGCGCCTGGGTGAAAGAATATCATCAACAACTTCAGGAGAAAGATCAAAGGAGACTAGCTGTTGCCACTAAATCTGCATGCACGATGGTGCAGAATTCGTAGGACCAGGTGCAGGATCCTAATCTGTTGCTTTGACAGTAGATTCTCCCAAAGCGGCATATGCGCATGTTGAGAAGTTATGGATACCATACCCTCCTGGACTAATGTGGTGCCCCTGGGTTAACTTGGGCTCGGTCAGTCTTGATATTATTCCAAACTCGAGCCAATTGGGGTAGAGGAAGAATGTCCTACCAGAATCCAGACCTCCATTCTAGGCAGAATGTGCCTGAGAGAGAGAGCCTTCTTGGGAACTCTGACGAGCAAAAAAGCTGACTTACGCAAAAAGATTGAGTCAGGGTCACCATCTCTGGGTGTAACTGTCATTTGTGATGCATTAGGCATCGGCAACCGAGTGGGTTCACCACCACATGGTTCAGGATCAGAGAAATGCCAAGGTCACAGAGGCTCCTGGCACATGACCCAATACCCCACTCCACACTTGCTTGTTGTAGTACCACATGGTGGTAATGTTGTCTGTGAGAAACTGTACCAGTCTCGATGGATCATAGGAAGGCCTACAGCTTGAAGTGGATCACCTAAAACTCAAACTGATGAGGAGGCGTGTTTCCGTCACAGATCAGAGTCCTCTGATCTCCCCCTCTCCCAGATGGCCTCTCCAGTCCACTAGTACAGCATCCAGAGGAATCTGCCACTGGCCCAACTGTGGTGAAACTGTTACCGCTTCAGATCTTTTTGCAGAGCCCACGTGACATCTGGCATGGTTGACCAGAGAGAGACCAATGATCCCAGCAGCCTCAATGCCATCCTCAGTGAGATTAGGGGGTGAGGTGGGGGAGTTGTCAAGGTATGGCAATAGTGGTACACCCAACATTCGAAGGTATGCCACAACCATCACTTTTGTGAACACCTGAGGGAGACTGGAAGGACAAAGGGAGCACCACAAACTGAAAATGCTGCTGGCTCACTGTGAACAGGACGGTGCTGAGAGGGTGGAGATCTATAATAGGAAGAAGGCCTCCATCCTTCTTCAGCACAACCAAGTAGCAGCAGACAGCCCCTACACACCATGGCATGACTCTCCTTAAAGCAATCCAGGATTGAGACTGCTTACTCACCAAAGAGGTGAGAGCCTGCAAATGGCATGCCCATTAAACATGCCTGGGCATCTCAGAGAAGACCGTAGACCTCATCCAGGCATGGCACGCAAGCACCACACTCGCACCCACTGTCTGACCCAAGCAGTCAGTTGTGTAGAGGATACACCTAATAACACATTTTGCTGTATTCTGGCTGTTTTTCATTGTTTGGGTTAAAGATGCTCATAGGTCCTTCAAAACCGCTGGCAGTATTTGCCCAAACATATTCGATACTGCATGACTGTAGCGGCCCAATAGGCAGCTGGCATTGACTGAGCGTAAAGCATGACTAGCAGATGAGAACATGCATTTTCCAAAGGTCTCCATGCATTTAGACTCACGGTCAGGAGGAGCAGTAGGGATGACTCTGCCTGTGGACGCCTGGAAAACCAGACTCTCTGGCATAGGGTGTTGGGTTAAGAAATCATGATCACCCGGAGCCGGTCTGTGAGGCTGAAGTCCTGCCTGACTGTCGACTGGGGGCTTGGAGCATGGCCTTGCCCAAGGGGTAACCACTATGGGCCCACTGAATGGAAAGAGAGTTTCAGTAGGTACCTGGCCAGGCTGAAGAACTGGCATCAAAATGTTTGTTTTGACCTCCACTGTAGGGTTGTAGGTCAAGGACCTCCGCAGCCCATTGTATGACCAAAGCAAAATAAGCACTCATCTGTGGCAGGACCATGACGGGAGACAAGTCCAATGTCTGGGAAGATGTCCAGAAAACTGGCATCATGTATTTCGGCATACCAATTATCCTCATCTTATTGTGAGACAAATTTGTCGCTATTGTCAGATTCCGAGCCAAACAGCTGACATGCAGATTCTGAGTCAAACAGCTGATATGAAGTATGAGCTTGTCATTCAGCATCTACAGTAGAACCGATGTGAGGGAAACTAGCGGTTTCCAGAGGCACAGACGGTGCCGAGGACGATCTCAATGACTGAAGGATCCTGTGGATCCTTGCGGCCTGATGGTGTGTTAGAGAGAGTCAGAAGCATGTCAAATATGCACAGCATGGCCTCCCTAAAGGCATCTATTTGCTGTTTCGTCACCGAAAGACTTGGAATATTGAATTGCATTGGAACCAAAAGTCGGAATTGGATCTTAGGCACTTCAGGAGTTCGGGAGCGAGAACGATCCCTTTCTGATTTTTGAGAGTGGTAGGAAAGGGCTGATTCCCGCTCTGACTTTTGTGCTTCTTTTTGACTTACACAAAGACTTCGACCATGTCAAAGAACTGATGTGGGAACAACTTCAGGAATGAGAATAGGATCTTCCTTTCAACTTCTACTGGTCATAGCTCAAAGTCTTCAGATGCTTGACAATGCAGAGTTTTGCATTGCAGACCATGGAGTCATGCTCTGACCACCCCGGGCTGAACAGGCATACCTCATGGCGGTCTGTCATAGACCTTCGTTTGAGACAGTCTCTATAAGGTTTAAACCCTGATGTTTTGGAAGGAGACATATTTGCCTTGCACAGTGGTAAGAAAATAGAACTTTGGATCCACATCTGAAGGTGCGGAGATAAACGTACGTCAGCACACCTGAATGGCTCTTACATGCAGCCCCATTGATTACTCCAGGAGCGAAGCGGTAAGGCGCCACCTACCGGCCCACAGAGGTACTGCTTTCGAGCTTTCAGATCCAGTCTAACGTCTGGAGGAATATTCACAAGGTGAGGAATTTTCAGTTAGAATTATTCATCATAAAGCCCTGACAATGTTAAAGCTCTGCATAGTGCTTTGAGGGCTGTCATTATGATGATGAAATCTGTATATCACAGGCAACCGTGAATTAGGGCTTTTTACATTAGATAGTTATGTGGCCAAAATGCGTTGGCAAGCTGAGCTTTGACTGCCAAATATAATTGCGAGAAACTAACAAAAAAGTTAAATGGATGTTTAACACAGCATTTTTTTTTCTTTCAGCACTGGTAAATAAAAAAGACACATACACACACACACTTTCATAAAGAGAGTGCTGCTCTCAGAGCCTTGATCAGCACACCTGACCACCTCACCCTTGAGGGCAAATCCTTCATGCAAGCATCTCCATAACAATCTTCTCTAGTGCGGAAATATAAATATTGTAAACATAGAACCCTGTCAACAAAACGTTATACACTGTCCCGCATTGCACTTTATCTTTCAATTTTCAATCTTGTCAAACCTACTCTAGCTATACAGTCAGTGTACTACAAAAGACAAGCACAGTTACAAATACATGTTTTCATTCCCTTACAATGCTGCTCTACATTAAAACCTGATTGATATTAATACCACTGTTGCATGGAAATACATTTTAAATATTAGTACATCATCCACTCCCAAACAAACAAAAACAAAACACACATTTCTCAAACCATTTACAAACATATCTGCTGTTTCGAGGAAGCAACTATTGAAAATGAAACGGAGGAGGATTTTTCAAATGCTCCAAACTCTCTATTGAGTACAAAAAATCATCAACAAATCAGGGAATTAAAAACACACATAACAAGTAACATGTATAATATGATCTTATTTTACCATCTCAGGGTTCTAGTGACATTTATGTCGCCCGAATCCCTCCATGGCCATATAGGCCCAAATTACACAGCTACAGAGATAGTGTAATGAACCAAAAATTAAATGTTGATAGTGTATTGAGAAATACAAAGTGGAGGAATTATATTTACTGCATCTGGGGTTTGTTGGTTGAAATAACTGCATTATTGTAAATGCATTTTATGATTTATAATATTAAGGCAATTCATTTTGAGCATTATTCTAGTATTTTTACTAATCTATGGAACTGACCTGTGGGGATTGGTTACACAAGTAAAAATTAAGATGGTATGTGAAAAAAGTTGTGCACTAGCCAAAAAGAGTCATACTTGGTTGCAATTTTGGGAATAAAGGCACTGCAATCAATTCATAGTGTGTTCGCCCTTCTTTGGACTATAGTGGAGGATTTGAAAAACATGAGGTTAGTGAGACAGCTAAAGTTGTCTCTAAGCCAATCCAAAGGCACAGTGGAAGAACCATAAAGGTCAACGGTTTCCCCCCAATGGAATAATCTTAAAGCAACAAAAAGGAATCATAAAAAATATTGTCTCTTCAGTGATGCTTTCAACACACATCGTTGTGGATAGGAACCCTTTCTTGGTCTGAACTACAGTTTCCCAGAGCAACCACTCAAAATGCCCTGTCCTTTTAGCTTTTTGTCCTTTCCCACTTACCCTAGGGAATCAGCTGAACATTCCTATACAAACAAAGGTAACTACTCAGCCTCACTACAGTATTTGGAAATTACACCAGACTGCTGGACCTTAATAAAGTCAGTAATCAAAGGAGTCACAGAGGTTGGGCTCTGTGTTAAGATAAGTCAAGCACAATTCTACTTGGTCCTGAGATATCAGGATTTCCTCTGATCCTAATGAGGTGCAGAAGGATTTGATTTTACTAGAAGCCGCAGAGCTTCGAAATCCAGCTTCTTGCTTTTGAGTTGATAAAACAACATGCCTGCCCAACCACATCACTATTAGTAGGGCTACCATGTGAAGAGACAATTCTCCAAAAGTGTCTAGAGATCCTTTTGGAGATTAACTAAAATTCACTCGTATTTTATCAATGCAATCTTCAATGTTATCAGCTGTCAAACTTGTGAAGGCCTTCCTGCATGTGTATTTGTGCACGGTGAACAAATGTGTAAGCATACATGTCTTGTAAGAGTGCAACTGCACACTTGAATTGAATATGCTACTTACCAGTATGCATCTGTTCTTGGCATGTAGGGCTGCTGACATTCATATCTGTGCATAGATCGCCGCCTAGTGTTGGGTCCGGATGTTTGCACGTTGTTGTCCTGGAAGAGTCTTCGAGGTATCCTGGGATAGGTGACTCCTCCCCTGGACTACAGTGCGCATGGGCATCCTCTCCATCCTCAGATTGTTTTTCGCCATTGTGGCAGTGATGGAGTAGATACAGAAAAGTGATGACCATGCTTACAGTAATTCTGAGAGCTGCAGCTGCTACAGGCGCCGGGGAGGAGGGAGGGCGATATGAATGTCAGCAGCCCTACATGCCAAGAACAGATGCATACTGGTAAGTAGCATATTCAGTTCGAGGCATGTGGGCTGCTGAATTCATATCTGTGCATAGAATGTATAGCAGTGCCCTCTATTAGCGGCGGCTACCAGTGCCAGCTGCAGCGGTCTGAAAAAGGGTTTTGAGAACAGCCTGTCCTACAGCTGCCTGCTGTTTTGATTGCACATCTACACAATAGTGTTTGGTAAATGTGTGTGTGGTGGACCAGGTGGCTGCTCTACATATATCATGCAGGGGAATATTTCCTAGAAAAGCCATGGAGGCCCCTAACTTACGTGTTGAGTGGGCTCGTGGGGGAATAGTTAATGTGCGTTTTGCCTTTTGATAACAAATTTGAATACACTTAACTATCCATCTGGCTATTCCTGCTTTGGAGATGGCGTTACCCTTGTGGTGTGGGGCAAAGGCAACGAACAGTTGTTTTGTCTTCCTAAAGGGTTTAGTCCTGTCGATGTAGTACATGAGGGCCCTCCTTACGTCTAGTGTATGGAGTGCTCGTTCCGCGACAGTTTGTGGGTTTTGGAAGAAAACGGGCAGTTCAATAGTTTGATTCATGTGGAACTGCGAGATTACCTTGGGCATGAATTTGGGGTTGGTACGTAGTACGACCCTGTTGGCGTGAACCTGTATAAATGGCTCTTGAACTGTTAGTGCCTGGAGTTCACTAACCCTTCTTAAAGAAGTGATTGCTACCAGGAAAGCTACTTTCCAGGTGAGGAATTGAATCTCGCATGAGTGGAGAGGTTCAAAGGGTGGACCCATCAGGCGTGTGAGGACCAGGTTGAGGTTCCACATTGGAGCCGGTGGGTGGCTTGGTGGAATGACTCGTTTGAGGCCTTCCAAGAATGCTTTGATGGCAGGCACTCTGAATAGTGAGAGGTGCTGCCTGGTTTGCAGATAGGCTGATATTGCGGTCAAATGGACACGTATAGAGGTGTACGCCAGATTGCATCGGTATAGGTGTAAGAGGTAACAAATGATGTTTTGGATGGATGCGTCCAGCGGGTTAATGTCATTATTACTGCAATAAATGACGAACCTTTTCCATTTGGCTGCATAGCAAGCTCTCGTAGTGGGTCTCCTGGCCTCCTTGATGATGTCCATACAGTCAGGTGGCAGGTTGAGGTAGCCAAACTCTAGGACTTCAGGAGCCAGATTGCCAGGTTCAGCTGTTGCGGATCTGGGTGCTGAATCTCTCCATGGTTCTGCGTTAAATGCGCGGGTTTGATCCGCAGCCTTTGATGCGGCACCACGGAAAGTTCGAGGAAGGTGGTGTACCATGGCTGGCGTGCCCACGTAGGAGCAACTAGGACGAGTGTCAGGGAGTGTTGTCTGAGTTTGCGAGCCACCAGCGGTATCAACGGCGCTGGGGGAAAAGCGTACGCAAATCTGCCGGACCAGTTCATCCATATCGCATTGCCCTGCGACTGTGGATGTGGGAACCTGGCGGCAAAGCTTTGGCATTTTGCGTTTTCGCTTGTGGCGAAGAGGTCTATCTCTGGATGACCCCCCTGCTGGAAGTACGGTTGGAGTACTGATGGGTGTAACTCCCACTCGTGCATCTGGTGGCTGTGTCTGCTGAGCAGATCCGCCATCCGGTTGTCCTTGCCCGGGAGGTGCTCTGCCATGAGGAACATGTTCCTCTGAATGGCCCACTTCCACATGCTCTGAGCCAGATGAGACAACTGTGGAGAGTGTGTTCCTCCCTGCTTCTGTATGTAGTACATGGCAGTCATGTTGTCCGTCCGGATCAACACGACTTTGTTGCATAGATGTACTTTGAATGCCTTCATGGCCAGGAAGATTGCCATCAGTTCCAGAAGGTTGATGTGCATCTTCTTCTGTTGTGTCGTCCATAGTCCCTGCACTGTGTAGTGGAGTACATGAGCTCCCCATCCTTGGAGAGACGCGTCCGCTGTCAGTACTATTTGTGGAACAGGCTCTTGGAACGGTCGGCCCTTGCAAAGGTTTTGAGGATTCCACCAATGCAGAGAGTTGTATGCCCGACCGCTCACCAACACTAGGTCTTTCAACTGTCCTTGAGCCTGATTCCACTGACGTGCTAAGCACTCCTGAAGCGGGCGCATATGTAATCTCGCGTGTGGGACTATGAAAATGCAGGAGGCCATCATGCCTATCAACTGCATGAACACTTGTGCTGGAAGTGAGTGTTGGGGTTTGAACCTGGAGATCAGCATTTGCATGCTGTTGATCCTCACTAAATTTGGCTGAGCTGTGGCCGCCAGAGTGTCTATAGTCGCACCTAGGTACTGTTGTACGTGTGTGGGCTGGAGATGGGATTTTGGGTAATTTAGTGAGAACCCCAGACTGTGAAGGAGGTGAATGGTGCGGGACATGTGGCTGGCACATTGCTGGGCTGACTTCGCTTGAACAAGCCAGTCGTCCAGGTAAGGGTAGACGTGTATGTGCTGCCTCCGTAGATGTGCCGCCACAGTAGCTAGGCACTTTGTAAACACCCTTGGTGCCGTTGTCACGCCGAAGGGAAGGACTCTGAATTGGTAGTGCTGTCCTTGAACAGTGAACCTGAGGTATTTTTTGTGTGATGGGTGAATGGGTATGTGGAAATACGCATCCTTGAGGTCCAGTGTGGCTAGAAAGTCTCCCTGTTTGAGCAGCGGGAGGACTTGCTGGAGAGTGAGCATGTGAAAATGCTCGGAAAGAATGTATCTGTTTAGGGGTCTCAGGTCTAATATAGGTCTGAGTGACCCGTCCTTCTTCGGTATTAAAAAGTACAGGGAGTACACCCCCGTACCTTGCTCGTGGACGGGTACGACCTCTATTGCGCCTTTTAGAAGCATGCTTTGCACCTCCTGCTGTAAGAGCGTTAAGTGCTCTGAGGACATAGGACGGTTTCTTGGAGGAATTGTGGGTGGAGTGGAGGTTAGCTCTAGACAGTAACCGTATTTGACAATATCTTTGACCCACCTGTCCGTGGTGATGGAGTTCCACGTGGACAGGAACCTTTGTAGCCTTCCCCCGACAGGTGTTATGTGGTCGGGAGGAAGGGAGAGGGCGTCACTGCTTGTTCTTGGGGGAGGACCTGGTGTTGCCGTAGCCGCGTCCTCTTTCCTTTGTACTGGAGCCACGATATCCACCCCGGGTGTTTTTATCGTAGGTGGTTTGTGTATTGCCCTTGTTGTATGTCTGCTGTGACCCCTGTCCTCTACCTGCTCCTCTATTTCTGGGGCGACGAAAGGAGCTGCTCCGAAAGGACTGAGTCTGGAGAGCCCCCATGGACTTTGCGGTGTCCGTGTCCTTTTTTATTTTCTCAAGGGTGGTGTCAACCTCCGGTCCGAATAAATAGTCGGGGTTGACAGGCTGGTTGAGTATATTATTTTGCACCTCAGGTTTGAATCCGGAGATTCGCAACCAGGCATGTCGTCGCAGCATGACGCTTGTGTTAATGGCCCTGGCAGCCGTGTCTGCGGCATCTAGTGCACACTTGATGGAAGCATTTGTGAGTAGCTGTCCCTCTCTGATAAGAATTTCTGCACCTTCTTTGTACTGGTCAGGGAGATGTTGGAGTAGTTGCTCCAATGTGTCATAGTGCGCTCTATCGTAGCGAGCGAGGAGCGCTTGTGTGTTGGCTATGCGCCATATGTTGGCAGCCTGGGCGGCAACTCGCTTGCCGGAGGTCTCTAACACCTTGGACTCTTTGTCCGGGGGAGGAGCGTCACCTGTCGTCTGCGAGTGTGCCCTCTTGCGAGCATTCGATACGACAATGGAGTCTAGTGGTAATTGGCCTCTGATGTAAGTAGGGTCCCCAGGCGCCGATCTGTATTTCTTATCGATCCTGGGGTTTATCACTCGTGCCCTGGTGGGTTCTTTGAAGATGTCCTTGGCTGGTTTGAGGACCCCTTTCAACATGGGCAGAGTTTTTACATGTCTTTCTGAGGATGCGAAGGTGTCCATAAGAAAGTCCTCCTCGATGGTGTCAGAGTGAAGCTGCACTCCATGATTATTTGCGGCACGTTCGATAAGAGCGTTGAAGGCTGCAGTGTCCTCTGTGGGAGATGTTTTCGCCCCATAGAGTTGTGGGTCCTGTGCATCTAGAGGTGCACCTGGATCTACAGGGTCGCCCCAAGTTTGATCAGGGTCCTGTTGGTAATCAGGGTCTATGTCTCCGTGGTAGGGGACTTGGTCACCCATGTAGTCCTCCAACACGTCCGTGTCGGAGTGTGTGGGAGAGAATGATTGTGGATCCTGGTAGGGCGAGTGGTAAGATTCGCTTAGGAGAGGTTCTGAGTCCACAGGCAGCTTCCTTTTTAGTGGGATCCGGAAAGGGTCCAAAGGTGGCTCCGAAGTTATCCTCCGGTCGTGGATAACCATCCTGCCGGTGTTGGCGTCGATGACATGTGACGGAGGCGCCTCAGCAGGTGTAGTTGTGGTGTGGGTGGCCCGTGTCCTGAGTTGGAATATTTTTGGGATCGTGGACGGAGGCAGGCCAAAAGTAATGTTGGCTGGCGCCGAAGAGGCTGCTGGAGCTTTTATTGGGCCGGAGCCCGACATGTCCTGGAGGACCGTTTTGGTTTTGCTGCTTTGTGCTGCAACAGGTCGCACTTGGAGCGCCTTTGAGGCTTTCGCGCCGACCAGGTCTGTAGAGGCGGTCGTCGACTTTTTCGGCGCCGGCGGGTTATCGAGTCGAGGGGCGGGAATGGCCGTCGACGTCTTCGATGCATGAGGCTTTGGTGTTGCCGTGGAAGCGATGTGAGACGCAGCCGGCAGTGTGACCTTTGGTGTCGGAGTCGATGGCGTCGACTTCGGGAGCCGATCAGGTTTGTTGGCACCGAAGGCCTTTTCCGTATGCCGACTCCGATGTCGGCCGCTTCAAGTTCGGCACCGAAGTCTGGCTTGGTGCGCTCGGTGCCGACGCGCTTCGCTGGCGTCGAAGGTGTGGAAGGCCTCGATCCGACCAGCGCCACTTTTGGTTTCGGTTTCGATTGAACCAGTGCAGCTTTCGGTTTCGGTTTGGAAGAAGGGAAACCAGCCGGTTTAGGTAATAATGGCTGCCGCTGAACGTCCGAGGCCGGGCCCGAGGGCGGGGCCGAAGAACTGCGGGATAGGTCTCGGGTAAGGCCCGAAGGCGATCCCTCGACCGGAGCCATAGACTGTGGCACTGGGCTCTCTTCAGTCTGAACGGGTAGGCCTTGCTCGTCATTGGAGCTACTCTCTTCGGCCCCTAAGGCCTCATCGTAGTCTCCTACCTCGGTGTCGTCTTCATCTCTGCGAAAGAGTGATTCGTCGACGTCGTTCGATCCGGAGTCATGTTCGGAAACGGGACTGGAGGGTAGGATCTCCAATTCTTCGACATCTTCGGTCTCGGCGTTGAAGATGTCTGCCGGGGCCGGTGCCGCGTGCTGCGCTTCGAGTCTTGCCGCTCGTCGATTCCGTAGAGTCTTCTTGGAACGGAACCGGGCACAGGCCATGCATGTCGATTCGTCGTGATCCGGCGAAAGGCATTTGTTGCACACCGGATGGACGTCGATGTGGGGATATTTCGCATTGCATACCGGACATCTCTTGAACGGTGTCCTCGATTCCATCGTCGATGTCTTCGATGGGCAGGTAAGAAGCGAAAAGTCGGTGCTGAAAGTTGTTAAACTAACAAAAGAGTATCGAAACCGATCGAGAAAAACAGTACCGACGTGAACTAAAGGCCTTTTGGCCTCGATAAAGTTTTTCCTAACTTGAGTTAAGATAGCACATCCGAACCCAATGGCGGAAAAAAACAATCTGAGGATGGAGAGGATGCCCATGCGCACTGTAGTCCAGGGGAGGAGTCACCTATCCCAGGATACCTCGAAGACTCTTCCAGGACAACAACGTGCAAACATCCGGACCCAACACTAGGCGGCGATCTATGCACAGATATGAATTCAGCAGCCCACATGCCTCGAACTAGCCAGATATCGAGGAAAAAGCCAGGACATCATCCCTCCTGCAAGTGAGCGATTTATCTTCTTTAGTGAAGGCCCAGTAACAGAACCTCAGCGGTTTACTTCTGCACTTTGCTCTGGGGAAGAACTATCAGGCAGCAGACAGGCCTCCCAAATGGTTTTGTGTCTTTTCTTAGACTACAAACTCATTGAGTCTCACATTCATTGTGTTTCGTTCATGGACAGGTCCTGGACAAATATAAGCTAAGCTATTTTTTAGCAATGAAAATGCTAGACTGATGTGTGCATTTGAAGAAGAACTATTTTTTTGACGGAAGCCATAATTTTTCTTACGAGTGAAAAAATGGTACAATGGGAGATAAATGATTAAAATCCCCGTGAGTATAAAAAGCTGCATGTTTAGATTTACTGCAAAACTTAGAACGATTGCAGACTTACTACTTATTAATAGTTGTGATATTAAAAGTAAATGAACTGGTACCAGAAGTATTAATAATAGTAGCAGTACCAGGAGTATTGCTCATAGGTGTAGCACGTATTTTATTTGTGTTACAAGAGATGCAATATAGTATTGCTCACATTTCTTTTAAAATAGATGAAATTGGATTTTGTGAAACTGACGACGTGCATGCCTGCAAATGTTAATGTACTTTTCGGATGAGAAGGGAGTATATGAGACTAAGCCTGCATGTTTGGTAATAGTGGAATCTGGACACTAGCAGGTAATAGATCTGCTCAGGTTCTGTTGCGACAGGAACCAGGTGCTCAGGGTGATGATGGAAAGAAGGGGTGCAGAATCTTCCCTCTCTCCATCGGCAGGCGACCCCCTCCAGTAAGGGAAACTGATCCCTATAAGCAGTGCCTGCTTTGTATAAATCTGAATGTTTGGGACTGCATTATTTCTCTGGAGGCCCTGGTGGTTGGCACCACCCACTGGCCATGCCAACTCTGACAAATATGAACCATCTCACAATACAAGTGTGACATTTTGGAATATTGAATGTCACCTCAAGCTGAACAGATTGCCTGGAGTCGCTAGTTTATTAGTGCTTTCCAAAGTATAATGAACACTAACAATGAGCTCTACTCAAAGTTAGATAGACAGCGCCACCGTGTGGTGGACTGTCATAGGTTCTGGTACCAGCTCTGGCAAACACCAGCACAAATTATGCACTTGTCAACAGTAGATGGTGTTGACCTGAGAACCAAACCTAGTGATCCCAAGCTGCAGTCACCAGTATGAGACCGCACCTACGGGTGCCCTTGATCTTCTGCAGGATGTTTTGCATAAAGGCATATATCAATGCCACCGACTAGTCCAACATGAGGGCGCTGCTTAAGGACCAAGGCTATTTGGCCTTGATTGTTGTGTTAAGTGGGCTGGATTGACTGGGTGCCCAATGGAGATTTGCAAAAAAGGCAAACTGGCTGCAATTGGGTTTCAGGAAGCTGGCAAAGGCTTGAATGGTCCCAATGCCGTGTGAATCTCCCATACCTTAAGAAAATGGGGACATCTGCTCAGGTTGTCTACTCTGGTGCAATCAATGCCTGTAATGTCAGAGACCAGAAGGTCCCTGATTGCCCACTCCGATACTTCTATTGCCAGCCAGCAGAGTGGTAGGGAGGGTGTGACTTGGTGATTTGAGTCATACACAAAGGCTGCCGTGCTGTCCGTGTCACTACTTTTTATCTCACCAATAGAAGCAATACTTTCAGTATTCTATCTAGGAAGAGACCGCCAGAATGCTGTGAGGCTTCCCCTAGGAGATCCCCTGAACCTGCTTAGGTATCTGGAGTGTGACCAGAGCTGGCTTTAGAGGAAGGGTGAAAGCTTGAGCCATTGCGCCGATGCGCTCATCCTCCGGGTAGGATGCCAATGTCACAATGGACAAATCTTGCCAAGCAGTAGTGCTTGGACGGGTGCAGGCCTTCATGTTCTCCAGTATCAGCATCAGGATCTGGTTCTGGATTCTTGAGTGAGGACTCCTGCAGAAAAGATGCCTGGGGGACACATTAAAAAGGAGCCTCATCCATTCGAGGGGCTTCCGTTTGGTCCACAGGTGCTGGGATCTGTGCAGTGAGTGCTGAAAACTGACGGGGAAGGACTGGAGAAGTCCAGGCAAATCCTGCACTTAGATCAGAGGGATGCTAGGACACCTGAGGCAGCTCCAGATACTGCAGACGATTATCCAACTAATCAGATAAGTGAGCCACCAAGGAATGTATTTGCCTGGCGATCAGAGAATCCAGAAGCGACTAAAGAAGACGAGCTGTCAGTACAGGGTCAGACCCTGGTGGGGTCCAGAGACTCCACTGAGTAGTCCTACATGAGGACTTGCACTTCTAAAATCTGGAACAGCCGAGAAGATGACAGGGTGACATCCAGGGCACCTTCTGAGCTGGAACACACTCCCTACTAAGTTAATACTGGTGTCTGACATGAGGGATGGACTCAGCGTGGGACAGTTTCTATAAGTGTCTCTACTTATTTCTGCACTTCTTCCTTATCAACGAAGAGTTGCGAGACAGATCTCTTCACCTTTGTTCTTGTTCCTTGTAGTCTTCCCCTTCTCAAGTGCCCCTCCATTAAGCAGGAGCAGGGCTCAACTGCAGACTTGGAAGAGGAGTTAGAGGATGAAAGAGTCTTGCAAGATGGGGACTGCCAGAGAGGAAACGGGTAGCAGGAACTGGGCTCCATACCCCAGCGCACACTCCAGACTCACTTGAGCAAACTACGGGCCTAATTTATATTTCGGCGGACAGGATACTCCATCACAAACGTGACCTATCCCGTTTGCCATATTGCAAGTGCTATTTGACACAATGAACTGGTAAAAAGGCATACAGGATATAACTTATCTTTGTGATGAACTATCCAGCCTACCTAAATGTAAATCAGGGCCTATGTCTCCTAATTTGCAGCCAAGCAGCAAGGCTTACTCAACATCTTTGCTTAATGCACGTCACTTTGAAATTTGCACAGCACTTCAGACCACTGGTGCAGACCCTAACCACTATTCTGATGACTTGTCAAGGGCTGGGGGGGCTCTCTAACTATGCCTTTGCAGTCTGGGTGCAGCACCTAATATGCATTATTGATGCAGAGGAGAGTAAAGCATATAGAGCTGTGCTTGATCATACAAACCATGATCAGCAAGACTTCACAGTAGCGTGAATTTGGGACAGCGTATAGGATGAGTGTATGTTGAGAAGTGATCTTGGTTGGGTGGCAGGTGCAAGGGCTTAGTGACAGCCAGGTCTATTCAGCTAAAAATGAATCCTGGTGCTTAGGGAGGTTTTTTATTCTTGTTTGAAGAATGTTTCACAGCTTTGCTGCTTACACCACAAATGGGGTCGCCACCAATGCAGATCTTTCAGAACCTTAGAAAATCCAGGGGTAGGGCCAGACAAATTCCTTAAGGCTCTTTACTGTGTGTTAGGTTCAAAGTACATGTTGCAGGAAGGTCAATACCACACCACGGAAGCGTCAGTGAGCAAAGCAGACTGCATTGAAGAAGACTTATATTGCAGCAGGAAGCCAGTAAAGAAATAGAAATTTTGGGTTCCGACGATCATGAGTTCTTAGATGTAGACGTTGCCTGGTTTCGGTGTTCTGGAGGTGTACAATGACAGGTACTCCTAGGCACGACCCACTGATGTAATCGAAGCAGAAAAGGACTGAAGCAATGGAGGCCTGTACTGTGGGGGATTCTCAGGTGAGGTAGAATTTGGCAAAAAGCTCCTAAGGTGAAGGAGGATATGGTCACTGCATTTATTGTGGGTAAGAGGGAAAGGGTGGAGTCTATGATTTCCCCCAAGTTCATTACTTTGATGGCAGGAATGGGTGGATATCCTGAAGTTGGTGCCGGAACCAGCTTCCACAACTGAGCACTTCTCTTTTGGAACAGAGCTCACGAAGATTGCATGGCATTCAATGGAGTATTGCAAAGTGGCAAGGCACAAGTGTATCGGACTCCAGATGATCTGGGTGTCATTACCATCGCTGTTCCTGTTGAAGTTGAAAGACTAGCATCATGACAGCGCCGGAGAGGAAATATGCTCTAATCGCCCTCAACGTACGACAAGAAAACTCCAGAGAAAGATCCCCAGAAACAATTCTGAGGTCTGTCACAGTATGGCATGAATCCCATCAGATTTGGACTGATACAGAGTATCTTCCTTCTCTTGTCAAGATGTTGCTTCAGGAATCCTTGGATGAAAGAAGCATGAAAGGAGCTGGTGGATCTAAGGGTTTCAATCAGATGACTCCCAGTGACATGGGACAGGGGCTTGGCGAGGCACTGAAAACCAGTCCTACAGGGAGATGACAGAGATGTTTGAGGAATGTGTTGTCTGTTTGCTGGTCTTAAGTGGAGTCTAGCTGTGTGCCTCTGGACAGACAGAAGTATTGATTTGGATATCTGCGGGTGTGTGCGAAGGGCAGTGTAGGGTAAGTTAAAGTTCATGGAGAGAAATGAGAGGGCGGTTGATGAGGTGGTGAATGCAAGCTTTGATGGGCTGGTTGATCACATAGTTTATAAGAGGTGCACAATTAAAGTAAAAACACTAGTTTGTTCCACAGTGACCACTATTAAGCTGCTTTCATCCATTCACTCAATCACTCATTCATTCCACCAGGCAACTCTCACCATCCAGCTGCCCAAATAATTCACAAGGGGACTTCCCCCTACATGTGTGTAAAACAATCATGCATATAGTGTTTGCTCTATATCCTTTAATGCAGTGCCTGCGCGCCTTACCTCCAGCTCTTAGACTGAGGGCGCGGTTATCTCACAACCATGCTGTAAGAAGCAAATACTTCAGGAATCCAAAGGACACATTTGTGGTTGGTGCTTATAAATGGTGCCATGGATTGCGAACACTGTTCAATACTTACAACAGAAACGTTTTCAAGCGTTGTGCGGTAGTTGTCAGCAGCGAATATAATAGAAGCCAGTAGGAACAAACCTCCAACAATTACAGTGAAATAGGAGTCCTGGTAGGGAAATAGAGAAAATCAAAGGAAGAAACATTCAACTACAAATATATAAACCAAGCAACAGAGCAAACTAACAACTATTCCAAGTGATCTAGAGGTACAATCAAAGTGGGTCACGAGCCAAAATCTTCAAAGTCTTTCAGTGTAGGAGCTCAGTTTTTCTTTAAATAGATACTTTCACGTGCTAGATTTTAATTTGTCTGACAAACAACTGGCAAACGTGTAAGATTTTAACTTATCTGATAAAGACCTGGCATACGTAATTAGTGTTAGGAAATTGCAATCCACTTAGGTTCACAGCTCTCTACACTGACCACCCGATTTCTGTTCCTGACAAACATTTTATTTCTAATGTGTTTAAACAGGCCAATAACAGGCCAGTCATGTTTTAGACTGAGGGTAGGATGGTAGGTGAGAGTGTATAGGATTCACAATTCGGTGGTAGTAATGTATAACAACTTTGTGATGAAGTATTGAGAGAAGCTTGCGAGTGAAGAAGGTACCCAAGGAACGTTGGATTAACCATTTTTGCTGTTGTTAGTTCTTCATGCTTTGTGTTTTTACTTTGAAGGGGGATATAATTGTTGTGATGTTAGGTTTGTTGGTATTGGATGTTAGGTTTGTTATTTTTGTGAATCATGTTGTCTTTGTCCTTGTTATTGCCATCTGTTTGTGCTTGATCGAGGATGATTGTTCCAGTGTTTGGTATGTTTCTTCTATTGTGTTGTATGTAGTTTAAAAAGAGGGGAGATGTGTGGTATAGTTGTACCTATGGGAATGTAGGCCGGTGACCCACTAATGACGTGTGCATGCTAGAAGGGAACGTGAAGAGCGGTAACCATTGTTTCCTTCACTGCGCCAGGTCTGATCTTTAGGCTATCCGTAAGAGATACATTTATATACAATCGATCTGAAGGCGATCAAATTCAGTGATTATCCTGAAAATCTGTAGTAACTATGGCTCTACTGGACCAATGTTGGGCAACCCAGTTATTAAACTAGGGGTGGCACGCCCCTTTCAGTGATGGTGAAAATGGAGCCGGCTCTGCTTGGAGTGACAAGATGGTCCCCAGGAACCTATACATGTAGCAGGAGTCATACAGATAAACCTAATATGCAGGTTAAGTTCATCAGCCGGAAGCTACGGGGCCTGAGTAAAAATATTAAAAGTAGCAGGGTATTTATTGTAGTGTCTAGAGGGGGGTGAGGACACCATTTTTGTGCTCCCAGAAACTTCTCTTCTTCATCCTCTGACCTAGAGATTGTCTGACTGGGTAAGGATACTACTGGTAGTTAGCTTCTTGGGCCTCAAATTTCAGTTGTCATATACAACAGGTGAATATTTGATATTGGGAGGGAAAAGTCTGAATGTTACACTTGGTCATCGATTATTATTCACCAAGCTTGTATGACAACATGCAGAATAAACGTCATATATTACAGGACTCATTTACAAGTCCTGTCACATAATACATTTACTATATCAGAATGGTGATTTTATCACTATTCTGGACATAAAATTGGAGAGATCTTTTTCATATCTTTGCAGATGCATAGACGTCTCTTCCTATTAGTTTGCACAATTTTCCAGTACACAGATGTGGCTAGATTGTTTAATGTATGAGGATGCTGACATGGTACCAATACACGGAACTACTCTTCCATGCAAGGTGACTGCACTCATGTTGATCACTGGTTGATATTACAATTGGCAACATAGTGGGCCGCATTAATTGCTATTTTTCCCCAGACACAGGGCAAGGCGCGAGCCGGGGGCAGCGCGAGCTGTGACATCACAGTGAGTCCACGCGCAGGAGGCACAAGGACAGATTACTACACACTCAGACCACCAGCCAATAGTTTCATGCTAAAGATTTCACGTATTGTGTTTGCTATCAGTTTCTGGAGATTTAAAAGTGATGTCCTAACAGACAGTGCTTAGAGCAGATTGTAGTAAGTTGAATACTACACAGATATGAGAGTAGTAAGTGCTCATATTAATGAGGTCTGGGCCCCTCACTTGCGCTGATCTCTGAGGCCTTCAAGATTTATATAGTGGAGTGGCCTTGATGACTGAGTTGAAGGAAGAGCTATTTGGAAGAAACATGTTTAAAGGGTCCATCCGGTGAGTGATGTCACAATAGGTCTCTAAACCTCAGCTGACATCATCACACAAAGGATCATTCTGGGATGCCTGCTGTTGGTCACTGTTATAGATGCAGGACTGGGTGAAGAGAATAGTTATTTTCTTTACACTGGATGGTCTCTTTAAAAACTGGTGGGACAACAATAAAACACGAATGATCCCAGAGTTAAGGATGGGATCCAACAAGAGCTGGCGGATTTCTGAATAACAGAAGGTGCAAAGGATCAATTCCTGGACACAATGGCATCGGCAAAGTGAAAAGACTGATAGGGATCTAGCCTCGCTGGATAGGGGCATCAAAATGATGTTTCTAACTTCGGGCTAAGGCAAAACTTTTTCACTCTTTGTTTATGAATTTTCCATACATGCAAGAATATTTAAATATGATCATAGTAACTTTAAACATTTAGACAACAACGCTTTTAAGTGGGTTATATCCTCTGAAGATAGAAGTAAGTTTGAATACTGTGTAAACGGGGTGAATTAGGGAGGGGTGGACATATACAATTTCATTTGAGCTGTACAGATATTATATAGGAGAACATATTATGACTTGCAACGTTCAGTAATATTCCCCATGATTGTAAAAAAGCTCAGAAAATATCTGGATTACATCAGAGTAGCATGGATTCATGGTATCACTGCGAGGCACTTTTGAAGTTGATATCAGTAAAGATTTTGCTGCGGCAATTAGGGAATTTGCTGGCAGTAAGGCCCTAGACACAGATGGCCTTACTGAAGAATTCCTTAAAGATCACTCACAGATTCTAGCTCCGTCCTCTGTTGGAAGTTGCCCTGGAGACTGGGTGACTGCCTCTCACATGCACAGAAACATTAACATGGTTCTTCTTATGTCAAAGAAGCAAAGTCGGAATGCTCTTACTTATAGCTACAATCGGTCTTTAATTCTGAGAAGCAGATCCAAACTGATTACACATCTCTTACAGCCTGCTTGGTCCCAAGGACAAGGCAGAGTTCATTCAACCTTCACACCACTATTTCAATAACTGTACCAGATGTACCCCATATTACAAAAAAGTAGGATACCGGGACCAAACACATCATTCTGCTTTTGTTTACATTTATCTGGATCCATTAGTTTTGCAATAAACTCCTATCTCATTGAGGGAGGATCCATGTATTGGAGGCTGATGTCGGGGAAGAGAATAACTGACTAATAGTAATCACATTATCATCCACCGTGGGGCGGGCCATCACTTTAGCATTACAATCACCACTGATGATAGTTAGATAAATCTCCGTTTCATTCTCATGGAGGCTCATCATACCATCCAGTCTTGCTAAGATACTTTTCTTGTCCAAAGAAGGGGAGGAGTAAATATAAACTTGAAATAGGCAATAAGGTCCAACCGTGGTGGTGATGTTGTCAATTTTCCAAATAGTCAATGTATTTTGCTATGATCGTATCTCCTGTGGTGTACCATTCTCCAGAGATCACTGTTATAAGGCCATGTAATCATACAACGGTCAAAAGTATTGGCCTTGCTCATGGTCTTAGTTACTTTTACCAACATTGAGCAAAACTTCAGAGACACGTGTACAACAACCACTACTGTCACATTCTTTTATATTTAGCAAAGGAACAGGTCTCTAGTCACGCCTTCCCTTTCCCTGCCAAGGCAAAGCTTAGATTGCTTGAAAATTTATTTTTCTTGGTTTACTAATTAACCAGGCTTTAGACGTCCGCGGAGTACAACATAATTCTTAGTGGTCACTGAGCATGTTGTATGTGGGTGAGGTGACAATCTGGTTACTCTTTAACTACTCATTGACGCGTGAGGCCTAAAGCAGTCAACTATCATGAGCAGGCGAGACTGTAATAAAGTGCTGGGACTAGAAACACAGATGGCAAAATAATAAATGAAAATGAACACAAGTGGAAGATGCTTGATTTATGTCAAATACTGAATTTGACAAAATAAAAAATAGGGGCTCCCCATTAAGAACTGTTGGGTGTGGGGACAAGTTGAGAAATCAAAAGAAACAATGCCCCAATTGCCCACTACTAAAAAAAACCTTTTTAACATTGTGGAACTTGTACATCCCTTTTGCAACAGTGTTGTTCATTTTTAATCATATTCATCATTGCTTCAGAACACTGTCTCGTACCTTCTTAATATGTATGCTCTGGGAAATCATTTCAAATCAACTGCATTCAAAATCTGATTCTCAACACCCAAGTACCACTTATATAGTGTTATGTATGACAGTTACATCATAGTCTTACTACAAACAAAGTATTAAAGTAGGGATCATTTGTGTGTCCTTGTTAAAGTGAACTATAAGGTCAAGCAGGAATTTAATTTCTTCTGAGGGTGCTGTGGCCCACAGTTACTGTTATTAATCCATCATTCAGTGACCACCCCAGAATTACTTCAATCATAATCTATATGCACTCCCCACTTTACTTCGATGATGTGAGTTAAGAAAAATAAGGGAAGTGGTGAGGCCTGCATCAGGACTTGCATCCTCTTAAATACACCATCCTTTCATGTACATAAAATGGTATATAATCAATAGAGGCTTCCACTTTGATTTTAGATGTGTACTAGTCATAGTCACACTCGCATTTCATGGCCATCAATTATGTCATCTTTAAAGTGGAATTTCCTATAAAGAGAATACATACAGGGCGGTTAAACATCATTTGTGGTTACTATTGTGTGATATACAAGTTACCAGCCACCACTGCTTACTATTCCTCTCCCCTTTAGTAGTAAGTTTCTCATTCTCCAGCCACTCCACCGTCCCTCCCACATTAACTAATAAAATGAAGTTGTACATGTGCAGAGATCTCCGCACACAGAAGACAGGAGAGGCGGCAGTGTAGACCTCTGCACACAGGCTTGTGAATAGTATTTCTTAGTAAATTTCTAGTACTACTAAACGTACTACAAAATGCACTTTGTGAATCGGATCCATGATAATGAACATCCTTACTCCAGTTATTGGGTTATGATGTCAACCAAGCCACTTGTCATTATTGCTTTCTAACTCTAAAAGTACCAAACTGCTTGGGAACCTTTCAAATGTAATATTGGATGCAACCTTGTTGTGCATAAGGTGAGGTAAACTAGGAGGATAGGATGGCTAACGGGAAGTTTAGAAAGGACATGTACCTACCCACAACAAAAGACTAACCCCCTTCTTATTCGCAAACTGCACTTCAATAGTTACTGCAGCTAACATGCGTTTACTTTGCGAGTAGGTCTGACTTAAGGATGAAGAGTGCCATTCGTGTCACTGATGGGTTTAGGTAGTAAATAAGTCATCATACATACACTGTCACTCATCTTTGAACTCATGCATCCATTCATCCATCCACCCAATGCCCATTCTTGCATTTTAATCAAACACAATCTCAATAAAAAACACACACTCAACAATATATGCAGGATAAATTAAAAGACCCTAAACCCTTGACAACTATAGTAATTGAGCAATACCAAAGGGGATGATGGACGGAGTGTTGAACATTGCAAGCACACACCCCCAGTCAAATGATCTGGGTTTAATCCATCATCATTCTTTAGCTCACTCCGCCACCCCAGTTCAGACATGGCCATATGCAAATCAGTCTGACCCTGTGCCTCATAGGAACAGTCCAACCCGAACTGCCAAGCCATGTCTTCCCTGGACCGGAAACAAGCATCCTAAGACCGGTTTCGGGTTCATAACCCTCATCAGCCAGGTGATCTTGAATCCAGTGGCAAGGTGAGCAAGGGACCCACGTCTGGGCATACCCTGCCAAGTTAGGACGAACAAAGCAATACCAAAGGGGCTGATGGACGGAGTGTCGAATATTGCAAGCACCCACCCAGTCTGACCCTGTACCTCACGGGAACAGTCCAGCCCGAACTGCCAAGCCATGTCTTCCCTGGACTGGAAACAAGCATCCTGGGACCGGTTTCGGGTTCATAACCCTCATCAGCCAGGCGATCTTGAATCCAGTGGCAAGGTGAGCGTCTGGGCATACCCTGCCCACTTAGGGCAAACAAAGCAATACCAAAGGGGATGATGGACGGAGTGTTGAACATTGCAAGCACTCACCCCCAGTCAAATGATCTGAGTTTAATCCATCATCATTCTTTAGCTCACTCCGCCACCCCAGTTCAGACATGGCCATATGCAATTCAGTCTGACCCTGTGCCTCATGGGAACAGTCCAGCCCAAACTGCCAAACCATGACTTCCCTGGACGGTAAACAAGCATCCTCGGACCGGTTTCGGGTTCATAACCCTCATCAGCCAGGCTATCTTGAATCCAGTGGCAAAGTGAGCAGGGGACCCACGTCTGGGCATACCCTGCCAACTTAGGGCGAACAAAGCAATACCAAAGGGGATGATGGATGGAGTGTTGAACATTGCAAGCACTCACCCCCAGTCAAATGATCTGGGTTTAATCCATCATCATTCTTTAGCTCACTCCGCCACCCCAGTTCAGACATGGCCATATGCAATTCAGTCTGACCCTGTGCCTCATGGGAACAGTCCAGCCCGAACTGCCAAACCATGCCTTCCCTGGACCGGAAACAAGCATCCTGGGACCGGTTTCGGGTTCATAACCCTCATCAGCCAGGCTATCTTGAATCCAGTGGCAAAGTGAGCAAGAGACCCACGTCTGGGCATACCCTGTCAACTTAGGGCAAACAAAGCAATACCAAAGGGGATGATGGACGGAGTGTTGAACATTGCAAGCACTCACCCCCAGTCAAATGATCTGGGTTTAATCCATCATCATTCTTTAGCTCACTCCGCCACCCCAGTTCAGACATGGCCATATGCAAATCAGTCTTGACCCTGTGCCTCATGGGAACAGTCCAGCCCGAACTGCCAAGTCAGGTCCTCCCTGGACTGGAAACAAGCATCCTAGGACCGGTTTCGGGGTTTCACCCCTCTTCAGCCAGGATAGCTTGATTCCATGGAGAGCACGAGACCCACGTCTGGGCATACCTGTATCACTCGGGGTAACAAATGTAAAAACAACAGTTGATGGACAGAATGCAAAACAATGTCATACATTCACCCCAGTAAAGATATATGGGCCTAAATTCATCGTTTTTTTGCTCACCATGCCATTCCAGTTTGAACCCAGCCATATGCAAATCAGTCTTGACCCTGTGGCTATTGGGAACAGTCCAGCCCGAACTGCCAAGCCAGGTCCTCCCTGGACTGGAAACAAGCATCCTAGGACCTGTTTCGGGGTTTCACCCCTCTTCAGCCAGGATAGCTTGATTCCAGTGGTATGGAGAGCGCGGGACCCACGTCTGGGCATACCTGTCCCACTCGGGGTAACAAATGTAAAAACAACAGTTGATGGACAGAATGCAGAACAATGTCATAAATTCACCCCAGTACAGAGATCTGGGCCTAAATCCATCGATCAAATCCTCAACTCAGTAGACAACTTTTGGGGGGAACCTAAGCCTTCCCTCGGTGCTACTCTGAAAGTCTTTTTTTTGGAGTTCACATATGGTTCAGCGACAGCTGCGCTGTCAAGACAGATCTAAAAATGCTTGTGGATTACTGTGGCTTTGGGCATCTCATATGGGTCTCAAACAACCGACTACACTCTGAAGTCTTACGCTAATGATGGAAAGAGAATGGGCTCTGGGCTGGTAGCAGCGGAAAAAAACGTAGTCTATTTAGACACCTTAAAAGTGCCATGTGCCTGTAACCGAAAGTTCAAGCTCCATCCCGATGTAAGCTTGATACTTTATTCCTGCTTTTGAGGCTTCCCTATACAGCCATATTTAAGCTGGCTCACGCCTCTGCATAAACAAACAAAATATTTGCAGCTGTGTGGAGAGGAAGCACTCTTTCCTGTAGAAGTAAGCAACTTTTGCCCAATCAAAACCTGTACTCCTGTCCACCATCAAGTGGGCGGAGCCAGATTCCTTCTCTGTAGTACTCCTGGTAGCTCTTTATTAAGTTGCTCAAATAAGGTCTAACGGCAGCTGTACTATTAAGCAAGACCTGAATAGCAGGGGCAGTGCGTCCATTAGGGCGCTGGGGCATTGCCCCACAAGCCGCCCGCGCCCGCAGCTCCCTCGGCGTCTCTGAACTTAAGTAAACTTTCAGTTTACTTAAGTTCAGAGACGCCGAGGGAGAACTGACAATCATATCAGTCAGCATGACGTCAGACCGCTCACCCCCTTCAGAGTCTGAAGGGGGTGGGCGGTCCGACGTCATGTTGACTGACATGATTGTCAGACCAGGGGCAGCAGGCAGCACCACAAGTGCGCATGACTGGGGAAGGTCGGCAAATTTTTCCGCCGTGCCCAGTCATGCGCACTAGTGTCTGCACAGGCTGGCGCATGCCCATTAAGAGAGCGAGGGTTGAGCAAAGGCTCAAACCTCGGTCTCCTAATGGGCAGGTGGGCGGAGAGTAACCGTGCCCTATGTCAATCCTGGCGCTGCTGGCAGCCCCAGGATTGGCTGAGAGTGGTTGCTACCCACTTGCCAGCAGTGATGCAGCTGTTCCGTTCCTGTAGGCGCCAACGGACCAGAGGCGGCGCGGACCTGCTCATGTAGGATTTTTTTATTTATTTTAAAACTCCCCCCCGCCCCGCGAGCCACGACTGGACTGCTCACATGGTGGCAAAACAGGGAACACCGAATTGATTCGATGAGTGCTTTTATCCGATTCTCCAAAACCAGCATGCTCGGACCTGGGAGGAGGCGTGGAGAAACTGACGCCGACATTTGGGTTCACCCCGGCTGGCCCTAAGATTTCCTGAGGGAATGAGCATCCTGCTGGCAAATTCTTTCCACAAACACACTGAAAGGCAGCCGCGAGGAAGGTGTCTTCAGCTCTGGTATGAGAGCGCGAAACTGGCAATGGTTTACCGCTTTTGCCACATCTTTTCCCTCCATCTTTGGCACGCGCCCTCCAGATCAGACTAATGGCGCTGCAATTGAGTCTTCAACATGTTGCAGCACAAACTCACTGCAACATATTGTCAAACAAACCGGTTCTTGAGAAGGCAAAATATTGACGTTCATGCGGGGAATGGAGTAGATATTCTTAGTTAAGTGGTACACTATTTCTCAGGTCTGATTTACAACCATGTGGAAAACGGACCATTACGTTTCTTACTATATAAATGTATGTTTGAGGACTGAAGCAGCGCATGGTCTCATGTTCTGTGAAGAAACAATCTGCGCCATATTTAACACTGTAACATTTTGTTAGCAGACAGACACCTTTTGGCTAGTTGAGAATTTCGTCTGTTTTTCGCTGTAGCTGTTTCTGCAGTTAATATGTTTTCCCCCATTACCTTTCCCAAATGTCAGTTTGTAGTGTATTACTGCGAGTTCCTGGCATGATGACCTGCAGACAATGTTCAACGTCCACGTGTTTTTACCACCTCAGTATTCTTAGTAAATTTGATTGTCTCCAGCCTCTTAACCTCAGTCCCCACCTGGTGCCCACTGTCCCCTTGATTTTTCCGATGGTCTCCAGTTTCAAGGAGTGCGCACGCCGTTTACAGTCTTAATGAACCAGAAAGACGTAAGAATACCCCTCCCCCATTTCCTTCCCTCCCTCCTCCCCCGCTGATATTTCGATGAATTAGGCTGAGCTAAGATCTTGATTTAACTTTCAGTCAGGACCAAAACGATGTCCCTTGGTTCAAACTTTTACATTTCTAATACGGATATAATTAGTACCATTAACTTAAGCGATAATAACAGCTATGACAATGCCGTGAAAGTAACTATATGGTTCTAAGCTCTGTGAACCAAGAAAGGAAAAAAAATCAAGGCCCCTATTTATTTAATTAATATTTTAGTTTCTCTTTATTTTCTGCTATGTCTCTGCTTCTTTGCCTTTGTGTGTCTACTGCTGGTCGTGTGATCAATTTGTTTCTATGTCCTCTCTCCCTCTGTCTCATTCTCCCCCATACGTTTGCCTGTTTGACTTGTGCCCTGTCTCTCACTTTTTGTAGTTTGTTCTTTGTCTTTCTTGCGTTGTGTTACATTAGTGATATTTGTATTGCGTATATTCTGCCATTCGATTGGTCTCGTACCATTCTGGCCGTCCAGACAACTTTCCAGGTTTTTAGGTTTCCTATCATAAAGCAGAGTCTAATCGTCACGTGGTGGATGATATGTTACACACAGTGTTCTCTCATCAAGTTTTCGGTAAGGAGGTTGTGCCTTATTAATTGAGCTATGGGTGAATGATTCTGGCATCTGATTAGCCAACGGCTTATACACCTTCGGAACACGTTATTTCCCCCACGTGTTATTCCCCATTATGCTGAAAATAAATTGTAATGCCTCAATTTATTTTCAGGGATACTGAACAGAATCAAACATTCCCCACACCTAAATCTGGAGAAATCGTAATTATGCAACAGGTGTATCTGATCTGTGTTGGACATGTGCTCGAGGCTCTGCCCAATGCGTTCTATTGGATGTGTGTGGCATATCATGGAGGGAGGTGCTCTTGTGAGCCACTTGGCATAGTTGAGGATTCCTGGGCTGTATTGAATGTATAAAAGGTGTTCTGTCCAATGTATGGTGTGGTATGCTTTTTGTTCCTCTCCCTTCCCTCTCTTTGTTCTTTTATAATTTTGCTCCCCTCAAAGCTCTTTCTCAGTTTGCCCTCTCCCTTACGCCTCATTTATTATCACCTTTCTCTGTGCTTCTTATCTTTCTCTACACCCATGCACTATGCTTCTCTCTGTGTACCTTGTTCTCCTATCTCTCTATACTGTCTTTCGAATCACATCCACCTGCTTTCCTTTCTTTACTGCTTTTCTTCTCTCTCTCTTCCTCCACATTCTAGTCAAGCTCCTCTTGTCCGACCTTCGCCATCTGTTGCCTCTTTCCTCTTCTACCTTATTAGTCTATCACCTCCTCTCTCTCTCTCTCTTCGTACTCCTCACCATGCAAATCATCTTTCTCAACACGCCTTCCCTGTCTTTTCAATCCTCCTCCTTTTATAGCCATCTCTTTTATAGTCATCTCCCAATGAGATGTCATTGGGAGATTCAGACATCTCCCAATGGTCACTATCCCATACCTTTCCATGTCTGACTCTCTTTTACCTTAGCCTCAACCATCTATCCCATGTTTAGATCTAGCATGATGTCACAGCTGTCTCCAACACCTAGTGTGGCAGTTCTTTAACATTTGACCACTCTTTTTTCAAAATTTTCTCGGGGGGAGAACCCCCCAAACCCCGCTTAGGTTGTTCGGGCTCGCTCGCTGCGGTGCAGTATGAACATCATTTTACGCCTCACCACTTTCAAATGTCACCAGCCGCCACTGCTGAATAGTATCCAAAACAGCAGTAAATGTACTAGATCTCAGGCCTGAAGTAAGTTCAGCAGCACCCGTGGGTCACTCATAAGTATGCAGCACCTTCCCATAGCATATAATGGATGTAGGGGTTTAAAATAAAACCCATTGGAACTAATGTTAAAATTAATTAAATTACTTAAACGATTCAAAAATATAAATACATTTTATTTAATGTTTTAAATACATTGTCTATAAATAAAACTTAATTATTGTATTGTACATTTGTTTAGATTTCAAAAGTAAATTAACATTAATATTTAATAAATGTAGATACTTTTTACATTAGGTGGCAATTGTTTGTTTAATTTCGGTTTTAGAAATTTTGTATTTTAATATACTCAAAAATAATTAAAACATTGATTTAAACTTAAGTGAAGTTATTAATGCTGTAACATTTTTATTAAGTTCTAGATCTATCAGGCAAACAATTGGAAAAAAAATTATTTCTTTCAAATTTTTTAAATAGTTTAATAACATTTTCCCTCCACTTTACATAGGGAAATCTCCATCCCGGCTGCAGGAGACTCTGCTAAATGTGTTGAATGTCAAATATGGGCTTAAAGCCACTACTAGTAGAAACTATACAGTCATAATGAATGTTCTTACTGACTCCACCCCTATTTCTGGGGTGGGGAGAGAGGAAATGTAAGTATACACTTTTGAGTAACTTTACACTCATAAATGGTGATTAGCCAAAATTAGTAACATTACTAAAAAGTGCAATAGTACATTTACTTGTACTAAATCTACATGTGTAGATTTACATTTGTGAATAGGACACCATGTCTACAGAAATGTTTTATTTATAGTATTTGCAGAACATAGCATCTTCTGATGTAAACACTTTCACTATGGATTCATATCCCTGTGCGGTTTCTTTAAATTATGATATTTCCTGAGCAGAAAAGACTGACTTTTTTCTTTCTTTGCCCACCACGTAAGCAGGAATGTTTGTTGTTAAATTTAGGATACAGAGGTAAAGCCTCAACTCCCAGGTTAAATGTAATTTTTGGTTCAAGTAAATTTCTCATGTGAGATGATGAGCAAGTGCTCCGGGGGGAAGGGATAATGGTTTCCTTACATACCGCAAATGGTGATTTTTCAGTACTTTATATTTTTTGTATCACAGCTTCCCATTTGCTTAAGTTATTTAATGGGAATTTCTATGCTTTTTATAACAAACGTTATTTTCTCTTCCCTGTGAAGCACACTTCCAGCTTACATTTCTTCTCTCTTTCCATCCCTGCACAAAGTCACACCCTGACAAACAGGGAGACAAGGACAATGAACCCCCTTCACCGTACCATTATTCACAGATAAAATGTCAGACAACACACAATTATCACCAAAACCGCTCCGCTTTAGACCACCCACCTTTCCCAACACACAGAGAGCAACACAAACATTGCACACCATCTTCATCTAAAGAGTCCATCACAATTCATCACACTACCAGAAATATGCCAACACAGAATACAACACTGAAAGTACAGACCTGTTTCCAAGGAAACACTCTCCATTACTCTTTTCAACCACGTCATGGTTTCAAACTGTTCAGGGTCCTTGCAATCACCCTTTCCAAACATTCATGGGTGCTATATATTTTTTTTTAAGAGTTTAGGTGCTCTCATATTTCATTAACGAACCCTTTACAATTAGCTCAAAAAACAAACTCTCTTCCTTACTACCAACAACCTTACAAATGGCTACCAAACCTGCCCCCTTTCAACCATTAGGTTGGCATAGAGTCTGGTCACCTTCCGCCACTCATCAACAAGCCATAGGCACACAACCTTGACCCTTCAGCAAACACATTATCGATTCCACCAACTAACTAGACAACACCACATCCAAACACATGACCAAGTTATGTGATATGCACATACTAAATATACTGTAATATATTTCTGTATTTTCTACTCAAGATATTATATCAAAAGCAACAAAGAACATCCACAGGACAAACAAGCATTTGCAATGCAAAAGGTCTCGCATTTACACGTGTTTAAGCTATTGGCATTGTAAATGACAATGCCTTTTATTTATGTTTTTTAAACGAAAACAAAAATAAAAGGCATTTTTATTTGCAATGTCAATTGCTCAAACTTGCGTGAAAGCGAGACCTATTGCATTGCATATGCTTGTTTTTTATAGTTACATCATAATGTAACCAACAGGGGCGTGATGCTGTATGTCGAACGCAATGTTTGCAGGTTGCGGCTTGTGATCCTTACACTGTTGGGAATACAGACAGTGCAATGTAACCAACAGAGGCACAGAATGGAGTGAGGAAGGAGTGGGTGGGAAGGAAAGAGGGACCGGAGGTGGATTTAAAGTGTTTTGCGGGTTGCAGCTTGATATGTTAACACTGTTTGTAATAGTCACATTACAATGTAACCAACACAGTAGCAGAATAAAGGGAGGAAGGAGTGGGTTTCAGGGAAAGAGCGAGCGGAGGTGGTTTTAAAGTATGTGCGGGAAGCTGGTGTAAGTCACCGCATGAGATACATAAGAATAGGTCGTAAGGGCAAATACACGGGGCAAGAGTGCATTAGTAGATGGGCAGTATGACGGTGCGGGATAATGCTGTGCGCAAGATTATTGCGGTACCAGAGTGCGAAGATAAATAACTGTGTGCAGCAACTTGTAATTGTGGGTGGGAGGGGTCCGACAGGGGAAGGGGAAAAAAAGCAAGGAGCAAACGGTTGTGTGGGTATAAGCCCTGCAAATTGTCGTGGGAGGTAGTGAAGAGTTGTTCAGTGCATATGTGTGGGCTATAGAAAGCATGAAAAGCAAAATTAATGCCTGATGGTTGAAGTAAATATGACGCAACCGATTATCATGTGGGTAGGAGTACTTTGCGGATCCCTGTTTGAAGGAAGTTTTGATAATAAAAAAGCAAGCGTGTTGATGTTTTTTTGGGAAAGATGGGGAGGTGCGTGCTAAATATGAGGCTCCGAGTTTGTCTTGTGCACAGTTTATAAAGTAGTCTATAAAGCTGTACTAGAGTACAATTGCCTGTAAGTATGCAAATTAATAAAGGGCAAAATTAAATGTGCAGAAGCCGATTAAATGCGGGTAGTGATACTGTGTGGAAGTACGTTTATCCCCGGATAGCGGCTTAAGACTGCTACAGCAATTGTTTTTCCCATACGACCTTTTGATCAGCAGTAGATAATGTCAAAGGAGGGCCAACACGGGGGGAAGGTAAAAAGAAGCGAACGAGGAACTGATTCATGCGGCAAGGTGCTGGCAGATGGTGCGAAAGATAAACTTTAGAAAAAAGTGTATGAAGCAGCCGAATAGGCCTGTTGAGCATGTGTTTAAAGCGACTGTTTATATTCGCCTTGACGTGTGACTAGCAGCAATTGAGTGGAGGGAGATGGGCCTGGGCCGAGGAGAGCGGCCGCGAAAGTTAATTGTGAGAGAGAGGGGGAGCAGGAGGTGAGCAGCCTTCTCTTTTTCGAAGCACATACTCATGCTTGTGGGCGAGCCCCTGCTCGCTCCCGCAAGGTGGATGTCGCCACAAGCACGAGCACATGAACGCTGCGTAGGCGAGACCTAAAAAAGACTATATAGTTTTGTGTAAGTTACACAGATAACTTTTCATATGAAAGATTTTATATTAAAAAAAAAGAATGCATCAGTACTATACTACAAACTTGCACTAAAAACTTGACACTGAAAGACACTAGGCTCTTGTTACAACTTTGTCATGTTTCATCAACACCTTTGCTCATGCTCCTGCTAGGAATGTACAATGTAGGTGATGGAGCAGGTAGTGCAACATTTTGTATACCTCCTCTAGTTTGCATGAAAATATTAATTAACTAATGTACTTACTCTGATGTATTAATGGTGTGCACTGAAATATTAATATTAATCAGCACCTACATAAATACACGCGGGAACTTGCATCTTGCATGGCCAAATAACTCCAATGATTAACCTAAGTACGCATACTAATAATTAGTATTTGTTTTAATTAGATATTGCATGATCTATGTTGCTTTTGTGTCGTTTGCATCGAGATAGAGGATCGAAAAGGTGAATATAATGCTTTCAATGGTGCTATATGCTAGGTAATTACTAATACAAAAAAGGGATTAGTAAGGGGATAACATTAGAATCATCATTTCTTTGAATTAATTATTCTTTTGTGTTTGTTTTGCTTAAGTTGACATCTGCGGCCGAAAGCAAATGGCGGCCGAGCACATATTCCGAAGTGGCCACCGACTCGTGATGCGCGAATTGCATTGCGCATGCCCCAGATACTACCGTGAACTTCCAAGCGACCCTTATACATCGTGTCCCTGGTCAAGGATGCTCACTAGGCAGTCGGCCAAAAGACGGAAAACAAAGAAAACCTACATTAGACCAGAACAAGCTGCAACTAATGTTTGAAGTATGACCTCATGGTTAGGACTGAACTGGTTCTTAAGAACAGGACATCGGATGGTCCCAACTAGCCAATCACCACTGTTCTTGCCCCTAAAAATGTATCTTGTTAACCTGAAAATGGCTATAAAAGTAGTAGAATAGAGAGGGTGGGGTTGTTCTTCTTGTTCTACTGCTGTTGCTGCTACTGCTGGCTACACGGTTCACCGCTCCTGAATCTTTGAGGGTCTGGATGCTGCCTGATCGTCTGATGACTGCAGATTTTATCAACTCCACAGGCAACGATAGATGCTTGCATGTCTCTGGTCCTAAGCCGATCTTTGGGACTGTAAACGTGCCGAGCAGAGAACTTTGAACTCTGAGCTTTGGCCTGCTATATTTGTGCGATTGATGACAAAACTCGGTTATTAAGAGCCAATGAAATAGAGAAGCCCCAGATAGCCAGATTAGGTAAATATGATGTTCTGAAATTTAATTTAATTGATCTAGAAAATTCTAAATTTAATGAAACAAATGCAACTATACATGAATTTAGATAAACCAATATTGATTAACAAAATAGGAGTTTGTGATTTTTCATTAAAATTAATAATAGATTCTGAATCTTAAACGTGTTTTAGCTGGTTCTAAAATCATCATCAACCAATCCAACTAAATTTGGTCCATCGACCAGGTGGGTGGAGTGCCTTGATGTTTAAGATTAGGGATCTATAAGTGAGAAATATAAATGTATATTTGTAAGATAGTTTTTCTTTCCCTATAGGTTACAAGGTACTTCCCGCATGTACAGCACTTGAACCCCTCATCCCTCCTGTGTGCAGACTCGTGAATGGTAATGTGTGAGTGTTGGTGTTATGGGCCCCACCAATGGCTGCGTGTATGAATGAATAAGTGTAACGAAGGGTCTGCGACGCAGGGAGGATATCGGTGTGTGTTATTCCCCGGTTGTCATCTGGCCTTGCGCTGGATCATAGGCTAGTGAGAGTTCTCTTGGAAGCACAAGCTGAGTTGATGGTGAGGTGGCTATTTGTCAGGGGTCGGTTCTGGCTACTTAAAAAACTACCTTTAAACCACATCTCCTGAGTGACATCTTCTTAAAATTGACCATGAGGATGGGATCCGCTGACCTGGGACACTCAGTGGCTGATTAATCGTTTGGTTCTCAGTCCCAGAAGAACAGCAACCCTGATTTCATCTTGGAAATATATTTGGTGATTTTCACCTTACCAGGATTGCTGGTGAAGTGTTCGGCAGCCTCATGGACAGTGTGGCAATTACTGGAAAGAAAGCGGTGCATTTTTACGCAGATTGACTGGCTGAAAGGCTAATTGTTACAGGTAAGTGTGCGTAGGCCCCTTAGTGATTCGTGTGAGTCCCTGCCTGCATAAGTATACCAAGCTGCTGCTGATCTGGCTTGGGCTTGTGACTCTTGGAAGTTCTCTGTTAGTGAGTTTATCCACATTAGGATACAAAGGTCCCAGCGTGTGTGCGACAGGCACACGTTTCCAAGAGACTCACAGGTTGGCAGGGGGCGAGGACCGCACCAGCTAACGGGAGCATAATCGAGCCTCCGCTGGTGTGGGCTTGAGCAGAAGCATCAAGTATCTTGCGTGTACCATTGCAGGAAATTGGGACATTAAGAAGGTCGTGGGAGTCAGCTGACTCTAGTAAAAGCAACAAGGACTGTGACTGGAGGATCAGCACGGTCGGGGCTGAAACGCTAACTGGAAGAGTGGTTCGGCCCGAGCTGAAACGCTAACTGTTGTTGTCGAGGAGTGTATTTTAAGGCTAATTTTTATTGACAGCTCGGTCAGAGCTGGAATGCTAACTGTTTCTGCCAAATTGTGTATTCTAATGCTCATTCCAGAATGACATAATTTACTAATTTAGAGATGAAATGCTAACTTTCTCTTGCTAAGAACTGTATAACTGAGTTGAAAACTTTCTAATCTGTGTATGAAATCAGTACCAGGAACTGCTTGAGACACTATTGCATAGGATAGCATATAGGTATTGTTTTGCACATGATAATTTGCTGGCATATTTGTGCATAACTGTGCTTGTAGGTAGGAAATTTGAAATTTTACAAATTTAGAACTTACAAATAGTTTTAAGCAGCATTACTTGTACATAGTAAGTGTCTGCAATTTACACTTACCTGCACATAAAAAGCAGACACAAATTAGGTTTAATTTTGAACACTACTTGCACATATGAAGTATAATGGCTGTGCAATCTATACCTGCAAGACTGGAAAGATACGTTTGAAACATATTTGGATGCCATAGATATATTTGTCGCAAAAAATAAACTAGCCATAATAGAACATACCTTAGACGTGGACCGGAGAAGAGTCCTTAACATATTACCAATCCCTATGAATGGGAATAGAAATGTGGATGCAGGTTCTGATGCAGATGATGTCTCGGAGAATGAATTTTTAAATGCTTTCAAAGAATTAGAGGAGAACTATGGCAAGAAAATAAGTATTTTGGTAGAGAGGCACAAATTGTTTTCGCAAGCTCAAATGCAAGGGAAAATAACTGAACAGTATTAAGGAGACTGGCCATATCATGTAGGTTCAGAGACTTACGTGATGAGATAATAAGGGATCTGTTGATCAAAATAACGTATAATTCAAAAATCCAAGAAAAATCATTAGACCTGAAAGATCCCTGATTGGAGAAAACAATACACATCGCGAGGCGTATGGAGAATACTTTCCGTTACATTACGGAATTGAGTAGTAATGCATCTAAAGAAAGGGTGGAACAGATTGCATCTACTGATGTAAATACCCTGCAAAAATCCACACGTAAGGCTGGGAGTGTAACTGTTGACAAAGGTGCAGTGCAAACAAACGAGACTGATAAGAGAAGGGCATGCTGTAGATGTGGAGAAACGGAGTGTGAAACATACTGCGGAGGCGAGTAATTGTCCTGCTTCTAAAGTCAAATGTTTCAGATGCAAGAAAATGGGGCACTTCATAGTATGTGAAATGGCTGGTAATTCCAATACCAAAAGTAGAGTTAATCTGGTTAATTAGGGTGAGATGTGGCAGGGTGTGCATGATGCAAACACGGATGATGATGCTGTTGAGGTGATGCTAGTGTGTGGTGTGGTATCACAAAGCAACACTATAACCAGTGGGGCATTCCGTCCTCCAAGGTGGACTGTTAAAGTGAACATCATGGAGGTGCAAGTTTGGGCGGACTCATGTTTACCATTTACTTTGATGGACAAATCTGTATGGGAGTACATAGGCAAGCTTGATCTCTGTCCCAATGATGAAGGGGTATTGTAGAAGTAAACTGCAGCTGGTGGGATATTTCACAGCAGAATTGGAATTCCAAGGTAGGAAGGCAAAGGGTAAGTTTTATGTGGTCGAAAAAGGGAGAGCCTTTCTGGGATGGAAAGAGCAGGGAGCTTTGGGAATGATATTAAATCCCAGCCATCCTGACCAGGTGTTGCTTACAGTACAGAGAAATGTGAGTAGATGCAGCTCTTTATTACCACATTTATTTGTTGAGAATTTGAATTGCTTGAAGAAATTCGAGCATAAAATAATACTAAAATGTGATATGGTGCTTAAGGTGCATAAAGTTCAATATGTTCCATTTGCCTTGCAAGAACAGTTAAAGGGTGAATTGAAGCGGTTGTGAGACAATGGTGTGATTGAGCCATTCGTAGCTTCTGAATGGGAGAGCTCCATTGTCTTAGCCAAGAAAACCAATGGTAAGATTTGCATGTGTGTGGATCTCAGGTACCTAAATGAGAATATATGTTTAGATGGGCATCCCCTTCCCCGGATAAATAAGATGTTGATGCCTGTGAAAGGTACCAAGTGCTTCACTAACAAAGAATCTATTGAGTGCCTATCAATGGGTGCAGTTACATCCAGAGTCCAGACATCTCAAGTCCTTTGTAACTTCAGAGGGAGTGTACCAATTCATTTCATGCCGTTTGGACTTGCCTCTGCAACTGCAGTCTTCCAGAGGATCATGCAGGGCATATTGCAGGGCATGTCGAATGAGCTGTTTTTCAAGGACAATGTATTGATGTGGGGTGAAGACAAGGAACAGCATGATAGGGAATTGATGGAAGTTTTGGAGAAATTGGAACAGGCAGGTCTCACCATAGGATTGGACAAGTGCATGTTTGGAATGGAGGAGGTTGAATATTTGGACCATGCTCTGACGTATGAAGGATTCAAACCCAAGTTTAGCTTGGTCGAGGCTATCAAGAAAGCACCATCTCCTCAAGATAAGGAGCAGTTTGACACTGTAAAGGATTCTATTGCAAAGGTAGCGGTTTTGAAACCTTTCCATCCTGATGATGAAGCAATCAGTGTAACAGATGAGAGTAACTTTGGACTAGGGGCAGTGTTGATGCAGCTGCATGATGGGCGTGAGAAGGTAGTAGCATTTGCTTCTCAAATGCTCAAAGGTGCTGAAAGCATGTGCTACACCACAAAAAAAGAGGCACTGGCTTGTTGGTTGTGTATACAACATTTCAGAACCTTTGTGTGGGAATGAGATTTGAATTGCGCACAGACCGCAAGCCATTGATTGAGTTGTTTTCCATAAATGGGGCTAATAGAGTCTCACCGCATATTTCCAAGTGGATATATCGGCTTCAAGAATTCATGTTTTCCATCAAGTACAAGCAGCGGCCAAAAAATATCAATGCTGGTTGCTTGTCAAAGTTACCTTTGGTTGGGAAGGAAGGCTTCGAGGATGATGAGTGGGTGGTGGCAGAAATAGCTGAGGTGTGAAAAGGTGCCATCAGCGAGGATGAATGTAGGCAGGCAGTGTCTGGAGATGGGGAGTTAGGATTCTCAATGAAGGCATTGTCATCTGAAAAGCGTTGGAAAGCATTAGAGGAATTAAATGACGTCAAGAAAGTGTGGAATGAGTTGTCAGTCTTAAAGGGAATGGTGAAAAGTGATAGGTTAGTAAAACCAAGCAATTTACATCAAAGACTGATGCCATTGTTACATGAGGGACATAAAGGCATGTCACCTATGAAGCGGAAGGCTTGTTTTGATTTCTGGTGGACGGGCATATATATACAAATTGAACGATCTGTTCGTAAATACCTTGTACGCGTAACGACAAGTCTCACACATTGCAGGATACACCCAGAAGTCCCACTGAATTTTCAGAACGAGCATGGGAAAAAGCAGCCATTAGTGGCTCGTTCGATTGTTTGGGCATTAAGGATAGATCTGCAGTGGTGATGATGGGGTACTATTCAAAGTGGACCATGGTAGCCTTCATGAAGGAAGTAAAGTCGTCTAATGTGAATTCATTGTATGAGGATGTTTTTAGACAGAAAGGCTGCCCAGTTTTGATTATGACCGACAATGGCTGACAATTTGTGTCGGAAACATTTTAGTAATTTCTCACAAATTGGCGAATTAAACACTGCAGGACCGCAGTATATCACCCCTGTGAGAATGGTTTAATGGTTTAGGTGAAAGTTTTAATAGGGTACAGCTGGCCGGGTCCATGAACATATGTTGGAGGAAGCAAGTGAAGAATACGTTATGGAATTACAGAACCACACCACATTCTGTGTCTGGGGAAACCCCTTTCTTTTTGCTGAAAGGCAGAATGCCATGCACTGTGGCGGTGACAGCTTAAAAGGAAAGGACAAGTCGGCAAGGAGTAAAGTGTGATGTATTAAATGAAAGAGTTAGAAAATATCAGAACAAGTAGGTATAAAGACACAACTTGAGATTAATGAAAAGGAGTTGAAAATTTGCTAAGGGAATGTACGTACGAGTATGTGCAGGTGGCATGTGTAAGAAAGGCTGTTCGAAATTGCCTGATCCCAAAGAAGTGCTCCAAGCCAAAGGAAATATGGTGAGTAATCAGAAGGAAAGTGGTGGAATATGAGAAGGGTTACATTATGCAATGAGATGGAACAGCGTGAATGGATCAGACCTGGAAGTACATCAAAGGTGGTAACAAGGGAGAGAACAACTACCCGGATTAGAATGAATACGATAAAATATGAAAATTATGTGTGTTCATAGACACAGAATCATAGACTCAAATAAACTTGAGCATACACTTCTGCACCTTGCATGATTCACTTATTAATTTATGTATATATATATATATATGTGTATATATATGTATATATATATATATGTGTATATATATGTATATATATATATATATATATATATATATTCACTGAAAAAACCATAGGTTTCACACATGTTATAGTTAGCGGAAATTTTACTGATAAAAAACCAGTGAAATTCCCCCGTTATAGTTAGTGCAGGCAACTATAACTCACGTGACCGCAATCCTCTGCTGATGCTAATACTGTATTTAGACACTTATTTGCCCATGTCTTCTTCCATACATTTTTAGCTATACATATATTACAAATATTTTTTTTTCATAAAGACACATATGTCATCAGCAGAAGATTGCGGTCGCGTGAGTTATAGTTGCCTGCACTAACTATAACGGGGGAATTTCACTGGTTTTTTATCAGTAAAATTTCCGCTAACTATAACATGTGTGAAACCTATGGTTTTTTCAGTGAATTTGCAAGGTTTTTTAAATGCTAATTCCTAACTATAACGTGTGTGAAACCTATGGTTTTTTCTGTGAATTTGTACGGTTTTTTAAATGCTAAGTTACTTTACGCCATTGGTGGCGTGCGCGCCCACTTAACGCAGTTCGTTCCGTGCGCGCACGGTGCGCTTCGCGCACCGTGCGTGCACAGTAAGCACGCGGTGCTTACTGTGCTTACGGTGCTTATAAGCCATGCACAAATGGTGCGCTTCGGGCACCATTTGCACACGGGGTGGAGAGAGTGTGGATAATTTTTTCTTTGAATTTTTTTGTTGAAAATATTGTGGTTTTTTACACCTCTGATAAGCCCTGCACATTTGGTGTCCTGCGGCAACCAAAAGCACAGGGGGTAGGGAGAGTGTGGATAGTGTTTTTTTTAAAATATTTTTTACCGTACGCGTACGGTAAGCGTAATCGGCGAAATTAGCGAAAAAATAAAAATGGCCTTTTTGGCCTTGGGGGGTCTTGGGGGACTCCCTCATCATGGCTATGTGTGTGTGAGCTGTCAAAACAGCTCCTTTACATGTGTATTGGTTTTAATTAAACAACCTAACTCTCAGTGCGAGAGAGAAAATGGCGGCCGCCGCTTCCTGGTTTCGGCCGATTCGAATGTTTACTAAGATCTAAGAGCCAATCAGAATCGCGCTCGCGCACGCCACCGTACGCGTACGGTAAGCTTACGGTAAGCGTACCGTAAGCTGGCTCAGATATATATATTGATTTAAAGGCTATTTTCTCAGAATCTACTGAACAGATTTACACCAAACCTACAAAAGGCACTTCCTTGACCTAGGGACTACCTCTCTGCCAAATTTCTAGTAATTCTGTTCAGCCGTTCGGGCTGTAGCCCTGTCTAAAGGTCCTATGGAAAAATGCATGGGAAAAACGCGTTTTGGGACCCCCCTTTTATCTCAGCCCCCGCTTGACGAATCCCCCCGAGACTTTCAGGGTAGGAGCGGAGCGTAGCGCCCCACCTATTTTGAGAAATTCGCGAGGATTCGTCGACCGGCGCCAAAGTTATTCAAAATAGAATGTTGCGGATTTCCTATGGAAAAGGGGTCCTAACTATAACTACCTACTGGCGACCGCCAGTAGGTAATATGTATATATATATATATGTGTATATATATGTATATATATATATATATATGTATATATATATATATGTGTATATATATGTGTATATATATATATATATATATATATATATATATATATATATATATATATATATATATATATATATATATATATATATATATATATATATATATATATATATATAGATAGATATATAGGGCCATAGTCAACAACGATACATCCTACCCTGTGGCAAGGCATTTCAAAAGTACACATGCCAATGATTTGAGTTGCCTTTCGTATTTTGTGATCAATGCCATTCCACCCCTAAGAAGAGGGGGCAATAAGGAAAAAATGCTAAGACAACTTGAATCTCGAACCATTTTGGAGTTAGATAGCAAAGTCCCGCATGGACTGAACACAACTGAAGACATGCACAATTTTTTATAATGGAAAGTGGAGTTGACTCCCTTGTACATTATATATCTATTTTCTATTTTCTGTGATTTTCTCAGCTATTTTAATATTGTTTACAAGTTTTTCCTTTCGAGGCAATTGGATATGTTACATTGATCTTTGTCTCGACAATTTATATACAATAGAATTTTAGCTGCTTCCAACACTCTAAATATTTAGTTTTATCACATTTTTTTAGGGGGCTATATATACTAAAACACTTTTTTAATAGAAAGGATTTTTCAGGGGTAATAGCACTATGCATTATAAGTGACACTTGCATTAGTTATATGGTACTTTCTGGCACATTTCACATGATATATTAGACGTGAATGACAACGTGTTTTATATTCAAATACAATTCAAACAAAGAAATTCTTTTGCAATTTCTGCATAGCGAAGGCATATACATGTACGAGCTTGGCGCTTGTCTCATTTAATTATGCTTATTTGGGACTGAGGGGAATGATATTGCAATTAAACAGCATTCAGGCTGATATAATCAATTTGCCCATTATATGAAAGACTCTTGATGGACATTGTTGGATTTTTTATAATATTTATACTGTGTATTTTATCAGAGATATTTATATTTATGTCCTATTTATTGACAGCTTATCGATATTGTTTTTAAATCCAATTCAATGTGCATATACATGTTCATATTTATGGTTTATGTATATATCAAGTTTCTTTTCTGCACTGGAGACACTGTTTTTACTTGCATGTGTATTTATACAGCAATATTTTGCACATTTGCCTGCTCTCGAACTATGTAAAATATGGCCTTCATTTAGCACATTTACGGAAGCTTTCTTCCGTGTCTATGATCATGTGACACAGGAAGCAATTCACCCAGCATATTTAAAAATGTAATGGCGGGATGGCTCTCGGTGTGTGAACAAGGGCACGGCTGTGCTCGAAACGCGTCACAGAGTAGAAGAATAAAATCTACCTGCCATTTCTATCGGGGTCTGTTTCCCTCTGTTCGCCGCTGCTGCTGCTTGTGCGCTGCTGTGGAGGTTCGGGGAGTTCGATTTGCTGCATATATATATATATATATATATATATATATTCCGGCAAGTGACTTCCTCCCACAGTCGCGGTCACGAAACGAAACGAGGTGTACACTGGCAACGTGATTCAAGTAAATTAAATAGTCACACGTGTAAAATGGACAGACGCGTTTCGGCTACACGCCTTCCGCAATGTCAATATATATATATATATATATATATATATATATATATAATTGCTTTGGTAAAATCTTTTTAAAATGCAGAATGTAGTGAGAGTTCTCTTGTAAGCAGGAGCTGGCAGTTGATGTTGAGGTGGCTACTTGATGTGATCAAGGGCACTTGATGCCCGAAACGCGTCATGAAATGAGGATTTGAAAATAAAAGAAGATATTTTGCCACTAACTGGTCCTGGTGGTCCGTTTCTGTCAGTTCGCCACAAAGGAGGTGCTGAGAGGTGTTTGAGTGCATATATATATATATATATATAATTGCTTTGGTAAAATCTTTTTAAAATGCAGAATGTAGTGAGAGTTCTCTTGTAAGCAGGAGCTGGCAGTTGATGTTGAGGTGGCTACTTGTCAGGGGTCATCACTGTTAACTTGAATAAACTTCCTTTAAACCACATCTCTTGAGTGACGTCTTCTTAAAAGCACTGGCTGTAAGTCAGAATATCGAGATAATAAAATCAGGGACCGGGGCAGCGGAAGCAGCAGCGGAGGGGGTGAACAGCATCACTGGAGAAGGGCAGACCAACAGCAATGATCGGGATATTCACCAATCGTAGTGAATTTTTTTGTGCGCTACACTACGCTTGAATCACACTTACATGAATTGTGGACATAATTGCTGTACATCCACCTCAAAGTTGGGATTAGTGGAAGAATTCGTTCTCTTGTATATACTGGAACTTTAAGATGATTTTTCATATGATTGTTAAGCAAATCAAGCTGGGATCATTTTATACTAATGACTGACCCAAGATTGGACTGGTTACGAATTGGGCCCTGAGGAAGCCCGTTGTCGGGCGAAACGCATTGGCTGTCTTGCTGCTGCTATATACGATCATCGTGCAACATTAAAGAAAATACTTTTGTACTAATGAACAATTTGGACTTAAGTGTCTATTGTATAGTTTTTACATTTTGGAGTTTTGCCTCTCTATGTGCTATTTATATGTAATAAAAAATATTATCCAGGGCAAATGTTGACTCTACAATTTCGATCACCACTATATTGTCAAAGTGAGCGTTTATAGTGAAGTGTAGCTTTATATTCCTAAATCCACACTTACCTACCTTGAAAATATCTATGTTATACCATAAACCCGGTTTCAAGAAGCTCTAAATTTGGTATATATGTTTCTCCTTAAATTCACAAATGTACACTTTCCGCAAATTGCAGTAAAGTACAAGAAAATGGCAAGAATATTAAAAGTAGGGTGCACCGGACCAAAATGCTAACTTGCCACCAGTTCCTTACAAGAATTGTCCAAGAGACACTTTATGTGAATATGTCTTAGAAACCACCTTTCCTTTACCCACACCAAAACTAAACTGCTTTCCTCAGTGTGTGTTCCACTGTGTGACCTTTCCTCAAACTGGCAATTTTGAAACTCAGCTGTCACCAATGCAGGAATGTAGTATTTCACTACACAGCCCATCTTTCAGTCTTCATTAGGCACGGGGCACCTTCTCCAAAATGATGCTTGACCCACTAATCATCTAGAGCAGCTCACTCCAGCATCATCTCTAGCTGACATCACACCATGCTTGAGGGCAGGAGCAACAACTTCTTCAGAGAGCCCGGTCTTCCGCCATACTACTGGCAGCAAACGCTTGTCTTCGTTAAAGGGTGTAGCTTCTCAGCCGCTTTAGTTGAAGTTCTTTAATCTTTCAGATCTTCCTAGCTGCCTATTATTTTCCTGGGGTGGCTGACAGTACAAGGCATTGGTGAGGCTTGTAACTTTTTGATGATTATTCTATGATGCCTTCCCTAAAATCCATTGACTCGGTTGCTGGTGTAATGAGGTCTACACATGCAGATGCAAACTACTACTTCATTCTATATGTTACATGCAAATTTTAGGTAGCTCCTACATATGCCCCCATCAGAAGCCATGATGTCCACTCTGCTCAAACAGTCTGATCAAACTTACGAGTAAGTGAAAGCCCCTCTTATTATACACCCTGCTAATGAGACTGTCACATACATATGACCTAGCACATGAAGATACCAGTTACCTATACTTCTTGTAGAAGAATGTAAACAGGTATAGCATGTCTTAGCTGTATCCTTGCCATGTTTTCTAGCTCAAGCTAACCTCGCGTACGGAATGCGGTCGCCTAGGAGCCGTGCATGTGCTGCATCTTAGCATTAGCGGCATGAAAGTTGAAAACTAGCGCGCTCAGCTGAAGCGGTTTACATTTTTGTTACTCTAGAAGGACATGTACTAACTCTCACGAGCTCAGCTAGGCACCTGCTTGTTCTCTTGGTGGGAATGAGATCATGTGATCGATAATGAAACGGGGATGTAGCAGGCTATGTATTTCAGTTCTGCCTTCTGTAAGAGAGCCTGACTTCATAGAGGATATATGAAGGAATCTACCTGCAGTTATCGCTGCGATTCCCAAATTACCAATTTTTCAGAATACATCTGTAACAAAATGTGATAAGTGCAAAACATTCACATTGTCATGCTTTCCAAGACTCTTGACAGTAAATTCATATATATCTAATGAACCAAGTGAGGTTGATGCTGATCCTACTAGCGGACGTCTCGATTCAGTGAGGTGACCAGAATCTGCTTTAACTACACCAATTCCAAATTGTTCCCACTGGGAAGGCTCAGACCATTAGAGAGGAATGGCTAGATATGGGGCCTCAGCTGGCTACTGTTCCCTTCAGGTATCTGGGCACACAGGCAACTCCTAAAAGTGAGTCACAATATTCGCCTCATATGGGCAGTCATGGAAGGACTGAAATGCTCTGTTGAATTTTGGAATGGTTTATACCTAGCGATAATGGGAAGAGTACCCAATGCCCACATGATGTTTCCACCTTCGTGTTTGTGCGCACTCCATGGTTCTCCAGACCTCGTTCTGCAACAGATTTTAAAGAACTGAATTGTCTCCTGATATCATAGGTATGGGCAGTGAGACGTAGCAGGGTGAAACTAGGTGTACTACATAACATCTCAGTTGCACCCTGCTGGCAGGTGGCTAGATGAAGCATTAAATTGGGTGAAGAAAACTGGACGAAAGCCACCCTTGAGTGTCACTTCCCAAACTCCTCATGCAGGGAGCGCATGTTCCGGTGGGTAAAAGCACTGCTGCTTCACCCTCATTTGCAGCGGACATGCAAGACACCAGGCCTCGAGGAGCCTTGCTTTGTTGACAGATCGATGGATAAAGCAGTGCTATGTAATAAACAGCACTAGCGACTGTGGGGTGATTGACAGCAGTGGTGACAGATGTGGAGACCATTAAGGTGACCATAGAATGAACAAAGGGAACTAGGGTAGCGGGCAATGCTTGAATAAAGTGGGTAGTGGGCCATGCTTGAATAATGTGCTGTGGGCCTCAGGGTGCCAAGCCTGGGTGTTGTATGGTATTGTGAAACAGATGTAATGTGGGCTCCATAATTTGGCATAATTAGAGAGTGGTCTTAGTCAAAAAGCCAGTCATCAGCACTGCTGGACGTTTTGAAGGACTTTAGTAGGGTCCACCATTGCAGGTCCCAAATATTTTCTAGACAGGTCGATTCTTTATGTCTCGCAATGACACTCATATAAGAGATGATAATAACAATGCCCATCCCAACAGATCTGTTCACTTCTTTCTCTCTCCAGCCAAGCCCGCTCAGGACCAAAGCAGTACACAAAATCTGAGACTGGACCACCCAGTGCAGAAAGCAGACTGTAATCATAAGAAATACCGTACAGGGACCTGCAGTGCTGTTCAAAGCTGCCAGCATACTGAAAACCATAAACTGTGCACTTGTCTCTCACACTTCATCATCCACCACACTTCTACGCTCTGCGTCCCATCGAACGATAACTGCACCGCGGAGGTCATCACAAGTGACGTGGAAACACTTCCCATGTAGGATTGAAAATAAAGACAACATTCTTCCAAACACATGCTACACATGTTGGCAAGCGCTTCAGCGCCCCACATAGGGTAGGAAGTAAATGCTGCAATACAGTACAATATAATGTATTATACTTATGTATCAGTAATAGTAACTGTATGTTTTGACATTCCTTGATGCATTAACTTTTTTAAGGATAAGGTTAATATATTTGGCATTATAAAATAAGCAACAAAAATATTTTTCAAAAACAACCTTTCAAAGACTCCACATTTTTGCAGTAGTATAATTAATGGTAAAACAAGACTTCTGTATAGCACAACACAAGAACAGATCAATTTGACAAAATAATTCTTCGTATGGACATAAACCCCTTGACTCCTCTGGACTAGGATAAGTCCATCACCATGTCAGAACTAGAGCGAAATGTCACCACTGGGTTGGCCCATCAAAACCACTCTGAAAATGAACTCATTCCAAAAGACTGTGGAGGTCATGCTCCTTTAGACCCTGACTTCAGAGCAGTGATGATCAGATTCACCAAGTTTGTGAGTGTGTAGAACTCATCTCTAGGACTGGGAACTGGGAAATCGCTCAGTGGGTGTTTCTTGATAAAAGATGTGTAAAATAAAAGTTCTCACCCATAGCTTTAACCTCGGCAGTAAAACCTTCTCTGCAATTTTTGTGGAATAGACGAGAATCACGATCAGGCTCAACAGGAAAGCTGTGCAGCTCATGAACTCAAAAAAGTAGAGCGCACCACAATTAGAACAATGCTCCACGCCCTCCTCGCAGATGAACGCGATCGAAGACAGCACCTATGGGAGACAAGACAGGAGAGTGAGACCAGTGCTTGTTTTGTAAAAGAATAAGTGCTAGGGCCCACATTTTTGTTCAGAAACCTGTGGCCAGCACTAATGAATGCTGGTGTGCGAAATACCAATGCCACGTAGTGGTCCACCTCATGCCTCTTCCATCCACCACCAGACACGCCCTGCCCCTTTTTGTCACTGTTGCAGGTTCTTTTTCATTCCTGCTTTCTCTCTTTGTCAAGGTTTTTCTATCTTTCTCTTCATTGTTCTTTCTACCTTGTTTGTTTTGCTCTCTCTTGCTCTGGGCCAAAGTCTGAAGAGACAAGTATTGGCAAAGCCAATAGGTCTCATCTATGGCAGCTACTTACCAATGTCTTTTGGCCATGTTGTACAGCAACGTGGCTAAAACTAAAGCTAGAAAAAAGAAGTATGACAACAGCTTTTTTGTTTTTGGCAGGTGAGGGTGGGCAACATAGACAAACAGAGGGAGGGTGGGTACAGGCATCTCAGACAATTAACAGCAACGGGGCAGTAAAAAACAGGGCTATGATGGGGCCAGCGCTGGCCGCGTCAATACACTTTCTTTTTTCATATGATGGGTTGAGGGAGGCAACACAGACAATGGAAGGCTGGTCGTGAGAGGAAAGAACAAACATTGATAAGGGCAGGGCATGGAAGGATGATAAGCAACAAGGACAAGGTGGGGGTAAGGAGGGAAAGAAGAAACATACACAAAGGTGGGAGGGGTAGAAGAAACACGGACAACGGGTGGGGAATGGGATGGAAGAAGCACAAGGATGGGAAGAATAAATAAAATAGTACCTGCGGAATGACTCTAATCAAAGTAAATCAATCAGTACTAAGTCCTTGCTCCAAACGAAAGAACAGGAAGTGACATCGGCAGGCTTGTCCAAAGGGGAGGCAGCAAATAAGAGTGACAATGAAGCCAACAAATGGTAAGCAATAGGCAGGCTCGAAGCCTCGTTCTAGTTAACAATACGACTCAGAGACAGTGCATACCCGTTTCGTTGGGCAAAACCTAAAACAGAAGCACCGGTCCCAAAAATGAGAGATGGTGGACCCCACCTGCAATCATTGGCTCAAATGGAGCACTGAATCCGACACATAATCAAGTACTGTTAAATGTACACAAACTACTGTTTTATTGCTTCTGAACTAGGGTCTCCCACATCTACACAGTTGGTTATTCTGCCAGTGCACACCTTTCAATGCTCTTTTTCAGTATCCATGCTCTTTTGCTCAACTTTAAGCCAAGCTGCTAAAATATGTGCAGTTCAGTGTGCATCAGGCAGAGCAGTGTAATGTCAGGCACGGCTAAATTCACATATGCAAAGTTATATTTTTAAACTGCGAAATGAACTATGGAAAATGGAAAAACAAGAAGCATGGTATTGGACCTAGAGAAAATACTAAATGTATGGTTTTTAGAAGCATTTAGGTTGAAACCCTTGGTAGGCTGGGCCCTGAACCGGGAAGACACATTGCCCTTTGCATTGCTTAACCTTTCTTCTGCTGCCAACAAACTGCATTGTATTGCATTGTATTTGTATAGCGCTTACTACATTTATGTGAGGCACTGATGTGCTGTCGACCATGTGGGTGTGTGATTGGAAAAGCATTTTATTTGAGTCCATGTAATGCGCGATTACCATTGAACCGAGGGTATTGTGTTATGGGAAGCACTGCTTAGCGGTGTGATGGATGAGGAAGTGTGAGACACAGACACATATTTGTAAAAAGTGTTATGCTGGCATCTCTGATTGGCTCTGCAGGTCACTTTACTGACTTGATAGAATAGATAGCATGTCCTTGATCCGAATTCTTACACAGGCGGTGGCAGGCAGTTTTGTACCTGAGAGGTGATGGAATTTGTGGTTTTCAGCATAGGACTTCCCACAGCTACCAATAGGTACAAACACCTTCACCTACAGGCACCACCTCAAGTTAAGCATCAATATTGTGCCAGTGACACCTAGCATTTATGGAACAACAGAGGACAACAAAACAGAAGAAAAGAAAGCCCTGCTGTCACCTCGCTGCCACATGCACACAGACTAACATAGGATGCGAGAATGTGTACTCAACAAAAACTTGCATTGCCCTTACATACTTCCTACATTCGGTTGGTAGTGAAAATGTAACAATATCTATCTATCTATCTATCTATCTATCTATCTATCTATATATATATCTAGAGAGAGAGAAAAAATATATTGATATATTTATAACGGTAACACTGAGCCCAATGTTTTCTCCTTCCAACTTCATTTTTTTAGCACAGAAAATATTGTAAGAAGATAGCAGAATCAAAAATACGATTTTCCCATTGCAGGTGGAATTTCAAAAAAGAAACCTTGTCAGGGGACGAATTACTGTGCGCTTACAGCGTAAAGACAAGCAAACACTGGTAAAGGCAATAGGTCTTGCCTACATTGGAATATGAACTGCTTTAGTAATGTCGAGAAAGGCAACTGCTATGAAACAAGAGGTTCCAGTCATTTACATGACAAATACGCATATAACAGAAGCATATACTTATTCAATCGCCTACAAACCGACCCCACGGCTAAACTTTTCATTAAAAAGCAGCGCTGCATTAAGTCATACGTTTATCTTGTCAGGCTCATGTCCTGAATCTTTTACTTTAGTTACATCAAACCCCCCCAATCCACTACAGGCTCATGTTTGCATGAGCATTTATACATATTTAAAGATTTGATGGATTTAGAATAAGATGGCAAAAAAACATATTTACTACGCCAAAATAAAGCAACTATATCTGATAACACCAGCCACATTGCATGTATATATATATATGTGATCTAGAGTATATTAGATCAGCAAATGTTTTGCAGCCTAAATTAACACGATTTACTGAAATATGTTTACTTTGGAGATATTACACTCTCTCTCTGCAAAACTGTAATTTGGAAAGGGTTTAGGGCTGTTTTCTCATGCAACTTTGAGCTCTGATAAAAAAAACTTTTGAACATTCTCAGACTGATCCATTCACAATGCTGCGTGAAGAGGCGGGAGGGGGTCTAAAGAGAATGGCGTTATCTAATCTGACCAACCATAAGTAAAAAGTGCAGAGAAACACAGTCTGCAAAATGTAACAGGTTTTTGATGGAGCCTGCTGTACCAGAAAGCAAAATGAATATTCCTCTGAAAATACGAGAAGATGCGAGTTTATCTCATCGGCTGTTTGCGAAGAAACAGCATGAGACAAAGGCACCGCTGGGCACTGTTTTCTTCACTTTTTGCAGGAGACATGGTCACGACAGCTCTGTAAATGTGTTTGGCCTTTCAGAATCTCTTAGGGGTTTAATTCTAGTTAAGCTTGAACTAGCAACCCAGATATGGAGGTTAACTAAGTAGGGGGATGCTAACGGACGTAAAAATTATCCTATTGTGTTCCTTGCTATAATCATATGGTTTGGGCAACAAGGTGCCTTTCCTTGCAGCTGCTAAACTTATTTGTCGATTATTTTGTGATGTTTCACTTACAAATGTTTGATGGTACAGTGATGCTTGGGTTCCGTTTTGGAGCTGTTGCACTACATTTACAGTATTTTAAGTAAACATGCTATAATGTAGGTAGGGTATCTTTCTTATGGCAGGTGGGGTGGGGGAACCACACGGACAATGGGGGTTGGGAGGAAATAAGCAACATGGACAACTGAAGGTTGGGAGTGTGGGAGGGAAGATGCAAAACAGGCAAGTGGGAGAGAACAAGCAACACAGACAACCGGAGGGTGGGAGGGAAGAAGCAACTTGGACAAGGGGGTGGAAGGAAAGAAGCAACATAACATAAGAGTAAGGAGAAAAAAGGAAAAATAGTACCTCAGTCATAGTGGCAGCAGCGGAAGTACCCTGATCAAGATGAAGCAATCAGTACTTGGTCCATGCTCCACACAAAAGAGAAGGAAGTGAAGTCAGCAAGCGCTGGCCAATTTAGAGGCAGCAAATAAGAATAACAATAAAGCCAACGAATGGTAAGCAGTAGGTCGGCTCAAAGCCCCTTACACAACACACTATCTCTTGCAAGCAAGAGTGCATGCACTATCGAGAACTAAAAACAACATTGGTCAAAGGCAAAAATATTTTTGGGGCTGAAAAAGCACAAGAAGCCCCTGGCACTGAATGAACTACTTTTTGTGTAGATGTGCTCCTTGTGAAAGGGAAGCATGCAGTCACTCACACATTCACTCATCACTTTAAATGAATGTGTCCTCATGTAACGCAACTGGTGCTCGTGTAAAGCGCTCTGATACTAGATACCTTTGGGTCTAGTTCGCGCTATATAAAACTCCATAAAAATAAAAAAAACTCATAGTGAAGAGAGGAAATAGCTAAAGTGGGTTAACCTATTGCCTAATGCTGGAGTGGGCAGAAGAGAAATGTGGATTATACAACAACGGACCAATAGATGAAGAGGGCTTACTGAAAGCCCCGGTAAGTATATTACAGATATAATTTTAGTAAAAAACAAAAGGACCTGGTTAACACCAGACCTAAAAGGTAGTTCCTTATTAATAATATTTTAGTGACTGAGAAATATTATTCTGAGATTAGCATATTCATTTCGTATGGTGCGGGAATCCACACGCAAGGAATCATTTTAAACACTAGATATGTGGATTATGAAAACAAAATAATAAGATATTGTGAGCCGATGTTATGAGCAGACAATGACAATAGCTACATTTATGGGACGGTACTGCTGCTCTCATGTCAAGCGAGAACGTGTGTAACATCTATATGGTCGCTCCTTTCTACATTCCTCCATGATGTATATTTTTGCAGACAGCATAGTTTATCTTGGTTTTCCAAAACATAAGGTTTTCTGTTGAAAGAAAGTGTCAATGTGCTGCTTCTTTAATTTAGAAGGTACATTTTTATCCCTAAAAACTTCGACAATAAGGCAGCATTTCCTGAACTTTCCCCTCAAATGATCAAAACAAACCTACATAGATGCTGAGATTTGGTCTAGTTGCATAGACACTATACCACCCATCCTGGAGACCCCAGCTGGGTTCTTATCCCTGTTAAGGTACTTTACCAACAAATCTTGTGCTTCTGGGAAATCACAACCTACCCACCCGTCAATTAGATCATGCATGTGTACATGATGCATGATACAAAATCTAACTGCAGTCTGCTCTTGCCCTAAGCACCTTCCAGCCCACCCTGCTCAGCATGCCTTGTTTCAGCATTCTCGTTTCAATCCCTCACCGCCATTACAACTCGTCATTCTGAGATGCTCCTGCAGCACTAAAAATGCTCACTATAATGCATTCTGAAGCACCTTGAGCACAAGACCATGCTGCGACAAACGTCTAAAATAGAATAAATAAAATACGTACCCGTAGTATTATGTTTACGAAAGAACTGAAGGAATGTGGGATGATCTATTTATGTTAAAATTGAATTTCTAATCAGGGTAGATTTTCAAACAAACGCGAGGAAAAGAATGTGTTTTTTAATGCAGCGAGGATTTGTAGACAACAGAGAAACCAACCAAAGAGCCAGCTCTCTGTTCCCCATGAATTCCACTCTTCATAAATGTATGTTTCTAAACAGTTGCCTTGGTGCCGAGCAAGTTAATTGTAGGAGAAATTGCAGGGTTGTTATGTAGTATTTAAAGAATCTTTTTACTATGAAGCAGAAGGTTCCGTCCTTTCCTTGGCACACGAATAATGCTGAAACTAGTGCCATAATGAACAGTGTGGAAGTATACCCTTGCACCCCATGTCTGAACCAGGAGTTTAGATTGCGTCAGGAAAGATTTGGTGCATCAGTCCTATCTTGCTTCTGTTAGGAAGACATTTAGCAGACCGCAGGTTTCCAAGTAAGCTTTCTGCTGGATTGGCAAGATGTCAGGGTGTTTAACTAACTTTGCTTTTTAAGTGCCACCCTGGACCTGTAGACCGAGCCACCAACCCTGGAGTGAACCAAATAGCCCTGGGCCCTCTTGCCAGAGTATCTAAGCAGAGGAGCTCTTGGAAGGTACCCTGTAGATGCATCCATCCTTGAATAAAGACCCTTGTAGCCTGGTAAGGCGGTTCCGGAGGATGTGCCCCTTATGTGCTGAAAGTTTTGGCCCAAGAAGAAATGCTGCCATAACCCTCTGATTGCACTAAGTGGTTGTCTGACTCATTTTGCTACTTCTCAAGCAACAAAGTGCCTCGGTGTTATGAGGGGCACTGAAGCTGGTCTGAAGCAAAAGCATAATCAAAGAAAGAGTAAAAGGTAAAGTTAAGAGATGCAGAATAAAATTGGCTGAGAGGAACATCAATATAAGACAGTTGTGAGCTTCAGACGAACCATGGGAATGAGCTAGAGCTATTTCAGAGAACCAAAGAGAAGCCCATATCTATGCAGGAGAGTCGGTGGTCTTTTGATTGGCTGTTGCAGTTTCGCGTAAGTACTGTGGCGATGAGACCACATTTATTCTGCGTTTAGAAAGGAAATATACCATAAAAGTAGTGATGTTCATGCCAGGGTAATAAGGTAGTCCATTTTAAAGGCCAACTACAGTGTTAGGCCTGGGAGTGGTTGGCCATTATGACTAATGCGTGTCAATAATGAGCGGTGAGATAATTTGTACTGGTCATGCTTTTTAGGGCCTATTAAGGAAGGTAAATTTGTTGGAGGAGAGGCATCTGGACTATTCAGTACAGGACGTGTCTTCATAGTTCAGCATCAATAAGTATCACTAAGAACCACAATATGCCCAGCTACAGAGCCGGCAATGGTCACAAAATGATCGGTGATTACCCATCAGTGACTTCGGTCTTGCATCGTTGTTTTGTTCGATGCACTGCATTCATGAACAGCCTTGTGCATCTCATGCATGCCCTTATGCTGATGGCACAGAAGTCAGCGGTATTAATGCGCGTGGTGGCTTAAAGCTGAGCACTAATGCATGCCTAGCATACAAATGCAACCAATGGAAGAGATGTCAAATGGACAATGTCACTTTGAAGAGTCTGAAGATCCAGCAGAATTCTCAAAAGTGAAAGACCCTCTCTGAATACACCGTTTAGCATAATCAGTGACACAAAATGACGCACACCAATAGAAATTACGGCAGGAGCCGAAACTCAGCTTCTAAAAGTATATTGATTCCAAGAAGCCCTCGCAGAGCGAGCACCGCATGCGCGCTGCAATGCCAGGCGAGACCTAAAAATAGAGAAAAGAAGTGCGATGTTAAAACATAATTTATTGATGGAGGGAGCGTCTCAGGGAAAATAGGTATAGAGAGTTACTGAGACATTTGCTGAAGTTTTGATGAGAGCATTAAGAGATTTAAGAAAGTAAAATTGATCGCTCGATTGAAGACAATGGAGCAGCAGTGGGATAGAAATAGCGGTATAGGTCCGCTGCTCTCAACTTATCAATGTCCTAATTCACACCCTCTGACTCTCCTTATCCCCTGCTGTTACAGAAAGTGTGGATGGCTCAGGGCAATGAGAGAGGTAGAGGCTGTGTAAGAGGGAAAACAGCAAGCCTTCCCGGCTCCCTCCTCCTCTTCCTGAGGCTGAGTGTCCATTGGGGGTCTCCTCAGCTCCTAAATCTCTCTAGGCTCTACCAAGGAAAAGCAGTTTAGCAGAGATGAGGGAGAATAAGGAGCTTACTTTAGCCTCCTACAGTTATAGAGTTCCTGCTGTGGCCATGCATGCGTCAGTAACTGATAAACATACACAGCAGGACCTGGAGAGACTCAGAAGTTTTGAAACTGTGAGGGTTTCAAACCTACTTAAATTTCCCCAGAAAGTTTTTTTTAAATTAGAATATAAATGGTTCAAGGGGTGGAATGTTCTAATAGTATATAGCCCACTGCCAAGCCAGTAAAGGGCTGCTTCCTTTTTATAGGTCCTCGCCTTCATCTCAGGCCTCCAACATTGTGGTGGGCCTTTAATGGTCAGTACAGCCTGCTACAGTGGGCTATAAGGAAGGATGATTTGATTTAAGTTAGGGTTTTCATATAGTGGTGATGCCCCTAGTGCGTACAAGAGCGAAAAGCCTAAATAGCATGGTCTATATGCGATCAATTGATTGACACACGGACATCAAAAGGGCACTAAACACAGTTTACAAAGCACAGAGATAAGGGAAAAATTAGGGAGCGTAAACCACATATTGTTGGAGAAAACTAGGTTGCATCATATGGCTTGAGGGTAAATAGAGGAGACGTGTGCTTTACAAGCACACGTTATGTTATGTATACAAGCGTCAGACTGATGTAACGTGAATAGTGTATTATTCAATGAACACTGGACTAATTTGGCTCCTGAAAGTATTCAACACAAAGTATTATTGTACCTTAGAATTAAAAGGGATACAGAAGGAACTCTACGTCCAGTAGCAGAAATTCACAATGTGTAAACAGAAAACATGGGCACAAAAGAAGCTTCCTCACTTAATCAAATACTGTTCTCCGAGGCTAATCACTAGACTTCACTTGAACTTATTTTCCTCGACCGTAAAATCAGAGTGAATTTTCAGATGTAAACAATGCAAAGCCCTCACTCACATAAGGTTTGAAAGACAGCAAACTGATTCATGGATAACATCGACATTGGCAACATAAACAGCACAAATGACTAACTGGTGCCTCTTGGTTCACTCCTGACGACTTCATAAGGCCCCTGGGGTGGAGTTCTTGAATGTTAGAAATGATTTTTTAACAAATACATAAAAGCAACTATACAATCGAATATACTCAATTAGAACATTGGAATGTTGGGAGCCCCATTGAAAACAATGGAGCCCTCCAGGCTTCCAATGGCCGGTAGAAGCCCGGAGCATCAACATTCCGATGTTTGCTCAAAGCAACAGCTGAGAACAAAGGGCTCACGGAGCCCGAGGGGAGTTCAACCCCCTCGGGCTGTGTGAGGCCTTTGTTTTACAAATTAGAAAATTTTTCCCTCTAGGGGCAGAATGTTCTAATAACCTTAGAGCCCTCCGTACCGGGCTCTACCAGCCATTAAAGGCCCGCTCCCTTGTTAAAGGCTCTCACCTTTGGTTAAAGTCTTTAACAATGGAGCGGGTCTTTACAAGGCTATTTTAAAAAGCTTGTAGTAATTTAAAAAAGAATATGATTATATTTAAAGTTTTCTCCCATTTTCACAGGACATTTGTGGTGTGATTTCCATGCCAAATCCTTTAGTGGCTCAGCTGCTGCAGCGGATCAGCTGCTTCTGTGGCTCCCAGGGCCATAGCAGACCCATGCCTCAGCTCTACCTCTGAATCTGTTCCCTGTCCACCTCTATTAGAAGAGAGGGAAGGAGCTGGCACAACCAAAGGTACTATCCGGAACGTGCATGAAATCACAATGTACGAGGGGGTGTAGCTGCAAAGAATTTTTCTAACAAACTAGAATGTTCTCACTCCTATCAGGGGTTTGTAGAGTGTTCGGCATCTGGGTTTTATGTTAAAATTAGTGCTTTCTGACCACTAATGTTTTTGTGACAAAATGGCAACATCCATTCAGCCGGAAAGTCAAGACAACAATTGTTTTATGTTAAAGGGCGAGAAAACAGCACATCCTTTTTTAGTACCAATTACCACGTTATAGAAAACAGGAACAATCTGCAGCAAAGAACAATGCTAGGGCGTAAATGTAGGAAAGGCAAGAAACTCTCTGTAGTACAGCTGTTCCAATAATAGGGTTATTCAGAAGCCTATGTTCATGTAAAAGTTTACACACCACTGGCTGAGACACAAAGGTAACCCAGATCTGGGGTGAATTGATCCTGCACTCCGCACAAATATTCAGAACCGACATCAGCTACCCTATTAGGTGGGGGCGAGCTACTATGTCCACTCTGGTGCTGGTTAGGCACTACACCCTCAAACATCAACAAAATCCCAGACTATCAGGCTGTCACACCATCTAAGCACTTCAAGGGGCTGAATGCCCAAAGTATCTACAAGATCGTTTCTCTAGGTATAAGCCAAGTAGAAACCTAGGATCCAGCTCTTTGAGCTTTGTTAACACTCCTAGATCTAACAAAGCAAGCCTGGGGGGGCTTTCTCCATATGTGCAGGTAAATGGCGGAACCTACTCCCTGTCTCGCTGTGAGGTCAATCCTCCCGATGCAATTTAGGAAGCAGCTGAAAACATGGCTGTTTACAAAAGTAGGAGACTAGGCTGCAGCAAGTACCAGGTTCGGGCCTAACCACTTATCAGTGTTCTGTTCCGCCCTCTTTTTCTTTCTTTTTTTCTCTTTTCTTCAGCGCTACGACACCCTTGCGTATGGGGCAATTTATCAAATTAATTTCATTCATTCAATGCAGCTTTCTGACAGAAAAAGGCAAAATATAGATCTCGTAGTGTGATAAATAGAAAAACATCTCAAAATGTAAGTATGCTAATGGTAAGTTTTGGTCTCTTCATAAGATATCAACACGTTTGAAAACAAACCTGAGAAATTCACTAAAAACAGCCAAGTTAAGTTGGACGATCTAATCTCATATGATAGACAAGTCTGCACGTAATCCATGGCTGAAACATGTTAAGAAGCAGTGTGAGTTGCTGAAAATGGGGGAACTATGAAACACCCCAGCAGAAGCTGCTAAAGGTGCTACTCAGAAACGGGGAAAAACATACTGGGAAAATGTTATGCTACGGATCTGGTCTGACCATAATGATGGGAGTCCAACAGGGCAGTTCTTGAGCCATAAATGCTCACCCATCTTTGAACCATATATGGATATAATCTATTTTCCTGAAACAAAACGTTTGTATGTTCAGTTTAGAAGTGCCACATTACCCCGAAGATCGTTCACATCCAAATGGGATAAATCAGGCTGTTCCCCACTGCGTCGCCCTTAGCCCACAGGCAAAAGAAACAGAAGATCACTTTTTGTTATTCTGCCCAAGACCCAGACTGACGCGAAAGAAATGGATAAATTACAGTGTGCAAGCTAGACGGTGTAAGGCACTATTGGGGGCCATTAAGAATTCTGAAAAGTGATCTGAAGGAAACAATAGTTTTTAGGTCTCGCCTGAGCCAGAGCGCATGCGCTGCTCTGCGAGGCTTCTAGTGAGGGCTTTAAACTCGGAGCACAATCTCGTGCGTGTGCTTTTTTTTTTGCTTTCTCGCTATTGGCCTTTGCGTGCGTCATTCTAAGAAAGACAGCACGCAATTGGCCAAAGGCGGGTGCATGTCCCGCCTTCTCTCTCCCCTGACCTAGGGAGCTCAGGAGCGAGCAGCAGCGCAGCCGGGTGCCAGCTGCATACCTCACATTCCTTTCGCAGTCGCGTGGCCGCGCTTGTTCTTACACTTGAAGCAAATGACTCAAAAAGCCCTGGCTGCAGGGGCGTACAGAATACCAGTCTTGAAAGAGAAATTCTCTACACGACCAGAAACTACAACCCCTTCTCTGCCAACACGTTGACACGTCAGCAGCATTTACAGCAATACTTATCAGAATTTGCGTTTCCTGTTTAAATTCTGTGAGCGTTTGCATAGTGGCACCATGGTATGTGTGGGCTGGTGCTACATGTCGTGTACCTCGATAAAGCTGCATCTCTCGAGTTGGTCTATTTTTGCAAAGCCCACGAGAACGAGGCTGCAAAGATGCCGTGATTCTCCCGTGAGGTGCTAAGTGCACACAGCGACAACCCCACACCAGGCCCACGCGTCCCCGAGGTGACCCGGTACGTATCTCTGGTCTGCGCACTCTAGCAACATTTTAACGTGAGCAGTAAACCCACAACACTTCTTCACTAATTACAGGCCTCATCAGCTGAAGCCTGTTTTAATTGTAAGAAATCCCAAGTGGGGCGTTGAAAGCTACATCGCGTCTAGTTAACACCTTTTATTTTATTATTCCTTAAAAACCATTCCTGCTAAGGATTCATTGGCTTGTGCTTCTGTCTTCCAATAGTTCCTTCGTTTACATTTTTAGGTATCGCTTAACACAACATACGTTTGCATGGCCGATTTTTTAAAACATTTTTTTTTTTTACAAATTCTTTAAAATGAACATAGAGGGGGCTTTGGATCCGCCCTCCCTCTCACCTCATGCTATTGGCCGTTTCATATATCATTCAGCCCCCTATGAAGTGCCTGCATTGCTTAGCATGAGGAACTATTTCACATCCCAAAAGAACACTGAATCATCACACATTACATTCTCATTGCATACAATAGCACATCTTTCCTAATTTGCCTTTCACTGCAGCAGACATTTTGTTTCAAATGTTAAAGACGGGAATCATGTGTGTATTTTTCTCCATCAGTCATCTCATGTTAATGTTATGTTAATTTCCCATTATTTTTTCTCTATTTGAATTTTCCCGCTGTTTTCTCCAACTGTATTTTATACTTTTTTTCTTCCTTGTCTATGGTGATTCTCACGCAACTCCTGGTGTGCAATAATGCGGTTTTCATGTGTTACCATATTAAAAGCTGGATCTACTGCCTCTAGAAATGCTTGTTATTTAAGCTATCTCCTTTCTGTGTTCCAATGCATACATTTCATGGTTTAAAAGCACGAGTCTCATAAACACAAGAATGAATGGTGGACACCTCTGCCCTATAGATATTTTACTTCTTGCATGTGTATGTGATGGTAACTGACTTCAAGGGAGTGCGCCCTCTGTGGTAGGATGGAAGCATAGCTCTCTACCTAAAAAACAGATTAATACATTACTAAAATCTAGAATATTTCTGCTACATTTACACGGAAGAGTTTCATTGAGCTTTTACTTGGGTAGAAAAATATCGGGAGCAGTAATGGAGGCAACTACAGCTATCTGTTACAAAACGTTAGAATGAAGTGTTAAGCAGTAAGACTAACATTCAATGTAAATTCAAATAAATACATGTCAAAATAATATTAGTTTACAATTTGGTGAATTAAAAAAAAGAATGGCGTGTGAAGCGGACTCTGCAGAAGCGCATAGGTTTATGTTTATATCTTGAGCTATAGAGTTTTGAATTGTGCTTATAGAGGCATTCCATGCAATGTCATATCTCCAGCAACAGTATGTGGCTGTAGGGCCTGGTTATAACTCTGTGCCTTTTGAAAACCACAAAATTAGATTTTAGAAGTAAAATATGTCAGTTTTTAGAAATTACTTTATGAATGTTACTTGCTCTTATACATGGCTTTATTTGAAACATAAACCACTCATGCTGCGGCCTCTATATTACACTTAATTATATTAATGTGGTGGCGCAAGAGAACTTCTTGGGCACGTGGCCCTTTTGTAACATACTTCAATCAAACCTGGCCTCGAATCTCAAAAGGCTAAAACGTGAACCCTAGCGCACAGGCCAATGACAAGCATTTAGGACAATGTTTCTCCTGTTTGACTGTTCATTGGTTGCCCGTGAAGGCCCGTATCTGATTGGGTAGCATATCTCAGAGATGAGATTCGTATCTTACTTCCCTAGCTGAGAGCATCCGCTGGTTATACCAAGTAGCATGCCTCCATTCAGCTCTAGTGGTACATTCTCAGTTGCCGCACTTTAGCGCTTTCTGTAGTGATGTACAAATAACACATTCATACATGCAGGCGCAATCCGCCTAAGCTGCTGAATGCCGGGGTCGACAAATAAGACAGCCTAGCCTTGGTTCCACCTCAAATCTACTTCTTACACCACCCTACTCGTCCTGTCCTTTTATCTCATTCTTGTGGGTTCTTTTTCATCCCTGCTTTGTCCCTTTGCCGCTGTTTTCCTGCCTTTCTCCCGTTCTTTTTCTTATTCTCTTCCTTTCTTTCTCTTCTTGTGGGTCAAAGTATGGTGATGAAAAATAAGTTCTGTTCCCAGAAATGAGTGGTGGTGCAAGGCCTTGCAAACACCAGATCAAATTAAACACTGCTCGGTCTACATCTGCCTCATCCTTTTTCAGTAGTTTGCTGGACGGTGCTGTGTAGTGTGAATGTCTAGTAACCGAAACAGCGGAGGCTTCCCGGCCCTGGCTGTCAAGGTACGTGTGTTCTCCTTCCTTGTAAATGATGCTGGACCCTGGGAATCTAAGGACCATCTGTGCTTGAAAGTGCTGGGCCAGCTTTTCGAGCTCTGCCAATAGCCACGTTGGCCGCATGAAAAACAAGCATTGGCATAGCCAACAGGTCTCGCATTTGGGACCTTATAAGTGTTTAGCCATGCAACAGTTGATGTTGTTGCACCAAGGATATTGTGCTGCATAACTAAATACTTATAAGGTCCCAAAAGCGAGACCTATTGGCTGAGCCAATGCTTGTTCCTGTAGCAGGTTACTTGCAGTGGGCCTGGAACACCAGATCGAAAGGGCTGCCCGCAGGGAATCTCTAACTTTCATGACTAGAGAAGGTGCAAACTCTACAACTGCACACAACATCATATCTGGGTACTAGAGGGCTACAATGAAAGATTGTGGAGCACATTAGGCCTGGTATTATAGAATAATTGCCATCAGGAGACAAAACTCCAATAAGTGTCCACTGCTGCTATACTTAAGTCTTTAAATTTGGGGGATATTGGGTGTTACTTGACAATTGTAGGTTAGCCTGAAGCAGTGTATGTACTTTAATGGGGGGAACAACATTTACAACGCAACTTTTACAACGCACTACACTTACAACGCATTTTTTACAACGCAACATCCATTACAACGCATTCCATTACATAGCATGACACTACAACGCATTTTTAAAAACTACCTTTACAACGCATTCCATTACATCGCATACTACCTTTACAACGCATACCATTACAACGCATAATATTACACTACACTATCCAACACTTACCCTACTGTTGCACCCCCTGGAGTTAGAATAGTAATTTTTACCCCTATACTATCCAACACTTTCCCTACTGTTGCACCCCCTGGAGTTAGAATAGTAATTTTTACCCCTATACTATCCAACACTTACCCTACTGTTGCACCCCCTGGAGTTAGAATAGTAATTTTTACCCCTATACTATCCAACACTTACCCTACTGTTGCACCCCCTGGAGTTAGAATAGTAATTTTTACCCCTATACTATCCAACACTTACCCTACTGTTGCACCCCCTGGAGTTAGAATAGTAATTTTTACCCCTATACTATCCAACACTTACCCTACTGTTGCACCCCCTGGAGTTAGAATAGTAATTTTTACCCCTATACTATCCAACACTTACCCTACTGTTGCACCCCCTGGAGTTAGAAAAGTAATTTTTACCCCTATACTATCTAATACTTACCTTAAATGCAATTTAATATTATGCGTTGTAATGGTATGCGTTGTAAAGGTAGTATGCGATGTAATGGAATGCGTTGTAAAGGTAGTTTTTAAAAATGCGTTGTAGTGTCATGCTATGTAATGGAATGCGTTGTAATGGATGTTGCGTTGTAAAAAATGCGTTGTAAGTGCATGCGTTGTAAAAGTGTGCGTTGTAACGACATACATCCCTTTAATGGCCATTCTGGATTTAATTATTGATATGTATTGTACATTTGGATGTACTGTCTGTATTTTTATTTGATTTTAACTGATCTCTCAAGACTAAAGTGACACTGGTATGACTTCAGGGCCCGAAAAACTCCTGCTGGCCTGGATTTTCCAGACAGCAGGATGGACCGTTTTAGCTCATCCTAGGTTTTTTGAGGTTTTTGCTGCTAATGGTTTTATCCGTCCAAGCAAGATAATGTTATGGTATTCTTAGGTTGTCACTTGTTGTCTATATTTGTGTCATTGTTTTATTTATTTATTTTAAGAGTTTTATATAGCGCTGGCTAGACCTGTAGGTATCAGAGCGTTTTACATAAGGATCAACAATGTTACAACAATGATAACAATTACACGTTACATCAAATGTATGCAACACTTTAAAGAGCGAAAGGGAGAGACAAAATTGAGCGGAAAGGGGTGTGGGGGAGTGAGAAGGGAGAGGAAGTAGAGGTATGAGAGACGAAGGTAAAGTCTGCCCAATGACCGACTAGGTAGGTGACGGCCGAGGAGGGAATCCACAGCCAATTACCCCTATAGCTCTCAAGGTAGCTCCATCAGGCATCGGATAGATAGATAGATAGATAGAAGACAAGGAAAAAGCAGAGTTACAGAAAACGATGAGGGGGGAATGGGCGAGACAGGGAGACAGGGAGAAAACTGTGTCCAAAGTCCGGCTGGGCAGGTGACGGTCAAGGGGATGAACCAAGGCCGTTCTCCTCAATAGCTGAACAGAGCAGTTCCACCGGGCGTCGGACATAATGCTCAGACTCCGCTGTTAGGATAGGCATCGTCAGATAGACAGATCGATAGGAGATCATGAAAAAGCAGAGTTTCAGAGAAACAATGAGGGGGGAATGGGCAAGACAGGGAGAAACTGTGCCCAAAGTTCGGCTGGGTATGTGACGGTCAAGGGGATGAACCAAGGCCGATCTCCTCAATAGCTGAACAGAACAGCTCCACCGGGCGTCGGACATAATGCTCGGACTCCACTGTCACGATAGTGATCAGGTGTACTCAGAGATTGTCAGATTAGCGAGGGGGGGATGAGTGAGAAGCCATGGTCCGAATGAAATCCAGACGCCATCTTGAGGTCAGGCACCGTGCTGGTAGGGTTATGTAAGGAAAAGTTCAGCTCGGGGAAAGAAAGTCACCACTTGCGGGCATGTAAGGGTCAGGCACCCATCAGCCTCAGCTGCGAGTAAATAGTGGCCCCAGGGACTTAGCCTGGGGCTTAGACGGAAGCCCAAGATATACGCGGGCATCCAGCACTATGGGGAGGCTGGAGGAGCTTCTCTCTTTGCTGCAGTCCTGTGGAGCGAGAAGGGGGTGGATGGAGGCCAATTTGGTGGTAGTCGATTGCAGGTAGGTCCGCCATATTAAGGTCAGGCATCTGAGGCAGGACGGAGGTCTTTTGTATATATTAATACGTGTAATTGTAATATGCATTTTATTTGCATATTGCACTTTTATGGTCATTTGACTGAAATAAAGTTTATTATTATTAAAACTGAGAAATTCACACAAAAATGCCACGTTTAGTCAAGATATGGTTACTATAAAAGAAAACCCCGAACAACCACTGTTGGGCAGTTATACTCAGCTGAGTATACCATAATTCGTGCCTCTGCCATACAAACCATAACCCGCACCTCAAATTCAGTTTTTTTAAAACACGCATTAATGTCTTATGAGAAAAAAAAGTAAGACTTACTATTAACAAAGTTGAATTTTTCAGTCAATTTTGGGGGATTTATTGTGTTATTCTCAAGCGTGTCCGGTTAAAAGTGGTCACGTCCTCACATGTGGAATTGAGGACAGGACTGCTCATGTGCGCACTAATTTTCGGTCACAGGTCAGAAATTGGGAGATTTTGGTTATTATAACAAGGACGTGCTGGCATCAGGTAAGTGTTCATGTATCGTTTTTGAGCTTGATCTGCTGTATTTTAATCTTGGTTATGTTCTCTGGCTATCTCTGTGCTACCGTGGACCAGCATAGATCTAATTGGCAGTAATGTGTTTCCTCCTCATCTTCAAGGAGCCTCTCGCCTGCAAGGAAAAGGAACAGAGCTAACTCTTGTGGAGAAGGCAGAGTCAAAAGAATTCTTTAATGGAGACCTTGTAATTATTGGCTAAAGAGGATAAAGCACAAAATAGCCCCACAAATGAATCTAAAGTATGTGACAAGGTTATTCTAGAGACACTAGAGAAGAAGGTGAAGCATTTCCTAAACATAAAAGAGGAAAGAATTTGGGAAGGAGTTATAATCTCCCATATTAGACTCAACATTGGTTTTGAGCCTGAGGGACAAGAAGTCTCCATCACAGAGCACTGATGAACAGGAACAAGATCCACTGTGAATGCTTTTGTTGGACAAAAGACGGAATATGTGGGAGTCGGACAAAATTACTTTTGGGGGGGGGGGGGGGGTCTGGAATTGTGCCATGCTTTAAGGCACTTGTATGCTTAGTATGAAATAACAAGGGTGTTGTCTCAACTTGCTTGATAGGTTTTTTATCTAAAAGATAAAAGGGTAAGCTTTGGTATTTCTCATAACCGCAGATTCGTAGGAGTAAAAAGGATTTGGAGGTAACGGCCAGATTACTTACCAGTAACCCTCATTACTCATAGTCCTCCCAGTACTCATTGTGGCCTTTAACCTTGATGCTTGGTATTTCCAGGAGCTGCTGAGAAGCCAAGCCCTACTCATACCTGATGAGTGAGGTGAGGGCAAGGTTTACTAGCATTCTTATGTGTTATTTTCCTATTCCAGGAGAGGTGGGATCCACCTCATAATTTTAGTCACTGGTACCTACAGGAAGAACGAAGAGTAATGAAGATTACCAGTAAGTAATCGGGCCATTTCCAACCTTCCACCGACCCACCTTTAGCTGCCCACCGCCTTTAACTGTGCGTAGTGGGGTTTGGCCAACCTGCAGTGCCCCACCCTCATTATGCACCGCCTTTCGTATAATTCAGTTCAATTGTAGTTAAAATGGTAAATACTTTTTTTTATTAAACCAGCCTCCACCCCCAATGGATCTGCTCCAAACCGGACATGCCGAAATGTAGTCATTTACACTATTTGATTGGAAATTTTTGTAGCGATCTGTCTTTTCAATGGAAAGTCAGTCTTAACCATAGATACAATTATTTAACTGACAATGCAATATTAAATATATATGCTTTATACATATACACACACACATATATATATATATATATGTACACATACACACACATATATATCACACACACACACACACACACATACATACATACACACACACACACACATATATATATATATCACACACACACACACACAGGTAAGTGGCACAGAATTCTTGATACACATAAGGTTAGAATAAATGGTAAACAAACACCTTATTTAATAAAGAAGGTGTGTGCATCAGGCAGTCGAATATCTGCTACACATCCGGTTTCTACTCAAACAAGGCCACTTTCCTAGCTGTCAAACAGTCTGTTGAATAATGTCTGCTGATGCCGGTGCTTGTGTGCAGGGCTGCCGTCAGACGCCGGGCAAATGAAAGCAAATGCAGCAAGAATTTCCATTACATGACTTGTGGGGAATTTCCACCAACTTTTTCACAAGTGCTGCCCATAAAATATCCCTCTCGATCTCAGTCCAGATTGTGTGAGAAAGTATTGTTCATTTTGTACGCGTCTGGTTTCTTTCTTCCTCATAAAAAGCATTACGTCAAATTAAACTTCCACCGGAAGTTTTAAGCCTAACCCGAGACGCCCATCTTGTCTACATTTAAATATCTGGTAGTTCTCTCTTTGGAAGGTACACCCACCAGGGAGGAAAACGGGCAAAGACAAAAACAAAGAGATACTGAGAGGAGCTGTCGGTAAAAATAAAACTAGAACTTTTCTTGCCCTTGCCCAGAAAGAGGTCTGCTTAACCCTCTACTCCCGAGCTCGGAAAAGCATCGGATGCATTAATATTTTTCAGAAAGTACAGAAAACACTCCCCCTTATTGTAATACTTAAGTGCTGCTATATAATAATATACTTGGACTGTCTAAAAGTGTTTTAAGGCGATCATTAGGCGGCATGTAGGCACTACATAAAACACCTATACAAGCAGACCGGCATAGGTCGCAACTCTATGAGAAAATCCTCCTCACTTCACCTTCAACTTTCTCTAGTGAGGTGACACCTACGAGGGCGCACATTTGAGGGGGCACATTTGAGGGAGGGGGGCAGTAGGAGCTGAGAGAACGGTAAGGTGTTGGTAGGGCGGGTGGGCAGTAGTGGGGACTATTACGCACGTCAGGCGAGTGAGTCTTGGTCATGAGAGAGTGGAGTGTGTGACGAGGGTGGTGGAGTTGCTTATGTGAGGAGTGAGTGACAGCTGTTGAGTTGGTACTGGGCAGTGGCTGAATGTAGGACATCTTGTTGAGGAGGAATGAAGAGTCAATGGCTTAGAGAGTGGTGGTTGGTGGTCGCACATTTCAAGGTTGGTGCCTTGTGAATTGGACCAGATGTGGTGGGCACGGATGCCATGGTCAGTTAAGTTCACTAGAGCCAATGGGGAGAAGCTAAGTGGGCAGGGAGCTAGGGCCCTGACAAAGAGTTGCTTGGCTGTGCTGGGGGGCTGTTCGCAGGAAGTGCAATCAAGGGGGATGGGTGACCTGCTAGCGGTGGAATGCCAGTGGATAGGGCAGCAGTTGAACAACTGGTGGGCAGCGGACGTGGGCGACAGATGGCTGTGAGGGAATTTATAAAAAGCAATAGTAGGAGGGGTGAACAGATGGCAGCTGATCGATAGTATAGTGGTGGGCATGTACTGTTAACAGTCACGGTTAGTAAGGTACACAACAGACCATTTGTGGTGCGGAAAGTCACCGAGGAATGGTAGGTGGGTAGTTTGAAGGTAGGGGTCCCATATCTACAAACTCTTCTACACCACTATTGACGACCCTAAATGTTTCAATTTGACACAAATAGCTGGTTTATGATTAAAATATTTTGAAACATCAAATTGGGGCTAATCAATGAGCTCTTACCTTTCACCTAGGCATATGTATTTAAAGTTGTGTGTAGTGCCACATACCAAAGGAAGTCTTAGTGCGTTTAGGGAGGGAATTAAAAGGAGGAGGCAAGAATTCTACACTAGGGTAATGGTTTTCAAATTGTTTCAATGATTTTCCCTCACACCCACACAAAATTATTTCATCAGCACTCAGCACCCCGAATGACAAACCTATTTCTCGCAATTATTGTATAAGATGTACATTATTGTAATAATGCAAACGAATCTTGGTGGGGATTAAGGACTCACCCTGTAACATATATGGACACAACTAAGGCTTTTCAATCTATATGCAGTATGAAACATAGAAACCAAGCAAATATTTCAAGTGAGAATGTGGGGTCGAGGGACACTAGTAATCAAAGAGCAATGTTCAGTGTTACTTGTTTCTTATCCGTTTCAATATTAATATGAGAAATAAAAAATATGTATTGTATGGAAAGGAGTCTAAGTATTTGAGGGGCTTTAAAGAATCTCCAAGGAATGATGCTAAAATGTAATATTAATTCCTGCTTGTCATTTTTTTCATATCATACAGACCTGCCAATTCGCCCCGTGTCATGTATAACACCACCTACATCTAATCCTGACATTTTAGCCAAAGGCATTTTGTGCTGGGATATTGTGATCATAGTTAGAAGGGTGAAAGTGAAACTACAAGTCCCAACATGCTAAGTCCTAAAATGCAAAGACTGACTCAGTGTGCTGCACTTTGAAGCTATGAACTCATTTAACATCTCAAACACAGAAGTGCTGTCCAGTCATCCTCTAAAAGGCAGACTCACATACATGACTGCCAACAAACTCTCAAGCAGAATGTCTCCCTACAAAAGGTTCTTATTTCAGTCATCAGAAGAGAGGTGCCTGCATTATCTAAAGGCCTTTGGCACCTGCTCTCAGCCAGGACAAGACTGACAAAAGTACAGAGTCGAGTGATGCAGAAAGCAGTGGCCTAGACTTGGGTGGTGTAGAGTGCAATGGTGAAGAGTGAAGTGGGGTAGAGTAGAGTGGCGTAAAGGGCCACGGATGGGCGGTTATGGAACGCCTTAATCTTGCTCTGTTTACTTTCTCTAAACACTATAGTTCTGTTCTTCAGCCTGAAGCTTGTCTATGCTCTTAGGGGTCAGAATCTGTGCCCCTCTTGCCCCCACGCCACCCTCCAAACACAGCAGGAAACAAAACTGGTGCTGGGAAAATCTTCATACTGGGGGTCCTGCCATCATTTTTAGGTCACTGAAGTCATATGGATTGTGAAAAATCCATCCAAGCATTACACAAAGAGCAAGCGTAGTGAATGAGCCACGCCCCTTCAGCAGGAAAGAGGTATGGGTGTGGTGTGTAGCCAACGGTGCATTTTGGAGCACGCTGTCACAAACATTTTGCTAAAGCATGCTGTGGAAGAGCACTGCAATTTACAGATGCACATTTTCTACTGAAATGGCCCCAAAATGACCACTAGCAAGCAGCGTTACCGAGGACACAGCATGGTGCACAAATGATGTCTGAAAAAAAGGGGTTCAGTGATGCTTTGTCATTTGTAAATAACCAAGGAAAGTGCCGTGATTGTTTTAATCCTAATAAAATATTTGTTTCTATCGCACTTCAGCAAGTGCTCCATTTCTGCTTTCCTAACTGCTGATATACTCCATTGGTAGAGTTCAAATTTTGTTGCGTGTTAGAAAAAAGTCAACATCCGGCCCAGAGCCTTCCCTTTCACACTCAGCAAGATTGTCACACAGTTCACATTACAACATCCTCTCAGTTTAGACTCAGAGAAACAAAAGCAAACACCAATGCTCATGTTAAAAGAATAAGCAGAGATTTGTCAGAAGATGTAGCCTGACATTTGACGTCTGTATGTGAACTTCAGCATGGACATTTAGGGGTGCTGCAGTAGCACCAGCACCCCTACTTCCAGAGCCTATGGGTTAAATTGCACAGAAGCCCTTTCAGAAGATTGTTCACTAGAAGAAGAAATTCACATCATGTTTTTGTATCTGGATTGATAACGCAACCTAGATAATATATATACTTGCTTCTCTGGATCAGTCTCTTTCAGCCAATGACTTGAACCATCGTATATCGTATCTTAACTCAATCCAGAGACATATTTCTCACATACATACATTTGGGGGTCTCTGGGCCAGCCCTCTTTATCCATTGCTCTTCCCAACTTTCACTCACAATTTGCTTCCGCCCACCCTGGCACGCAGCGCGAGGCAAGGTGTCGGCTCACTTCAGCCATTACCTGTCTTGCACTGTAATTGCATACATGCCACCCCTCCCGATTCAGGCGGGAGACTACCATTTTCAAGGCTAGTCTCAAGCCCCCCGATTCCTGTATGCGAAAACCTGAATGCTCGGCAGACTTTTGCAGGCAGGGACTGGCCTTGTCTGACTCGGAGTATACACTAACTGAACTTGGGTGGCGAAGTGAGCTAAAGAACGATGATGGATTAAACCCAGATCTGTGACTGGGGTGAGTGTCAGCGCTCCATCCATCATCTCCTTGTGTTTGCTTTACACTACCAGAAACCTGCTCCTGCAGGTCAGTGCACAACATTTTTGTCACGCTCTCTCTGCCTGCCATAACACTTTCTCCATGCTCCTGACAGGTAAGGAAACAAGCATTTGCAATGCAATCAGTCTCGCATTTTTGAAAGTTGGAGCTATTGGAATTGTAAATAATGATTTTTACGTATGTATTTTTGTTTGAAGTGGAGTGGCGTAACAAGTAAAGTAGCAGACTCGGGAATTGGTGAAGTAAGTTCGAGTTTTGAGATCGATTAGCCGTATTGTGTGTGCGGATGGTGAAGCAGTATTAGAAAATACTGGCACATTAGTTTAGCTCTTGGTTTGTTGGGCCTTATGCCTGCTTAGCTAAACAGTTTAACAAATCTTCCCGAACGTACAGCATGTACATTTTTCTTATTATAAAAAGTGTTTTTTACGCACTTTGAATAGAAATGGCTTATTTCTGAAACAGGTTATTTAGGTTTTACTGCTGTTGCTATAGCAGCACCCGTTCCTGGATTACATGCCAGCAGTAGGCAGAAATTCATGAGCCCACATTAACAAACTTAATGTTGAAATAGGCGATTTCAAATAAAAATGTATGTTAAAAAATTATCCCCCGTGAATAGACATTGCCTGCACATATTCCAGTTGCTGCAATGTACACTGACACAGTTAAATGCTTCCCTTGAGTCCGAGTAAGGAGGGCGGGAGGAGGAGCATGAAGAGGAGACGGAAGGCACCTTTCTGTATTTGTAAATGAATAAGTGGGATTGGGAGATTAAGAGAACTGGAGGGGCAGGTGGTGGTGGGAGAGGTAGATAAATAGCAAATACGGGCAGACGTGGTGGTGGGAGGACAGCATGGGGAGATTAAAAGAACTGGACAGGCAGGAGGTGGTGGTGGTGGTGGTGGGCTGGGAGCAGAAGCTGAACAGCCAACAATTGTTCCTACACAACCTAAAAGAAGCAGGTCAAAGTAAATATTATCCCGGTGAATAGACAGTACCTGCGCATATTCTAGTTGCTGCAATGTACACCGACACAGTTAAATGCTCCCTCCACGTAAGAAGAGTGGGGGGAGGAGCATTACGAGGTGTAGGAAGGCGCCTCTCTGTATTTGTAAATGAATAAGTGGGACGGGGAGATTAAGAGAACTGGACGGGCGGGTGGTGGTGGCAGGAGGGCTGGAAGCAGTATATGAATAGCAAATACAGGCGGACATGGTGGTGAGATGAATGTGCTAGAAGATTAAGTGAACTGGATGGGTGGGAGCTAGAGTGGGCGCAAGCGAGTACCTGAGCATAAACAAGCTCAACTAAGAAAGTGTGCTCTGAAAGTAATAAATACCATAAGGAGTAATAGCACACTTAAGAGGGGCAGTTCTCATGGGAGGCTACAAATGTAGAAAATAAGGGACTACTGAGCATATTAACCAACAAAAAAGCAGCCATTTTTAAAGGCAGACGAAAGATCCAATGGTAAGCGTTGGGGTATTTAAAGCCCATAGACTGAATACCGCATGTCTCGAAGACAGCGCATGCGCTGCCTAGGCGAGACCTAAAAAAACTGTATATTTACATTCAGTCCCATATATAACAATAAACCCGATTGAGGTCTTAACGGAAGCCGATGGGAGAAATACATTCTCTCTAATTATTCTAAAAAAATCTCTTTCCTCTTCTAAAATGTTGGCATGTATGTAATTGGTATAGCATTTTGCTTACTCACATGTCCAAATCCTGCTAAGAAAGCACTGTTCAATGCCAGGGATTGTATTTGTTGTAGTCATTCTTGTATGCTTATGCTGTCTCAATTTAGTTCAAAGCAATTAGTAACTTTTCTTTGCACCAGTAAGAAACATAAGTTTCTGCGATGTCCATTAAAACTTTTTAAAAAAGGGTTTCTAAGGCACCACAAAATACACTTGTCTGCTAGTGATTAGTTCTACTCCTCAATTCAAATGATATGCGATGATTAATTTGTTTTAATTGCATCTTGTTTTTGCAAGTATAGGTCTGCCACGTTTAAGCACCTGTAAATTTTTATTTATTTTTGTAGCATGTTTCCAATTAAAAAAATAATCAAATAACCATCGCAAAAGCTTGCCATGACCACAATTATTGACTTGGACAATGGTTGTTTTGAATGGTTTTGTTGTAACTCTAGGTGCGGGGCTAATCCTTACATGGTCTCTAATCACTGATTAGGTCTCGCCCAGACAGCGCTTGCACTGACTCTTCGAGATCTGCTGTATCTGGACTATACTCTTTAAAAACTGCCCAACCTTCTAAATGGCTCCCTTTACTGTCCTTCCTAAATTGATTTTTTGTATTGGTTAATAAGCTCAGTATCCCCTTCTTTTCTACGTTTGTATCCTTCCATGAGGACTGCCCCGTTACATGTGCTGCTACACGTTATGTTATTTATTCATTTTGGGGCACTCTTTATTCCTTTGTGCTTCTTTAAGCTCAGGAACTGCACCCCACCCGTGCTTACTCCCTCTCCCTGGCTGCAGCTGACTCCTCATCCTCCCCCTTCACTCCCTGTCCCCGGCTGCAGCTGACTCCTCCTCCTCTCCCTTCACTCCCTCTCTTCGGCTCCAGCGGCCTCCTCCACCCAGCTGCATTTCAAACGCACTTTCTATAGCTGCTGCTGCCTGGTTTTGATGATACCAGCTTTCCTGCTGAGTAATCACTAAATAAGTACGAGTTTTCTTTGGATTTCCTGGGCTGCAGACATGGGTGACGAACGGGGAGAACGGGGCAGCTTTGTCAGTGCACCCTGGCTGACCTCGGCATGCTGCTCTCTGTAGAGAACTCAAAACGTTTTCTGGAAGCTTGGCCCGTCTCCCGTCGCTCACCGAGCTCCCCAATCTGCTCTAATTACTGGCAGCTTCTCACCTTACACAGCTCCAGATAAAGCGCCTCTATGCAGGGGCCTTTCAGGCACCGTAGGCGTGCAAAGGAGCACAGCGTGCACTACGCAAAATTTAATTTATTTGTTTGCCCATGTAAATAGTGGCTGGGTATTTCTTCCTGAGTTTTGCTTTTTTATTGTCTGGGCAGAAGGTATGGGAGGAGTGCGGGGTACTGCTCCCTCAGCCCTCCCAATCCCAGCTACCCCCCTCACTTCACACAATTCAGCAGCACAGCACTCCTCTGCAGAAAACCCGCACCGCACCTACTCCCCGAAAGAGCATGCCCAAAGCTCCGAACTAGATGTTTCTTAATTGTCACGAAATGCTGTTCGCCCCAGTACACTCCAGTTTATTTTAGTAGGAGCTAAACACCCAAGACGCGCCTGCAAAAAGAGAAAGAAAGTTGCTGAAATGCAGCTTTTGCCCCCCCACCGTCCCCCCTCCTCCATGTGCTGTCTCATTCACGTGCATTTAACCCCTCCCTTAGCCACCGTTATTGTTTAACGCAGTAAACCCTGGGTTCACCACTTCCTTGGCTGGCGTAGTAATACAGCGACAGGTATTTACTTGTACGTATTTCCAGCTTGTAATCAAAGAAACACAGCATTTGAGGAATTCTATAGTAAAATTCTTCCACACCTGTTGCTGGATGAACTTGAACACAGGGTCCAATACTGTTCTCGGTAAGCGCTGCTGCTCGGCCGCCCAGGTTGTTCCTGGGCTAAGTCTCTGGCGCCGCCGCGCTCTACCGCCTTGTGAGAAGGAGACAGGTTCACCCCGGCACTTACCTTCCGGGGGCCCCCGTATCCCCTGGTCTCGGGGAGCCCGGAGAGCCGACACCCGATGCCACAGGTCCGTCGAACGTATGACGGAAAGGATAACCGCCCCCCCTTGTCCTTCCCCTTCGCAGGGACGAATCAGCGACGTGGAGAGCGTGGTAGGAGGAGGGGCTAACCCCGGAAGCACAACGGACCAGACCGTAAAAAGAGACGAGGGACACAAGATCGAGGAGGAAGCGGTCGAAGGAGTAGGAGAGGAGCAAGGCGGAAGCAACGGAGAAGAAGGACGCGAGGACCGAGATCGAGTCGGGAGAAAGACCGAAGAGGCGGGAAAATCCGAAGAAGACGAGACGTGGTGCGAGGAGTGGTGGTGCCCACCGGAGGAGGCTGGAGAGCGGCCGCAACTCAGGGAGAGTTGCGGCGGAGCCTGTGAGTAATACGGAGCGAGGGCGCAAGAGGAGTGGGTGGAGGTTGGGACCGGGTATAGGAAGGGAGGGATTGGCTGACGAGAGGGAGCACTGTTTTGAGTAAAAGCCCGCAATTGTCTGCACTGTAATGATTAGTCAGCCCTAGGACTGCACTTTCCTGAAACCCCTTTCTCTCCCATGTTCTGTTGGTTGTGAGTTGCCTTAGGTTCATATACCCAAGTAAGGAAGATAGTACGAACCCTTTCCCGATCTATACCTTACTCCCTTCGTTTCCCCCCCCTTTTTTTTGTTTTACCTCTTCACCGTTCTTGCCCAAAATCACCTGTAAATACAAACACCCTCATAGGAAAGGAGGGCAGCACAATTCTCACGTGGTGTTGCGGTGAAGGGATACAACCTGGTACATGCCATATACGTTACTGACAGCCGTCTTTTCCTCTCTCCTATGAGCCTCCCTGGGACGAATGTGGGTCCGGATATACAACTAGAAGAAGAATCTCACAAAGTACTCGGAGCGGTCGGAAGGGGCGGAGAACCATCAGTCAAAGGACCAGTAACAGAAGAAGAACCACAAGGGGCCGTTGAGACATCCCTACCACCCTCGTGTGGCCCATTACCTGTCATTTCGAATAAAACGCGCAAAGCATCTCACTATATACAGCCTCCTCGTCTGATTATCCGACCCGCCCTCCCACACGCCTAGTGTAGCTGAAGATCCAACTCCCCCACTGTACCAGGGCCCCACCTACATCCATGTGCTGTCATTTCAGCATCACTAGACTGCATTATTGTACCATCTGCCTGCACCTTAATACGCATGGATTGTGCGGCATCCATAGTGTTTTAAAACAAGCATTTGCAATGCAATAGGTCTCGCATTTACGCGAGTTGGAGCTATTGACATTGCAAATGACAATGCCTTTTATTTTTGTTTTCTTTTTCAAAGCATAAATAAAAGGCATTGTGATTTACAATCCCAATAGCTTAAACTTGAGTAAATGTGAGACCTATTGCATTACAAATGCATGTTAAACGTGGAGGGGATGTGGCGTTGATGCTCTGGTGCCTCTGTCAGTTTTTAACCCAAACAAATCAGTATGTAAATCTCAGAGCCGAGGCCTGCGCTGACCCATTGTGAGAGATTGCGGGGCGAACTCAGCAGTATGGCACCCTGGAAGGGCTCTGGGCAGAACAGACAAAGCGATCCCACCCCTCAGGAAGCGTCGGAATATACAGAACTACAATACCCATACCCCTCCTCTGTCTATCCACAGACGGGAAACGAGTATCCGGAAGGGGACGGGATTAACCCCGGAAGTTCAATTCAACGACCACTGAAAGGAGAAGGGACGCCGTGGTCGCGGACCAAAAGCGAGAGAGCAGAAGGGAATCGGGAAGCACGGAAAGAAGAAGACGAACCCGGAACCAGGACGACGGAAGGAGAGGACGCGACGGACGAGACGCAGGAAGAAGAACGAGAGGACGCAGAGGCGGAGGAGCGGTGGTTTGAGGAGTGGTGGTGCCCGCCGGAGGATGCTGGGGAGCGGCCGCAACTCTGGAGAGTTGCGGCGGAGCCGGTGAGTGAAAGCATCCCACGGGCTTAAGGGTTGAGGGGCAGAGGTACTCTGTGGAAGGTGAAACGTGGAAGGGAACAGAGTAGTAGAGGATTGAGTGGAGGTGGGGGGGAACAGGAAAGAGGAGCTTTTTATACTCTCAGTATTAGTTGCACGGTCTTTAACCTATTCCGTATACCCTGGCTGTAACTTGTTAGGCACCCTGGACTTCATAGCCCCACTACCTTACGTATAGCACATGTACGGCTAGGAACAGGACCAGACGCAAAGTCACACGAGTCTTACTGGTTTTTTTCCATCCTCTGTTTTTTTTTCTTTAATACCCGTTCCCTTCACGACCTTTCAGCTGATAGACGTTGACCAAACACTTGGTGGTGTGGTGACGGTGATACTAAAAGTTGAGACCCAATTTAAAGATATAACTGACGGCTCCCTCTTTTTCCTCCTATGAGCCTTCGGGAAGACGGCAGTGACACGGACGAGGAAATACCGGGCACGTCAAGTTCTACACCCAGATCAGACTCGGCCGGAGTACTCACAGGAGGAGAATCGGAAGAGACGCTATCACCAAGGACTCTATTATCCCACAAACAAAATAAAACTCTTTCTCTCGGCAAATACATACAGCCTCCTCGCCTGTTTATTAAGCCTAGCCTCCCACACCCATGAACTGAATCCACAAAGAGAAGTTATAGAACTGCCCCTTCCCCACCCGCTGCCAAAAGCAGAGAGGAGGGAGGGGGCCGCATCTGAAAGCAAGGGGGCCCTAGACAGCTGGCCCTAGCCCTTGCTCGGGGGGATGAGGCTCTAACTGAAAACAGGATTCGGGTTCTGTCCTGCCTATTCAACGCTTTGTGTCCGCGCTGCACAGCTCTAAACCTCAAATGCCAGGACATCCGCTGCTCTCCAGGAGAAATGCTGGGGCTAGGGGGAATATAACACAATGGAAGTTCCAGCTCTTGGTGACGAACTGACGAATGAGGGGCGCTAGGGGATGGTGGGGCTCATAATCCTAGGGCAGCCCACGCTTACTGTGAGGAATTTTAAGGTGGGGGCTAAGGGCACCGAGAGCAGTAATAGGACACCAGCCTACGGGCGGAAGTTGTGGACTGACAATTGTGTGTGTGGGTTGGGGGTGTGTGGAGAGGAAATGAGGAGACACGATGCCAGAGAAGGTCATTGAAAATAAAAACAACAACCGGCTCAGTCCAGGGTGCCACGGTATGTTTGCGACGCTGCGCCACATCAAAGATAAAATAAATAAACGGAGCGCGGTGTCCCTAAAGCGGGCACCGCGCTCCGACTTAAAATAAATAAATAAATGGAGCGCAGTGTCACTAAAGCGAGCGCCGCACTCCGAATTAAAGTAAAAATAAATAAACGGAGTGCAGTGTCCCTAAAGCGGGAGCCGCGCTGAGCACGAATATACAACTAATAACAAGCTGTCACCGTTGCACGAATGAGATAAAAGTCCCCACCGACTAATTCAAGGAGACCGTGTAACGCCGCAAGGAAACGATCCAGGCGGGATGGGCGTGGCCAAAAGGAGACAGGGCGGTAACAAAGAAGCATCATTTTCAATCGGAGGCCAGCGTTTAGCATAAATGATGACGCCAGCCAATCAAAATGATGGGCGGGGCTTCGACTCCACTTCAGAAATCTTATCCATTACAAGACGCCTCTCAGAGAGAGGAGCACATGTGCGCTCCAACGCTAGGCGAGACCTAAAAAGCTGTAGCATACTTTTATATGCCTCCGCTGTTTGTTAGTACTGTTTCTTATCTCTTTTTTCTGTTTTTTTTTGTATTTAGCACTGTTTCTTATCTCTCTTTCCCATCTATCTCCCTTTCACTGCCTCCCCACCTGCCCCCTTCACTCTTCCTCTCGCTCCCTCCCACTCTCTCCTAACCTCGCCCTTCCCGTTTTAGAACCCATATATTTTCTTTATTATTTCTTAGGATCCCTGTCGATGGTTAATTACGACCTCATACATAAAGGCACATTTCATGTCTGTGGGGAGGGTATCGCCTAAAAAGGATACATTCATCCAATCTGTGCACCATAATAAGTAAACCCAACAAACAGATCATTAAGCACTCGCCCAGCCCCCTCTAAACACACTACCAGTGCCGAGGCTCACAAGGCATTATGCATTCCTAATCTGCCGGCTGCATGTCAGGAGACTCGCCATGGGGCTCGCACAAGACAAAAGAAAATAAATGATAGATTTATCCACTTTATGATGCTAGGTAATTATTTGTTAGGTTTCCTTATCATATAGGCTAGATCACGATGTTCTTCAAAATTTCTGAAAAAGGTCGAAAACTAATATTATAGGGCGCTATATTAAATATGTTAACGCTTAAACAACACTTAAGTTCAATTTTACACTGCGCATGCCCTGTATTTATAGAAAGCCTGTACGTTTTCATACCCAGACACTGTCGTCTAACAAGTTATAAGAAAACAAGAGCCGGTGGTACTGCACCGCTTCCTTACTTCTTGGATTTTCATGTATTGCTTATGATGCTGCTGGGATATATTTTACAAAAAAACATAACCAAGAAACATTGTTATATGCAACCCCAATAGCTCTAACTTTAACTAATGCGAGACTGATTGCATTGCAAATGCTTGTTATCCTATTGGAGGGCCAACATGGGGTCAGGTTATCTCCAAATAATAACATAGCTGTTCAGAATAAGCAATGGAGGTTGTGTAAACGCCAAACTGCCTGCTTCCTAGAACGAGTGCACTGTTGGAACACATACCATTCAAGTCAATTTCTAACTTTAGGTAAGCCCCCCGTGCTTCATTCTTTACATTTCAAACGTGTCACGCTTGTGAGCAGATTGACTAATTTCGATAAAACTCCTGTTTGCAGCAACATGCTACACGATGTGAGCGGCCAGTTGCAGTGAACTCGCGGGCTACATCTGCGGGAGTCTTCTCCAGAGGTAAGCCCTTACTGACAATGCGTTCAGTTTTTGCAATAGCGTGGACCACAATAGGGTAGAGACTTAATATCGTTAATTCTTGTTTGCAGTAACGAGCGATAAGAAGGAACAGGGGAGGCATGGAAGGGGGTGAGAGCGGCGGCTGGTCTTTCAGGTACGAGTACTAGCAGCCAGCATGTTGTCTAAAAGCCCTTTTTGAATTTAATTAGGAACCGAGTCTGAACAACATTAGTTGTTTTGTCTTGCAGAAACCCCGCATGGCACTGATCACAAGCTGCGTCGTATCCAGGCAGGGGACACATAGCATCGTTGCAGGTCTCCAACTAAAGATCTAGAATCAGGCGACGATAAGACGACTTCACACCATGTATTATTGTAGAGTTTAGGCAGTGAAGCCTTGCGCTTACGTTTAAAGGAGATAATATGGAGCAAGAATAACAGCAGTATTTTGTTTAATATTGTCCTAGATAAATCATCATTGCACGCAGGAATGGAGTCCAGTGCGGATCTAGATATTCAGAAGCCCTGATGAGAGTCCTAGTACCGTGAGGATTAGAATTCGAAACGTGTTGGTAATCTTTTCACAGAGGAACTCAAATCAAATATCCGCAAGTCTTGAGGGAGTTGAACTGTTTCCCCTATCTGTTAAATATTGTTCCCTTTGATTGTAAAAGACGACTTTGAAGTTCTGATGAATTACACAGTGTGAATACTAATTGTGAAATCGTGCAAAAGAAAGATTAGTTGCTTAAGGTGTTTGTTGTTACGAGTTTGTTTTCGGTTTCATTCTGTGTAATATTCAATGTGTATTATTTACTATGTGAATTAAGTTGTTGACTGTCCTTTTGAATATTGTATGTCATTCATTTTTATATGACGACACATCTTTCTCTATGAATTTTCAGAAAACAAATGAATTATTCAGAAAATAATACGGGTTAATAAAAACCTGATTTAAGAAAAGTTAAGTTTGTTGATCATTTCAGCTTTTAAAAAATATGCTGAAAGCAATTTGAAGGCTCGGGTAATCACTTTTCTCTTTCCAAATAATAACAAGCATTGGCAAAGCCAATAGGTCTTGCCTATGCAAGAGCTATTGGCTTTACCAATATGTTTTAGCCATGTTGTACAAAAGGGTGGCTGCTGTCCAGCATGGCTGAAAGTTAGGGGCATAGAGGAGAGTGGTGAGGAGTGTTGCAGAGTGGAATGGCGAAGAGTGGATGGAGTGGAGTAGCATTGAGTGTTGTGTATTGGAGTGACATAGAGGCATTGGGTGTTGTGTACTGGAGTGGCATAAAATTAAGTTGCTTAAAGTGGAGTTGCATTGAGTAGAATGGGCTGGTGTAGAGTGAATTGGCATAGTGTGTTGGAGAGAGTAGTGGTGTAGAGTGCAGCGGCATAGAATTCAATGGCATACAATCGTAGATTAGGGTGGTGCATAGTAGAGTCAATGGTGCAGAGTAGAGTGGCAGAGAGTGCAGTGGTGCAGAATGGAATGATACAGTGCATTGGCATAGTGTGCAGTAGTGCAGAGTAGAGTCCTGTAGAGTTCATTGGCGGACAGTGCAATGTTGCAGAGTAGTGTTGTACAGTGCAATGGTGAAAGGTGGCGTAAAGTGCTTTGGTGTAGAGTGCAGAGGGGTAGAGAGCCATAGAGAGCAGTGAGAGTACAGTGGTGCAGAGTAGAGTGCAGTTGCATAAAGTGCATTGGCATAGAGTAAAGTGACGTAGAGTGGAGCGGCGTGGAGTATAGTGAAGTACAGTACAGTGGCGGAGAATTCAGTGGAGTAGAGTAGGTTGTTTCAGAGTAGTGAAGTGGCGCACAGTCGAGTGCTGTAGAGTAGAGTGCAGAGGAGTACAGTGGCTTAGAGTGTAATGTTGTAAAGTTGTGTAGAGTGCAGTGATGCAAAGCAGAATGCAATGGCATAGAGTACAGTGTTGCAGAGGGGAGTAGAGTGGCATAAAGCGAAGTTCTGCAGAGTGTAGTGGAGTGACCTAGACTTGAGGGGTGTAGAGTGGAGTGGGGTAAAGTAGTGGCATACCGTGTAGTGGCATGGAGTACAGAGGGGCATAGAGTTGTGCAGAGTGGAGTAAAGTGCAGTGGCACAGAGTGCAGTGGTGTGGAGTGGTGCAGAGTAGAGTGGAGAGGCGTAAAGTGGAGTATGCATGGTGTGGTAGCACACTGTCATTACAGACAACACATCTTCAATTGAAATTACCATTACAAAAGCACAGACATAACTAATAAAACGATACAGCCTACAAACGATAATGTGTGGAAATGATATCACCTGGTGTATTGATTTGTTTTCATCATATTAAAGTATTTGTTTCCAACATACTTCAGAATTAGCAAAAAATGTGCTTCATTTGTGCCTAATTCTGATATATTCTGCAATACTTGCCTAGTTCATTCAAACGTTGTATGCTAGGGGGAAAAAAACTTTCCTACCCCCAGTATCCAGCAAGATTGTCACATAAATACTCTCACTTTGAAGTTGGGGAAAGAAAAGCAAACTTCAAGCTCTCTCAGAAGACAGAGCCTGGCATTTGACCTCTGTCTTTGAATGCACAGCAAATATGACAAGATAAGATTTAGAGGCCTGTTTACAGAAAGGAGCACTAGTGGAAAACTACAAAGAGAGGTAGTGTGAAAAGGCTTTGCTCCTTATCACTACCAATAACACACCACTACCAACAATATCATCCTCAATACCACAACCATCAACACTAAAGGAACCAACTCCACCACCAACAACAACATCCTCAATACCACCAACATCAACACTAAAGGAACCAATACAACAACCAATAATATCACACTGCCAATAACAGACCACCACAAATACCATCTTCCTCAATACCACCAATATTAATACTGAAGGAACCAATACCACCTTGGTGCGGGGGGTGCCGCGGCGCCGCTGTGCTCGTGACGAGCTCAGCTCGCCATGACTCACAGTGGAGCTGTGCTCATGACGAGCTCAGCTCGTCACGACCCCGCCCACTCATTAATTCTCCCGCACAGGCGGGGGGAATTAATCGCGCGTGGGCGGGTCACGGCAGTTATGACGAGCTCAGCTCGTCATGAGCACAGCTCCACTGTGACTCATGACGAGGTCAGCTCGTCATGAGCACTCAACGGGTTAATACCTTCAACATTAACACTAAAGGAACCAATCCCACTACCAATAATATCACACTGCCAATACCAGACTACCACAAATACCATCTTCCTCAATACCACAAATATTAATACTGAAGGAACCAATACCACAACCAATAATATCACCACTACCAATAACACACCACGACCACCAATACGATCATCCTCAATACCACCAATATCAATACTAAAGGAACCAATACCACCTTCGATAATATTACACTGTCAATAACACACCACCAATACCATCACCATTAATACCTTCAACATCAACACTAAAGGAACCAATCCCACTACCACCACCAATAATATCACACTGCCAATACCAGACCACCACAAATACCATCTTCCTCAATACCACCAAAATTAATACTGAAGGAACCAATACCACACCAATAATACCAACACTACCAATAACACACCACCAATAAATATCGTCACCTTCAATACCACCAACATCAACACTAAAGGAACAAATACCACTACCACCACCAATAATATCACACTGCCAATAACAAACCACCACCAATACCAATGGTCAGTGCCGGCTTTAGGGCAATGCGCCCGCACTGGGCGCTGGCCTGGAGGGGGGCGTTGACCTCAGGTGGGGGCGCTGTGTTTTAGCAATAAATCAACAAAGCAGCTGATGCAGAGTACCATGTGTGTCCAGATTTCAGGCAGCAATAAAAATATGAAGATAACTGTTGTGATTCATTTTCCTGCTAGAGAGATAGGGGTTTTGTCTAGTGGCAGATGTGGCTCACCACATGGTAGCGCAGAGGGTTAATATGCCTGCAGCAAAGAACACATCTATATTTTATATGGCTAACTGAGTGGATTAGTAAAGGCAGCGTTTTAAAACAAATGACATGTATGCGAGAAATAGGCTATGGAGAGATGAGGGGCCCTTTTGCCATGTGTTAGTGAGGGAATCTGAGGCGGCGGTAACGGGGGGGGGAGGAGGAGGGGCGCTAAAAAAAGATTGTCGCATCGGGGGCCAGCAGCGCTAAAGCCGGCACTGTCAATGCTGAAGGAAACAAAGCCACAACACAACTACCAAGCACTGGCAAAGCCAATATGCCTGGCTTTCACTTCCTATCGCCAGAAACATAATGCTGCAAACCAGTGTTTACATGCGAGTCACATTTAACAGTGATATAAAGTGAGCAGCACTTGCTCTTTTATATTTCTCCTGCGTGTGAAGTGTCGTACGCCCCTCCTTCCCCGTGCTTTGGTCTCGCCTGTGGGTGGAGTGGGTCGGCCCAAGGCTCAGAGGGTATATGTCTTGAAGCGAGTGGGTGAGATGGAGCCGTTCGCGGGGGGCGGGTCTAGATTGCGACAGTGAGTGTAAGAGGCACGGGGCAGAGGGTTCAAGTAAAGGAACAGGTGTGGAGCGGTGAAAAGGGATGCTGCCAGGGGGGCTTTCGGTAGATATAGAGGCATTTGGGGTGGGTAGCTGAACTCTAGCTGGGTAAAGGCCCTGTCGATAGAGGGGGACTCTCGTGGAGGGTAGCTGTGCCCGGTCGCTGGTGGTGGTTAGTGGCAGACCAGGTGAGCACCCCGGTGTGGTCTTGCTTGGGTAGGCTAGGCGCGCGCTTAGATGTAGTTTAGGCGCGGCCCCGGCGAGGGCTAGTGGCCCTCTTGCGACGACACCCTCTCGGCGGGCCTCTCTAGGGCTCCATACTCACCACCTCCAAGAGTTTGAGGGCGAAGCGTAGAGGCTGCAGGTGCTTCCACCACACAAAGGTGGGTCCGTCATCTTTCTTCTCGACGGTTTCCCCGTAGACAGGAACATTCCCTTCCGCCATGGCCTCCCGGTAACACGAACAGATCAACGAGAAACAACCCTAAACAAATCCGAAGGACCGCCACAAGGCACCCCCCTCAGCGCCTCGACGCCACCTCCAGCCCCCCCCCGCAGCGCTGTGCTCGAGGTCAACGCGCACGGAAGCAGGAGCGGGGCAAGCTTGCGAAACTCCGAAGCGAAAGTGAAAGCAGCAGCTCCCCGAGGTGCCCTGCCCAGGAAGGAGGAGCTGTCGCCGCCTAAGCTGCAGGGCGAGGGTAGAGTAAACACCCGAGCGCCACAAGATGCAGCTCCCCAGTGCGACGCCTCCCTCGGTCATAACAAACCACAATACGATCAAAACTAAGTCAACCACAATGCGCATTCGTCTTGATACCTGCAGAGGCTCGGCACTCTATTGTTGCCAGGAAATAATTCAATTTATTTATTATTATTTTATTTTCAGCGCATTTTTTAAATTGGCACCTCCACCCCCTTTTTGCGTTGTGTGACGCAAATCTCAAATATGCAAATATAGTGGTTTTGAAAGGATAAACCCTACCAGTAATACCAGCCTTACTAAAAGTCTTCTGCCAGCAGGCGGGACCTCCCTCTGAACTGTGTTGTGCTCGCTGCCTCTTTCCTGCCACTCTCGGCAGCGGGCGTTTCCTACAGATCTACTCAACGAAGGGAGTGCAGGTTCGCTCAGACCTTCACTTCACTCGGGATACATACTAGCAGAAATGATCACCCCTTTTCAAAGTTCGTCCATTTAAAAGACCAATCAGCCTTAAAAAGTGATGTAGCAAAGATTAGAACACTTGTAGAAAATTATGAACGAGGGGCGTTTATGTATGTATGTCCGTTGGCCTAGGGGATTTTTTTCTTCATCTTTCTCCCCCCTTAATAAAACACGTTTTATTGCTTGCTTCCCACGAGAGCAGTGTTTACTTTACAATAAATTCCTAAATTGTGGGCATCCCCCCAAACTATACACATGGTTCAGCCGGGATATTCTTATTCGCATTGTTTCTACTTCTGTTTTTAGAATAAAAAGTTACATTGAAGCATCGGCTGTTCCTATCGGTCTGTCTCTGCACTGCCGCTAACACAGGCGAGTAGGTAACTTGCACGCATTAGCACGTTAAAGCCTCACCCATCTATTTAAACCCCCCAAAGACACCTGTCTCCATCACGGTCTTCAATCGGCCTTAATACAAGGCACCAGCATGAATTCCCCTGCGGTTCACACCGCAGAGCGAGGACGGTCTCAAAACTATGGTGCGTTAAGTGTGGCGGCGGCTGCAGGCAGATGGAAAACCGGTTGAAAATGATGGCCCTAAGGGCACCTCATACTTTTTTCAAATTTGGTACATTTCTTCCCCACTGTCCAAAGCTCTCCTAAGAGCAGCTGAAGGGTGTGCAGTGTGCACACCTTAGAAGGCAGCTCCCTGCGTCTCAAATGGAAGGCTGCCTTTAATGTGGTAGCTTCTAGGCACTTCTGTACGAGGACTCGGTGTTACTAGAACAATATACAGAGTGGGGGCGCTTGCCATCTCCCCTGTACTATGTTCTTCCCTTCCAAAATGTGAAGTGCTCTGATACACTTCGGGGTCATGTTTGCGCTATACAAAACTTTATAAATAAAGATAAATGATTCGCCGTTGTGAAAACTCGAAGAGTCACACAAAGAACAAGTGTGGCAAATGCATTCAGCAGGAGAGAGGTACGGGTGTGGTATGTCGCTGGTGGTGCATCTTGAAGCACACCAGCATACATTTCTAAAGCATGGTCTGCAGTATATTTCCATCAAAATGACCACTTCATTTGCACAAACATATGGTTTTACTGCTAAAACTACATAACACACAAAGGATAATGTATGGAACTCAAGTTCCTGCAAATATTTCATTTGCGCATCACCAAACATATTGCTTTAATTTGGTCCTATCGAAATCTTTGTTTTAGTCACATTCAGAATTATAATAATGTGCTTCCTTAGGGCTTTCCTAACTGCTGATATACTTTGAATAATTTGTACAGTTCATTTATAGGTGTTTAATTTTTGGTGTGTGTTGGAAAAAAAGACCGCCCTTTCTTTCATGCTACCTGTACCACGAAACATACCGGGATAAGACCCTTTGACTATAACATCCAATAGGCCATTAGCGATGTTGCACATCGTTTTTAAGATTTGTAGTCCGGGGTGGCTCTTCCATTAGGGCGAAGGAGCGTCGCCCCACTGCTTTCTCGCAGTGCTATTTTAAATACCATTTTAAGTTTCTGCTTCTCGTGCTGCAAGAAAGCAGAAGCCTGGTTAGGGGCGGGCGAGAAGATATGCCTGGTGGGGCGGGTCGGGGAGGAGTGGCTTGCCCACTGTTGCAGCCCCCTGGGGCCGACCAAACCAGTCTTGCGCACTCTACATTTTCTATATGTAGGCTACATGCCTACATAATCACAACGCTGCCATTGGCTTAAGAGAGGGGAGGGAGGATGCATGCTTCCTATTCCAGGAAACGGGACCCGGCCAGGAGCAGAGGCGGCGAGGGACCCGTTAAGGTAAGCTGTATGCTTTTTAAAATATTTTTTTTTAACCCAGAGTCATGCGAGCCGCGACAGTTTGTAGTAAAAAAAAAAAAAAATTGTGAAAAGCATTACGTGGTCTCTGCCATTTCTTATTCACCCTGTCCAAAGCGGATTTGTTCCTAAGTGGAGCACATCCCTTTATCATACAATTAATTAACTATGATACAAAAGGACGAGGTTTGGGGCAAGACAAAATTGCACCTATCCTTAGTAAAATAATTTTTATTGGCTAAACAAGCAAGGTGCTATGGACCGGAGATCCAAAACCCCTAAATCTCCTAAGACAAAAACTGTCTCAATTAACTATAAACACAACACAATGGTCCAGCACTCAAGTTTCAGTCAAAGTACATAGGAAGTATTTAAATTCAAGTAAACATTTGTGAATCACATTTCATAAGAGCAAATAGCAGTTCAGCAGAGTTGTTTTCATCAAATTCTTTATTCAAAACTTCTTTCCAGCAAGATAAAAAGACCGTAGCCAACGCGTTTCATCCTCGCGGACTTCTTCGGGCTACAAATAGCATATATATTTACAAAATTATTACACAATATATACATCCTTTACAATACAAAAACATACCAAAATTGCAAATGAATCCCTATTACTTTAAAGTGCCAAATTCTCACAAGATCAAGACATTTTGATTTTTCACAGGCTTAGTATACATAAAGCCACTTTTTCCTCCAATAAGGATTTATACATTTTTTTAAATATTCTGCTAATTACAGTATTTTCTAATTAAAGTATATCCAGTTCGTGATCCAATTCCAATAAAAAATTACTATTTTTTAACTGGAGTCTTTATGAATTTGAAGTCCTGGTGGGCCAAGAGATAAGCATTTATAATATGCTATTTATGTGAGTTCATCCTAATCATATCCAGAAAGTTAGCATTTCTTACCAAAAGAAACTTTATTTTGCGGTCTGCGCTGAATTCATTCATAAATAGGATTTCCCCTTCTAAAATCTGATAAAATCTGAATGTATCTAATATAAGGGTTAAAAGAAACAAACATGACTTGTCTACAATACACCCAAAAATTAAGTCAACAATTATAATATAAACTAGATATAACCAACTATACCTGAAGATTCAAATGTCGTATATGGTGGCTATTATAAATTAGATTGTTGAGTTTCTCACAGTAGGGAGTTAGTCAGTGTCAACCATCCTCCGTTCTCATTCCTGACTTGCTATTTAGACAGAAAAGTTTAAAAGTATAACTAATAATATCCTTATATATTTTTTATTTATTTTTTATTTATTGTATTCTTCTGATTTTATTACATTTTCAATTATATGTGGATTATTATATTTGCCAATGCGGCCTATTTATTTTGAGTTTATGTATTAAGTCTGTAATTTTGCTCTTTCTGCATAAACAATATTTTTCATGTAGGCAAAGGTTCGAATTACCTAAAAGCCCTTTCATTTTAACAGGTACGTTTATTTCGCCCACTCTTTCATTTTAACAAGTAAGTTTATTTCGCCCACTCGAATTTTAACGATAGGAAAAGTTAATATCAAGACCATTTACGCAAAACGGTAGGGAAAGTTAATCTCGAACCCATCTATACAAAGCGACAAGTACCATTTTCACATAGTGCATGAAAAAGATATAGTCGTACAATTTAAAAAGCGCCATTCAGCGTGAAACCTTTTTCTTTTTTATTTTAACGAAGGGAAGAATTCAATACAAAAACCATTTACGAATAGTGACAAGCACCATTTGTTTATAGTGCATGTGGATTAACAAAGGGAAAATTCAACACAAGAACCATTTGCAAGTAATGACAAGCACCATTTATATATAGTGCATGCGGGTTATATATTCATTCCGTTTAGAAAGCGACGTTTAACAAAAAGCCATTTTCTTTTTAACAAATGGATAAATTCCACCCACTTAAATTGTGATGTCATAATATTGATGTATAGTCGACAAGCGCAAATTCACGTAATATACAGAGCGATAGAAATGCCTCTGTCCTGAATCGTATGGTTTTATCCCGCCTTGCCAATTTTGATACTTCTAATGTCATTTCGAAAGCATAAGTCACCCCAAAGCATTTTATAAAATGGGACATAGTGTTCGTGTCATCGGGACACAAAATCAAAAGAATAAAAAAAACAGAGTTCCCATAAGTTAAAAGATTCAGACCCAGAGAACTTTGGAACTTACTTTTAGAGTTCGGTCAGCCGGCACGCTAGCGTGGCGTCAGTCAAGTTTAACAAATTGAGGTTAAGAACACGGTTTAAATAGCCCGCCAAGCAGTGTCAAAACTCCAACACCTGTGTTTGTAAGCAAGAGGGGACTAATTTATATACTATTAGCAGTCGCCATCTTTGAATGGATGTCAAGAAGCTTGACGGTATATGCCAGTTATTCTTTTCTTTCACAATATAAATACTAGCACCATATTAATCCCCCATACATTTTCACAGTATAGTAATACACAAATTAATAGCCATACGCAAAATTGGCGCCATATTATAATAAAACATCAAAGCGGGACTGAATTTCATACTATTGGCAGTCGCCATCTTTGTAAAGAAGTCAAAAGACAAAGTAAACACAAGGAAACAAAACTTCTAAATCGAATTTATAAAAGGGTTATAATTTAATGGTGAGAGCCAATTGTTCTTTTCTACGCGGTATAGATATTTGTACCACGTTTGATCCACCAAACATTTTTATAGTATGGTAGTACACAATAAATTGACGACTATATGTGAAATCGGCCCCATATTGTGATGGGACACGAATAATTGAATATTATGTTAAAATACATGCCAGATTATGGGGTGTTACACAATAAATTGACGACTATACGTGAAATCGGCGCCATATTGTGATGGGACACGAATAATTGAATATTACGTTAGAAAACAAGCCAGATTGTGGGGTATGATTCAGTATATCGATTTTCCCATTACTGTGTTTTTATTTATTTTAAATCAATATTTCTTTTACTCATCGAGTTAAGACTTGGACCTTATGTTCCTTAAGAGAAATAAAGACCACACACAATCATGTCGGGCATTTTGAAATACCAGAGTTACATTTGAGCTCAATTATTCTCGAGATATAGACACCAAAAGGTTTATAAAAAGAGATACCTGAACCGGGACCTCAATCTGATTGTCACTGATAAAAGTACGGTCATAAAAATGTCTGTATAGAATGAACGTGAAGCGGCAGCCTGTTCGTTGTTAGTACAGTAATCCAGGCTACATGTTCCTACGTTAGGGAGGTTCTATATCCCATGATTAGGGACATCACAGTTGCCTAATAAGATCATTTACATGTAGTCTTACAGAAAATGGTGAAATTCAGTATTTATGTTTAGACCCAATACTGCTGTCCTCAAACGACATATCCAACCTGCCTCAGCTTTCCTTAAAGCTATTTCCCTATAACCATCTCTATCAGGTATTTTTATATGTTCCAAAGCGTGGAAACATATATCCATTTCTGATGGGTGGTGCTCATGTACATGCATGGCCACAGGATATCGATCATCCTTGTTTTTTATGGCCCTTACATGCTCTTGGATCCTGACTTTAAGGCTTCGGATACTACTGCCTATGTAGACTTTATTGCAGGCACATCCAAGTGCATAGACCGTGTATGTCGTATTACAATTAATAAATGTATTAATTGTGTATTCTCTTATGGTGTTATATTTGAATTTTGCCTTATTGCATCCAAATTTACAAATTATGCAAGATCAACAGACAAAAAATCCAGGCGGTTTGCAGGGCAGCCATGTTGTAGGTCTATTGTCTACTTTCTTAACATAACTAGGGCAAAGTACATAGCTAACAATAAAATACATAGTGATATTCATAAGAAACCAACTGCGTGTAATAGCATCCTACATCCGAAAGGGCGCACCCCAAGGCGACAATTAATGCCATACTGTTTGGGGAAATAAGGGCCCGCCATAATTGTAGCGAAGATAGGAACTTTCAAGCTGGTATCAAAAACATCAAACACAAGTTCAGAGACAGGGTATACACGAAACAATGATTGAATCAAGCTGAATCTAGGGCTACACAAATAGATCGTAAAACTACACTAATGCCCAGCCAAAGAAAACAAAACAAAAGAAAATTCTGAAGAAATTTTGTTTATAACAAAGTATAATGTGTATAGTGACCATGTATATAACATCTTGCGCAACAATTGGCATTTAATTGCTTCTGGACAGATGCCACTTGGCAGTATCTCTAAAAAACCCAAAGTGGTTTATAGGAGAGGAGAAACTTTAAAAAAGATACTTTACCCTAGTTATGTTAAAGTAGACAATAGACCTACAACATGGCTGCCCTGCAAACCGCCTGGATTTTTTGTCTGTGGATCTTGCATAATTTGTAAATTTGGATGCAATAAGAAGGTAAAATTCAAATATAACACCATAAGAGAATACACAATTAATACATTTATTAATTGTAATACGACATACACGGTCTATGCACTTGGATGTGCCTGCAATAAAGTCTACATAGGCAGTAGTATCCGAAGCCTTAAAGTCAGGATCCAAGAGCATGTAAGGGCCATAAAAAACAAGGATGATCGATATCCTGTGGCCATGCATGTACATGAGCACCACCCGTCAGAAATGGATATATGGTTCCACGCTTTGGAACATATAAAAATAACCGATAGAGGTGGTAATAGGGAAATAGCATTAAGGAAAGCTGAGGCAGGGTGGATATGTCGTTTGAGGACAGCAGTATTGGGTCTAAACATAAATACTGAATTTCACCATTTTCTGTAAGACTACATGTAAATGATCTTATTAGGCAACTGTGATGTCCCTAATCTTCGGATATAGAACCTCCCTAATGTAGGAACATGTAGCCACTAGCCTGGATTACTGCACTAACAACGAACAGGCTGTCGCTTCACGTTCATTCTATACAGACATTTTTATGACCGTACTTTTATCAGTGACAATCAGATTGAGGTCCAGGTATCTCTTTTTATAAACCTTTTGGTGTCTATATCTTGAGAATAATTGAGCTCAAATGTAACTCTGGGTATTTCAAAATGGCCGACATGATTGTGTGTGGTCTTTATTTCTCTTAAGAAACATAAGGTCCAAGTATTAACTCGATGAGTAAAAGAAATATTGATTTAAAATAAATAAAACACAGTAATGGGAAAATCGATATACTGAATCCTACCCCACAATCGGGCCTGTTTTCTAACGTAATATTCAATTATTCGTGTCCCATCACAATATGGCACCGATTTAACGTATAGTCAATGTATTGTCACACCCCAAAATCTGGCTTGTATTTTAATGTAATATTCAATTATTCGTGTCCCATCACAATATGGCGCCGATTTCACGTATAGTCATCAATTTATTGTGTACTACCATACTATAAAAATGTTTGGCGGATCAAACGTGGTACAAATATCTATACCGCGTAGAAAAGAACAATTGGCTCTCACCATTAAATTATAACCCTTTTATAAATTCGATTTAGAAGTTTTGTTTCCTTGTGTTTACTTTGTCTTTTGACTTCTTTACAAAGATGGCGACTGCCAATAGTATGAAATTCAGTCCCTCTTTGATGTTTTATTATAATATGGCGCCAATTTCACGTATGGCTATTAATTTATTGTGTATTACTATACTGTGAAAATGTACGGGGGATCAATGTGGTGCTAGTATTTATATTGTGAAAGAAAAGAATAACTGGCTTATACCGTCAAGCTTCTTGACTTCCATTCAAAGATGGCGACTGCTAATAGTATAAAAATGAGTCCCCTCTTGTTTACAAACACAGGTATTGGAGTTTTGACCCTGCTTGGCGGGCTATTTAAACCGTGTTCTTAACCTCAATTTGTTAAACTTGACTGACACCACGCTACCGTGCCGGCTGACCGAACTCTAAAAGTAAGTTCCAAAGTGCTCTGGGTTTGAATCTTTTAACTTATGGGAACTCTGGTTTTTCGATTCTTTTGATTTTGTGTCCCAATGACAGGAACATTATGTCCCATTTTATAAAATGCTTTGGAGTGACTTATGCTTTCGAAATTACATTAGAAGTATCGAAATCGGCAAGGCGGGATAAAACCATACGATTCAGGACAGAGGTATTTCTATCGCTGTGTATATTACGTGAATTTGCGCTTGTCGACTATACATCAATATTATAACATCACAATTTAAGTGGGTGGAATTTATCCATTTGTTAAAAAGAAAATGGCTTTGAATTAAACGTCGCTTTCTAAACTGAATGAATATATAACCCGCATGCACTATATATAAATGGTGCTTGTCGTTACTTGCAAATGGTTCTTGTATTGAATTTTCCCTTTGTTAATCCGCATGCACTATATACAAATGGTGCCTGTCATTATCCGTAAATGGTTTTTGTATTGAAATCTTCCCTTCGTTAAAATTTAAAAGAAAAAGGTTTCACGCTGAATGGCGCTTTTTATATTGTACGACTATATCTTTTTCATGCACTATGTGAAAATGGTGCTTGTCGCTTTGTATATATGGGTTCGATATTAACTTTCCCTACCGTTTTGTGTAAATGGTCTTGATATTGACTTTCCCTATCGTTAAAATTCGAGTGGGCGAAATAAACTTCCTTGTTAAAATGAAAGAGTGGGCGAAATAAACGTACCTGTTAAAATGAAAGGGCTTTTAGGCAATTCGAACCTTTGCCTACATGAAAAATATTGTGTATGCAGAAAGAGCAAAATTAAAGACTTAATATATAAGCTCGAAATAAATAGGCAGTATTGGCAAATATAATAATCCACATATAATTGCAAATTTAATAAAATCAGAAGAATACAATAAATTAAAAATAAATAAAATATATAAGGATATTATTAGTGATACTTTTAATCTTTTCTGTCTAAATATCAAGTCAGGAATCAGAACGGAGGATGGTTGACACTGACTAACTCCCTACTGTGAGAAACTCAACAATCTAATTTATAATAGCCACCATATACGACATTTGAATCTTCAGGTATAGTTGGTTATATCTAGTTTATATTATAATTGTTGACTTAATTTTTGGGTGGATTGTAAACAAGTCATGTTTGTTTCTTTTAACCCTTATATTAGATACATTCAGATTTTATAAGGGGAAACCCTATTTTGAATGAATTCAGTGCAGACCGCAAAATAAAGTTTCTTTTAGTAAGAAATGCTAACTTTCTGAATATGATTAGGATGAACTCACATAAATAGCTTATTATAAATGCTGATCTCTTGGCCCACCAGGACTTCAAATTTATAAAGACTCATGAGTTAAAAAATAGTAATTTTTTTTATTGGAATTGGATCACGAACTGTATATACTTTAATTAGAAAATACTGAAATCAGCAAAATGTCAAAAAAATGTATATATCCTTATTGGAGGAAAAAGTGGCTTTATGTATACTAAGCCTGTGAAAAATCAAAATAATCTTGTGAGAATTTAGCACTTTAAAGTAATAGGGATTAATTTGCAATTTTGTTATGTTTTGTGTTGTAAAGGATGTATATATTGTGTAATAATTTTGCAAATATATATGTTATTTGTAGCCCGAAGAAGTCCGCGAGGATGGAACGCGCTGGCTACGGTCTTTTTATCTTGCTGGAAAGAAGTTTTGAATAAATAATTTGATGAAAACAATTCTGCTGAACTGCTATTTGCTCTTATGAAATGTGATTCACAAATGTTTACTTGAATTTAAATACTTCCTATGTACTTTGACTGAAATTTGAGTGCTGGGCCATTGTGCTGTGTTTAAACAATTAATTAACTTCTTGGAAGCCACTCCAAGCATAATACCTTGACCTGCAGTTGTTTCAAAAGGTTTAGAGAAGGCCTTTGATTCTTTCAGCTGGCATGCTAGAAACTGGATTGTAGGTTGAATGGGGTAATGAGCCTAGTTAAGCAACAACGAGAGTCAAGGGTAAGAAGCAGGCAAACCCTAAATTAACCTGTGCTCACCCTCTGGTAGCTTGGCACAGAGCGATCAGGCTTAACTTAGAGGCAATGTCAATCAATCAATCAATATAAACTGTATTCGGATAAAAGTACATATCCATAAAAGTACAAAAACATAAAATCAATTACGACATCCATTAGAATTAAAATTCGGCCTCCAGTAATACAGTGCGCAGTCTCATATTGAGACAATCAATAAAAGCACATAAAAGTTCAGATTTAAAAACATAAAATAAAGTGCTATAGTTCAGCAGGGGGCATAGAATTACGGGTGTACACCGCCGCCTTCAAAAAAGAACCAACCCGAACCCGAGGCAATGTGTAAAGTAGTTGTGCAACATGGCAAACAGTAAAACTGTGAACACCACACAAAAAGATTCCACACCAAGTTAGAAAAATGGAACTTAATTTAATAAATAAAGCAGGGCAAAAATCCAATAAGTAGGACTTGAGTTATGAATTTCTAAATAATAAACTGTAAAATAGCACTTAGAAACAGGAAACGCTAACCAGGGACATCAGGGGCCGTATTACATAAGTTTCCTGATGACGCAACAGTTGTTTGCGCCTGCTCTGCCCACACCCAAGGCACTTTGGTATAACAGAAGGGGCCGCAGACGCTTGTGCAGCCCCTTCTGCAACACAAATAGCACTGGTGCACATAAAGCGCCAGTGCTATCTTTAGGGAGTGTGCCCTCATTTGCATGGGGGTGTGCCCCATGCAAATGAAGGAATCCCTTTGCCTCTGCGCCCGCGCCCTATCTAAAAGGTAGCACACACTGTCAGTGCGCGCCCTGATAGCAGCCCTCTGGAGGGGGCAAAAGGGGTCCCATGGACCCCCCAGACACCTCCTTGCAGACGGGTGGAGTTCCTCGTTGCACCCGCCTACAAGGGGATCTCTAATCCCTTTTAAAAGTGCAGGCGGGTTGCTGCCTTCACTGCGAAAACAGAGCGCCTTCAAAACAGCCGCTCCTTTTTTCACAGGAATACGCTGCCCCCAGGGCAGCGTGAGTTCCTAGCCGCCCTGGTGGCAGCGCATTCCATGTTATAGGGCACACTTCCCTGTTGGCGCCTGGCGCGCCCCTTTTCCGGTGCGGCCAGTACAAACCGGGAAAGTAGGTCCTTTACATAATCAGGCACCTGGTTGCGCCGGACAGTGACAAAGTCTAAAGTTTAGGCCGACTGTAATGGAGCGCGGGCCAGCTACATGTACCCAGTTAGGCCCACCGAACCAAAGTACCTTAGACCTGGTTGCGGAGCGCTTGTGTAGATCTGCGTCAAAGATGCATTGCGCAGCAGAGGCAATTCATCAGTTCTGAGATGTAATGAGGCTGCAGTGCGAGGTCCTTATGCTTCGACATCGAGGATCATGTCAACGGGGTTTGCAATGCAAAGGCCAGTTTTGAGGATGTGAGGCGCAGCAGAGGCGATGCATCAGTTCAGATGAGCAGTAAAGCTGCGATGCGGAGATCCAACATCAGGGAGGCTGCCATCGATGGGGGTTGCATAGAGTAGTGTCACGCAGCAGCTGTTCCGAAGGCGATGTGTCGGTCCAAGAAGCGGGAGGTTGTGAAGATGCAAGTCTTTTACATCAGGTCCAATACTTGCAACAGCGGAGATGCATCAGTTCTGCTTGAAGATGTGCCACTCAGCCAAGGAGATCTGTCTTTTCTGCTCGGGGATGCATCACTCAGCAGAGGAAGCATCATTTCCACTGGAGATACACCTAAGGCCCACTTCGAAGGGTTCAGGACTGGGGTGGCACCACTTGGCAGGGCATTCTCACAGATGGCATAGTCTTGGTACAGCAGTAGGTTGGTTATACGTCTTTTATGTCCCTGAAACTTCAGATCAGAAGGCAAGCCATCTAGCCCTTGGAGTCAATCAAGATATTTATTTTGCATTTAAAAGTGATGCATAAAAAGTACATAGAAGAAAAACATGGTTTACAAAGAGGCCATAAAAACATCCAAACAACTCATTATTCAGGACCACATTATACCAATTCACATTCATAAAAGGTAAGTAGTATCAAAGAGCAGACAAAATGACAACTTGTTAGCAGACAAGGTTGTATTTAGTATCTCAATAAAATTGTTATAACGGATAAAAAGAACACCCAGAGAAAACCTTCATACTACTAAGGCTTTAAATATGTATAAACATTTCCCAACTCAGTACATAGGTGGTCTTAGGGGCTAGCCCTTATAACTGGATATTCACCTTTCTAATCCGTAAAACAGCTAATAAATAGGACGCTAGCGTGTAACATACATAGGGGGATTCCAAACCGCGTATTGCTTCCAGTGCCTGGTTGTGCGAACGTAGACTGAGTTTTTTGAGTAGAGGGATAATTAATTTAGCCCTCTCAGCCTTATAAAATGTGCAAAAAAAAGATCAAGTGCGAAATCTATTGCTTGGAGAGACCCTCACAGGGACAGAGAGACAAATGGGATACCAAATAGGACTGTGCGGGGTACCCAACCATGAGCAGAATGAAGTTCAGTCTAAATCTCACCAAAACAAAACAAAGTCTTTTATTGGTGACAAAAGACACAGGAAAGATGTCCAGTTGCCTCTGGAGGTAATGCATAATAAGCCATTACTGACATTTTAGATTGGTTTTCTTAGAGTCTATCCTGACATTGTTTAGCAATAAAAATTTCCTTTAATCTGTATTTGGAAAATGATGTACAATAAGAGGGAGTGTGTAACAGGGCCCCCGTCGCCGGTGGTAATACCGGAACGGTGGATGAATGGTGGTGTGTGCATGACAGCTGGGATCCTCTCCTTTCTTCACAGACAGAGGAATCCCCGGGCTGGTTTGCTTCACAGGACATGGATTCATCTATTTCTATGAAAGGTACCTTTAATTGGGAGCTGCTCTCAGAGAACCCCGCCCTCCTAGCCACGCATCATCGGCCCGATCCAATTGAAAACGGGGAACCTTAGGAGGATAGAACGGACTTAGGAAGACGCTGGAGGAGAGAAAAGACCGAAAGCGGAGCCCGCGAGGAGGAGACGAGAGCCGAGGGAGACAACGTTTCGGTTCCGATATTGGTAGCCAAGAGAGAAGTTCCCGAGGCGTCAGGAGAGCCTGTAGGCCAACGTCCCAGGTCCTCACCCAGCCACGCTCCAGGAGGAGCGTGGCTTTCACAGGTGCATGCACGGTTTGCGGGGTGGGCTGGGAGGCGGGAGAAGGTCAGCGGTAACCAGCCAAGCGATTCCCCACATCCCTAAACTGTCCCGACCATCCTCCCCTCTCACTTGCAACGCCTCCTCTTTTCTTTAGTAACGCACTAGGTGTCTCCTCATTCCTTTTTCCCCTTTGGTGAAGGCGTGAAAACGGAACCTTTTCAACAACACTCTATTTGTTCTTTATTTCTCGAGGAAAGTCTGTAAACTGAAGACATCCCCACAGAATGCCAGAACACCCTGAAGCGTGACGTAACAGAAGACAACCTGTGGATAAGACGTATTATCCTCAGAAAACCCTGGCAACACCATCCCAACGTGTTTATAAAATAAAAGCATCACAAACCCCTATTGTTATCAATCCTTCCACCTGCTCACAAGTGGTGGAGAATGCGGGCATCCCCTCCATTAGTACTAAAATAATGGATGCATTGAGACAACACATCGTGAAGGGCCAGGAGAAATTAGAATGGGCGGTGCAACGACAGATGACCTCGGCACAGGCCGACCAGGACTTAATCAAATCCAGCATAAAGCCCCGCTTGAAGGACTCCAAAATGTCTCAGGGGAACGGGTGTCCTCTAGGACACGGGAGGTGAGAAGCAGCACTCCAGGGCCCCCGGGGGTCTCCTTACAGAAGTATGTAGCTGGAGAGGACCCGGATGCCTGCCTTCTTAACTTGTAGAGGGCCGCCAAAGCTTGCAGGTGGCCCTTGGAGAAATGGCCTTTTTTCCTGGCACCTCTCCTCACGGGTGAAGTGCAGGCGGCGTACCAGGTCGCAAACGCCAGCGGTAATACCCCCTATGCCGACATCAAGTCAGTCATATTAGACCATCTTGGAATAAAAATGCCGAAGCCTACCAGGTTCGCTTCTGCAAAGAAAAGGGAGCGCCCGGAGATAATCCCCAAACCCTTTTATTTAGTTTAAAAGCCGCTGCTGATAAGTGGCTAAAGCCCACAGAGAAGAGCAAAGAAGAGGTAATGGACCTGATCTATCTGGAGGCTCTTCCCTATAACACCCAGAGATGGTTGAGACAACATACTCCTCTCACCACTGAACAAGCAGTAGAGATGGCCGCAACGTTCTCCCGCGCACAGCTTCGTACTCCTCTGTGGGAGTTAGAAAAACCCAGCCGACCTAACCCAGGAAACCATGATAAAAAGGCACCACCAAAACCTCTGCGACCCCGGCCATATAAAACCGATGTACTGATGCATAGAGGACCCCAATGCTTTGATTGTGGGGAATGGGGACACATCGCTCGTTTGTGCCCCCACAAGAAGCCCCATCACGAACCCATGGACGTCGGATATGCCCCTAGGACTGTCTTTACACCGCTGGACTGGGGAGTGCCTTCTACGTAAGTGTGCAGCTAAACGGATGGTGGGTTAAGGCATTGTTGTACTCAGGGTGCACACAATCGGTGGTCCAGGGACATCTAATTGAAAAGGATCAGGTCGAAGTGGACACACTAGTACACATACGGTGTGTTCACGGGGACATCAAGCCATACCCCCTAGCAGTGGTAACCCTCAAAACCCAGCAAGGACCCCCATATAGAGCACGGGTAGGGGTGTTGGGTGACCTTCCAGAAGACTTAATAATTGGGACTGATAATCCCGGGTTCCTAGAGCTGTTCTTCGCCACTGTACAGACCCCACATATTGAGGAAGGGGAGGCTATCACCCGAAGGACCCCACAAAAGGCCCTCGTCACATCAGAACCTTGCCTCCTAGACAAAAACTTCAAATACGCTCAAGTCAACGGCCCTACCTTACGTAATGCTTGGCAAGCAGCTCAGAGCACGGTTCCCGCTATGCCCCTGAGATATCCCCGGTTCTTTATAGACAAAGGGCTTTTATATCGAGAAGAAAAGAAAGATGCCTCTCCCCAGTTATTGGTGCCTCTGGCTTTTAGGGACCAGATACTTTTCTTTGTGCACACACCTCACCGCGGGACACACGGGGGTAGAGAAAGCAATGCAGAACATACTTAGGCATTTCTACTGGCCAGGGGTGTATGGGTCCATAAAAACCTACTGCCGGGAATGCGAGGTCTGTCAGAGAAGAAATCCATACCGACCTCCCCCAGTTCCCCTTCAGCCACTCCCGATAATCGGCCTTGAGTTTGAAAGAGTCAGGATGGATCTAATAGGTCCCCTGCCAAAAACCAAGAATGGACACTTGAATGCCCTGGTTATAGTGGACTATTCCACACGCTACCCCGAGGCCTTTCCTCTAGGAGCCCCAACAACAACAAACATCACAGAGAAGCTCATCAAACTCTTCTCCAGGGTGGGTTTTCCTAGGGAAATCCTGACCGATCAGGGGACCCCGTTTGTCTCTCGCCTGATGAGGGAGGTATGCAGAACCCTGAACATAGGGCATATCAGGACGTCGGTTCCCTGAAACTCACCCTGAAAAAGATGTTACAAAATGAATGGAAAGACTGGGATCAGCTTCTTCCTCTTGCGCTGTATGTCATTCACAGTAAAGTTCAGAGTAGTCTGCGGTGCTCCTCCTTTGAACTACTGTACGGAGACAACCCAGGTCTTTTCTGGAAATGACTAAGGAGGCATGGGAGAAAGAGGAGGAATACGTAACCCGGGGTTTCTTAGAATACACACATTGCCTTAGGTCTAGAATAGGAAATCTTTGTGACCTCGCCTATTCCAAACCTCGAAAAACAACAAGGGAGACAAAGATACCAGTATGATAAAAGGAAAAAGTGGAGAAGACTTGCCGTTAACGGCTGGGGGTTGGTCTTGCTCCCATCCTCCACGAGTAAGCTAAAAGCAGAATGGATGGGTCCTTATAAGGTGGTTGGGACTGTAGGGAAAACAACCTGCAAAGTACAGGTAAAACCCTCCAGAATACAATCCTACCACATTAACATCCTAAAAAAGTGGTTGGGCTGTTAAAGATGGCAGGAATTGCTGTTAGCATGAGCTAAAAGCCATTTTGTTCCTGGAAGCCATTTTAGTTAGCCATGTGCTTTCTCCCTCTTTCAGAGCCTTGCACATCCTCAGAAAGGTTTAGCTGATAGAATGCATATGCTTCTAGTATAGAACTGTCAGGCTATTCTTGCTGATGTAAGGAGAAATATCTCTCCTCCCACTTTGTTGAGCAAGCACATTTTGTATATCCAGGTTAGTCAGTAAGTATTCTTGTATGTGCCAGAACCTCCCCTTGGTTTTATGCTGACTATGTAACCTATGCATATATAAGGCCCCTGTTCTCTGTACTCCTTAGAATGCCTCCTACAGTGGCCTGAGGGTACTGTGTGACGCAATCTCCCTCATGTGAGGTTAATAAAAATGTTTTCTTGATATTACAGCTTCCTTGCCAATCTCTTCTTTGTTGGTTTAAAGGACCAGGTGCATCAGTGAACCCCTTAGAAGGTTTTTATTTCTTCAAATGGCGCCTGAAACGTGGACCTCATCGGAGAAGCGGCTATCCAAGGGAGTGGTCTTGACAGGAGACAGGAATCTACTGAGGACAGGACAGGAATCTATTGAGGAGATACTCTGCGCATGGAGATTCTCTGTCTCTGCAGCCCAGTATATTTCTGGTCTTTCTGATTTGATCCTCCAAATGTTTGCCGCTCCTGACTGAGAACCTTTTTGGCGTGAGTATTCTAAAAACGACCGTTAGGTCATTCAGAACTTGGCAGTGAGATGTTGGAGTTTTGTGCTTAGTTAGGTCGTCGACATGTGATTTGTTTTGTTTGGCCAAAGACTTTGGAATTTGGAAATATATGTGAATTGCAATTTATGTAGGCAGGTAATGAGAAGATTTTTCTCTAACTTTTGAATAATTCGTAACGGCACATATTGTGTTAAGTGCCACTGCTGTATAATATTGTATATACTACAATATTATTGGCATGCCTGTTTCAAGCGCACATCGAAGAATGTGCTGCTTTCTTGGAGGTACCAATGTGAATCTTGAATGGAATCAGCCGGCTCCTCTAGAGGGGATACCTTAATAGGTTTAGGTATAAAAACGTATTTCTTCCTTGGTGACTAAGTACCCCAAGGTACTAAATATGTACATAAAAACGGATCCTGGTCTGTGCACTTATTAACATTCATAAGTGGTGATATGCAGAGCTCTTTTTGAGTGTTCTGCCAGCCAAAACTGGCAAATGTGGTGTATTTTGGCTTCTTGAACATGGAACAATCTTTGGGCTGTTTTTTGTGCAATCTTTTGAACTACTTTTGAGAGCTTTTCTTGTAAATATGACTTACAATTAGTATTTACAAGGTTTGGTTTAAGTACAGTCTGTGGGCTGTCTTTTGTTGCTGTCCTAAGTGTTGATTTGTGGATTAATTGTGTGTTTGAATGTCTATGTGGTTTGTAGGTTTGACACCGGTGGTACTTGTGTGAGTAAGTAGCGATTGCGCTCTTTGTGCAAGAATGGCTAGCCTTAAGCGCACTGTATTGTGTGTTCTGAGTGTATGACCCCCTTCTGAAAATGTCTGGAATGAGCTCAGTGTTTTTTTGTCATCATTCTGTTATGCATAATGTCATTGAATGAATTACATTTTTTAACAAAAAATCCAGAAATGAATTATGTAATATATGCTAAATAGCTGCACGCTATCATTAAAATTGAAAGAGTTAGAAACTATACATGTGTGCAAATTGCCACAATGCTAAAGATAAATTAGAATTCACAATCAATAGGAATAAAATAGGCCTCATACAAAGGAAGGGAAAAAACAAAATTGTGTGTTTTACACACCTAGGACTCGGTATAAAATGTTACAGCATTTTCCTTAGATACATTGTATTAGATATTAAAAGGAATTCACATCAGATGAGTGAATTGGTTGTTGCTGAAATAAATAGAACATTAAAAGACAATAGGTTTTGTGCTGGCTTGAAATGCCTCAGTTTTAAATAGACGCAACCATGCTCACATTTCCTGCACCACAAAAAGAGCTTTCAAACAGCTGTGTTTAAACTCTCTCACTGAGAAGAACTTGTCTGTCACAACCAACAGAGATTCAACTTTTTCAGGACATTACAATGTAGCAAAAGGGTTTTTCTCCTGAGAAAGGCGACGAAAGCGAGGCCTGCTGGTCAAGAGCACAGCTGCGTCATTAATACATGGCTATTCTTGGTCCCAAGCCACAAGGAAGCTGCTGAGTCAACTAGATTTTAAGTTAGTGCAAAACATGGTATAAAGGCCTGCATTACAAACTGTTGATTTTAAAAGTTACAAAAGACAGTTTCATTATTTAGGATAACAGAGAAAAGATTAAAAGTAGGGATTTCCTATTTGGTAAAGCTTTTTACATAAGCATATCTGTGGTTCTGATGTTAAATAATAACTGTCCTTTAAAAAGTGGCGCAGACTTTTCATATTTCAAGTAAGGCTTCTGTGCTTAGGGTTATAAATGAATGCGTTTAAATATGATAGGAAAGGAAAGGAATGAGGCTTGCTTTTCATACGGGAACCATAAAAAGGCTTGGTGGGCATTAGTAAAAAAAAAAAAAGGAAATTTTGATTATATGACAAAAAAAGTTTGTTAAAAAGAAGTCCACTAAATTTGTTTTTTAATCTCTATAATGCCTAATAATCATACTGTGAACTCCTAGCATCAAAGTTGAATTTAAGCAGCGCTTTACAGCAATGGGGGGGAACTAAAATGGAAAATGTCACTTTACCCAGGCATACAAAACTCATTTGTATAAGGGTGTACCTTTTACATTTCTGATCCCCCATTCCTGGGATATCTAGGGGACACTCTGGGGATGACTAATATGCCAAAACATTGTAGGTTATTCATTTTTAAGTGCCCCTAACACCAAAGTCGAATTTGGGCAAAATGTACTGTTTAAAAGCAGTTCTGCCACTCAGGGCAGTTTTCAAATAACCCTGGGCGTAGTTCGCGAAGTAGCACTTCGCGAAGCTACGCAAAGTGCAGTTCGCACTACGCGAGCTACGCGTAGCACTTCGCGAACTGCATAGTACCTTGTTCGCTCTGTGCCAGATGTCGTTTTCAATGATTGCACAGTGCGGACAAGCAACCGGCACTGTGCAATCATTGAAAATAGCATCCTGCACAGTGCGAGCTGTAGTTTTCTGCTGCTCGAGTAGATTTTTACTCGAGCGGCAGCTTTCTCAACGTGAACTGGTAGTTTCTCATCGCGAGCGGTCGCGAGCATACGCGACCACTTGCAATGAGAAACCTGACCTCCTCGCGTTGGGAATCTCGCCGGGAGGTTTATTTTCCATGCTCGCCATCGCCAACTTGATGTTGCTGATCGCGAACAAGGAAAAAGTCTCGCCGGGATGCCATTTTGCTTGCTCGCGGTCGCCAACTTGACGTTGAGGACCGCGAGCAAGCAAAAAATGACCGCAACACTACGCTACGCGTGTTCGTATGTGCTACGTGCAGTTCGCGTAGTGCGAAGTAGCGCGAACTTCGCAAACTACGCAAGCGTAGCGTAGTGCTTTGCCCAGGCTTATTTTCAAACTGATCATAGGCTTCAGTAAATGCACACATAGACCAAGCAGCTGACCTCTATACTGCTAAACAGCGCACCACACACTGCACACAATTGAAAAAACCAGCAGAAGTTATTATCTACCTCTAAATTACTGGCAAACAGGAACGGAATACGACTGCTTTTCAGCTGAGTCTCCATGAGTTGCTTTGAATTGGAAAAGCTGCATGGAAAGCCTTGCACAAAAATAGGACAGCTGGTAAGGGTTAAAGGTAGAGTTCTGCATTTAGCAGCCTAGCAGGGCTACAGGCAAGGTTTGCTTTGACACTACGGCCTCTGGAAAATTCTGAAAGATGAGATGACAGAGCAGGGAGAGAAAGAGAAGCTTTGCTTACTATTTTTGGCAAAAACAAGTTTTTTGTGCAGTCAGATGAACAGAAGGAAATATAGTGGTATATACGGGCCCTGATTAGAGCATACCTCTGCCATGTATATACAAATAATGGTTTTAGTTTAAAAATTATTGTGCAAGGGCTGAGATAAGAGGGCAATGGGATTTAGTTTGCATTCATGCGTCCTTATGTTACACTAGTACAATTGCTAAAGGAATTGGTGGTTGGTTATTAATGTTTTCTAGCTAGCTCAAAGTGCTATTTACCTCCTACAAGTTTGTTTGTGCCCAGCTGCAACCAATAGGGGTAGATAGTGTCGACAGAAGGTAAACCTGTTTCAGGTTTTCCTACTGTCGAAATGGGGGAAGGAGGATAGCTCCTCTGCAAATAAAGGGTAGGCAAATTTATGTTTTCTCTCTTTTTTTCTCACTCTCTTTTGAGCCTGTCTAAGCTGTCTGGGAAACAGCTATGAGACATTTAATTGGCTATTCAGTAATACTGTTTTAAAAATTGTTAGCATTAATACAATGAATAAATAAATATGCTATGTTACTGTCCATCCTGTCTGATGAAATTATGAAAGGATGAGTAGTCTAGATTGCTGTTCCTATATTTGACCTTTAAGGGGAAACTATATGTTATTCTCAAGCTACATACAGTTTTGCAAGGGCATTGCTAGTCTTTTATTAGTTAGTCTGTGAAAATAAGCTGACAGCCCTTATTAGAGCTGGTGAATAGGATATTTTCCTTTCAAAATGATGTTGCATAGTCCACATCATGAAAAGTAGAATGCATAAGGTTTATAATGTCAGGGAAGATGCCCATGTGATCCTCAGCAAACATTTTTGAAGGAAAATATTGTTTTATAGGAGTTTGTTTGTTACAACATGTTCTGCAGGAGAAATGTATGTACCCACTACGTTGAGTTTTTTTAAAAGTTCTTTATGTAATAAGAATCCCTGTTAAATTAGCAGTTTTAGATTTTCCTGCTGCACCTATAACATGAGAGCATGGTCCTAAGCAGACAATGTAGGTGTCTTTGTGAAATAAAAATCATTTTAGAAGTGTCTGCAGTCCTGTACAAGTAATGCAAGGTTTATGAGTAAAAGTGTAGAACATTTCCTTTTTTTCTTGAGGTTCTTCAGATGAATAACATAGGAATACACAAATGTAAGGTTTTGGAGTATGTCTGTATTGTTTTTCTCTTTTCCTCAGAATTTATTAAATGAACACAGACTTCCTTAGCTGCTTCAAATAGTGTAATAGGTTTAGGGTTTTTTACTCCCAGATAAAGTGGTTCTTGGGTGCCTAGCTAATACATGGGGCGCCCCAAGACTAGGAAGTATTCTGAGACTATCCTCTGTGTTGATAGATTATTTGTATGCCTTGTCTAAAGACCTTTTGTTCTGTCCACCAATACATATTTGCTGCCTTACAACCACTGGACTGGTGCTGACTGGGAGTCAGCACCAGCCCAGCTTGAAGCCAAGGTGAAGGGAAACAGAATTGGCATTGCTGGCAACTAGGACCCCAGTGAAGGTAGAAGGCCGGAAGCACTGGGATGTGAAGTGTGTACCCCTGCCACTGTCTTGGGCGAAAGACGGGGTCACAAACCAGAATGGAGAAATTGTGAATGCAGTTTTGATGCCCAGCTGAGAGAGTCACAGACCGACAAGAACGGCAAACAGGCTTTTGCTTGAGGTGACACCCTTTGAAATAAGGGTTGATTCAGGTACTTCAGCATCACGCCCCTGAATGCTGGCTGTAAAGTCTGCACCTTTGTTTGTTGATCAAGAGACACCTGGGCACACTGGATACAATCTGTGGCCCCAACGAAAGAGCAGTGTGCCAGCAGAGCAATACTGGAGTTCGGGAAGGACTTGAGTTTAGGGTACAGGTGCTTTGTCTCTGGTGCCTGTTAGATGGAAGTGAACTGGTGCACTGCCTGAGACACTGGACAGGATCGCTGAGGGCATTTGCCCCAGAAGGTGATTGCCCTATCCTGAAAGAAGAAACTTTTCCCTTGAAACTGGGCCGTCACTCCTGAGTTGCAAGTTGTGCAGGTCCACCGTGGGAACAACAAGAGCCTGCCTGTGAGGCTCAAACGGACACTGGAAGAAGACTCCCCTCTGGCTGGTTGTACAGCGGCTTCAATTTCCCAAGGACTTCTTTTTGTTAGTAATGTACCCCTTTAGTCGTCCCATTTTTGAGGAGGAGCAGCCCTTTGCGGCTCCTCGTCCTAATTCCTATGGCCCTGTGTGATCCTCCTGGTCCCCTGGAGCCAGGATTGTTTTTGTAATAATATTTCTGACTGCTTTAATATTTGCATTAGGAATAATGGAAACGGGAGGCAAGATGGCGGCCGCTAGCGCAGCGGTGTGAGTTGTCTCCGCACCCTCCACACCCTGACCCAAGGAGAAATGGCGAAATGGCACCTCGAAGGACTGACCGATTGATTTGTGGCTCTCTGCACGGCTAAAAGGGCTCAGGCTAAGTTTCACGAGTCTCTAATGCAAGAAAAACGTCATTCTACCTTCGCTGTATTCACTCTGCCGTCTGGGTTCTTTCCGGCTTGTGGTGCTCGGCTTGGCTGGCTGGCTCCCGTTCCTCGCTGACGCTGACGCTGAAGCTGACGTTGAGCTGTATCCCCGCTGTCTGATACTTTGTATCATCGATTCTCGGATTGTTTCAAATTGTTTTAGACCGCCTTTGCTACATCTGTCCAAGTCCTATGCGGCTTCTTCTTTTGCAGCTCCCTTGGCTCCACTGCTTTGCCCGGTGTCCTCCACCCTGGTTTCGGTGGGTTAAACATCCGGTGATCCACTTGGGTTTGCGGTCTTACATTATGCCGCCAAAAAGTGTTAATCCGTCGGCGAAACCCCCGAACACTCGGAGCGGCAAGAGCAAACATGCTCCAATTAACGAAACGGAGGAGCCTGAATCTGCTAATCCCTTACACGGGATTGCCAAAGCGGGTGAGTCAAAAAAACGGGGAGAGTCTTTCAGCAAGGGAGTCACTCAAACTATACCTGAACTCTTTGTGAGGCATACGGCCAAAAGTACCAACAAACAATCTTTTCAGACTACAACTATTTCTCCCACATCAGTTGAAAAAGAAAAAGAAGATAGCAATACTGCTATACATGTTAATGACAGCGCACTTAACTCTGATCCCGAATTAGCCATGATTTCAGCTCATGACTCTGTAACGATATCTGGCTCTCCAGCACACAGCATTTTGGGACATGTAGTTTCTAATACCGTGAATACTTCTGGTGGCTCCGAAACCCTCCTGGAACCACTAAGTGATAATGTATACTCCTTTATCAATCCTATGAAACCCACAGAGTCATCAGCTTCAATCACTACTGAAAAATCTTCTCAAGATATCACCTTAGAACCTACGGAGAAATTTTTTTCAATGTCTGATTTAACATCTGACGAAAGTTTTGATAAGGATTGGGCTGATTATCCTGAGGAAGGTAGTTTGGGTGATGAGACGGGGGCAAGCGAAACCTCTCCAGGTTCCGGTATAACTGTTAAGAAACACAGGATTAGGCGATCATCCACATACAGGAACAGATCTAATGGTCCCGAGGTTTCCCTTTCTGTACAGCCTGACCCATCAAACAAGCAAGTCATTTGCGAAGAACCTTCTTCTGACTCCTCTTCGGCGGTGACTCTTTCCATGATTTATCAAACAATGCTGGCTCATAGATCTGACACTAAAATGGAGATAGCCCGCACACAAGGCACTTGTCAAAAAGTAAAAAATGCTGTTCGTCGCTTTACTAAATTCTGCACTGATATAACTGTTAGAGTGTCAGAGGCCGAAACCAGGATTTCTTCTTTGGAAGATGAAGTTGCTACTCACAAAAAAGAACTTGTCCTGGTTAAGGCTCAACGGGATGATGTCAGCTCTAAGCTTGCTGAATTGGAAAACCACTCGAGGAGGAATAACTTACGTATCTTAGGAATCCCCGAGAATCTTGGGGGAACAGATACTCGAAAATTTATCTGTGATCTTTTTTCTTCTGCATTCCCGGAACTTACCGTTTGGGACTGGCCTCTAGTTATTGAACGTGCCCATCGGTTTCCATTTCAAAGCAAACCCAAGTCCAAAGATGGAGAATATCCAAGAGCTATTCTGGTTAGATTTAACACCTTTTTTGCCCGAGAAGCTATTTCTGATTTGGCCAGACCCAACAAAAAACGCTCTGCTAATGGCTGTTGCTTTTTTGCCAGGCCGGATTTTTGTCAATCAACTGTTACTAAGCGATGGCAGTTACGACAATTAATTGCTGGTTTTCAAGAAAAAGGCGCTACTGTCTACCTACCAAATCCAGCTAAACTCAAAGTTATTTTCAAGAATCAAACAAGATTTTTTGTTTCTGAAATTTTGGCCAAGGAATATTTGGACTCTATATAACTACATCTTAATTTTATCTTAGCACTGTTTTTGTGTATCTCTCTTTTTGCATTTTTCATGTTTATCATGTTTATTATGTACTAGGTTTTATTTTTATTTTTTTATTTTTTTGGCCAAATTGTCAATTTAATACTATCTGAGACGGCTTTTTGGCTGGATTACTTGGACTTTTGAACTTTTCTTTTTTTTTTCTCTCTTTGGGTCTTTCGGGAGGGGGGCGGGATGGCACTCGCTGATCCCAGGGACTGGTTGTCCCTGTGCCTCATAAGGTGGGTTGGGGTGGGGGGATTGTGTTAGGGGAGGGTTTGCTCGGGTGGTGGGGGTGGTGGTGGTGGTGGTGGTGGTGGTGGGCGTGTAATTCAACATCAGTCAGAGCTGAGCAAGATTGCTATATAGGAGTTTTTTTGTTTATGGAGCCCAATTTAGATTTGTTACTTATCAATGCAGTATTTGGTAAAGTTTTGGAATGCCACTGTGTCTTATCTGATTTTCAATATCATAAGAAACTTTTTGTGTCAGAATATAACCTCCATAATTCCTTAATTTTTATATTGTCTTTTTTTACTTTTTTTAATGCAGAAGACAATTAAAATCTGTACACTTAGTATCAATGGGCTTAATGACTCAAAAAAAAGGGCTATGTTGATTAGAATGATTTATTTATTACAGATTGACATACTCTGTCTCCAAGAGACACATTTATCCTGGGAGAAAAAAGATTTGCTCAAGTTTCCTGGATTCAAATTGCTTATTGCTTCTAGGCAGACAGGCATTAAACGGGGTGTAGCCATACTTATGCGCCGGAATCTGGGCACAGTTATAAAAACTTCTGCCGATAGTTGGGGCAGATGGGCAAGGGCAGAACTCCTTGTCTTGCAATGTAGATTCTTACTTTATTCAATTTATGGCCCCAATCTTGATGATTCCGAATTATTTAACTACTTAAATCAAGAGTTAGCGCTTAACGATATTCCTATTATTTTCTGTGGGGATTTTAATATCCACTTTGATGCTGATTGCAATATTCGACAAAATTCAAGATAATGTGGTTCGAAACCACGGTCTTTTCGGGCGTTAAGATCTTTATTGTTAGATAATGCTCTATTCGATGCTTGGTATATGACTCATCCTAATGAGCCTGGTTTTACTTTTTTTTCTGCTCCACATATGAAGTGTGTTCGTATTGATTATTTTTTTTTATCCCAGTTTTTTTGGGATAAAATCGAGATTGAAGTCTCGCCCAGATTGTTATCTGATCATAATCCTCTCTGTCTAAAGCTTAGTCTGCCTTTATTTGGTCAAACACAGAAATCAACCTGGACGTTCCAACGGAATTTACTTCTACAACCTGATTATGTTAAATTTATGTCTAATGTCATTCAGGAGTTTTTCAATTTAAATAACGACACGGCTTCAATTCCAATAGTATGGGATACGTTTAAATCAGTTGTACGGGGTGAGACTTTAAAATATGCTAACTTTCAACTAAAGAATAAGCGCAATAAATTTAAAAGTGATTGTAATCTGGTTTTGAATGCAGAGAAACGTCTTGCGGTGAATATTAAATTGAACCAAGATATAGAGGAAGCTCAACAAAATCTCTTGATTAAAAGTAGCTTGGTGTATGCTCATATAGCTGATCATGTTGCCCTACAACACAACCAATATCGGACCGAAAGCTATGAACTCAGTGAGCAATCTGGGAAGGTCTTGGCCCAAAGATTACGTCAAAGATCCTCGGCTAATGAGATCTATAAAATTCAAGATCTTCATGGTGAGTTTAAAACTGCTAAAGCCGATATATTAGCAGCATTCAATGAATTTTATCAACAGCTATACCATCAATCCGATATAGTGTCTGTCTCTGAGATTAAACATTTTCTTGATCAGATTAATGTTTCTAGAATGCCATCAGATTTTTTTGAATGTCTTAGTACCCCAATCACATGGGAAGAGATTGAACTAGCTATTAATGGTCTCGCGGTTGGAAAAGCTATGGGCCCGGATTCTATCCCTTTAGAATTCTATCTTAAATTTAAAGGAATCTTAAAGCTGGAGTTGATTAAGATTTTCGGCTCTGCTTTTATAGGCAACTCACCGGACTCTTGGTCCCATGCTACTATTGTAATTTTTTTAAAAAAAGGTAAAAATAGTGAAGAACTTGGCTCGTATCGACCCATTTCTCTTATCTCTACCGATAGTAAGATTTATTCTAAAATCCTCGCCAATAGACTTAATCCTTTAATGTCGACTCTTGTTTCCCCCAGACAACATGGTTTTATAGCGAAAAGAGATACTACTGACCATGTTAAAAAGATAATAGCCATATTAGATTGGGCTCAGACTGTTGAATCACCAGCTGCGGTGGCCCTGTTGGACGCTGAGAAAGCGTTCGACAGGGTCTCCTGGGAGTTTTTATGGTCTGTTATGCTCTGGATGGGCTTTCCCAATGTATTCATTAACGCTGTAAAATCTTTATATACTCATCCTAAAGCTGTCATTAGAATTACTAACTCTCTATCTAGGGGTTTTATAATAACAAGGGGGACCAGACAAGGTTGTCCTTGTTCGCCTCTCTTGTTTGCTTTATACCTCGAACCATACCTTTGCAATCTCTCTTCCGCCCTGGATATTGTGCCTGTGCAAATTAATGCCAATTTGTTCAAAGTTTTTGCATACGCAGACGACGTAGCTGTTACCACTACAGATATAAGACGTGCTTTACCTAAAATTATTTCTCTTGCAGGAGAATTTGGCCTCTTATCCGGCTACAAGCTGAATGTGGCTAAAACTCAACTAATTCATTCTGATTTTGGCCGTCCTAATGAATTGGTATTTGATGTTCGGGCCCAATATCTAGGGATTACTATATCTCCCAGGGTTGATGAGATTGTACGATTGAATATTGAGCCTGTTTTGAACTCTTCTAATAAAACTCTAGAGAGATTAAATAATCTACATTTCTCCCTGTATGGCCGAGTCAATATAATTAAAATGCTAATTTTTCCTAAGTTTTTATACTTATTTCGAACAATACCTCTTTTGTTTTCTACCTTCTATTTTACGAAAATTGATAGGATGATTTCTAGATTTCTGTGGGGGTATCGTCGCTCCCGTCGAGCGCTTAAATGGTGTTACCTACCTAGGTTGAAAGGAGGCTGGGGAGTCCCGAATTTCCGGCTGTATTATTGGCTTATTTCTATAAGATCTATGGGTAGACTTATTTTTCCAGATATCATTACCGAAAATTTCCTCTATCCATCTGTTTATGAACTCTTATTAGGTGAAATGGCCCCTCAATGTTTAGTTAAAATCATTGAACCCAGTTATTATAAAAAAAACAAATTTAAGATTATTATAGCATGTGCTGCAATCTGGCGACAATTTAAGGGAAAAATTCTTGGTCTGGGCTCAATTAGCTATTATTCTCCTCTGCTCAATAATCCTGCGTTACCATCTGTGTTTCACGATCAAATTATAAGAGTTTGGTCTTCATTAGGTATACAGATTCTTGGTGATTTATATCAAGACTCCCAACTCTCCTCATTTTTTGCCCTGCAGAACCAATTTGGCTTATTACAACATCATTTTTTTAAATATCTTCAGATTCGGAGCTCTCTAGCATCAAAAGGTCTGCTTACGCATTCCTGTATGAATGCCAATAAGATACTGGAGGCCATAAGGAAAACAAAGAAAGTTGGCCCAGTCTATCAAATGACAACTAATTTAATTGAAGATGACCTTTCTTTAGTAGAGAACAGGTGGCAAAGGAAGTTAGATTTATCAAATATTGATATGGCTAGATCAATTGAAATATCTATGAAAGTACTTTTTAATGGATCCCTTCAAAGTCAACACTTTATGTCTATTTTTGATCTCTATTACTCCCCTGTTAAGACAGCTAAATGGAAGGTTGGGGGGGACTCAAGATGTATTCGTTGTGCGGAGGAGGATGCGGACTCTATTAATATGTTTTTTAGATGTAACAAACGTTCTCGCTTTATTGCTGATATTGAATATTTTCTTAATCATACTTTAGGTATTCTCGTTAAAGTTTCGCCCGAATTGGTAATTTTTGGCATTCAAACTGACCAATCTGGGGTAAGATCTAGGGCTGAAGAAGCATTTCTCTTTATTTGTATGTCTGTTTTTCGGTTCTGCATCACCTCCCGCTGGATTGATAATGAACCCCCAACTTTTCATCAGTGGCAATGTAAACTATTGTATATCTATCATATTGAAATAGCTATGTATAAACTTAAGGGGATAAGGAAAAAAATGTTTGGTTTGAAAATCTGGAACCCAATTATCAATTGGATCTGATGTGTTATGTTTCACTTTTTTTTTCTCTGCTCTCTTACATTGCTTAAGCTTGACTGATTGTTGAAATAAAATTAATAATTTTTTTTTAACAAAAAATGCATTAGGAATAATGTTTATTCTGCAAAAGAAAAGTTCATCTGAGCAGTTGACAAATGTTACTTTGTCCTTTCCTTGACTATAATGATTGATACTCTAGCCCTCATAAAAGGAACACTGGAAAAGTCTATTGAAAATGTTTTTTACATAGAATTAGACTAGATGGTTCTAGGATTTGCTTTCTGCTTGGGGTCCTGCTATCTGTATGTTAATTATGACCCAATGCTCTGTTCCCTTTGTGCTTCAGCTTATACCTTATATATGCCCACTTAACAATATTTAGAATGAGAAATGTCCACCTAGCAATGGATTAGGATATTGATGAATTTATGAGAATAAATGTGCAAAATATTTTCTATGTTCCTTCTAGATCATAGGGATGTCTTTAGCTCATGCTAAAATAACCGTCTGTTAAAGATGGCAGCAATTGCTGTTAGCATGAGCTAAAAGACATTTTGTTCTTGGCAGCCATTTTAGTTAGCCATGTGCTATATATAGAACTGTCAGGCTATTCTTGCTGATGTAAGGAGAAATAGCTCTCCTCCCACTTTGTTGAGCAAGCAAATTTTGTATACCCATATTAGTCAGTAAGTATTCTTGTACGTGCCAGGACCTCCCCTTGGTTTTATGCTGACTATGTAATTTATGCATATATAAGGCCCCTGTTCTCTGTACTCCTTAGAATGCCTCCACAGTGGCCTGAGGGTACTGTGTGACGCAATCTCCCTCATGTGAGGTTAATAAAAATGTTTTCTTGATATTACAGCTTCTGTGCCAATCTCTTCTTTGTTGGTTTAAAGGACCAGGTGTATCAGTGAACCCCTTAGAAGGTTTTTATTTCTTCGGGGCCCCCTCCCAAAACCAGCCCATTTGGTAACAATAAAACAGGAAGAGACCTTGTGTACCCTGATGCAACTGGTAGTCCCTGTCCCCCCAACAACAACAGTCCTTAAGGTTGTTGCTTCAACCGTTCTCTTCACTATTCTCGGACAAACCAGGAAAAACAACCCTGATTGAGCACACTATCGAGACGCTCCCTGGCAAGGTCATCAAACAGCGACCCTACCGTATTCCGGCTGCCAGGATAATCGCCGTACAACACGAGGTCCAGACCATGTTAGAGATGGGTGTCATCCATCACTCTAGGAGCGAGTGGGCATCCCTGATCGTCTTGGTACCGAAGCCGGATGGTACCATCCGATTTTGCATAGACTTTAGGGCGGTAAACGCCATCTCTAAATTAGATTCATATCCTTTACCGAGAATAGATGAGTTGATCGAGAAGTTGGGGGACGCCCAGTATATAACAACCCTTGACCTAACAAAAGGATACGGGCAGGTCCCCCTGAGGAAACAGGACCAAGCAAAAACCGCTTTCATCACCCCTGATGGGCTATACGAGTTTACAGTCCTCCCATTCGGTCTTCACGGAACACCTGCCACCTTTCAACGGTTAATGTACACCGTACTCCTTGAACACCAGGGCTTTTTGTCAGCCTACCTCAACGATATTGTCCTCTTTAGTTCTACATGGGAGGAGCATATGGTCCACTGCCAGAAAATACTCCAGGGCTTATCCCAAGCGGGTTTACACATTAACTCAAAAAAATCGAAGGTAGCCTTCAATAAAGTCAAATACCTAGGCTATGTCCTGGGGAATGGGGTGATAGAGCCCCAAGCAGAGAAAGTGAAGGCAATCATGTATACCCCTTTTCCTTCCACCAAACGGGAAGGCAGAGCCTTTCTGGGATTATTGGGGTATTACAGGAGATTCATTCCCCAATACTCAAACATAGCTAGTCCCCTCACTGATCTCCTTAAGGAAGCCAAAACAGCCGACCTTATACACCCCACAGACACAATTAAAAAGGCCGTCCTCCAACTTAAAAAGGCAATTACAACCAGTCTGGTCCTATCCTCCCCCGATTTTTCCAGACCCTTCATCCTTCATATGGATGCTTCAGACAGTAGGGTGGGGGTGGTCCTCTTCCAGCTTTCACCACAGGGCACTGAACATCCAACACTGTTCATTAGCAGGAAATTATTCACCCAGGAGAAGAGGTACCCCACCATAGAGAAGGAGTGTCTCGCCATAAAATGGGCAGTTGAGAAACTGCGTTATTACATGGAGGGAACTCGTTTTATATTGTATACCGATCATGCCCCTCTCTTATGGATGAGTCGGAACATGGGCAATAACCCTCACATCCTCAGGTGGTTTCTTTCCCTGCAGCCCTATGTCTTTGAAGTGCGGCACCAAAAAGGGACAGAGAACGGTAGTGCCGACTTCCTCTCCTGCAGGTTTCCTCTCCCCGATCGGGAAAGGTCTAGGGGTGGGGTGTGTCACGGGCCCCCGTCACTGGTGGTAATACCGGAATGGTGGATGAATGGTGGTGTGTGCATGACAGCCGGGATCCTCCCCTTTCTTCACAGACAGAGGAATCCCCGGGCTGGTTAGCTTTGCAGGACATGGGTTCATCTATTTCTACGAAAGGTCCCTTTAATTGGGAGCTGCTCTTGGAGAACCCCGCCCCCTGGCCACACGTCATCGGCCCCGATCCAATTAAAGACGGGGAACCTGAGGAGGAGAGAACGGACTCAGGAAGACGCTGGAGGAGAGAGAACACCGAAAGCGGAGCCCGCGAGGAGGAGACGAGAGCCGAAGGAGAAGACGTTCCGGTTCCGATATTGGCAGCCAAGAGAGAAGTTCCCGAGGCGTCAGGAGAGCCTGGAGGCCAGCGTCCCAGTTCCTCGCCCAGCCACGCTCCAGGAGGAGCGTGGCTTTCACAGGTGCGTGCACAGTTTGCGAGGTGGGCTGGGAGGCGGGAGAAGTTCAGCGGTAACCAGCCAAGCAATTCCCCACGTCCCTAAACCGTCCCGACCACCTTCCCCTCTCGCTTGCACAGCTTCCTCTTTTCTTTAGTAACGCACCTTGTGTCTTCTCACTCCTTTTTCCCCTTTGGTGAAGGCATGAAAACGGAACTTTTTCAACAACGCCCTATTTGTTCATTTCTCGAGGGGAGCCTGTAAACTGAAGACATCCCCACAGAACGCCCTGAAGCGCGACGAAACAGAAGAAGACAACCTGTGGATAAGACGTATTATCCTCAGAAAACCCTGGCAACACCATCCCGACGTGTTTATAAAATAAAAGCATCACAAACCCTTATTGTTGTGGACCTCATTCCTTCCACCCGCTCACAGAGTGTCATACAAAATCTCAAGACCCAGTTCCCTAAGGATTCTTTCTCATAAGCTAACCAGAGATTTGATGAAGCTCTATAAAGGGATAAAATATCCTTTATCACGGTTTGGTTAAGGGGACAGTTTCCCTTTTCCAGATCGAAAGCCACGCGATCAGAGGGGCTAGTTTTATAGTATCAGAGATATATGAGAAACCCAGCTCCTCATGGACTAAAATGTTTGGGCAGGAGCTGGGTATTGCCAGCAGTCTTTTAAGAAATGTGTCCTCTGTTACTTGGAGGGACTCTATCTGTGCTATACCCCAGACTCTGGCCCCATAGGTAGCTTTAGATAATGTTTTTTGCAGAATAAATGCCTAACATTTCTTTAATTGGTTTATCTCCCATGTTTAGAGTTAACTTCCATAGGGCCGCTATACTTCTGGACATCTGGTTCATTCTATTTCTAACCATTGGAGAACAATTTAGTTTGTCATCATAAAGAATGCCCAGATAGGAGAACTTCTCGATTCTCTCGAAGCGTCTGCCGTCTATGTGAAAAGGCGTTCATTTTTTTTTTTTCTCCAATCCCACAGCCATCTTGTAAGATTTAGTTTTATTTACAAATAAGCCAAGGTCATCAGTAAAAGCAAAGTATGACTCAATACACTTCTGTAGGGATATTGGGGTCCTTGCCAACAGCACAGTGTCATCCACATAGAGCATAACAGGCAACGATATTGGGCTTGCCACTGGGACGTTGTTACAATTTTCAGTCAGAACCTCAGCTAACATGTTCGTATACAAGGAAAAAAGAAAGGGGGAGAGAACACAACTCTGTCCCACCCCCTTTTCACTTCTAAAGGGTTTCGTACATTCTCCATTTTTCCTTAACGAATCACAGCCTCTGCCCGACTGTATAAGTGTCTGATAAAAAATGTTATGGAGGGGTCCATGCCAATTGAATCCATGATGTTCCACAGTTTACTGTGGGACACTCAGTCAAAGGCCGTGGACAGGTCCATAAATGCCATATATAATTGGCCTTTCTTTGCAGTGGCGTACTTGGCAGCAATTAAGGCAAGATTGAGGCATTGGTCTGTCATACTCCTTCCCTTTCTAAAGCCATACTGGGCTTCTGCAAGTATATTCTTTTCTGTAGCCCATTCCTCCAGCCTATTTAATGACAATCTACCCATCATTCTAGATGTACTGTCAAGAAGGTAAACTGGGCGGTAATTAGCAGGATCTGCTCCATTACCTTTCTTGAAAATAGGAATTATCATGGACTGTCTCCAGGAGGGGAGAGGGCCTGTTTTGGCTATAGCATTAAAAGCTATAGTCAAGACTGGGGCCCACAGGTCTTTATTAATAAGAAAGACATCTGTTGGGATCCCATCTGGTTTTGCTGCCTTTAATGCTGGGGATTGGGCTGGTACTAGAGAAACCTCGTCCAACGCACATTCCAATACCGGTGGAACAACCGGAAAGTACTCGGAAAGCTCCAAGATGTCATCTGTCCGTTTTTGGAATATTTTCTGAAAATGGGACAACCACGTAGCCTCATCTATGTGGAGGTCTAGAGAAGGGCCACTACTTCCTTGGAGACACGGGGATTTGACCACTTGCCAGAAAGCCTTAGTGTCTTTAGAAAGAGAGGCTAATCTTGAATTCTCCAATGCTTCCACAGAGAGCTCCCTTTTTCTTACCTGCCTTGCATATTTGTATTTCGACCTCAGGTTTTTAATAAGGATAGGGTCCCTTGGGGATAGTTTAAGGGCATTCTGTAACGCCACAGAGCATTTTTTCTCAAACCACTTAATAGATTGGGACTTTTTCCAGGAAAATTGGAGGGTTAATAAATCTCTTATCACACTTAAAATATCGCTTATGGCTGCCACAACTCGTACACTATTAGTAGATTGGTCTAGACATAGACATATCTCCTGATAAGACAAAGGCTGAGTTTTGCGTAGTATTTCACTGGGGTCTATATTCTCCCATTATAAAGCGTAACTGTTTTTCTTGGATAGAAAAACTTTAATTTCCCCTTTCTCATGGAGTGACCAATTGAATGAGGAGAACAATAACGCATGATCGCTATATTCGGTCATCACAGCCTCAATTGTTTGGGGAGAAGTACTCAGCGACAGGGGAAACAGGATAAAATAAAAGCACGAGGTGGTACCGGACCTATAGAAAGTTGGGGACATTTGACCCAAGCAAGAGCAAATTTGATTAGCAATTTTCAGGTCCCAAGCCATCAACAGACTGTTCAGGGCGTTACCATAATTGTGGTGGTTAAAATGGACAAGCATATTCCCTTTCAGATCACTTACCCCACATATGTTTGAATCAGAGTGTTTACAAATATGAGTGTTCAAGTCACCCGCCCAAACAATAAAAAGTGGTTTAGGATAATGAGAGAGCAAACCCTCCATAGAACGGGTCAGGTTGTCAATCACTTGTGTTTGATTTACAAAATTATCGTAAAAGTTTATAATCAGTAAATCAACCATATTTCGACCACTAGCCACAACTATATGAAAATAAGCGGAGGTGTTCACAAATTCAACCTTGTCAAAAGATATAGTGTTGGCAATAAGAGTTAGAAGGCCCCCTTTTGCTCTACCGGAGGTCGAGGGGACAGCTTGTGTAAAAAATGAGCGATAACCATTTATAAATATTGGGTTTCCTTCTCAGGTTTCCTGTAGGCAAATAATTCTAGCATTTCTCAATTCTTTTTTCGAAGCCCCCATGTCATATCCTTACTAAGACCTGCTATGTTCCAGGAGAGTATTGAAATCCCCCAGTGTTCAGGCCGTAGTGTAGGGAGAGGAAAAGAACTATAGCTCATGGGGGCTGATCCATCATTACCAGTTCGGACCCCCGCACCTGTATATGTACTAGGTAGTCATTCCACGGTCAAGTGAGGCAGGTCCAGTCCTTCTCATGCAGGCGGGAGGGCAGCAGGCAAGCACAGAAAAGCAGTAATCCAGCACAGTGGCAGTCCCTTCAGCAGCACAGCAGTCCTTCCTGGCAGAGTCTTCACAGGTCCAGACGTGTACTGAAGTGGGTGTTGTCAGAGGTCCAGTACTACCCAGTTGTGCCTTTGAAGTGGGGGAGACTTCCAAGGCATGCCTTTGAAGTGCACATAGGTCCTCCCTTCCTGCCCGGGCTCCAGACTTACTAAAAGGGGGTATGCAAGCCTTTGTGTGGGGACAGGACACAGCCTATTCACATGCAAGTGAGGCTGGGTCCAATTCCTCCCTCACATCCTGCCAGGATGGCCCATCAAGTCACACCTAAGCTCCCATTGTGTGCGGCTGTCAGGGGGAATACACAAAGCCCAACTGTCACCCACCCCTTATATGATCAGAGACAGTCAGCTGGCACCAAATGGCTAAAGTAAGAAAATGCCAACTTTCTAAAAGGGCATTTTCAGAATTGTAATTTAAAATCCGACTTCACCATACATTTTGATTTTAAATTGCAATTGCAGAGACACCAGGATTGTAGGGTTTCTCTCTTCCCAATTGGAAATTCAATTTATAAAATGTAATAAGGTAATCCCAATGTTATCCTATGGGAGAGATAGACATTGCTATGCTGAAAATGAATTTGAAAGTTTTTCTCTACCAAACGTAAAGGGTACAAGTCTTGCTTTTTAAATACATTGCACTCTGCCCTCTGTACTGCCCAGGGCCTACCCTTGAGGTTAGTTATATGTACTAAAAGGAAGGTTTGAAATTGGCAAAAAGTTTACTTTACCAGGCCGACGTGGCACTGTAACCTGCACACACAGGCTTTACAATGGCAGGCCTGAGACAGGGTTAGAGGGCTACTGAGACAGGGTTAGAGGGCTACTAAAGTGGGAGGAACAAGCAGTGCTGCAGGCCCGCTAGTAGCAATTCATGTACAGGCCCTGGGCACATATAGTGCACTTTACTAGGGACTTATAAGTAAATTCAATATGACACTTGGGTATGAGCCAATGTTACCATGTTTAGAGGAGAGAGCACTTGTACTTTAGCACTGGTTAGCAGTGGTAAAGAGCTCAGAGTTCTAAGGCCAGCAAAATCGAGGTCAGAAAAAGTGAAGGAGGAAGTCAAAAAGTCTAAGGGTGACCCTGCAGAGAGGGCTATTTTCCAACATGGCATTATAGATTTGCTACGCTGAGAGGATTGGGTACAGGGAACAACTTATGAAATGGATAACTCTATTGTACTCACAATCAGGAGCAATTATTTGGACAGGTCAGGTAATATCTAGAAACATACAAGATAGAGTGGAGCACCGCAGAAGTGGCCCCTCTCTCCCTCAAAATGTGCTTTGGCAATTGAACCCACTGTGAGATACGGGGGCATGGACAGAGGTATCCATATACATGATATCCCATATGTCATATTGCTATGTGTAGACGATATACTGCTCTCTCAAAAAGATGTGGAGTGGAACCTAGCCTTGGTGATGGTCAGGATGGAGGCCATGTCATATTATGATTATTTTTATAGTCCAGTTTCACCTCTCTGAAGCTTTGCAGGTGTATGAGAGTAGCCTAGAGGGGACTTACCCAAAGAGCCAGGTTTTCAGTTTATTGTGGAATTCAAGAAGAGATAAGAAGGCTCCGATGTGGCAGGGGGAGGCCATTCCATGCTTTAGGAGCAATGTATAAGAAGGCGCTACCCTCTGATATGGCTTTGTGTATGCACGGAATGTGTGCTAGTGAGAGTCCGGCTCAGCCGCGGTGTTTGAGGGCTGCACTCGGCTGTTTAGGTAGGCTGGGCCAATGTTTGTAGTGCTTTGTATGTGTGGGTAAGAAGCTTGAACTGTGCACATTTTTGTATAAAGAGCCAGTAAAGTTCCCTCAGTGGTGGCGTGACGTGAGAGGTAACGGTGGATGAGGACCAGTTTGGCTGCTGTGTTCTGAATGGTCTGTAGTTTTTTTGTGATTTGGTTGGCGATTCCTACATAGAGGGTGTTTCCGTAGTCCAGTCTGCTGGTGATGAGGGCTTGGGTGTGCACCTCCCTGGTATTGTTCGGTAGCCACTTGTATATCTTTTCAGCATCCTCAGGGTGTGGAAGCAGGACGCGGGGATGACTTTGAAATGACAGGGCATGTCCAGCTTTCTGTCTATAATAATCCAGAGATTTCGTGCCTTTGCGTTGGGCGTGAGAGGTGTTCTGAGGCTTTTGTGCCACCAGGCGGAGGTCAATGGGGAGGTATCTCTTCGAAAGATACCCATTTCGGACTTGTCCTTGTTCCGCTTGAGGCACTTGGACTTCATCCAGGTGGCCACATTAGCCATGCAGGTGTTGAAGCTGTTCCTGGTGCAAGGTGTGTTGTCCAAGTGGGATAATATCAGTTGCATGCCATCGGCGTGAGTATGTCAATGTCATGTGCACATACGATGTCTGTTAACGGAGTCATGTAGAAGTTGAACGGAGTCGGAGTGAGCGAGGAGCCGTGCGGACTCCAAAAATTACTTCCAGCGCTTCTCAAGCGTATGGCATCGTAGTAACCTTTTCTTCTGGTGGAGTATGGCATCATGTTGACTGGATTCATCCGGTGAAAAAGGTGCAGAAACACTGGAGAACAGATATCAGGATTGTAGCAGGTTATCGAGACTGCAGATTTCATTGCTCGAAGTCCTGCGTGTTCCCCATTAGGCCCAATCTGGTTAGCTTGGATACGATGACTGGACATTGTGCCCTTCAGTGCAAAGGAACTACATTTCACTATTTAGGGGACAAATATACCGCAATGAGCTTGCCATTGTAGATGGCAATATAGGTAGGACGATAACAGTTTGAAGAGTTGCAACTCCTTTTGGAGTTCTCTTCTCTTGTCCATCATGGGCAGGGATTTTCTGGCTAAGATGGGGCTCAGCCATGACTTCTGTACGGTTTCACCAGTGTTCTGGTGCTTTTATGCAATTAGACTCCGTCCTGGCTGACCAGATCTTAAGTACAGCATGACTGAATAATCTCAAACTACGCTTGTCAAAGGTGGACCCAGATTGTGGTCTATATTAAGCAGCAGTACCGCTACAATGGGTGGCCAAGATGGCTTTCTTGGATTTCGACATCAGGGGCAATGTATTTGCAACGAAATTTCAGTAGGAATGAGATAATCACTTACTGCTGGGTTCAAACCGCCGGATGAGTCAAGTGCCCCACTGCTGAGAGTGACAGGGCAATGTTAGAACAGATGCTAGACTAGAGGCCTAATTTATAGTTTGTCGGATGGGCTATTCCATCACAAACATGACGGATATTTTGTCCTCCTTATACAAGTGCATCATATTCTGTGGCCCTTGCAATAAGGTGGATGGAATATCTGTCAATTTTGTGACAGGGTCCCCCTCTGCTAAGGTTTACATGAGACCCAAGACTTCTAATGTGGCAGCATATACTTCTGCCGCGAGAGGCAGGTTCTTGTTGGAAGCTTAGAGTAACAGCCTTGAACATAGCAGAAATGACTTTAGTGAGGGATCTAGGGATCTACATGAAGCAGGGATTCAGACACTTCCAAGAATTTTTACAAAATAGTATCCTGCCTGCAGGGAAGTTTCTCATATATGGGAGATTAATTAGCTAGATGAAGAATTTGTGCAAGACTGGAGATCAAGAGCTGGCCACATATCCTTTACGGACAGTCATACTCTTAATAGGGTTGAGCAGAATTGTGGTGACAGTGCTTTATAGGGCCCTGCTGAAACGCTACAATGTTCCCTGTCTGAGCTAAATAATAAGTGGTCGAATGATGTAGAAAAGGAGCTGAGTCAACAGGAATGCAATGTAAATTGTTAAAATTTAATTTTCTCCACAGAACATATCTTACTCTTAGAAAGAGCAGTAACCCCCCCGCCCCCCACACACACACACTGATCTAAGCCCTAGAGGAAGCTGGTTTATTCCACATGATATAGCCCTGCCCAGGGTTAGGGAAATACAGGAAGTCAGTGATAGGGGTAATGGAGGAAACAGAGTGTATTCTATGGACGTCTACAACCTGAGACCTGTCTACTGGTCTTATGTCATGCTCAGGTAAAAAATCTTATCAGAGCAAACAAAGCAAAGTCCATATAGGTATCAATGTTGCGATTAATTCCTAAGTTTGACACAATGCCCATTAATGTGCTGTCATTTATAATCAAAGTGGAGAAAAGAAGGATATGACCCAACCAATTAAACTAGAAATACTATTGTAGTAGTCGGTTTTTTAAAACATCGGAAACATATTCACAATGAGTGCTCAGTGTGATGAGTAAACACATGGTGCTCGAAAAAGTGTAGAGAGGGCACAAAGGGTCACAAAACCAGAAAATAAACGTCAGAAAGGCCAAATGATAATTCCGTTTTTCAATTCAGAGAGGCAAGTTCCAGATAGCGAAATTTGTCAATGTTGGAGAATGTTTGTTTAAAGTCTAAATAAAGTCTTTTTTTTCAAAATATAGTTAACAACGTTTCGACCTGCATGGATTTAACTGTGATCATCAGGACAAAGCTGTGATTAAACTACGCACAAAGGGTGCAAGAGGCTGTTCCTTCCTTCAAGAGATGGCACACCAATAAATTGAGGCGGACGGAGATTCATGTGTTATTTGCTCCAAACAATCCTTTGTATAATTCAACAGAAGTCAAGCTAGTGTGAATAGTGTGCCCCAATTCGTCTGAAAATAGGGAAAAGATTGCAAAAGATGGGAGAACCCAACAAGGGGTACACCCCACGTAGGCAATCAATGCCCAATTCTGTGATCCAGAGCTCCAGAACGAAATCCAGAGTTTCAAAACGCGAGGAGAAAAAGATTGTTTGGACCAAGTAAAACACGAATTACCATCCAAATCGAATCAATTATTTCCTATTGATTGACACAACAACCTCTTGCAATACTTGTGGTCAGTTTAATCACAGCTTTGTCCTATCTATAACCTATAAAATCAATGAGGGTCAAAACGTCATTGATAATGTTTCAGCAAAAAGACGTTATTGAGAGACTTTTAAAAAAGCCAACGCTCTCCAACATTGAATAACTTTGCTTTCTTGAACACGTCTCACTGTATTGAAATACAGTGCCTGTGACTCAAAGTTCAGTCTCTAGGGGGGTACTGGATCTCAGTTCACTTAGTAATTAAGCCCCAATCTCATCTCCAGGCCCTACAACCAGCTTAATCAGAAATCAGTTCAGATTTATCATCTCCAATGGTGGCAGGTCCCCAATACAAAAGTCCATGCTGTGGTGTACTGTGTGTGGGGGGCGGGGGGAGGTGAGGGGAGGCAGTCTGAAAGCACTAGGGAAGCTTCAAACGCCACAGTTACTCTCTGATTTTGCAAAAGACTCCACATGTAAGCATTACACGCAGAACTCCATGACATTGTTTTCAGGTGTATTTATTCCACATGCAGTATAATTGGTACGAGTCCGCTGGACAGCATTCCACCGTACTCCAGTCCAGGCACTAACTGACAAAGTTAGCCGACACGTGTTTCGTCTGGTCAACAGACTTTTTCAAAACTGGAATAACAGAATAATATAATCAAAGATATGTTTTATATTATACAATAAAGGAATATGTTAAATAAAAGCCCTAATACCCAAACAGAGCTCAGAGTAATCATATAAATTAATACACATCATAACATACAAGTTATATTGGAAGAGCAAGCCTCCTTAATAATATAGATCAAAGTTTCTTAAAAACTGAGAGAGGAGAAAACAGAAAATACACCGAAAAATTGATATGATAAGAAGGATAATGTGAGGAGAAAGCTCAAGAAACCAAGTTTAAAAAATAATCACCTGACCTAAGAAATGAATTTGTTATATTAAAAAGGTATAGTATGAGCGGAAGTAAGAATATGGAAAGTGTGAGTAGCACAACTCATAATTATTGTGACAATGAGAAAAAACTGTGATTAAACCTGTACCCATAAGAATATAAGAACATGGGTCTCAATACCCACCAGCTCATGAGAATAATGAAGAGTTAACGGTGGACAATAGTAAGTGGAGAGTCCGTCACTGCAACACATCAGTATGCGGTAGAGACCATGATCCAAAGTAAGCATAGATATCCGAATAATTGATCCAAAACTATAAGCGTATCAAAAAATAAGAACAACAACCAGTAAATAAACTGATAATGATTAATTATAAATTCCTAACTAAAATATGCTCCCCAAATAATCGAACATGACAAAGGAATCAGATATTACATTCCTAAAAAATGACTTTGTTCAAAATTCCTAATACATAGGTATAACCAAGCAATAATAAGAAAAGAGCAGGAAAAAGAAGAATAGAGTGGTTTCAAAAGCAACTACGATGTATATGTAATAGAACCACTTGAAAAAACAACTGTCACATAATCAATAATTCCTGTTAAATGTTTTAAGACACCTCCTATAGTATTGAAAATACCCAAATACAAAACCGCTGTCCTCTATTGTGTATAGTGGGTCTGCTAGTGAGGACATGCTATAAGTATAAAAAACGGTAGAGTCATACAATATACCAAGCTACCGCGCAAAATACACATTTCTATCCTTGATATAAACTCACCTAGGTAAACGCACTACCGATAACACTGTTCTTTCAGAAATCAATGTACGTCGCCCAAGAAGCCAATTACGAAAAACCCTGAGTGAGGGCTGAAATAATATAAATATAGCCATAAGATAAATTGCACAAAGGTCAGAACAAAAACGTTACGCAAACAAAGAGAGTGGGAATCAAATGTGATCAATACACTCATCTAATGTTAAGCTCCAATAGTAATTTATAAGCAAACAACAAAATGTGGCTCCACTTAGAGAACGTAAACTCGGCGAAGCTATAATACGCTGGTCTTAGTTAAGGTAAGTAGCAAGGACCGTTGCACAGTGAAACTATGATATGTTGCAAACTAAAATAAAAAGTAATACCAATTACAAACTAAAATTATGGCCCAAACATCACCTGTCACTAGCTTACTTAAGTACCAACGAAATACTAATAAACTTACCCACAGTCAGCAACGGAGTATCAGTAAATCCAATCCTATTCAGAGTAACGGAAAGTGGAATAAGTGGCGACCGCGTCTCAGCTGCACGTTTTTAAAACAACGATTGTGAAACATGTGACGAAGTCACATGACTGATGCCAAAAGTAAAATACAAACCATAACGAATACGAGGGATATAGAGGCGCCATTTTGGAATGTCTACCTGCCACAAGTAGTGCAGGCAAAAGTACCCGTTTAAGCATAATAACATGTATAGTAATAATATCAAAAATAACTACGTTCACAAATGCAGGTAAATAAGAGAAAATAAATAGAGGCGGCAACCGCGTCCCAGAAACTCATAGTTCATCCAGCGATTACAAAGCATGTGACAAAGTCACATGACTAATACCCGAAGTAAATGAATGCGAGAGATATAAAAGCGCCACTAAAAAGTGTCAGCCCGACATAAATAATGCGGGCAAAATACACAATATAGCCTGACCGCATGTATTAGTGTAATATTGAACCTAAGTATACCAACTGACGCGGGTAAGGGGAAAGTAAATAGACCTGGTGAGCCATATCAGAAAAAATATAATAGAATAAAATAAACAGAATATAAAACAAAAACAGGGGCAGCAATGATCGCTCATATAACAAAAAAAAAATATACCAGAAAGGTGTCTTCCGAGTCAGAAAATCATGAGCCAAAGCCAAAACAACACCAATGCAAATAAGGAAGAGTCACATGTCCACCATTCCACAAATAAAATAATCACATCAACACCAGACCTCAACGCTGAGCGCAGATGCCAATAAACACCAAGACAACATCCAAATGAGTCACAACGGACACACCAATAAACAATTGGCCACAGACAGGATCAACAGTGGAGACACATCAAAGCCCCAGAAACCTGCAGTCAAAAGAATACAGTGTAAAGACAAACAATATAATCAATCCAATACAGTGCTGTCTAATTTGCAGAGACCTAGTTTATACAAGTACACAGTATTAATGATATCAAAATATTGGAAACAGAATGTGTTAAATATAATAATAATGCCAAAACCATCAATGCATTGTAGCACAAAAAATGGCAAGAGCATACATCCATTGTGACATACCACATATGAGGAATATACATACATTGCAACATCAGTAAGACAGGCCAATGCCTAACCAGTGCCATGTCACCATCTACACAGACATCAATGTATTGAATATTTAAAGAAGCATGTATGGATAAGGCTAATTCCTAATTTCGCAAAAAAACATGCAACTCCCTATCTGTGTTGAGCCCATGATCAACTGCTCGTAATTTGATCAACCATTTGGATTCCAGTTTCCTCAGAGCCAATGTTTTGTCCCCTCCCCGTGGATGGTCCTGGACTACAGCAATACCATGAAATTTGATTTGCAATACTTCCGTATTGGAATGAACAGTATTATAGTGTACAGCCGGGGGATAATTGGTATTAGAATTACGAATGGCTCTGATATGCTCTTGTATTCTCTCCTTTAGTGGTCTAATAGTACTACCAACATAAATTAGGTTGCATTGACAAATGATACAATAGACTGTAATCTTAGTATTACAGTTCATATAATCATTTATCTTGTGTACTTGTTTGGTATTGTAACTGAAACTAGTCTTTTTGTTCTCTGCAAATTGACAAATATTGCACATTGTACATTTAAAAAAACCTTTCATTTTATCCGGTAACCACATATTTGTTCGTTCCATTGTGGATATATTGGGACCGAAGGACTCAAAATGTTTTTCAAGGTCTTCCCCCTTGTGTATACAATCCGGGGTTTGGAAGAGACATATGGATCCAGATCATGGTCCATCCTTAGTATTTGCCAATGCTTATTAATCGTTTTGAAAACTAAATTGCTACAACTAACTACACAAAAATTAAAAAGATAAAACAAAAACATCCATAAATATGAATAAATCACAAGTATAAGCTTTTCACCATATTGTACACAATTGGTTACGTCATGCAAATACAACTAAGCACATCTTAAAATAGCTAAAATATTTTATTTCATCCTTATGTATAATACTCTTGCAGATAACTTGGTTTCTTTGTCATACGCCCACTCCTAGTAATGACATTTTGTTGACTATCAATTTCATCATTACCAAGATGTTGACTATCAATTACATTATTACCACGATTGAATATCCAACATTAGACTCAAAGTATTACCATTACCAACAAAGTCGCCCCATTTCCCTCGATCAGTGGTAATAGCAAAGATCCATTTTACTTTGTCAATTTCTTTGGCAGCACATTTTGGGGGATTTTGTCAACAACCACAAGATTCTTTTCATCCCACCATCTTCCATCAGCTAATTTCACAGAAGAGTGAGCTACTTTCACCACTTGGAAAGGACCACCAAATTAGAAATAACTTTAGACTTCCCTGTTTTCATATTCTTGAGCATAAACCAACCTCCTACCTGCACCTTTCTTTTTCCCAACAAATGCTTCTTCTCGAAATACAATTTAATTTTGTCCTGAGCCTTATCAACATTGGCTTTTTATCTTCTTTAAATCATATTCTTTCTCATTTTTATCTTCTTCACTTTGTATTGAAGATGGTTTGACACTTAACCAACCTGGAACTAACTCAGTATTACGCTTCCTTCCTCTTAACATGGAGAAAGAACAAACCCCTGTAGTGCTAGGAGGAGCATTATATGCCATGCCAATATTTCACTCCTGACAAAATCGTGTACATTTTTACTACATGTAAGATCAGTCTGTATACCCTCTGAGAATTCTGTTAGTCCTCTCTACTGCTCCATTGGATTGTGGACTGTACAAAGCCACAGTATAATGAGCAATACCCTTGTCTTTTAAGAACATTTCCATTCTTTCAGATAACAGCTGTAAACCATTATCTGTGACAATTTCATGGGATACCCTTCCAGAGAATTTGTTTTCCCAAAAAATTAATGGCTAGATTGGTGCTCATTTCTTGAACAAAATCATAATGAATCCATTTAGAAAAATAATCTACAATCACAATTACATCCTTGAATTCCTCTGGTAAAGTAACTATAATAGCCCTGCAAAGCCTACAGCCACTTTATGCCATGGTACGTCTGGAAAAGGTGTAGGCAACAAAGAGGTTTCTCGAAGTTTCCAATGTTTATTAGACAGTAAACATTCCTCACATCTATTAAAAAAAATCCTCAACATTCTTGCCAATATATGGCCAACAAAAAGACTTCTGTAAGATGTGTTTTTTGTGGCTGTTAACCCTAAATGACCTTGATGGGCAAGACCAATGATCTTGGTTCTAAGTTCTTCAGGCGCAACAAACTTACCAGCTCTTAATAAAATTCCGACTCCAGACAATTGAGAACAAACATGATAGAAACAAAGTATTTCCCCATCCATATACTTTTGTAATGGGCAGTCTTTACTCACATACTCCATCACTTTAACATGTAAGTATCTTTTTCTATAGCAGATTTCCATTCCTCTTCTGTAATAGTACCTAAACAAGTCTCTACAATATCGATTCTGCCACCACACATTCAGAACCAAAAATCTCCTCATCCAATGATTTTGCCTTTTCAGACATAGGCAGTCTATAAAAACAATCAACTTTTACCTTGGATTTACCTGGATATATCTTACATCAAAATTGTATTCTTGCAATTTAGATAAAATGAGTACCAACCCATAAGATGCTGCTGAGGTCTCTTTAAACCCCAACATATCCAACAGAGGCTTATGATTCATACAAAGAATAAAATGTGTGGTCCAAATACATGTTTTACATTTTTCTACAGGCCACTCTCAAGTCAGGGCTTCTCTCTCTATAGTACTATACTTCCTTTCCACTTATATTTTGGCACAAACCTGCTTCTAATCCTACAGCGCTAGCATCTGCTGAGATGACACATTGCTGGACCGAAACATAAATTTTCAAAGCTGGTACTTGTGTAAGAATTTTCTTAATCTCGAAAAACATCTCTTGTTGCTCTGTCTCCCAGACCAAGGTTTCATTTTTCCTCAATAATTTTTTTAAAGGTTCCATGATAATGACATACTGTCCTACAAACCTCAAATAATAGTCACATAAGCCTATGAAAGATTTAAACTCATTCTTGTTTTTTGGACAACATAATTCCCTCAAAGCCTTAATAAGATCATTTTTAGGTTTTATTTCTTCAGACGTTATAGTATGGCCAAGATATTACACAATATCAGTTAAAAAATACCATTTGTCCTTCACAACAGTCATACCATATTCATTCACAATACTTAAAACTGTGTTCAAAATGCAATTATGTTTCTCCACTGTTTGCGAAAACGAGTGTCTCTCCTGAAATGCTTGTACACCAGGAATGTTCTTAAAAAGACAAAACATAATTTTTTTTTAAACACTTGTAGAGGATGCTAGCACAAATTGTAATCCCAGGTACTTAAATGCACTAAATTGAGTAACAAATGTGGTAAGATTCTTGCATCCCTTAACCAAAGGAACCTGGTGGTATGCTGCCTTAAGATAGATATTACTAAAAAGCGTAGCCACACTTAATGTGGTTAGTAATTCTTGAATCTCAGGAAAAGGGAGACAATGGCCACTATATTCGTATTTAGAGACCTTAAATCTGCACACAATCTAATGTGTCCATTTCTTCTTAGCAATAACTATAGCACGCAACCATTCAGCTGCATTCACAAGTTCAATGATCATATCTTTGTACCATTGGTCTAAATGTTTCCTGAGAAACTCTTATGCAAAGAGGTACCTCACGACCCTTATGCGCAACTGGCACCACATTTTTTCTTAAAATAATTTCATGTTCACATCCCTTTACTGTTCCAACATTGTCTGTAAATACTTGTGGGTATTTGCACAACACATCTTCCATACCAACCCTGACTTACTAACATGGTGGGAGTAGTAGTACCAGGTCTCAGGACAATTCCAAATCTATCTTGGTCAATCCAACCCATAATATCCTGTCCATTGGGTACAACATACATTTTAGTAAATATATTATTTCCTGAAAAACATAACATACTCTTAAAATAACCCAGTGTTAACATTTCTGTATCTCCATAAGCAATAGCTTTGATATCAGTCTTCTTTGAATTGCTCTGATTCCAGAAAGATTTAAAAGTGGTTTCTGACACCATAGTCACAGTTGAACCCGAATCAGCCATGATCTGTAAAGCAACCTCTCCCATACTTACATTGCAAAAAAGAGCCTTGCTTGCATGCAAGTATTCCGGATTCCTCAGCTACTGCACTCAACCCATTAGTATTCTACTCTGACTCATTCACCTGTTCATTCACTTTTAGTGTTAGAATTGTAGCCTCTGCAATGTTGAAGATACACTATTAACATTTTGTTCTCACCCTCAAAAGACAACTAACTCACATTATCCATACCTTTACAGACGTACATGAAGTGTCCAATTATTTTGCATTTATTGCACTTTTTCCCTTGTGTGCAGGACAACTCATACTGTTAGCTAAATGATAATTAGATCCACACCTATAAAAGCTGTTACTCTTAGATTATTTCTTAAAAGTTCTTGCCCGTGACTTGAGTTTTCTTCACCACACTCACACTTACACTTTCAGAAGGACTTAAGTAGTTCCCGTAAGCAATTTTATGGATTCCACAGATCTTTCTATACCTTTAGCGATTTTAACAGTCTCTTCTAGAGTGGGATTTATACAACATAACAAATGCTCTTGTACTTTTGAAGATGACAATTCAATACAATTTGGTCTCTAATGTAGTCATCAAGAGCATTTTTAAATTGGCATTTACTGGTCAAAATTCTCAGTGCTGCCACATACTGGTCTATGTTTTCTCCTACCAATTGTTTTCTGGAATAAAAATTAAAACTTTCCAAAACACTTGGTTCTGCTGAGAAATGTGAAGCAAGTCTTCTTTGGGCTTCTATATACACATTCCATTTTTTCAGTGTCACCCTGATCTCCCCCTGGACCTTGCACCGCCAGTAAATGATACAAAATCTTCTGACCATCACTGCCCAGACAATTGAATAATAAAGTGAATTTGTAGAGCATACTTACCAGCATCGATTGTCACCAAGTAATTTTCAAATGCACGAAACCAGCTTCCATTCCATATTAGGTTTTCCAGGGTTTGGTACAAAATGTGGAAGTTGTTGAACAATTTTTAAACAGTCGCTGCACCTTAAAACTTGAAAGTAATCCATCAAGTGAAAAAACCACCAAAAGAGCGGATACAGTAAAAAGATATAAAAAACGAAAATAAACCAAATCTTACTAGCAAATATAATTAATTTAAATTTCATTTCCAGTTGTCGGCAACTTCCTCATGCTTTAGATCCAAACGCGGAGAATAAACACAGCGCGACGCGTGTTGCATGAAGTACAATGCCTAATCTAAGATGGCCAGTCTAGTTACATGGTGCACGTCTAAATATGATGATGCTTTATAGACAAGCGCGCTCACATTAACTGACTTGCTTGATGCTGACACACGCACACCTAGATTGGACATTGATGCATGCATCCAAAGACTTGCCTGACACCGACGTCTATAAAGCAGACGTCACAGCTGCTCCATTGACCGCTCCGCCTCAACAACGAAATGAGTTGCATATGAACAAAAACTCACTTTACATATCCACTTCAGCAGAGCCAAAGTACACCTGCATACTCTGAACCGAGTTGGACGTGGGGAATTCCTCCTTGGCAGTGGGCTGACTGCTGCGCAGCTTCTTGACCAGATAACACCAAATGGTACAAGATAAATATGTAAGCATTACACTCAGTACTACATGACATCATTTTCAGGTGTATTTATTGCGTATGCAGTATAATTGATACAAGCCCACCGGCCAGCATACCTGCATACTCAAGTCCAGGCACCAACTGACAAAGCACCATAAGAGATCGAATATGGAAGACATGAAATGCTGGAACGTTGGTGGCAGTCCAACATGCTAGTGTTATACTACCCCCTTAGATACAACACTAGCCGTTAAGTAGTTGGTCAGGTCATCAAATTCAGGTGGTCACTGTTCACACGTGGTGTCAGCACCAGTCGCAATCCTCAGTCACAGCACAGTGAAAACGTGGGCTGCAGTCAAGGTCATCTTTGTTGGTGCAGAGCGGCAGTATGCAGCAGGGCACAAGAGACCCAACTCCAACACTTGGGTTGCTTCCTGTAACATCCCATCAGTCGGGGTTGGGGATGACCACAGGCATCAACCACGCGCTCTTGTTTTCCTTCAGCTCAGAGCCTCATATTGGATTACATTCATGCAGCAAGTCTCACTACAGCACTTGGGCTAGCTGCTGTGACGTCTCAACGGATGGGGTGATATGCTGTCCCCACCACAAGTGTCAAGCAGCTGGAACATGGACAGTACTCCCACGTGTAAAGTGTGCCCCTCCGGTTGACAGAGCGCCACTTTGGGTCTCAATACCTGAACGCTTGCACATTTCTTGGTACAAAAAAATAACAAAAGCAGAATTATGGTGTAACCTCGCAGTTCGGTAATTTAGGGCAGGGGTACATGTTCACAAAAACTATGCATGGAACATTCCCACCGCAACACAGTATAATATCTGTTATAACTTAATTTATAAACAAATACTTTTGTGTCTTATTTTTCGATACCCAAATAGATTTTTTTTTTCTACATGACAAATCCCATAATATAGATCATTTACATACTTAATTTTTAGATAATTCTTTGAGTAAGCATTTGCTACATTTCACAACATGTTGATTTTAGAAGGTGAAGGCTTTTTTTGAAGATGGGTTCTGTATTCAATAAATAGTCTCTGCTGCATGCTGAAAACAATGAGCCTCATGCATTGAAGTGGAAAGCCCTCCTAGGAAACGGGAAGATAAAGACAATAGAATGAGGTCAATGTTTACTTCTCTGAAGTCCATTGTGAGAATAATTTGTAGAAAAATAGTGACAAAAGCTGTGGAAGTCCGCTGTGCTGTCAAGCCGACCTTAAAAAACACAAAAAGGGGGTATTTTGAGCCAGAGTACAGGTTTCAAACTCTTTAATAAAATGTACTAGTCAGGGTGTGTTAGAAATGGGATTCCTGGTTGGTTGAGGTATGCATTTAGGCCAGGCAGGAACCACCACTTTAGCCAGGGTAAGCGCGATACACACTAAAAGATAGCCCATGCTCACCCTCTGGTAGCATGGCACAGAGCAGTTAGGCTTATCTAAAGAGGCAATGTTTAAAGTATTTTGTGCAAAACACTGACAGTAACACAATGAATACACCACAAAAAGACTCCACACAGGTTTAGAAAAATTGATTATTATATAGTGCACAAAAAAGGACCAAAACAACAAACATTTCATGTGTAGAAGCTGAGATATTGAATTTTTAAAGAATAAAGGCAGTAAAGCGCTTAGAAGCAAGTAGCACTAAAAAGGTTACTTTAGGTCGTGCTGGACTGGGGCAAAGTCAAAGTTCACGCCGACTGCGATGAAGTGCCGTCCCGCTACAGGACCCACACAGGCCCCGGTGAACAAAGTACCTTTCCTGGTCACAAACAGCAAGATGCGTCGATGTTGAGGTCTGCAGGTGCAGGATGTGTTGATCTTCTCCACGCAGTGAAGGTTATGCGTCAGTTCCGAAGAAGGATGCCGGAGTCGAGAGGTGTCAAGTGATGCACCGGATTCTACCACACAGGGATGTGTAAATCTGACCAAGCTGCAGCGGCAATGGTTCGCTGTCCGATGCATCTACCTCTTGAGGCAAAGCGCTGGTTCCGATCCGATAAGCCGATTTTACACCGCAACACTGTCGATGCAATGGTTCAGCTGCACGCAGACTGGAGATGCGTCAAAATTTGTGTTGCAAGTATCCAGGCTACTTCCAGTGAGCCAGGCACAGGAGCAGGGGTAAAGACTGATATCCTCAAGCAACAGGAGACAAGCCAACAAGCCCTTGGAGATCACTTGGAGTGAAAGTAGAGGAAGAGGGCAGCAGGGCAACAAACATAAAAGCAGGCCTTCAAGGTTCGCAGTACAGCGGAGTCCTTTAAGCAGCACAGCAGTTCTTCTGGCAGAGCTTCAGTTACAAGTCCAGTAGTGTCTGATTTTACAGGGTGCTTATACCCAAAAGTGCCTTTGATGTGGGGGTGACTTCAAAGCAGGTCTCTGAAGTGCATAAGTATCTCTTTCAACTCAGTCCTGTCTGCCAGGCTATCTGTGGGGGGGGGGAGGGCATAAGAATGCAGATGTATGTAGATGGGTACTCAGACACACCTATCCATTCAGCATTAAGGCTGTCCAGAGGGAATAAACAAAGTATAGCTGCCACCCATCCCAGACGTGATTTGGAGACAGGCTGTCAGGCCCACAGAAGCAGTAAATGCAGAGGAATGTCCACTTTGTATAAGTGGCATTTTTTTTTTTTTTTTTTTGAAAACCTTTATTTCGAAATTCAGGACACAGCTATTCAGCCGACAGCCCGAAGGTTCGGCAGCATTGCAAGTTAGATACAGTAATGTGTCCCGGATACAGTACGATGAGTAATGCAAAGGTCCAATTTTAAATAAACACAGAAAAAACACACAACAAACCCCAGCAAGGCAGAACATTGAAATCCCATGGCGAAAGCCCCCAGGGGAGGCAGGACCCCACTCATCTACTAAGTATAAGACTGTGTGCGGAGGAAGAAGGGGAACAGCAGAGGCCCAGAACGGGTACCAAAACCAAACTGTGCTGGAAGGTAGGTCAGGGGGAAAGCTGTTCCTCGGGAGGTTCCAGGTCCGGGGCAAGACATATTCCCCCCCTGTATTGGTTCCACCGCCCCCAGATGGCATGCCACTTCCGGGGGCGACCTCTAGAGCAGTAGACCGTCTTCTCCCTAAACATGCTCCAATCCATGTTCTCCTTCCACGCGGTCAGTGTAGGGGGTCCCGAGGAGCCCCATAATCGCGCGATATCCCTTTTAGCTACCATGTTACCCAGAGTCACCCATTGGGTCTGCGCCTCATCGAGATCAGTGGGCCCCCAGACGTTCAGGAGGCAACACCGCGCCTCCGGCTGTACCACAATGCCCGTCACCTCCCCCATAACTGCATGGACTCTCCTCCAGAACTCCACAATGACACCACATTCCCAAATGATGTGCAGGAAAGTACCCACCATACCACATCCCCTTCTGCACAGGCCATCCTCCGAGAATCCCATGTGGACCAGCCTTGGCCCCGTAACATACACCCGGTGCAGTATTTTAAGCTGCACCAGCCTCAGACGCGACGGGATCGCAACCTCCTTAGGCGAAGAAACCGCTGACTGCCAGTCCTCATTATCCAACTCGAGGCCATCCCTGGTCCACTGTTCTCTCAGCCCCAATAGCAAGTCTGCCCGGACGTTTATCAACTTCTTATATATGAGCGAAATCGTGCTCTCGGGCATATGACCATCAAGGACTCGGTCCTCAAGGGGAGAGGACTCCGGCACCTTCTCACCCTCCACGAGGACTGATCGGAGGGCGTGACGCAGCTGGATATACCTAAAATACTCTGAAGGCCCTAGCTCAAACTCAGTCTGCAACTCCTCGAAAGACTTCACCCTCCCCTTATGCAGCACATCCCCCACCTTGGATATACCTATCAGATCCCACTTATCAAAGCCCTTCGTATGCCAGAGTCTTCCCAACCTTTCCGATTCAAACAATGGGGTAGCGAGGGTTAGCCTATCCTTCCAGCCCAGCGAGTCGGTCGCCATCTTCCATACGCGCACCGCCACACCTGTGGGCCCCGTGAGGGACGAGTCTAGGGACCGCGAATACAACGCCCTGTAGTAGTTGCCGCCGCGCAGCAGCCACCTATCCATGGCATACCCAGGGCTGAGGGCAGGGCCGTAAAACCCATGGTTGATCGCGCTCAGCTGCGTGGCCCAATAGTACCGTCGGATGTCTGGGAGCGCAATGCCCCCATCGTACCATGGGAGCGTCAACTTTGAAATAGCTATTCGCGGCCGCCCATCCCACAGCAACGTCCTTTGGAGGCCTTCGACCTCCCGAAAGTATTTGGCCGGTACCCAGTCCAAGGTGTTCTGGAGGGCGTAGAGGAAGCGGGGAAGAGACATCATTTTGAACAGGGCCGCACGCCCAACAAGGGAGAGCGGCAGCCTCCGCCAACCTTCAACATCTCGCCTCAAGCGTGCCAAGGGGGGGAGCAGGTTCCTCTCATAGCGCACAACAGGATCCATGGATATAAAAATCCCCAAATACACAAAACCTTGCTGGGCAACCTGTATCGAACATGTTCTAGGGATCGGCGGGACCTCGCCACTAAGAACGTACAAGTACGATTTGCCCCAATTAATCACAAGCCCCGAGTTCCTACCGAACGATGCGAGTACGTCACAGACCACTATAAGTGACTTCTTTGGTGAGGCAAGATACAGCAGGATATCATCGGCATAAAGCGAAATACGGTCCTCGTGATCAGGCGACCACCGAAGGCCCCGTATATCCGGGTGCCAACGTATCCACGCAGCCAACGGTTCAAGGGCGAGGGCGAACAACAGAGGCGACAGGGGGCAGCCCTGCCGAGTACCCCTACCAAGCTGAAACGGAGTAGATGCCCGACCATTCACCACAACATTCGCTAGTGGCCCCTCGTACAGCAACCGGACCCAACTCACAAACCCGCGACCGAAACCAAACTTGGCCAGCACGGCCCATAAATATGCCCACTCCACCGTGTCAAAGGCCATCGTGGCATCAAGAGATGCCACAACAGCCGGTTCACGCAGCGTGCCCGCCCTGGCGATGACGCCATGAAGACGCCTAAGGTTCAATGCTGTGTTTCGGTGCGGGATAAAGCCAGATTGATCCGGGTGGACCAGATCGCCAAGTACCCTAATCAGATGGGTAGCCAGGAGTTTGGCCAGAATTTTCGGCTCAGCGTTGAGGAGTGAAATGGGCCGATAGGAGGCGCATCTATCTCGGGGTTTACCCTCTTTGTGTATGACCACGATCGACGCCAGCCGCTGATCCAACGGAAGGATCCCATCTCCCCGCGCCTCCAAAAACATGGCGCGCAGGTGAGGGGCGACCCTATCCGGGAACAGTTTGTACAGATCGATCGGCAGTCCGTTCGGTCCAGAGGCCTTACCCGAATTCAACGCGCGAATCGCCCCCGCCACCTCGTCAACCGTGATGTCGCCATCCAAATCGTCCCTATCTATGTCAGAGAGGCAGGGCAACTCGATATCACGGAGGAGATCAGACGAGTCTTCGGGCGGCCTGTCCGACACAGAGGAATAAACCCTATGAAAATACTCCGCGAAACACTCCACAATCCCTTCAGGTTCCACAATCGCCTCTCCCCCCTCTCCAATCAACTCTGGCACCACTCTATTGACCCGTTCCTTCCTGTCCAGCCACGCCAGGAGTTTCCCTGCCTTGTCTCCAACATCATACAGACGGCCCTGTTGTTCCCTGCTGAGGGCCTTGGCGGCGTCCGTCACCAGGTCCCTATACTCCGCCTGCTTCAAGCAAAGCTCATGCAATGAGGACTCTGTGACCTCCTCCTCCATATCCCCCTCAAGGGCCGCAATCTCCTCCTCCACTTGCCGCACTTCGCAATCCCTCCGATTCTTGGCAGTCACCACCAGGGAGAGGGCCTCCCCCCGAAGCACGGTCTTAAAAGCTTCCCACAGCGAGATCGCCGAGTCCACGGTTCCCAGATTGTCCTTAAAGTAATTATCTACCTTCTTTACCAGGGCGCTGCGCATCTTGGGGTCTCGGAAATACCAAGGGTTAATGGGGGCCACCCTCCCTCCTCCCTCCCGACCGAGATCCAGCCGGATCCACACTGGCGAGTGATCAGAGATACCACGTGCCATGTGCCTCGCCTCGGATATCAACGAGGCATGTGCGGCCAGAGTGAGCAGGTAGTCAATCCTGGAGAGGCTACCATGCGCCCCGGAGTGAAACGTGTATTGACTCTGTGTGGGGTGCCGGAGCCTCCAGCAGTCTATCAGGCCAAACGTGTCTAGGAGGTCTGGAAGCCATTTCTGAGCCCCCCCTGTGTCCCTGGGCGGGTATCTATCCAGCAGTCCGGAACCCACAGCGTTGAAATCCCCTCCCACTACCAGCATGCCCCCCGGGAGAGTCAGCAAAGCCCTGCCCAATTCAGCAAATGTGGCGGCCTGCAGGGCCGGCGGGACATAAACCGAAACCAAAACCAAAGTCCTTCCTTCCCACCGCCCCGCCACCGCCACAAACCTTCCCCTATCGTCAACAATGGTGGAGTCCACCTCAAAAGGCAGCGATGCTCTAACGAGGATGCCCACACCCCTGGACCCAGAAGAGAATCCCGAGTGTGCAATGAATTTATACCCCTTCCTATTCAGGGCATAGCACGTATTGCCTATGAGATGCGTCTCCTGCAGCAGTACAACGTCTGGCATTGAGCGTTTCAGAAATTGCAAAACAATCCCCCTCTTAATGCGATCCCCCAAACCATTAACATTCCAGCTTATAACACTTAGGCCTCTACCCCCCATCCTCAAACGGAAAGAGGCCCACCCCACACCCGAGGCGCCACCATGGAACAGCCCTGAGGATAATCATCATGCCTTGCAGAAATAAACCCCCCAACAACAAACTCAAACTCCCCATAACTCCCCCCACCCTGCACCCCTGCTGCAGCTTAAAAAGCCCCCCCAACTTGCAGTGTGCCTGTCGCCCTACAAAAACAAAAATCTACAAAAAGTACCCTAAGGGAGGAAAAGAGCACCCCTCGTCCTCCCGCAACCCTCCACAGTTACTGCACTCTGTTCAAATCTTCAAATATGGTCAAATCAAGTCAGGCCGGCTTTGAGTTATCAGCCCTGTCCATCCCGGCCACTGTCTCCATGCTCAGCTGTGTCGTCCCCGGTCCGTCGCCGGGGCAAAGCGTCCAGCCATTCGTCGGCCATAACAGGAGAGTCAAAAAAGAATGTCCGATCTTCATGCACCACCCGTAGTCTGGCGGGGAAAAGCATGGCATACTTTAGGTCCCGCTCCCGAAGTCTTCGCTTCACCCCCAGGAAGCTCTGTCGCTGTCTCTGCACCTGCTGGGTAAAGTCCGGATAAAAATTCACCGACGCATTCTGGAAGGGGACTGGGCCCGTCACCCTCGAAGCTTGCAGGATAGCGTCCCGATCTCGAAAATGAAAGAGCCGGGCGACAATCGGCCGCGGCGGGGCTCCCGCCTTAGGCCGTCCGCCCGGCACCCTATGGGCCCTTTCCACCGCAAAAAACTTTCCAAGGCCCTTAGGCTTCAGATGATTGAGGACCAAATCTTCCACAAGCAGGTCCGCCGAAGCCTCATCCGAGGACTCCGGGACCCCGATTACGCGCACGTTGTTGCGCCTGGACCGGCTCTCGAAGTCCTCCAGCCGGCGGGCGGCGAGGTCACTCTCGGCCCTCAGCTTCCAGACCTCGTTCTGCAGATCCGCAACCTCATCAGTGAGGCCCGTGGTCTTGTGGTCCAGGTCCTTAACGCGTTCGTTTGTCTTGCCCAGGTCCGAGCGGATCAAGTTGACATCCACCAGGATGGCGTCCACCTTATGCGCCAGGGCCTCGAATTGCCTCCCCATCGAGGTCTGCATCCCCTCAAGCGCGCCCATGACATCCTGCAGTGAGAGCTCCGGGGTCCCAGGCGAGTCCTCCTTCTGGGCATCCGGCGCCTGGCTCGATCCACTCGGCGATGTCTTCAGGAGGGCGTAGCGGTCCATACTGTTGACTTGGGAATACGTTCCCCGCCTGGTGGACTTAGTCTTCAGCCGATCTCCTTCTGCCTTGCCCGACATAATGAAGTGAAGACCGTCCCCTCTCAGAGAGGGGTAGAAAGAGTGAGCAGGTCCGCCTTGTTCTGCCAAAGTAGCCCACCGAGCGTCCCTGGGGTTATAAAGCCACCCAGAGCACTACAGTGTCCGGGCAGACAAAGGGAACGAAACCGAAAGTGAAAGAGCGAGGGCCTCCGTCCGACAGTTCACACCTCACCAGGCCGTTGTTGATCAACTAGGAGTCGGGCATCCTGCCAACTCTAGCCCCTGGCATCTCCGGGAGTTAGGCCGCAATCTTTCGCCAGTCATAAGTCCGGTTCCCGATGGGCGATCCGACCGCGGGTAGCATCAATCGCCTCCCTGACAACTCAGCAACACGGTGCCATGCATATCATCAGGATTAGAGACAGGATAGTCGACGGAGGGCGCGAGGGTCTCGGGAGCTCTAAGCTCACGCGGCCATCTTGGTCAAGCGCTAGGCTCCTCCCCCCATAAGTGGCATTTTTAAACAGTAATGTTAAATCCAACTTCGTCAGCAAGGAGGATTTATCATTACCATTGCAAAAATATGAAACATGGAAAAGCTACTCCTCTCTGATCAGAAATTATTGCTTAAAATTGTATTAAGGAATTCCCAATGCTAGCCTATGAGAGGGGTAGGCCTCACAGTCATGAACTACGAATTTGGGTGTTTTTCACTACCAAGGCATGTAAAGATTAAACACACATGTCCTACCTTTCACTTACATGGCACCCTGCCCTTAAGGTTACTTAGGAGCTACCTTACAGGAGACATATATATTAAAAGGGGAGTTTGAGGCTTGGCAAATAGTTTTACATGCCAAGCCGAAGTGACAGTAAACTGCACACACATGCACTGCAATGGCAGGCCTGAGACAGCTTTGAAAGACTACTTATGTTGGTGGGACAGCCAGTACTGCAAGCCCACTAGCACCATTTGACTTACAGACCCTGGGTATATGCTATACCACTTAGTAAATCAAATATGCCAATCAGGTATACACCAATCTCAGCATATTCAGGGAGGAAGCACATGCAAGTTAGCATTGGTTAGCAATGGTAAATTGCTCAGAGTCCTAAGGCTAACAAAAAGAACCAGCAAAACAAGAGGTAAAAGACAAAAACGTCTGGGGAAAGACCATCCTAAGGACGACATGACTAACACGGTGTATTAAAATAAAAATACGTCTCTAGACCTCTGGAGAATGTGGTAACTCTGAACTACGCACAAATATGTTTTGTGTCACTACCCATCCTACTTCACATCTTAACACTCACTTCTTGCTTTCTGCAGGAAGATCTGAATGCCAAAACTGCCCAACTCCTAAACTCTCCTCACCAACAAACACTCTTCCATTACACACAAGTGTTAAATGGTAGCGGCAGTCGTATTCGATAACCTTTCAAGTATTGCCCGGCGGTAATCGCCTCTTATACCATTCGATGCTAAACCAACAAAGAGGCAGGCGCCGGAGACTGGAAGGCAGGAAACAAAGTTTTATTCCGTCGGAGTGGAACACATCAGATCAGACAGCGAGGTATCGTCACGAGGTGCTCTAACTGCATCTCTGAGGCCTGGCCTCTTATACACAGGTTTATGACTTTATTGCAGGTTTATCATACATGGCACATTCTTGAGATCGCTTTGATACATGAAAGAACATCCTCAGAATCCCCACTTCAAGGTCGTTCCCACACATATCTTCAGTGGAAGTCCCCACCCCACCCACAGTAGGAGATGGCTATCACACAGCTGGACATTCCGCCAATTCCCGGGGGTGTGTGCGACCGGTCGGGTCTCAGGGGGTGGGGGGGCCTTGATCTACTGTAATCCCTTTGATGTGGGGTGTTTCCCTTACAGTAGGGGCAATAAACTGCATCCGCAGGGCTAGGTGATGGCCTGGGATCGGTTCGGACAATGGGGCGCAGAGGAAGGGGGTTATCAAAGAGATGCATGACCAGGTATGGGATGTCGGTCAGGCGTGGGATGTGGTTCCATGGCAGGGTCGCGCAGAAGGAGAGAGTTTATGGCCCATGTATGAGAGAGCGGGGGTGGCGGGCGCGCGGGGGAATGCTCGCAGCGCCAGGGGGACGCGCTGGCGATCGGCAATGAGCAGGGAGAGACCAGGGTGCCTAAAATGGCTGCCGTGCGCTTTCCTGTGTGTCGCGCTGGGGAGAGACAAGATGGCGCAGATAATGTTCAGTTCGCAAGCTAAATTTCCACAGTCCTCCCTTTAACATATCTCGCCAGCTTGTTAGTTCGGATCTATCACCATAATACTACGAACTTCCATCTCATACAAAGCTTTCATTCGCTCCGCTTCAAAGTTCAAAGTCTTAGGGCAGATGCAGTTCATAAAAAGCGAACATAAAGGTGGCAGACACTGAATCCCCAAGCAACATCCACATAGTATCACAATTGGTATTAGGATAAATGAAAACAGCCTCCATCCCCAACTTCTAATAGTGTCCCAAAACCAACTTCCCAGTGACCATTCTTCTTGCTCCTGATGAACCTCTGCGGAAAGTCTGTGGAGGTGTTCAATTGCTTTGTAGACTGAGGGTGAGTTATCCGGTACGTAGGTACAACAGCTGGACCCAATGATGCGGCATGCTCCTCCACGATCAGCCAGAACCACATCTAGAACGAGGCGGTTCTGAAGAGCCACCAGGCGGACGGCCTGAAGCTCGGCGGTGTTGTTGGCGAGGATGCCAGCCGTAATGTTCATCGCCGTTTCGACTGCCTGAGTTAAGTGGCGGATGGCACGGCTGTTTGCCATTGGACCCCAGAGTGGAACAAGTCCTTTTACTGCGTCCATGAACTGTGCTCCGGTGGAGTCGGCTTGCACAATGTCTTTGGCACGTTTCTGTCGGTGATGGTTTGCTGGAGCCACATATGTCGGAGGAAGGACAAAAGCGATGTAACAGGTGCCTCCCCAACCTTTCGGAAGCCAGGTGTAGGCCTTAGTACCACAGACGAAGTACATATTTGGGGAGGCAACAAAGGAGGGTGGATCAACTGAGTCCAATGTTCGGGTGATGAGGCAGGAGCTGTGGCCCACCAGCTGCGCCCCCAGGCCTTCGAGGCACACTAGTCCAGTGATGTTGATGACGGATAGGGCCACTGTTAGGGTGGCGGCCGTTCGTTTCCGGAGGTAAGAGAAGGTGGGTCTGGCTGGGTTGTTAAACACCTGCATTTCAACTCGTTCTTTGGCAGGGATGTCCATGTGAAAGGAAGTGTTTGATCTCAGAGGACAGAAGGGGGCAGAAGTTTTTCCAGTTTTGTTCAGCCAGAACCCATGGTAGAAGTGTGACACAGTTTTGCCGGAAGTGGCATTGTCCTTGTAGCTTTCCTGCAGGAGGATTAGCCAGGCGAGGCAGGAACCATGGACCGAAAAAGGTGAAGGGATGAAAGGGATAGAGTGTCCAGTGGCATGTGGTAGCAATCCACAGATCCAGCAATTAGTGGCATTGGAGGCAAGATTGTGTTGGTGGAGCAACTGCACAAAAGAGTTATTCCAGAACTCCTTACGCCTTTCTCGGAGTTGGGGTGAAAGTGAGATCAGATGGTGTTCTTTCATGGTGGTAGGTGGAACGGTGGTCAGCAATGTCTTATGGGCGGGTGCGCTCTCCTCCATGATCCAGAAGGTGACCATGAGGAGAAGGCAAAAGAGAAGGGTAATGAAAAGTGCAATAGTCTTTGAGCTGTGCATTTTGTCAGTCTTTGGGATTTTGTAGTGGATCTTTGGGCGTCCGGTTGCTTCCATCATCTTCATGTCGGATGCTTCCATCACCTTCAAGGGACTCGGTAGCGGGCAGAACCACAGACTTTGTTTAGTTTCTCTCCTGGTGGCCTTTGAGGTGGCTAGGCAACCGCTCTGAGATTTCAACTTAGTTTGTGGTCTGCTTAGCCGAAGTTCCCTCCTTTCGTCGTAGGTTATACCCTTCTTTGGATGGCACAGTGGGATCGGGATATTTCGTTAATTCAAGTGTCTCTGTATCCGGGCAGTGGTTCAGGGATGGTCGGTCTTTGTCCAGAAGTTCCTCTTGGGCGGTGATGTTGTCCGTGGTCGTCAGGGTCGATGAAACCTTCTTGCAGTGGTGTGCATGCAGCCAATTGCGCTTCCCCTCCACTCGAAGAGCTGTTCGGGTGGTGATCAGGACTTGCAGAGGGCCCGTCCACCGGGGCTCCAGACGCTTGGTGCGCTGGAAGTTACGCACTAAGACAAAGTCACCGGGTTGGATGTCGTGCCCGGGGCCCCTGGAAACGTCGGGAATGGCTTGCAGCACCTGCTGATGGATAACAGACAACGTTTTAGTTAGGTTGTACAAATAGTCAGACATGAGGACGTCCGGGACGTCGTGGATGGATGTTGGTTTCGGTGCAGTCCAAAGGTTCATGGGCCGCCCGAAGACGACCTCGTAGGGGGTTAAGTGGTGTTTGGTGGGGGTGGAACGCATTGATAGCAATGCTAGCGGGAGAGCGTCTGGCCATTTCAGTCCTGTGGTGGCAACTATTTTTGCTATCTTAAGCTTCAATGTGGCATTATGTCGCTCAACCAAGCCTGCAGATTGGGGATGGAAGACCGCATGGAACTTCTGTTTTACACCCAGCCCCTTTAAGATGAGTTGGATAACCTCGGCTACAAAGTGGGGGCCGTTGTCGCTCCACAAAATTCGACAAAGGCCGTACCGGGGGAAGAATTCTTTCAGTAGTACTTTTGCGGTAGTCATAGCGGTGTTGTCGCGGGTTGGGTAGGCTTCCACCCACTTGCTGAAGGCGCACACAACGACAAGTACGTACTTCAAACCTTGGCACCTTTCTAACTGGACGTAGTCCATTTGTAGGACTTCAAAGGGGTGATTGGGAACTCCAAACCCTCCCCGGGGTACAGCAGTTCCTTTCCCAGGGTTGTGTTGGAGGCAGACCAGGCATTGTTGGACCAGACGTTTGGCTGAGTCTGAGATTTTGTCGTTGTGCCAGACTTTGGAGATGAGTTCGATCATGGGAGCAGACCCTATGTGTGCGGGGGAGTGTGCCATGGTCAGCATGGGGATCAAGTATGAGTCAGGTAGCAACCATTTGTTCGAGTCTTTAGTTCGCCAGCAACCGTCGTCGTCCTTCAATCCCACCCGTGCCCATTCAGTTAATTCGTGTGGTGAGCTGGCTAATTGGATGTCCCTAATCGTTTCCCTAGCATCCTTCCATTTCTCAGTTTGTGACCTGGTTACGTACATACGGGTCGTGGACCTATTCTCGGCTGTGGTTCGGGCAGTAATGTCAGCTAGTGCATTTCCCTGTCCTATAATGTCTGTCACTTTCTTGTGTGCCTGGCATTTGATCACAGCCAGCCGTGTGGGGAGGAGGACTGCTTCGGTCAGGGCAGAGACTAGATCTCCATGCAGGATGGGTGTGCCATGGGAAGTCAAGAATCCCCTCTCCTTCCAAAGGAGCCCAAAGTGGTGAACTACCCCGAAGGCGTATTGGCTGTCTGTGTAAATGTTTGCGGTTGTCCCTGCTGCCAGGATGCATGCTCGTGTGAGAGCAATCAGTTCAGCCGCCTGTGCGGATCGCTGTGTGATGCGGGCTGTCTCAATAACTGTTCGGGCTGTGGTGACTGCATAGGCAGCTGAAGTGGTGCCATCGGGGAGCTTGATGCATGAGCCATCCACCCATAGTTCTCCGTCAGGGTCCGGGAAGGCAGTATCTCGAAGGTCAACCCTACTCTTGGTCTGTTCGTCGGTGAGAGTCACGCAGTCATGTATAGGGGGCGCATTGGGGTCAGTGTCAGGGAGAGGTAGTAGAGTGGCTGGATTCAGAGTGGTGCATCGTTTCAATGTGATGTGGGGTGCAAGCAGAGTCAGTTCATAGCCAGTCAGTCGTGCGCTAGTCAGGTGTTGAGTCTTGGTCTGGTTCAGGAGGGTGTCAACCGCATGGGGTACCAATACAGTGAGGGGGTTCGAGAGCACGATCCCCTCACTTTGCCGGATAGAGACAGCAGCGGCGGCTACTGCTCGAAGGCAGGCGGGCAAAGCTCTGGCTACAGGGTCAAGAGTGGCAGAGAAGTAGGCACAAGGGCGTTGTTTAGGACCTATGGACTGGGTTAGGACAGACAACGCGCATCCCTCCCTTTCGTGGGTGAAGAGGGAGAAAGGTTTAGTGTAGTCTGGGGTTCCTAGGACTGGGGCCGAGCAGAGGGCGTCTCGTAATTCTTTGAAGGAGGATTGGCATTCGGGTGTCCAGGGGAAGGGAAGGGGACATCTTTAGCCAACAGGGAAAGCAGAGGTTTTACAATAAGACTGAAGTTTGGCAACCACTGTCGACAAAAGGAGGTGAGTCCTACTAGAGACCGCACTTGCTTCTGAGTTTTGGGAACAGGGGTTTCTAGGATGGTCTGAATTCGGTCAGGGGTAAGTTTCCTCCCGTCCTTGGATAGGAGGTGGCCTAGGTATGTCACTTGGGGTTGGCAGAACTGTAACTTCTTCCTGGAGACCTTGTGACCGTTCTCCGCGAGGAAGTGGAGGAGGTGAATGGTGGCTGTGACAGCAAGTGGGGTGGTGTCGGCCGCCAAAAGAATGTCGTCGACGTACTGTATTAGCCTTGGGGTGCCCTACAGAATCTGTACGACCGGGCTTTTAAAGTGAAGCCGAACAGGTAGCGGCTGTCTGGGTGGATGGGGATGGAGAAGAATGCGTTCTTGAGATCAATAACAGTAAAGGTGGTGGCAGTGGACGGAATTAGGGTGAGGATGGTGGTGATGTCTGAGACCACGGGGTACTGAGGTATGACTACTTTGTTAACTTCTCGTAAGTCAACAATGAAGCGGTATGCTTTCTCATCTCCCTCGCCTTGCTTCTTTACAATGGGTAGGATAGGGCTGTTGCAAACATTACTGACTACTTCTTCTACTACTCCTGCATTGACTAGGGACTGGATGATTTCCACCAATGCCTTCTCACCTTCGGGCGATATTCGATACTGTGGAAGCTTTGGTAGCACTGCGTCCGGTCGGACGGTTATGTGTACTGGGTCGATCACCATGCGCCCTACATCTGAGTCGGTTTTAGCCCATAGATGTGAGGGTAACGTGTCGAGTAGGGACAGGTCAGCATCAGTTATAGAGAGCATACGTTGTGTGTGACAAGGTCTGAACAGATCTGGGTTATCGTGCAGGATGACTCGAACTCCGTCTGGGGAACATCTGATGGTAGCTCGGAAATGTTTTAGCAAATCGAGTCCCATAATAGCATCGGGGGTGTTGGAGGAGAGCAGAAAGGTCGTGTCAGTGGCGTTATCTTCTAAGTCAAAGGAGATTGGTGCTGATAAGGGGTTAGTGGAGGGCGTTCCATCGAAGCCTATTGAGGTTACGTGTGAGCCAGACAAGGGTGCCCTAGGAATCAGTCGTTTAGATAACGCACTACGTGTCGCCCCAGTATCTACCAGGAATGGAGACTTTGTGCCCAAGACCTTAGCAGTGACGTAAGGACCTTGCTGGTCAACACGGAGTTCGACTGGATCCCTCCCTTGCCCCTGGCGGTCCTATGCGAAGTCATGGGTGCTTTCGTAGTCGGACTGCTGACACTGGTTTTGTCGGGGGCGATCAAAGGTGTTTGGTCTGCCTGGCCTGTCGTTGATGGCGTCGTTCGTGTACCCTCGTCCCTGTCCTCTATTTCTGGGGTCATATGCTATGTCTCTGGGGTCCCTATTTTTGTTCATTTCCAGAAGGACCGGGCACTGGGATTTCCAGTGTCCGAACCCTCTACAGAACGCACATTGGTTCCCATCTAAATCTCTCCGTCCGTTGTAGGGTGTAGGTGTATGGTCTCTAAGGGGTAGCTTTCTAGAGGCGGTTGGTTGGTAATTCCCTTTTGGGGGCTCCCTTCCTATGGTCACCCCTTGCAACTGTGCTATCATTACCCTCTCCTTCAGTTCCTTTTTCTTCCTCTCGGACGCCCTATCGTTCTCATTCTTTTGGTTTTCGTAGTATTGGGCCATCTGGAGGATTGCTGCGGGTTTGGAGGCTGCCCAACTACTCTCGCTGGTCTGTAGCTTCTGGGAGACTTCTTGTGACAGACCCTTCACATAATTCTGGACAAAGAGGTGATGTCCGGTTGCAATGGTCATGTCCTGGCCACTATAATCGGAAAACACGGTCTCGAATCGAGAGAAGTATTCAGACACATCCTCCTGGGGTTTCTGGCGACAAGCCGTCACTATCGACCAGTCTACCTTTCTTTCTGGGATTAGAGTCTTCAACTTCTGTACAATCTTGTCTGGGAGCTCCAATATGGCTTTCGGGGGTTTCTGTCCCGGTTCTCGCTGTTTGTCTATGGTATCAAGTTGTACCCAAGTATATCCGAACGGCTCAGCGTGGTCAACTTTCCGGATTTGCTTCCACACATCAGCCGGCAGACATAACCCGAAGAACAAGTCGATATCTGCTAAGGTCATTATTGTTGAACCTAAGGCTGTACCTAGTTCGGTGTAGAAGGCAGTCGGGTTCTTTCTTAAGTCGGGTAGGGTTTTTCTAAAGGTCAAAATGTCTTGTCGGTCCCATGGCTGGTAGACCCAATTATATACAACCCTTCCCTTCGCATCTTGGTGGTTGATGTCGTCATGTGTTCCCTGACCTCGTGGGGGGACCCAGTAGGGGGCGGCCTCTTTGATGGGCATCATGGTATCAGCCCTTCCTGCCTGGGGCTTAGTCGCTATGGGGGTTTCTGCTTTGGTTGTCTGTCTGTGCTCTTTAAGGTGCCGGTAGACCTCGAGTGTACGAGTGAAGAGGTCCGTCACATCGCCCTCTCCTTCTTCCCCAATGTCTACCTTCCTATATAGGGCCGCTAAGCCTTCGGGACCTTTATCGTGGTACCTATCCTCATATGTATTCAGGGCGTGATAACAAAGTCGTACGACAAAGTGTCGTCTGCGGTTGTCGGCATACGAGTTATACACGTCTGTTATATACTCCTCACTTTCCTTTCGCTCCACCAGTGTCCTTACTATCTTGCCGATTCCTGCTCGTTCATCCTTTGTTAGTCGATTCATTCTGGTGGAATCTTTCTTTCTCATCTCAGGGTCATCCAACATTATCGCCAACGTTGTGTTCAGTACAAGAGGCTCGGCCGGTGCGGAGGCCGTGAGGACCGAGGCCCCGGTACTGCTTTCGCTTGTGTTTGGGGGTTGTGGGTGTTGCACTACCGGTTGGGAGGGTGCGTATGGAGGGGGCATGTAAATGATCGGGGGACCTAATAGCAATTCGTCATTCGTTCGTTGCTTAGAAGACAACTCAGGGTAGAGCATAGAGGGGGTCCTAACAAGGTACTGGCCTGATGTTTCAGGCTCTTGTCTTAGTTTAGCTTCCCTTCTCTCCTTTATTTCTTCCTCTAACTTTCTAGCGGCAAGGTGAGCTGCCTTTCGTAATTCCTTTTCTGCTTTTACTTCTTCCCTCTTTTTCCGTTGTGTTGCTTCTTTGCGCCACATGCCGATACTGTCAAGCATAGTAGGCGTCGTTTTATTACCACGCAGAGCTATTTCTAGCATTTCTATTTTATGGTTGTCGAAGGATCCCATCAGTGGCCACTGACTCTCGGGGTCCTTCTTTGTATATTTATGCCATAGCTTGCTATAAGCTACGGCGACTAGTCCATATTTAGTGAACATGTCCTTATTAGGGGTGCCCTCCAGTGGAGCCGGGTGGTCCACCTCTAATATGCGGTCCGGGCAGAACCAACTACCAATCAGTGGGGAGAAGATAGGCATGACGGGTTACAACGGGGACAAAAGTCAGCACTACCTATCTTTTCACTGCTTGCAAAGACTAGATAGAATATCTCTATTCCTCGTTATTTGTAAGCAGAGAATACCTCCAAAGAACCAATATCGAACAACTAGTGTTCGGACAATCAATCAATCAATGGTGAGAAAGAGATAGGCACGACAGGTTACAATGGGGACAAAAGTCTGCGTTACCTACCCTTCACTATTTGCAAAGACTAGACAGAATATTTCTATTCTACGTTATTTGCAAACAGAGAATATCTCAAAGAGCACTATCCTTCAAAACAATCAATATTCGGACAATCAATCAGTGGGGAGATAAAAATAGGCACGACGGGTTACAATGGGGACAAAAGTCTGCGTTACCTACCCTTCACTATCTGCAAAGGGAGAGAGAGAGTATTTCTACTCCTCCCCGTTTGTAGACAGCGAATATCTCAAAGAGAACAATCAATAAGCAATACTAGTATTTTCAATCAATCAATCAATCGTTTCGCAATTTGTCGTGTTTCACGACCTTACCCGGACCGCGTGGACAGTTTCTCGTCTTCCGCCTCCAGCGCCCGATCGTCCTCTACTCTCCGTATTTGCCGCAGCACTCCTGATGGTTCCCAGTCAGGACCGTAGATCACTCGAGAGAGGTCTGCTCGGAACCAGTGAAGTTCGGATGATCGGCTGCCAGACGAGGGTCTATCGGGCAGGAGCTCTCCCGATCGTTGCAGTCGTTCACTCTGTCGTCGGGACCTCTCCCACTGGATCCATGTGTCGCTGATGGGCCCCACATTGGGCGCCAATTGTTAAACGGTAGCGGCAGTCGTAGTCGATAACCTTTCAAGTATTGCCCGGCGGTAATCGCCTCTTATACCATTCGATGCTAAACCAACAAAGAGGCAGGCGCCGGAGACTGGAAGGCAGGAAACAAAGTTTTATTCCGTCTGAGTGGAACACATCAGATCAGACAGCGAGGTATCGTCACGAGGTGCTCTAACTGCATCTCTGAGGCCTGGCCTCTTATACACAGGTTTATGACTTTATTGCAGGTTTATCATACATGGCACATTCTTGAGATCGCTTTGATACATGAAAGAACATCCTCAGAATCCCCACTTCAAGCTCGTTCCCACACATATCTTCAGTGGAAGTCCCCACCCCACCCACAGTAGGAGATGGCTATCACACAGCTGGACATTCCGCCAATTCCCGGGGGTGTGTGCGACCGGTCGGGTCTCAAGGGGTGGGGGGGCCTTGATCTACTGTAATCCCTTTGATGTGGGGTGTTTCCCTTACAGTAGGGGCAATAAACTGCATCCGCAGGGCTAGGTGATGGCCTGGGATCGGTTCGGACAATGGGGCGCAGAGGAAGGGGGTTATCAAAGAGATGCATGACCATGTATGGGATGTCGGTCAGGCGTGGGATGTGGTTCCATGGCAGGGTCGCGCAGAAGGAGAGGGTTTATGGCCCATGTATGAGAGAGCGGGGGTGGCGGGCGCGCGGGGGAATGCTCGCAGCGCCAGGGGGACGCGCTGGCGATCGGCAATGAGCAGGGAGAGACCAGGGTGCCTAAAATGGCTGCCGTGCGCTTTCCTGTGTGTCGCGCTGGGGAGAAACAAGATGGCGCAGATAATGTTCAGTTCGCAAGCTAAATTTCCACACAAGAAAACCCCTGCATGGCATCCCTGGACAAGGCATCCCTGTCTGTGGATATAGAACCAACCCATGCAGCTCCAGCTGGTGCCATCAACCTGTTACCAGTTATTAACTGTCATGCAGACACATCCTCTCAGGTAACATGGTGACAAATTAAGCAAAACCCACCTACTTTCGGGCAACAAAGGAGATGACAGAAGAAGCACTTTGTGCTTGCTCGCGGTGGGTTCCATGAATGTAATGACCATAGCATTTACAGTACCTGATGAGTTCAGCTGTACTGCAGTGACGGCCCTGAAGGCTGCTTTTAGCAACCATATAAATGAAAACTGTGCGGCGCCAAACACATTGTCACGTGGAGTCAGATGCTCATTTTCATGCTGTACTGAAAGAACACAACCACTATATGGCAGGAATATTTATTTTTTAATAAAATAATGGAATGGGTGTTGCCCATGCAAACATCAGGCACCACCCTTCACCCCTAAAACCTCAACAATCTTTCTACTCTCCTACGGACTAAAGCATCCCATCACAATGGCAAGAGAGAAGACGTTTGATTCTTTTGGGTGTTGATTTTACATATGGGCCAGGAGAGTGTGGATAACTCCCAATACTGCCCCACTTGCAATGGTGGACAGCTGCACGTTTTGTGTTTGGGTAGGCTGCCACCTGGAAAAACCTAACAGACCCAGACAGTTCTGCAAGCTAGACATCTGGGGGAGTCCAGGGTGGTATGCTTCACATGCAACACACAACATTTTCTTATCCAAACCTCAAACTGATTAAAAACACATTTCCCTTTCATTTCTGTGAGAAAAACATCTGGAATCTAAGGAACCACACATTCCTACAACAACGCAACCCCCCCCTCTCCCCCCCCCCCCCCCAAGTCTCCCGATAAAAATAGAACCTCACTTGTGTGGGTGGCCCAGCAGGCCTTGACATAAAAAGCTCTATAGTGCTACGCAGAGTGATCACCAATAGGTGTAGCAGTGGGATTTGGGGCTGTTCTCAGCCACCACCAATGTAAACCCAACAACCACAGCCATGTTTGAAAACTAGACAACCAGGGAACCCAGGGTGGTGTGCCTCAGAGGCGCAACGTCCATAAGGTGTCTCAGCTTGAGCTGCTGTGGGCTCGGCTGGGCAGTGTCTGGAGTCTTATCTCCAGCAAGCCCGAGTTTTTTTACAGGTCTTTGAAAGACCATTTGCATATTTACATACATTTGTAAACTGTTTAACAAGGCTTAGCTTTTTCTGGTTCCAGTACCCCCTTGGCTCCCACTCTACATATTCCTTACATTTGGATTTTACTTTTACTGCCGTAGTGTGAGAATGCATTTCATGAAAAGAAATATAAAGTAGGGTTGCCAAAAGAAAAATACCAGTCATTTGTTGTTTAAAGAGCAGCAAAGGCCTCGTCTTGACACTAAATAGGATAATAAATAAAATCATATGTATTCATTTGTAATGTGACTTTTCTGTCTTTGTTCCCTTTAATTATCAGTCATGGATCATTCAGGAAGTGCTAGAACACAATTAAAAATGCTTTCTATTTATATTTGCTCTTTCAAGTATGCACAGATGAGTGCTGAAAATAGGCCTTAGGTGACTGCTTATTTTTGTAATGTCTCGGACATCAAATATTGAGCTGGAAACCCTAACCATAAGACTGGAAGTTTGTTACAGGATGAGCAAACACTGCAGCAGCTTTTGGAACAGGGGATCGTTATTGCAACACTGCTGCAAAACCATACCCCTGTACCAAGAACAGCACCCACTGGTCCAAAATCGGCCCCCACCTTTCCAGCCCACTGGGAAAAAGCCCGGTGCCGGCTATAGGCAGTCCAGCCCTGTCTCTGAATAATGCTATAATAGCAATAGTTTACCTGATATCTGAAACCCTAAACCAGCCCTTAATAACCTGCTGAGTTACTTCAAGTGTCTGGGAATGCACCCTGCATTCAGACAACTAACTACTCATTCTCGCCCTTCACTTTCAATCTCACCCTGCACTCACAGCGATCACAATGCACTCACACTGATCACCATGCACTCACGCAAAACACCATGCACTTACGCAAAACACCATGAACTCACAATGACCACACAGCATTTAATGCCACTCGCCATGAACTCACACCGTTCTCCATCCACTTACCCAGCGGTCACATGAGCACACTGCTCACTGCACTCACAGTGATCACTCTACACTCACATGTACTTGCACTGTTCACCCTGTAACTCACCCTGCAGTCACACGTGCACTCATGGGGTACTTCACTCACCTGTCACCCTCACTGCTCACTCTGCAATCTCACTCAAACAAGCCCATCACTGACCATACATTTATTCGTCCCACTCTGCACTTCCATCTGCTCCCAAATTCATATGGTCACCTCACTCAGCAGTCAGTCCTCTCACCCTACTCTCGCACTGTCGCATTGCTCACCATGCACTCACATGGGCACTCCCGTCGCACACACAGCGCAGAGGGTTAATGTGCCTGCCACAGAGAATGTGTACCATGCACATCACAGAACTGAGTGCGAGTAAACTACAAGTAGCTTTATAAAAAAAATGAAACGTTTGTCAGAAAGGGGCTATAGAGAGAGGAGGTGCATTGTTGGCGAGTGGTAGTGAGAGAATCCATGGAGAAGGAGGAAATGGGGGAGGAGCGCCAAAAAGACTGTTGCACCGTGAGTGACCAGTGCTAGGGCCAGCCCTGGCTGGGAGTCTTAGCCCCTCCCCCCCTCCGAAGTTCGGGTCTAGTTGCGCCCATGGTGTGCCTTGAATTAATCCCACATGAGTTTCTTATTCACAATGCTCTGTAAACCTTAAATGGCCCAGAAGATAAAGGGTTAAATCTAGGTGAGTCATGAATGTTTGTCGTTCTTAAAATTGGGTCTGCGTTCTAAAAATATTTGAGAAGCCCTGCTGTAAACAAAGAAGAGGAAGTAAGAGCTTATAGCCTTTCTGGCTGAAGTAATTACCGGTGGAAAAAATATTTTAAAAGTTAAGATCCTTACAGGACAACTATGCAAAGGCTCAAACAGAGTGCCCATGAGAAAAGTTAAATCCAAAGTCAAGCTGGGGAACAACACGGGGTGTTGGAGGATATAGATGGAGCATAATTGGGGATATAAACAGCAATGGTTGGTCAGGCAGACAGAGAAATGCCGACAACGTAGCTAGATATTCCTTAACAGTACCAATTGCATATTCCCTTTGTGCAAGTCAAAGTGCGAACTGTAGGACTTATAACAACTTGGCCCATACGGGATCTATGTTGTTGCCCATGCACCATGCAACAAAGTTGGTCCATTTACCGGAGTAAGCCGACTTTGTGGAGCGGTGATGTACTTATAGTAGAACATCAACCACCTCCGGTGGCAACTAAATCTCTAGGCATGTAGGTAGAAGCAGGATCAAGTCTGAATGGCAGCTTCAGAGGGGGACTTATGGAGAAGCGCTGGAGGTCGGCATTCAACACCATTCTTGCCCAATCCGAGGCAATGAGAATGATTTAAGTCCGGTCTTGGCGCATCTCCTCAGAACTTGAGGAATCAAGGGTATGGGGAGAAACGCACAAAGCAGCTGAAAGTTCCACCTCAACTGAATTGTGTTCCCCAAGGCTCCGTTCAGCGGATACTGCAGGGCATAGAACTGCTGCAATAGAGCATTTTTGAGGAGGCTAACAAGTCCACCTGCGAAGTGCCCCAGTGGGCAAAGATGTCCTGAACTATCTCTGACAGGAGGCAGCACTTGTGGTTGGCAAGATGACGCCTGCTCAGACTGTTGCCTCTGACATTCAGAGACCCGGCTAGCTGGTGATCCAGATACCATGGTGGTGTGCCCAGACCACAGTCTTAATGCTTCCAGGCAAATGAGGTAAAACCATACTCCCACTTGCTTGTTCATGTCCAACATCACTGTTGTATTGTTCGTCGAGATCTGGATGGACCAGCCCTGGATGGAAGGGAGGAAGGCCTTGAGCACGAGCTGAATCGCTCGCAGTTCCAATCACAAACCTGTTCTTCTGGAGTCTAGAGGCCTCTCATCTCCTGATCCTCTAGGTAAACCCCTTACCCTGAGGTGGAGGCATGCATCACTACCATAGTCATTGTTGTGGGAGGAGTAAAGGCCATGCTCATTCCCCACCAAACCACTTTTGCCGCAGAGCCAGCAGATAATGATGGAATCTGCCAAATCCCGCTGTATTGTAACTACCGCCTGCAGAGGCACCACTGCATTGTCCTCATATGCAAACATGAGTGTGTGACTAGGAGAATGCAGGAAGCCAGCAGACCGAGGACCTTCAGGATTGGATCTCACATGCTTTGTTGAAAGGAGAGGACCATTTCCATATGTCGACTATCCTCAGAGATGGTGAAAAGGCAAAGGGGAGGATGGTACGCTGTACAGACCCTATGAACTGGAATTCATTGGGAGGGCCTCAGGTGAAACTTGTGGTTGTTGATGTAAGGTTACCGGCCTACCAAAAGCAAGAATTATGATTGCAAACGGTGTGTGACTGTGAGAAGTTGGCCTGATGTATGATGTCACTAGTTATAGTGTACACCTTATATCAGTCCAAATACCCTTATGGTGATTGGTTGTAAAGTCAACCTTATAGACCAGCTATCCTAGTGGTAGCATGGACAAGAGCAGTCTTAGGCTAAACTCTGAATGGCATGTGAAGCCAGCTGTGATACCATATATAATCCCTTGAATACCAAATGAAAGGACACCACAACAGATATATATATAAAATAAAGTGTATTTATTGTAAGCAAACCCTCAGCACTCTTTATGAGATTAGAGGTAAGTACAACACAGTCTTATTTAAGCATACATTAAGTCACACAGGTAAGTAATACAGTTAGGCCCTAGGGGCCACGCAAACCATATACTAAGTAAGTGGTATAAGAACCACTGTCACGGAAATAGAATAGGCCTAGGCCTAGGGAATCGCGGGGGCTACACTATACTACCAAAGGTTAGGAAGTGGGAGGCCCACGGGATTCGTATGCAGAGTGGAAACACTCACGCGTAATGCGTAAAAGTCACTAGCAATAGTACAGTTTAGAAATAGATAGATTTAGGACACTTCCGGAGTAGCTAGGAAGTTCAGACTTGAAACTTAGACACTAGGATAGTCACTATCCTGATGAGCACCGGAGTACCCAAGTTACCTAGCCCACAGGCCGCGGGTGCATAGGGTTGAAGTTGCGTCGGGTTTCGTCGTCGACTCCTATGGATGCCTGAAGAAAGATGCTGACAGGCAGTCAGTGAAGAGTGTCCGTTGGATCCCAAGGCTGGGATCAAGAAGAGAGGAGACCTGCAAGCAGAGGGGACAGAGTCAAGGTCACTAGCCAGTGACCACGTGGAACCAGGAAGGAACCAGACGATGTCGTGAAGATTTGCAGGTGGAGGTGAAGCTTGTCGCTGCAGCCAGGAGGACCAGGAAGCGTCGAGGACGACCAGGACCAGGAGGCGAGCTGTCCCACGAAGGCTCTTGCTGTCGGCGGCGAAGTTGGACTAGGACTCACCAAGCCTTGGCAAGCGGAACCCACGAAGAACGGAGGACTTGCTTCTGGTGCAGACCAGGAAGGTCTGGGGTGCTTCTTCTTTGCAGAGAAGCGGGAGCCAGTCTGGAGGAGCCAAACCAGCGCAGAAGATTTCAGGGTGCGTCGTCACAAAGGCCACTAGCCAGCGGGCAACCAACCGGACAGACGCGGCAAGCAGGAAAATGCTGAAGGGCCCCACGCAGGACTCGTGGAGTGTGGGGGGGCTGATCTTCGGTGCAGTTGGTGCTTTGGGGTGGGGCTTCTCAATCCCCGGTGCACAACTTCGAGGGTGCCTCAGAAGCTGCGCTTGAAGATACTAGCCACTTTTCCCAGGTAGCCGGTCCCACGTCGCTCGTCGCCTCCACGGATCTCAGCTCTGCTGTAGATGTGGATCAGGGTCGGAGAAGTCTGGAAGTCAAGGCTCTGGTCGGGCTCTGCAGTCGGTTCCTCGTAGAACGTGGGCAAAGCAAAGGGTAGTCTCTTGATGGTGCCTGTTTGCACAGGGTAGCCACTCCTTGGCCACAAGGGAGATTCTTCAGTCTTCTTCTTTCGTCGAATGTCGAAGGTCCAGAGTTTCTGTTCAAGTTTGCAGGTTCAGGATAATCTAAAGTCTTGAGGCCCAACTCCCACTCTTATACTAATCTGGGGGGCTGGGATACCTGCTAGGTCACGCCTTATGGGTGGGACCTGGGAGGGGGTGGTTACACCCACTTCCCTTTGTCCAGTTTCGCGCCAGAGCTGGGGCTGGAGTGCCCCAGCGCCGGTTTGAACTGGACTATGCAAGGAACACCTTGTGTGCCCCAGGCATGTCTCATTCCTTTCAGCCCACCCTGCCCCAATACACTAAAGGCTGTCTGGGGAGGTGCTAGCACCTCCCCAAGCAGGAAACCTATTGTCCAGGCCTCCCTGGCTGGGATCACTCCCAGCTTCAGGAGGTCAGACTTGTGTCGTGGCAGCAGCATCCATTTTGTGATGCTGAGGCTTTGGTCAGAGGCTAACAGTGAAGTATGATTTTAACATGTCTTTCCCTCTAGAAGGGGGGAATAATATCCTCATGTCCAGAAATGGTATGGGGGTATTATTCCACAGTGTTAGACACCTTACACGACATGTTTCGATAAAGCCAAACCATAGTTACCATAACCGTCTAGGATTATAAGGTACTTTAAGAGTATATGGTAGGCTATATCATAGAACAGCTATAAGGACATGGTTTCGAAAGCTGCAGACAGGCTCAGCTCATGCTAGAGCACCATCTCACATGTTACCAAGCACTCTGCCTCCAGGATTGTTAAGGCCTGCCATAGGAGTGACTGATAGGTACACATGTGCCTATATGTAGGTTAGGTATAGGGATACTACACCTAAGCAAGGGGTGATTACACAACCTTGCCCCAGCTGAGTGATCAGCCAGTTGTGTCAAAATGGAAGGCCAGGCCAGGGGTGGCATAATACATGCTGCAGCCCCTGGTAGGCCTAGGGTACACCTATGCCCTGGGTACCTAGGGTACACTGTACAGGGGCCAATAAGGTGATCCTATCCAAATGGGTTATGCACCTAAAGTACATAGTATTAATTTAGAGAGAGAACAGCAGGGCTGTGGGTCTGATCAGCAGGCCCACAGCCACATCTAAGTCGAAAACCAGTAAAGCAAAAGCAAAAAGTGGGGGTGAACATAGAAAGCAGAACCTACTCTCCTACACAACCCCCCCCCAAACTTAGGGACATTAAACTAACCTTGACCAGTTGAGTCTTCATGTTCTAAGTGGAAATATCTGGAGAGTCCATCTGCATTGGCATGGTCAGTCCCAGGTCTATGTTCCACTGTGAAGTCCATCCCCTGTAGGGAAATGGACCACCTAAGAAGTTTGGGATTTTCACCCTTCATCTGATTTAGCCACAAGAGGGGCTTATGGTCTGTCTGAATCTTGAAGTGAGTGCCAAACAAGTATGGCCTCAGCTTCTTCAGGGCCCAAACCACAGCAAAGGCCTCCCTCTCAATAGCTGACCAACGTTTCTCTCTAGGGGTCAGCCTTCTACTTATAAAAGCAATGGGCTGGTCTTGACCGTCTACATTCAGTTGTGAAAGAACAGCTCCCACACCTAACTCAGAAGCATCTGTCTGGACAATGAACTCTTTGGAGTAGTCTGGACTTTTCAGAATAGGTGCACTGCACATGGCCTGCTTCAGGTCATCAAATGCTTTTTGACAGCTTACTGTCCACTGAACTTTCTTTGGCATCTTCTTGGAGGTCAAGTCATTAAGTGGTGTCACTATGGACCCATAGTTCTTAACAAACTTTCTGTAGTACCCAGTCAGGCCCAAGAAAGCTCTGACCTGAGTCTGGGTAGTTGGAGGAGCCCAGTCCTTTGTGGTCTGGATCTTGCTCTCCAGTGGTTGAACCTGACCCCCACCAACTAGGTGGCCCAGGTATACAACCTTGCTCTGCCCTATCTGGCACTTAGTGGCCTTGATAGTGAGGCCTGCCTTTTGCAGGGCCTCTAAAACATTCCTCAGGTGGACCAGGTGATCCTCCCAGGTGGAGCTAAAGACAGCAATATCATCAAGATAAGCTGCACAATAGTCATCCAACCCAGTAAGGACTTGATTCACCAGCCTTTGGAAAGTGGCAGGTGCATTCTTCAAACCAAAGGGCATTACCACAAATTGATAATGTCCTCCTGGGGTCGAGAAAGCAGTTTTGGCCTTTGCACTCTCAGCTAGTCTGATTTGCCAGTAGCCTGCTGTCAGGTCAAATGTGCTCAAAAACTTAGCAGCTGCCAGTCTGTCAATGAGCTCATCTGCCCTAGGTATTGGGTGGGCATCTGTCCTAGTGACAGCATTGAGACCTCTGTAGTCTACGCAAAACCTCATCTCTCTCTTACCATCCTGGGTGTGAGGTTTTGGCACAAGAACTACAGGACTAGCCCAAGGGCTCTCTGAAGGTTCAATGACTCCCAGCTCCAACATCTTTTGTACCTCAACTTTTATGCAGTCCCTGACATGGTCAGGTTGCCTGTAGATTTTACTCTTCACAGGCAGACTGTCACCAGTGTCCACCTCATGGGTGCACCAGTTTGTCTGACTTGGGGTCAGAGAGAACATATGTCTGTAGGATTGCAGAACTTGTCTGCAGTCCTGTTGCTGATGGACAGTGAGGCTGTCAGAAAAGACCACACCATCAACTGAGCCATCATCAGGGTTCTGAGTCAACAGGTCTGGGAGAGGGTCACTCTCTTCCTCCTGCCCCTCATCTGTAGCCATGAGTAGCCCCATGTCTGCCCTGTCAACATATGCATTCAATCTGTTGACATGAAGCACCCTGTGGGGGCTTCTGGGAGTCCCAAGGTCCACCAAGTAGGTGACTTCTCCCTTTTTCTCAACAATAGTGTGGGGTCCAGACCATTTGTCTTGGAGTGCTGCTGGGGCCACTGGCTCCAACACCCACACTTTCTGTCCTGGCTGGTAAACAGTCAGTACAGCCTTTTGGTCATGCCAAGCTTTTTGGAGTTCTTGGCTTGCCTCAAGGTTTTTAGAAGCCTTCTTCATATACTCTGCCATCCTGGAGCGGAGACCAAGTACATAGTCCACTATGTCAAGCTTTGGTTGTCTGAGAGGTCTCTCCCATCCTTCCTTCACCAAACATAGGGGTCCTCTTACAGGATGCCCAAACAAAAGCTCAAAAGGGCTGTAGCCAACCCCCTTTTGCGGGACCTCTCTGTAAGCAAACAGAAGGCAGGGTAAAAGGATGTCCCATCTTCGCCTAAGCTTGCCTGGTAATCCTTTTATCATTCCCTTTAGGGTCTTGTTGAATCTCTCAACAAGCCCATTGCACTGTGGGTGATAGGGTGTGGTGAATTAGTAGTTAACACCACACTCCTTCCACATTGCAGTCAAGTATCCTGACATGAAGTTGGCACCTCTGTCAGAAATGACCTCCTTTGGAAAGCCCACTCTGGAGAATACTCCAAGCAGGGCCCTTGCCACAACAGGAGCTGTTGTGGTCCTCAGGGGAATTGCTTCTGGGTACCTGGTGGCATGGTCCACTATCACCAGTATGAATCTGTGCCCAGATGCTGTTTGTGGGTCCATTGGTCCTACAATATCTATGCCCACTCTTTCAAAGGGAACCCCCACCACAGGTAGTGGTATGAAGGGGGCCTTTGTGGTGCCACCTGATTTGCCACTGGCTTGGCAGGTGACACAGGAGCGACAAAACTCCTTGGTATCTTCTGACATATGGGGCCAGTGAAAGTGAGGGACAAGCCTGTCCCAAGTCTTGTTCTGGCCTAAATGTCCTGCAAGGGGAATATCATGGGCCAAGGTGAGAAGGAAGCCTCTGAACTTCAGTGGTATGACCAACCTCCTGGATGCACCAGGCTTGGGGTCTCTAGCCTCTGAGTACAGTAGCCCTTCATCCCAATACACTCTATGGGTACCTTGAGCATTCCCTGCAGCCTCAGCAGCAGCCAGCTGTCTGAGGGGTTCAAGAGAGGGGCAGTCTAATTGAGCCTGCCTCAGATCTGCCCTTGAAGGTCCCCCTGTCCCAAGAAACTCAACCTGATCAGGTTCAAGTTCTTCTAGGACAGTTCCTTCAGGACTCTCAGAATCATCCTCCTGGGAGGGCTGATCCACCACCTGAGGCATGGGGGAAGGCACAGCCTTAACCCTACTGCTCTTTCTCTTGGGTTGTGACTGGTCCATAGTTTCAGGATCCAGCACTTGTTCAGTGTTGCACTTTTTGGCCTGTGACCTGGTCACAGCAAGGACATGTGCATCTATCCCCAGCATTTCTGCATGGGTCCTATACTCCACTTCAGACCAAACTGAAGTTTCAAGATCATTGCCCAGTAAACACTCTACAGGAAGGTCTGAACTAACAACAACTTTCTTGAGGCCAGTTACCCCTCCCCAGGAGAAGTTAACAATAGCCACACTATGGGAGGTAGTGGCATTGCTAGCGTTGGTCACTAGGTAATTCTCACCTAGTATGATCTGTCCAGGGTCCACAAAAGCAGGTGTCACCATGGTGACACTAGCCCCAGTGTCCCTGTAGGCCTGAGCCATTCTTTGGTTGATAAAAGGAGTCTGTCTGTACTTGCCCAGGTTACTGGGGCCTACAGTAGAGGACAAAGCTAAGTCCCCATCACAGATCAGAACAGCCTGAGTAGGTACTCTGACTAGGCCAGAATCCTCCTCAGTTCCCAGGGTTAACCCTACTACACCCTTTTGCTGGGAACCACCACTTACAGCTGAACTAGGGGGTACAGTTGCCTTAGGGGCAATGGTGGCTGGGGGCTTATCCTTTTTGGTGCACTCACTAAACCAATGTGAGTTGGACTTACAATAGTTGCACCATGGTTTCTTTTGGCCATCTTTCTTTTTATCCTTTTTGGGACCACCCTCCCCCTGAGCCTTTTGGGGGCCTGGTGAAGCCTTCTGGTCTTTTTGTTTCTGCTCATTACCCTTCTGGTCTGCCTTTTTCTGATCACCGCCCTGGTTCTGGTTTTTCTGCTTAACTCTAGTCCTGACCCATCTATCTGCCTTCTTTCCCAATTCTTGGGGAGAAGTCAGATCAGAATCAATCAGGTGTTGATGCAATAGCTGGTTTTGACAGTTGTTAAGTATTTGTTCTCTCATGATCAAATTATACAATCCTGTATAGTCCTTAACCTTACTTCCCATTAGCCAGCCTTCCAGAGCCTTAGTGGCACAATCTACAAAGTCAGTCCAGTCCTGAGTCTGTCTCTTCTGGGTATCCCTGAACAACAACCTGTATTGTTCAGTGGTTAGGCCAAACCCATCAATCAGAGCACTCTTCAGGACAGTGTAATTATCTGCATCCTCATCACTAACTGTGAGGAGCTTGTCTCTTCCTTTCTCAGAGAAGGAGAGCCACAAGATAGCTGCCCACTGACTTTTGGGTACCTGCTGTACTTTGCAAGCTCTCTCCAAAGCAGTTATCCATTTGTGGATGTCATCCCTACACTTGTAGGGAGGGACAATCTTGCTCAGGTTTCTATTATCATAGTGCCTGTCTCTATCTCTAGGAATGTTGCTGCCACCAGTGGGTTCTGACCCACTTAACTTTTGCTCTCTAGCCAGAGCAAGCTTCTCCTTGGCAAGGGCAAGTTCTTCCCTCTGAATCCTCAGATTAGCCTCCCTCATTCTGGCTTCATGCTCCTTTCTCTCAGGTGAAGTCATTCCCCTGTGAGAGGAAGCATTAGAGATGCTAGAGACATGGGAGTGGATGGATTCCCTTGAAGGGGATCTGTCCCTCCTGCTTCTCTGTGAAAGCCTACTTGTGGGTCTGTATGGGGGGACCCCATGCAAACTCCCATGTAAACTTAGGTTAGCCTGGCTAAGTCTTCCTACTTGGCCCTGGCTGTCTACCTCTTCCTCTGAAGTCCCATCTGACTCCTCTGTTGTGGGTAGACCCTCCTCTGTACCTAGGGTACCTGCCTGAGAGGCCCTAAGAGTATCATACTCCTCTAGGAGTTGTCTTAACTGAAGGAGGGTAGGGTTTGCACCCTGTTTTATTCCTCTGGAGGTACACAAATGTCTCATCTCCTGGAATGTGAAGGTATCATACCTAGAGGGGGTCTTCTGCAGACCTGCCCCTCCTGAGAGAGCATCTACTTGATCTCCTCCCAGAGGCATGATCTAGTGAGGGTGTGGTGTGTGCACCTACCTACACTAGTTGTTTCTACTAAACCTCTCTAGTAGTTGTAGTCAGGGTGTGTTACTCCCTTCAACCTACAACTACTAAGTCCAGTAGGACTTAAGTATTATAAACTATGTTATATGTACCTAGACAATATCTGTGTGATCTTTCAATTTAGTATCTCAAGATTACAATGGTATTACAACAGCAAGCTCAGATCCCAACCGCTGCTCACCAATGTGAGAAGTTGGCCTGATGTATGATGTCACTAGTTATAGTATACACCTTATATCAGTCCAAATACCCTTATGGTGATTGGTTGTAAAGTCAACCTTATAGACCAGCTATCCTAGTGGTAGCATGGACAAGAGCAGTCTTAGGCTAAACTCTGAATGGCATGTGAAGCCAGCTGTGATACCATATATAATCCCTTGAATACCAAATGAAAGGACACCACAACAGATATATATATATAAAATAAAGTGTATTTATTCTAAGCAAACCCTCAGCACTCTTTATGAGATTAGAGGTAAGTACAACACAGTCTTATTTAAGCATACATTAAGTCACACAGGTAAGTAATACAGTTAGGCCCTAGGGGCCACGCAAACCATATACTAAGTAAGTGGTATAAGAACCACTGTCACGGAAATAGAATAGGCCTAGGCCTAGGGAATCGCGGGGGCTACACTATACTACCAAAGGTTAGGAAGTGGGAGGCCCACGGGATTCGTATGCAGAGTGGAAACACTCACGCGTAATGCGTAAAAGTCACTAGCAATAGTACAGTTTAGAAATAGATAGATTTAGGACACTTCCGGAGTAGCTAGGAAGTTGAGACTTGAAACTTAGACACTAGGATAGTCACTATCCTGATGAGCACCGGAGTACCCAAGTTACCTAGCCCACAGGCCGCGGGTGCATAGGGTTGAAGTTGCGTCGGGTTTCGTCGTCGACTCCTATGGATGCCTGAAGAAAGATGCTGACAGGCAGTCAGTGAAGAGTGTCCGGTGGATCCCAAGGCTGGGATCAAGAAGAGAGGAGACCTGCAAGCAGAGGGGACAGAGTCAAGGTCACTAGCCAGTGACCACGTGGAACCAGGAAGGAACCAGACGATGTCGTGAAGATTTGCAGGTGGAGGTGAAGCTTGTCGCTGCAGCCAGGAGGACCAGGAAGCGTCGAGGACGACCAGGACCAGGAGGCGAGCTGTCCCACGAAGGCTCTTGCTGTCGGCGGCGTCGAAGTTGGACTAGGACTCACCAAGCCTTGGCAAGCGGAACCCACGAAGAACGGAGGACTTGCTTCTGGTGCAGACCAGGAAGGTCTGGGGTGCTTCTTCTTTGCAGAGAAGCGGGAGCCAGTCTGGAGGAGCCAAACCAGCGCAGAAGATTTCAGGGTGCGTCGTCACAAAGGCCACTAGCCAGCGGGCAAGCAACCGGACAGACGCGGCAAGCAGGAAAATGCTGAAGGGCCCCACGCAGGACTCGTGGAGTGTGGGGGGGCTGATCTTCGGTGCAGTTGGTGCTTGGGGGTGGGGCTTCTCAATCCCCGGTGCACAACTTCGAGGGTGCCTCAGAAGCTGCGCTTGAAGATACTAGCCACTTTTCCCAGGTAGCCGGTCCCACGTCGCTCGTCGCCTCCACGGATCTCAGCTCTGCTGTAGATGTGGATCAGGGTCGGAGAAGTCTGGAAGTCAAGGCTCTGGTCGGGCTCTGCAGTCGGTTCCTCGTAGAACGTGGGCAAAGCAAAGGGTAGTCTCTTGATGGTGCCTGTTTGCACAGGGTAGCCACTCCTTGGCCACAAGGGAGATTCTTCAGTCTTCTTCTTTCGTCGAATGTCGAAGGTCCAGAGTTTCTGTTCAAGTTTGCAGGTTCAGGATAATCTAAAGTCTTGAGGCCCAACTCCCACTCTTATACTAATCTGGGGGGCTGGGATACCTGCTAGGTCACGCCTTATGGGTGGGACCTGGGAGGGGGTGGTTACACCCACTTCCCTTTGTCCAGTTTCACGCCAGAGCTGGGGCTGGAGTGCCCCAGCGCCGGTTTGAACTGGACTATGCAAGGAACACCTTGTGTGCCCCAGGCATGTCTCATTCCTTTCAGCCCACCCTGCCCCAATACACTAAAGGCTGTCGGGGGAGGTGCTAGCACCTCCCCAAGCAGGAAACCTATTGTCCAGGCCTCCCTGGCTGGGATCACTCCCAGCTGCAGGAGGTCAGACTTGTGTCGTGGCAGCAGCATCCATTTTGTGATGCTGAGGCTTTGGTCAGAGGCTAACAGTGAAGTATGATTTTAACATGTCTTTCCCTCTAGAAGGGGGGAATAATATCCTCATGTCCAGAAATGGTATGGGGGTATTATTCCACAGTGTTAGACACCTTACACGACATGTTTCGATAAAGCCAAACCATAGTTACCATAACCGTCTAGGATTATAAGGTACTTTAAGAGTATATGGTAGGCTATATCATAGAACAGCTATAAGGACATGGTTCCGAAAGCTGCAGACAGGCTCAGCTCATGCTAGAGCACCATCTCACATGTTACCAAGCACTCTGCCTCCAGGATTGTTAAGGCCTGCCATAGGAGTGACTGATAGGTACACATGTGCCTATATGTAGGTTAGGTATAGGGATACTACACCTAAGCAAGGGGTGATTACACGACCTTGCCCCAGCTGAGTGATCAGCCAGTTGTGTCAAAATGGAAGGCCAGGCCAGGGGTGGCATAATACATGCTGCAGCCCCTGGTAGGCCTAGGGTACACCTATGCCCTGGGTACCTAGGGTACATTGTACAGGGGCCAATAAGGTGATCCTATCCAAATGGGTTATGCACCTAAAGTACATAGTATTAATTTAGAGAGAGAACAGCAGGGCTGTGGGTCTGATCAGCAGGCCCACAGCCACATCTAAGTCGAAAACCAGTAAAGCAAAAGCAAAAAGTGGGGGTGAACATAGAAAGCAGACCCTATTCTCCTACAGTGACCACCTCCGACTTACAGACCTTGATCAGTCAGTTGTCCAGGTACAGGAATTTTGGGATCTTCTGAGATTGGCTACTGCCACTGCCATCGCCTTGGTGAAGACTCCAGGCGCTGATGTCACACCAAATGGAAGCACAGCAAACTGGGACTACATAGACCCCACTAAAAATCACATATACTTCTGTTACAACTGAAGGATGGGAATGTGGAAGTACGCATTCTGTAGGATGAGTGACAACTATCCAGTCTCCGGCTTCAAACGCCAGTAAAACTTGAGCTAGGGTGAGCATCTTGAACTTTTCCTTTTTGAGAAAGAAATTCAACTCCTTGAGGTCCAGGATCAGATGCAGACCGCTGCCCTTCTTGGGCACAAGGAATTAACAGTAGTAGCATCCTTGGCCCTTTTACTGCCCTACCAAGGACTCCACTGCTTTTTTCTAAAAGTGGTGGCATCAACTCCTGCTGCAGAAAGATGAGGTGGTTCGGGTTTGGATGACGAGGGCCGGGTGGAATGTGGGGAGGAGCCTGAAGGAAGTGTAGGGTGTAGCCCCTTTCTACTGTCTGAAGGACCTAGTGTTCCAAAGTAATGCCCTTCCAGACTGGCTGAAAGGAGGACACTCGCCCTCCCACACGCTCAGTGAGGGTCTGCGGAAGAGAGCTAAATCAGCTTTCCCAAGGGAGCAGGAGAGGAGGATAAAGAGTAAACTTGCTGGATGGTTCTACGGCCTTTCCCCCGGCCCTACTTCTGGGAGACCAGCATATTTTAGATTGTTATGACTGCTGTTGGTAGGATTGTTTCTGCTGAAAGGATAACCCCCTAGAGAATGCTTGAAAACAACAAAACTGTCAATAATCTCTCTGGGGCTGAGTCTGCTGAATCTGGACGTTGCTCTGCTGGCTTTAAATCGATTGCAGGCTCCACCACCTTTGCCTTCAAATAATCTAGTGCTATAAGATGGTAGATCAATGAGATTGGCCTGCACGTCACTGGAGAATCCTAACATCCAGAACCAGGCATGGCAGGGGATTAAGGCCAAAGTGTGAATGCTCTTGCCATAGAGTCAGCAGTGTTGAATCTTGACTTAATGATATATCTAGAGGCATCCTGTCCATCTGGGTAACCTCCTAAAAGTGTGCAAGAATTTCCACTGGGGCTTATGGTGTGATGAGTTGGTGTAAACATAGGAAGGCAAAACTGATGGAGTGTGGGTCTGTGATGGACATCTGTCCCTTGCAGTCCCCACAGGGCTTGAATCCTGACCACCTGCGGCAGTGGGGGGTACACCAATAGAAATGTGCTTGTGAGGAAAACTCATGGCTCATCGAGAAAGCAAGCTCTGGATCTATATCTAAGAAGCAGGAAAAAGGGAACTGACCTTGCTGCGCCAGGTTTGGGCATTAAATGGTTTTGGTATCATGACACCAATTCTGGCCAGCCTACCAGCGACGTGAGAGCATTGAATTTTTGGGATCCAGTCTGACGACCGGGATTATTCTACAGGTGTGTAATCTGCAGGTAGAGGTATCCATCAGAAGATGAAGGGCCCTGATTCACTCCTGTAGTTACTTGTGGGTTAGGAACAGCACATTTTGATGAACAAGATGATACAACATGATAATGTCCGCCTGTGTACTGTCTTGCCCTTCATTTTGGCAACATAGCAGATGAGCCGTTGGTCATCCAGTCTAAACTCCTAACTATGGATGCAAAAGCTGACCGCACTCATGGTGTCTAGTCTGAGCAGCCCCTCTTCCTCATTCATGAAAAATGAGGGAGAAAAGAAGGCCAGCAAAGAGATGAATTGACCTATGTGATAAGGGTATCTACTTTCGGTAGGAAAGCAGTCATGGTTATGTTATGTTATTCGCAATTTATAAAGCGCACGGGCACCCAGAGGTTTCATGGCGCTAGAGAAGAGTGAAGATGGTAAGCAATATCCTAGCCGTGTGCTTGTTTGAACAACCAGGTCTTCAAAGTGCCCCTGAAATCCATTAGATTAGTGCAACTCCGAAGCGGTAAGGGAAGCGAGTTCCAGATCTTTGGGGCCCAGTAGGCAAATCGGCATCCACCGAGGCGTTTCGTATTAAAACGAGGTAGGGTAAGGAGGGACCGGTGGGCAGAGCGAAGATTACGAACCGGTTCGTATTTCTTTATGAGATGGTTTATAAACTTGGGGCTTTTTCCATGAAGGGCCTTAAAGGCCAAGCAGCCTACTTTGAAGGTTACCCGTTGGGCTAAAGGTAGCCAGTGAAGGGTAGCTAAAAGTGGTTTCGGCGAGCTCCTACCGTTGCATTTAAATATTAGTCTGGCCGCTTGGTTTTGCACAATCTGCAAGCGATTCAAGAGAGCCAGGGGAATGCCTAGATAAATGGAGTTAGAGAAATCTAAGCGGGAGAGGACCAAGGCAATTACCACCTGGATGAGGGCGGATCGCGTGAGCAGATGAGCAATCTTCTTGATCTTCCGTAGCTGGAAGAAGCATGAGGAGATCACAGTTCCCACCTGACTTTTTAAAGACAGATCGGTATTAAGGGTGATCCCAAGGCTTTTTACTGATGGAGAGGGAGACGGGGAAGATCCCATTTCATGCGGCCAGAAATGAGGGCCCCAGCTGGTCGCACTTTTACCCGGGAGAACCAACTCGGTCTTTCCAGGGTTGAGTTTTAGATGGTTCATCTCCATCCAACCTTGAATGTGTAACATAGTGGCCTGAAATTCCTCCACGGAGTCTGTGGAGTTTAATGGGAATATGAGCTGCAGGTCGTCCGCGTAGTTGTATATTGTAACCTTCCTGTTTTTCAAAGAGTGCAGCAAAGGTTTGAGATATAAATTGAACAGGAGGGGGGATAATGACGAGCCCTGTGGGACGCCGCAGGTGGTGGAAAGTTTGGGCGCCGTAACGTTCTGAAGCTTGACAGCCTGGAATCGGTCATTCAGAAAGGACTTGACCCATCCGAGGGCCGTGCCACGTAGGCCGGCCTGTTCGACACGGTGTAATAAGATGGTGTGATCCACCGTGTCGAACGCTGCGGACAAGTCCAGAAGCACCAAGGCCTGATGTATGCCCTTATCGGCATTAGACCTCATAGTGTCCAGGACAGCTAAGATCACTGTCTCGGTAGAGTGCGCCTGGTGAAAGCCGGCTTGATTGGGCTCTAGAAAATCAGATGTCTCTATAAAACTAGAGATACAGCTGGCCACATGGGCTTCTAGAATCTTTGCACCAAAAGGGAGGAGTGATATAGGCCGGTAGTTCGATAGGTTGGAAAGGTCAGCACCAGGTTTTTTAATTAATAGGACCAGCGTGGCGTTCTTGAAAGAGTTGGGGACTGTTCCTTGTAATAGGGACTCGTTCAGAAGGGGAAGTATTCCTTGGGATAATGTGGAGTAAACTTCCTTCAGTACGTGCGGGGGACAAGGGTCGTTGGGGGAGCCGGATGTTACTCTGTTCATCAATTCTGCTAACCTCGATGGATCTATAGGAGGGATCACCTCGAGTTCGTAGGGATTTCTGCAGATATCCACTTTTTCCGCGGTAATCAGGCTAGACTGAATACTCTCTTTTATGATTGCAATCTTATCCTTAAAAAAATCATTAAGCTGATTGCACATCAATTGAGTGGGGACTTGAGAGGGGGAGGTTCTGACATCATTACATAGGTCATTTACGACCCAAAAGATTTCTCTGGATTTGTTTTGGGCGTTAGAGATTTTTTCGGAGAAGAAAGCTGCCTTAGCAGATAAGATAGAATCTTTATACTTCCTGCGGGCAACTGTAAATAAAGATCTATCTTCATCAGAGTACCCATGTCTCCATTTTCTGTCCGATTGACGCAGTTCCAATTTTTGATTTTTTAGGTCTGTAGTAAACCACCTATGGGCATCCATGCGGCGAGCACGTGAGAACTTAGTTAAAGGAACGTGCTTGTTGCTGGCTGCCAGGAGCCATTCAGTAAGATCTTTATCCATGAGATTAATGTCTGGGGAAAATGCTGGAAGAGAGTTGGCCAAAGTGGACAGGAAATCTTGTTTATTTAATGAGCTCCATTTCCTTACTAGCTCCCCCGCAGAGGTGGGAGCCTTTAGATGGCCATGAAAGGTGATGGAGAATTGCAGTTGGTGATGATCCGACCATATGCAGGGCGTAATCGTTGGGGTGGATAGTGGGACATTACGAGACCAAATCTGGTCCAGAATATGTCCCCTTTTATGAGTTGGAATCAGAACTGATTGAGAAAAGTTCATGTGGGAGAGAAGCTCAAATAGATCTGTGGCCTTGGGTCCTGCTTCCGGGTTATTGTACCAATAGTTTAGATCCCCAATCAACATGACTTTATCGTAATTAACGGTTAGACTGGCCATTTGCTCAGACAGCAAGACTGGGAAAGTAAGCATGGTTTTGGGTGGACGATAAATCAATACCAGCACCATAGTTCCTTTGTCTGAATCAGATTTAATCACGAGATTTTCTGTGTCTGGTAGGTCCAAGGGGGGTAGGGTGGTAAACGTATGGTTTTTATGAATGATTGCGGCAATGCCGCCCCCAGATTTTCCTGATTTTCCATTAGCTGATAGGATGTAATAGTCTGCCGGAAGAGCTGTGAGAATATCTGGTAAAGAGTCCTCCGTGAGCCAAGTTTCAGATATAAGTAGTATATCTGGTGTATCAGATTTAAGTAATAGAAAGATATCTAGTTGGTGTTTCACCAGAGATCTGGTGTTAAGATATAAACAGTGAAGGGTCGGGGCATTTAGGCTTGGAGTAAGGCTAGTGGAGGAGAAATTTTGAGGTATGGTATACGAGTTCTCCTCTGTTAGATAGTGAGGATAGATGTTATTATCCTTTAAGCGGGAGAGTATGGCAGGGTCAAGATCGGGGGTACCAGAGTGTTTCAGGGACAAGAGTTCCAGAGAAGTGTAGCTATTTATTTCTCTATTCTGTCTAGTCCCTGGGCCCGGCCAGGCGCGGACGGGCGCAGACGGGCTTGCCTTAGGCGCGCCTTCGGCGCGCTGGCGGCACGCCCGCTGCGCTCGTCCGCTGCGCGTCCTTGCTAGGCACATAATTATGAGGAAGGATGGGGGTGTGGCCTATCGGTAGTGGGCGTGGCTAGTGCGTGTCCCGGGGAGCTGGCGGCAACAAGAATAGAGCCCCGCGTCAACGCAAACCTCCGCTGCACGGGTGATCCTGGAAGATGCCCGGTCACCAGATCGGGTGCCAGAAGGGAATGGTAAGTAAAAGCACAGTGATAAAGTCACACGTTTTAAAATACTGACAAGTTTAAAAATCCTAGCAGCAATCCTCCCGGCTTTCCGCCTCAGGAGTTAAGACTTCTCTAGGCGCGTTTGTAATCAGCGCGACTAATAAGCGTCACAAATGGGGCGTGGCCTATCGGTAGTGGGCGTGGCTAGTGCGTGTCCCGGGGAGCTGGCGGCAACAAGAATAGAGCCCCGCGTCAGCGCAAACCTCCGCTGCACGGGTGATCCTGGAAGGTGCCCTGTCACCAGATCGGGTGCCAGAAGGGAATGGTAAGTAAAAGCACAGTGATAACAGTCACACGTTTTAAAATACTGACAAGTTTAAAAATCCTAGCAGCAATCCTCCCGGCTTTCCGCCTCAAAAACAAAAAGTGAGGGGAGGCTTGCCACTCAATGTCTGCAACTCACCCACACGTATTGCTGACATGATGGTAATGAGACAAACTGTTTTAAAAGTAAGCAGTTGCAAGAGGCAACTGTGCAAAGGTTCAAATGGGTAACACATCAAAAACATGAGAAGATGATTTAGGTCCCATTTGACATTATGAATGGTGACAGAGGGAATTTGTTTTTGAGACCTTAGAAGACAGAGGAAGGCTGATAATGTCGATAGGTACCCTTAACCATGCCCACTGCACACCCTTGCTGAACTGGTGATGGGCCAAAATACAAGATGTCAGATAGCTGGGCCTGAAGGTGGTCTACTGAGTGGTCCTTACATCACTTTATGAAGCTACTTCATCTACTGGAGGACACCGTTTTAGTGAAGTGTCTACGGGCACATAGAATAACATCCACCACTTCAGGAGGTAAGGAAAAGGAATTCAGGTTACCCTGTGCAGTCTCCGGGCAGGAACGTGGAGGTTCTGGAGGTTGGGTGCAGAGCGTGCCCCAGCAATTGCTAGAGATCTACCCTGTGAGAGAGACTGAGTGGGGGCACCAGGAGAGGTGCATCGTGGCCAGTCCTGGGCTATCAGAATGTCTTGGGCTAGGTCTAAGCAAATCTTCCTCAAGACCGAGGAATAAAGAATATGCGAGGAAACGCGTAGTGAAGCACAAAGTTCTTCTTCAAGCAAAACGTGTCCCCCAAGGCTTCCTGCAGGGCACAGAATTTCAGTCAGTGAGTGCTCTTGCAAGTGGCAAAGAGACCCTCTAGATGAGTTGCCCCAGATGTGTTGGACTACAACCGGATGAAGGCGGCACTCGTGATCGGTAGTACTAGTTACTTACCTTCGGTAATGATGTATCTGGTAGAGACGATTCTAGCCGCAGATTCCTTAACGTAGAATTATCCCCAGGCGTGATACTGGACCCGGAAAACTTTCTTTGCCCCAGCACCACACGACTCCGCCCTGATGTCGTCCGTGGGCGTGACGTCTGCGAGGTCACATAAGCCACACCCCGGTGCACTGACATCAGTTTTCTTCGGAGAACTTTTTCACGCCACAACGCGTAGCCATCACAAACAAAACTGCGGAGAGAATGGGAACAGTGTGCGGAAAAGCAGTGAAACAGAAAAGAGAGAGAAACAAAAGGGGAGGAACAGTCCCGGTTGGACAAGTGTCGAGCACCAAGGCACAAAAGACCACAGCAAGGAAAGCCATAGCAGCAAAAGAGCAGAGCACTGCTCTGAGGAACACAGTTGCAAGCGAAAGCGACAACCATCCAGGAGGCAGAAGCATGTGAAAAAGGGCACAGCAGAAGAGAGAGAGAGAGAGAGACTGCAATCACCACCCACAACAGTGTAGGGCAACAAGCCCGGAACAAAGAGGAGCAGTAATCCACCCCCAGACGACACCCTCAAGGAGGGCCGTAACCCCTGAAAGGAGCGAAAAGGCCGAGGTACAGGCAAAAAAAACAAAACTCAGAGGACTGCAAAAGAAGCAGAACCCCAAGCAAGTAAAACGTAGAAGAGTAAAAACAGGCCCCTACACCAAAGAAAAGGCAGGATGGAGGGATGCAGAAGCACACATGAACCAACCAACCATGTATCATAAGGGAAGGGGTGGAACAATCAAGCAAAACCAAGTATCCTGTCCGAGCAGAGCGAAGCGGACACTCATAGGAGACCAGCCACCCGGAGGGAGGCGAGTCCAGAAAACCACAGGAAAGGTCCTCGCAGACCGGGGAGAAAGGTAGGGCCGTGAAGGAATCTGCAGCTATAATCGTCTCTACCAGATACATTGTTACCGAAGGTAAGAAACTCGTACATCTTATAGAGATTACTAGCTGCAGATTCCTTAACGTAGAATAGATCCCAAGCCATACCCAAAAGGGAGGAGGGCCTGCGAGAGAACCTCTCCAGTAGGAAGAGACACAAGGCCCCAGCAAGGTGAAGGGAAGACAAGGAGACCCCAAGCCCATGCAAGGTACAATGGCCACAAACTCTTGTGGAGTCGGACAGCCGCAGAGGAGCATCCAGGAGGAAAGAACGACCCCAATTCCAGGGAGAAGAGGCAGAACCGAGGCAGAGCCTGTCGCAGGAAAACACACCATGACAGAGGACAGCCGAACAGGCATCAGTCGCAAGGAAGCAGGCAAGGCAGGAACGGCCCCACAGCCAAGGAACGCAGGCATAAGAAGAAAGGCACAGGTGCGCAGAACAATAGGCAGGGGCACAAGATATCACAACAAGGGCCATGGCGGTGGGCCAGCACAAGCAGGCGAGCACCGCCGACAACAGACAGCACCAAGGAGCAGCGCACCCAGAACAAGCCAGGCGCAAGCCGAGGGCAGAGGCCCAGAAATGCAGAACAAACCCCAAGGAAGAGCCGTACAATAGAGACGCACCGACCCATGAAGAGAAATGGAACCAGCCATAAGAGAAAAAGGGCGGGGGGGGGGGACACGGAGGATGGACCAAGCCGTCAACCAGAACACAGGAAAGCCAGGAGAAACCCAGCCCCCCTGAAACACCAGACAGAGGACCAGGCCGAAATGCCGGACAGGAAGGCGGAAACGCCACAACATGACACCACAGACAGCATATCAAACTGTCAAGCAACAAAGTGAACACCAAGAATGATGGAACTCGGAGCAGCACAAGCTGTGCCCGGACAAGATAAAAGAGACCGCCCAGCGGTATACAGCGATGCCAAGAAAGGTGGGGAACCCGAAAAAGAAGGCAACCATACCTCCCCAGCGCAAGACAGAGCTATCCAATAGCTACAAGTACCCCACATAGGGTATGACACGTCCCACTAAAACATAGGAACACCTCTTAGAGAAAAACCCGCAGTAGAGGATCAGAACATAAAAGGTAGGGTATGATACGTCCCAAGAAAACATGAGAACACCTCTTAGGGAAAAAATCCAGCAGCAAAGGACAGAACAAAAAGTACCTGCAGATAGAACCACAGACGGCTTGTCAAGCAGCCAATCAAAAAACACGCCAAAGGCCCATCCTGAGGGCACATATGGGCGGACCACAACCAAAGAACCACAAAATCCAAAGGGGCTGTACCAGCAGCCAACAGCACAAAGGGGTCAACTTAAGGACCCGAAGCCAAGTTACGGAGGGGGAGGAGGACGGAGCCCTGCAAGGAGCCGCTGAATGGCTGCATCCGCATGGGTGTTAAATAAAAGCACTCCGTCAAAGGACAGGTTAATGAGACGCTCTCCCTCATTTCTGAGAGAAAACACTATCCCTCAACCAAGCATGGCAATTGAGAGCTACTGAACTCGCCATTGTTCAGCCGAGAGCATCAGAAACATCCAGGGCTGAACGAAGAATAAACGCGGCCAGCTCCCGGCCATCCCGAAGAATAAACATGGCCAGCTCCCAGCCATCCATCATCACATGGCGTCACAGATCAGCATGAACACCTCCTGGAGAGGCAGAAGACAGAAGGGACTACACGGAATCCCACGAGCTGGAAGTAGCCCTGGCCAACACACAAGGCGTGTTGAGTGCTCGCAAAGCAGCACTAGAAGAGTCGAAGAGGTTCCGCCCCCAGGAATCTAACCATCGGACCTCTTGTGACGGAGGAAACACCACCAAAGGTAAAGAAGGAAAAGCAGTCTGCAGAAGAGGACCCGGAGTAGAAGGGTGTAAAGAAAGGCAGACTGGGTCGTGTGGAGCAGGACAGTGGCAGTGGAGGAGCAGCTGAGGCACCGGATCTCCCGTGGCAGAACGCCCCCAGGCGAGAATTATGGAGCGAAGCTTTGAAGGGAAGAAGCAGCTCCCATCCACCAGAGCCCTGATGGAGAACCTCCAGCAAACGGTCCGTAGGAAATGGGGCAGCAGGGTCGCCCATGTGCAAAATGCCAGCAGCCGTGGAAATGACCCTGGCAAAGGCCGCACACGCCTCTGTAGGGCATCACGGGGGGGGGGGGGGGGGGGGGGGGGAAGCAGTTCCTCCGTGGACGCAGGCCACTCCCGAATCCAGCTGGAGGAAGAAATGGCCAGCCTCGGAATGGTGGAAGATTGACGGACGAGTGGGGGACCTGAGGTACATCTGGGGAGGGCTGTGGCCACGGGAACGGCAAGGAGCCCTCCCTGGAAGATGCCGGGGAAAAAGCCACGACACGGCGGCCCGTCTCCGGGGAAGAAGAAAAACAGTTGACGAACCTCCGGAGAGCAGGGGGCCTCTGGAGACGAGTCGACGACCCGACGCCGGCACGGCGCTGTGGAGTCCGCCACAGGTGCTGGCATGAGGTCGACCGGTGTCGGAGGGGACGCCGGGACGACCTCGTCCACCACTTGCACCCCAGGAGAATGAAGCGGGCGGGGAAAGAACGGCGCCGAAAAGGCACCGACTCGACCTCTGACAAAGCAGCCGCCTGCGTGGAGAGACAAGAGGAACCTGGGGACATGCCCCGGCTCCTAGCCAGCAGCCGCGGCGCCGCCAGGGTCAACAGCCATCGGCGCCTGAGCGGCGTCAGCTCGGCTCCTGGCAAGGCCGCCACCTGCCCAGAAGACAGAGGAGGACTTGGTGGCGAGTCGCGAGTCCCGACGACCTCCTGCGACACCACAGGGACCCCCTCAGGGGTTTGCAGCGAGGCAGAGGCGCCGTGGGCAGAAGAGGGGCATCCCGTAGGGCAGCACCCCGACGACACCACACCTCCAGAGCCTGAAGCTGAACCCGTTGGCGCCGGGGCCAGAGCTGCCACGGAAGGCCCCGCACGTGGCAAGGGATCCACGGGCGTCTCAGAAGGAGGAGGGGCCAAGGAAGCCTGCAGAGCCACAGCATAGGCCTCCATTTGGGCCCTAGTCGCCCCGGTGCCAAGAAACGGCAGGTAGGATGGCGACGAATGAGGCCCCATGCCCCACGGAGAACCCGCGCCCTGCGCAGAGCGGGCACCAGGCCTCGGAGACAAGCTAAGAGACTTACCGATGGGCGAGCGATGCCGAGGGGCCTCGGTTACAGGCGATGCCGGAAGCGGCAATTCATGGACCCTCCGCGGAGCACTGACGACCCAGACCTGGACAACCGGGCTGAGAGGAGCTTCCTCCGACACTCCCGCCGGGACTTCGGCTTCAAATGCTGGCAAGCGTCGCAGTCCGTGGAATCATGGTGCTCGCCAAAACACCACATACAAATCGGATGAGGGTCCGACACCGACATCTGACGCGCGCAAGACTAGCACGCTTTAAAGCCCGAAGGCATTGGGCGTTAGACACCATACCGTATCTAGGGAGTCAGCTAGCCCCCTCCCTTCCTCAGGTGGTTCACGCTAATTATTCATCGCTCCGCGGCAGAATCCGACGAGAGCTCGATTGGTGGCAGCACTATCCCCTCTCCTGGTTGGGCAGGGTTGCGGCGGTCAAGATGACCATTCTCCCGCAAATCCTCTACCTTTTTCACACTTTACCCTTCCGACCGCCTGTCGGGTGGATTCCGAAAATGCAAGCCGACCTGGCCCGGTTTGTCTGGAATGGTCGGAAGCCGCGAATGCGTCGTGCGTTGGTATCGTTGGCGCCGGAGTCTGGGGACCTTGGGGTTCCCGATCTTGGACTTTATTTTCAGGCAGCCCAGTTGAGATATCTAGTGGAATGGAGCAAATGGGAATCCGAGAAACACTGGCTGTTTCAAGACCAGGCTGTGGCGGCGAGACCCCTGCAGGAGATCCCCTTCCTGCGTAGGTCCCACAGGTCCCCCAATTTGTACGCCTCCTATATCACACGTGTCCCCCTAGAAGTGTGGGATGCCACTAATCTTACTCATGAGCTCACGACTTTCCCGTCACCTCTCACGCCGCTGACTGGCAACCCTGATTTTACTCCGGGGATGGATGACACGGCTTTTGCGCGCTGGAGGGCGGCGGGCTGCCGATTTCTGTATCATATCTATGGGGCGGAGGGGGTGCACTCGTTCACTCAGATGCGGAGCGACTTTGGGCTGCCGGAGGCGGAGAGGCTACGGTATCTGCAGGTGAGGCACTGGGCGCTCCAACTGCACATCCGCTCTGGGGCCGACAGACGCTTCTCCACGTATGAACGGTGGCTCATTACACGCACCTCGGATAAGAACCTCATCTCTGATCTCTATAAGCAGCTGCAGCTCAAACATAAGCACTCACACAATCCTAGCAGAGAACGGTGGGAGAGGGAATTGGGCAGAGCCTTGAGTCATAAGGAATGGGAGGGCATTTACTATAGAGCCAGACACTCTGCATATCATATGGGGCTTACGGAGACACTTACGAAGCTTGTAACATACTGGTACTACACCCCGGAGCGCCTGCACGCGTTGGACCGCTCTTGTGAGGCGACGTGTTGGAGGGGCTGCGGCCAAGTGGGAAACTTAGTCCATTTACTCTGGGACTGTACACACATCCAAGCCTACTGGACCCAGGTGCTCGACGAAATGGATAAACACTTCGAGAACGAGATTCCGCGTTTTCCAGCCTATGTACTGCTGGGTCTCCCGAACCCTCTGACTTACCCACTGTGTTCTCGCAGGGGCAGACTGATGGCCATTGCCCTAGGGTCAGCGATACAAAACATTCTCACACATTGGCGCACCCCCCAGACCCTCGCCTTCGCCGGCTGGCTACATCGTTTGTGGTATGTTTTGGGTATGGAGAAATTGGCACTGACACTAGCTGGGGAGGGGGACCGTTATGGAGAACTGTGGCATCCCTTTTTATCACTTCTGGCTACTGAGTTTGTAGAGGTCACGTGTCCCTGATATCTTCGGATGCTATGCATCACCAAGGTCCCGGGGGAGGGCGGCTGATGGGAGCGTTAGGGGCTCGGGATGGCGGAGGAAAGGACGTGGAGCACGGGGAGGGGGAGGGGCGGGGGTAGGGTAGGGGTCTTTTTTGTTTCTTTGGTTTGGGGTGGTTAGTTTTTTCTTTTCTTTTGAGAATTTCCTTGGGTGGAAGTTTCTACTCACCTTGCACATGCGGTTCGGACGACACTGTTACAGGACCTTCGTTAAGGTGCTTCATTGCTGTGTTGGATGACTGTTAAATACATAACCTTGCTTGTAGCATGTGAACTATTAATAAAAATACTTAAACCATAAAGCCCGAAGGCATTCGCACACTGTCCCCCCATGCAAAAGCGTGAAAAGAAGGCCTGAAAACAGGACAGGGACACGATCCGGATCCGCGTTGCATGCGTAAAAGAAGGAAACTGATGTCAGCGCGCAAGGGTGGGGCTTATGTGACCTCACTGACGTCACGCCCACGGAGGACGTCAGGGCGGAGTCGCGTGGTGCCGCCCCCCCCCGGCGCGCATAGCTGCTGAGGCAAAGAAAGATTTCCGGGTCCAGTCTCACACCTGGGGATAATTCTACGTTAAGGAATCTGCGGCTAGTAGTCTCTATCAGATAGCCTATGCAGAATGACACTGTCCGCTTACACACTGAGTATACTGGCTAGATGGTTGGCTACCAGCCAAATATGATGGTCCCAAAGGTCTGACTGTACTCCCCCGCCTGTTGATGTAACACGTCACGGTTATACTGTCTGTCAAGAACTGGACAGAGCAGCTGCAAAGGGATGGGAGGAAGGCCTCAAGAGCCAGCCTGGTCACACGCAATTCTAGCAGACTGATGTGCAGCATCTGCTCCTCTGGAGACCAGAGGCCTCTGATCTCCTGTGTCTCCTGATAAGCACCCCCCCGAGGGTGGAGCCTGAATGTATCGAACTATTTTCTGAGTGGGAAAGGTTAGTATGCAGAGGTGTCCAGTACTGCCTCTATGATTAGGTTGCAGTGAGAGAGGCACCAGGTGGGATTTGGGTTTGTTGACGGTAAAGCCAAGACCAAACAGCAACGTTCCTGTGTGGGGGTGACAGGACCCCATCTCTGGGGAGCTGGCCTTAATGAGCCAATCCCCCAAGTAAGGGAATACTGGAATCCCCAATCTGCTGAGATAGGCTGGTACCACTGCCATCACCTTTGTGAATACTTGGGTTGCCGAAGTTAGACCAAACAGAAGGACCACAAACTGGTAGTGTGTGGATCCTTCCAAAGAGTGAAGATATTCTCTATGAGACTGCAAGATTGGATGTGAAAATGTTTGTCGAGTAAATTGACAGACACCATTTGGTCATCCACTTTCAGCTCGAGCGGAACCTGAGCTGGAGACATCATTTTGAACTTTTAGTTTTTGTGCAACCGGCTCAGATTTAGGATCGTGAGGAGACCAATTTTGTTCTTGGGGACCTGAATGTAATAAGACGAGCACCTGTGGCCTCTTTCCTCCTCTGGCACCATCTTCACAGCGCCTTTTTGCAGTAACCTTTCCACCTATTGTTGAAGGACTTGTAAATGGTCTAGTGGGAGAACAGCCAGGGAGGGGTAAAAGGGTAGAGAGAATTGCTGAAGGGGTTGAGAATACCCGTTTTTCACAATTTGTAAGATCCAAAGGTCTGTGGAGGGGAGAACAACTGTCCTCCAGCTGGATCCCTGTGATCTAACAAGAGGGAACTAGGGCAGCTTTCCTGCAGTAGCTGGAGAGGGAGTGATAGGAGACATGCTATTCCTTTGGCCCCGCCTCTATAATGTCTGCACAGAGGGTTTGATTATTGCACATCTTGAGGTTTGTTGCGGACAGCCTTGAAAAGGAAACTCCTTTGACAAACCACAAAACGTCTAAAATTGGCAGCAGTCGCTCTTAAATTTGTTGGCCCAGTGATCATGCAGTTGCTTTACTTTCCTTAAACCTTTCGACCTTCCTCCGAGAGACTTGGACTGTAAAAAAGGTGGTCCGTTAAGGTCATTTAAATGCCTTGAGAGAGTCCCGAGCCTTTCCGCCATGAGTGGCGCATAGAAAAATGTACATCACATGGCCTTGGAGACTCTGCAGTGCCCAGTCGAGACTGGATAATCTGTTTGGCAGCAGCTTGGGCATCCCCTATAAATTTAGACAAGTGGGTCTAAAATGGTCCTGTAGGTCGGGAAGGACTGAACCAGAGACTGTGCGCATAGTGTCAAACTAGAAAGGTAGCATTTCATGATTTTAGGATCATGCCGCCCGCTGAGAACATTCTCTTAGCATATTGCTCCATTGTTTTGTCACCCCTATCCGACAGGGTGCTAGGGAAGGCACCTGGTGACAATTTTGGGGTGTGAGCTGCTTGCAACGCATGGCTTTCTCTGATGGATGAGATGATAGAAAGGCTGGGTCACTAGAGGCCAGTCTGTAGCGTTTTACAATCACTTTGTGAACTGCAGTGGAAAACACAGCTTTCTCTTAGATCACGAGGATGGGCTCTATAAGGGTATCATTAAAGGGAAGCAAGGGCTTTGTAGTGTGCAATGTAGCATTAAGGACTTTGGTGAGAATGTTCGCCTTTGTCTCAGTAGAAGGAAGCTGGAGTTCCCATATTTCCGCTGTTTTCTTTATTGCAGTGCAATAGGTAGTAACCTCAGGCGGAGGCAACCCAGCTGAGGAGTGAAATTCCCATTCAGTAGAGGTATGAGGTATCAAAGCCACTGCAGTCTTTTAGCCTCAGAAAATTTGGGGCCAAGATCATGGAATGCCTGTCCCTATGTGAACGGTGTCGGGGTAAACTCCAGCAAAAGTAAAATGTCTGGTCAAGCCAGCTGCAGCTAATCTGTTACAAATCCAGAGAGGAAGGTAGCGGCCCCTGTGGTATGGACTGTGGGGCTTGTGGAGTCGGTTGCTGCGCCAGGTCGTCAGAGGATCTCGCAGCAATGAAGAAAAACCAGACGGAATTATGAGCTGAGGAGGCGTCTGAGGTTACGCCAAGCTTGTGAGAGGTATCAGCGTCCTGGTCGGGATAGTTGCTCAATTTACTCCTGGCAGTGGAAGGAATGGAGAAAAGGGAACAGGATGATAGAGCGTTGGTTGGGCTTTGACAGTATATCCCATTGGAGCCATGGGTCCCAGTCAGTGCTCTAGAGAGGACCATGGATTTTCGGAGTATACTGTACATGGTATTTAGAAAAATCACTGGATCGGTTCCAGGATTCGGGAACTTTGGGTAAGGCTGGCCAAACTGGGGCCTTGGGGTTAGCACCCCAGGGGGTGGATTTCGCTTCGACAACAGTGGTAACTTGTGTATCTTCAACCTGGTCTAGAATTAGGTCTTTAACATTCATCCCGAGCCAGGGCCAGAAACTTCTTGGCCACCCTATCTTTTATGGCCTTAGGGTGCATATTGCAACAGGAGCCGCAAGCCTTAACATTGTCTAACCCAAGCACCAGAGGCAAAATGGGTGTGGGTCCGTAATGGATATTTGTCTATCACAGTCCATGAAAAGTTTAAATCCTGAACATGTAAGGGTGACATAAAGAAACTGTACCTGTAGACCCATTTTAAAAAAGAGAAAAAAGTTGATAACATTGAGGATCTCCTGAGGAGATTAGAGTTCCGGATTTGCTTTGCAGTGTAAAAAAGAGAATTAATGTTGATACAAGGGAGTTGTATGGCTCTATTGAAGTCCTGAGGACACCGCCAGTGCCCTTTACTTGTGTGGAGAGCTATTCAAAAGATTCAGGATTCACTCCAATACCAGGGATATTTAAAAGGTGGAAGCATCCATTAGAAATATTTAACAATTCAAACATTTCAGTTATGTTCTATTATCCCTTATAAAATGCAATCAAATACATATCTGCCAACATGCTACGGGTAGCCTGATCACCCTAAAGCATAAAAGCATTAAAAGTGTGTTCCTTTATAAGACATTGGGGGCAGGGGAGGTTTGAAGGTTGGAACCACCTCGCCCTTGCACCTACTCCCAAACAGGACATTAGTGACAAAATACGATACTGATGGCCCATTACAGAGTGGCTGATTGCCACACTTTTTTTTCTCACAAAAAGCAAGGTACTATTTTCAGCATAATGCTACTCTTGCGCATCGCCCCTGATGGATTAATATAATCCCCCTTCCCAATTTGAACTCTGGTGTAGGGTCTATATATCAGTGGTAACATGCACGCCAGCAAATGTAAGGGACACAACAATACAGCAAGCTCAAAACAAAAAACATTCCTCTGCAACACCACAACTACATCTCGCAATGAATTTAACGCCTGGATGATTTACATTTCAAGATGTGAGCAGTCATCTCAGAAAGCAACAGATTGCAAAGCCCGTAAACCGCACAAAAACCACTTGACACATCAACGTTATATAAAAAGGTTAAATAAATATATGAAATTCAAGTCCACGTGCTCCAAAGATTATGTGCCAACCCACTTATGCCCAATTTTAAATTGAATTTAGAAGTAAGATGACTAATGGGTCACAGGTTCAACAGGGAGGAGGACGACATCACTATTGAGGTAGGTAAGGTATGTACGAAATTATGTAGGTGGGGACAGCATATATTAGGCCATGCACTAAAATAAAGAGATGGGACACAGATACTCCTATCTATACAGGACAATACTCCCTTATGTATGTCTGAACATTACTTAGGAGATTCAAAGTACACCTGATAAGCTGGCATTGTTCCAAAATTGAAAACTTTGTGTTCTCTCGTCTTTCCTCATATACTCTATGAAATGTTTGAGACCAACTGCATGCTAACACCCCACTCATTCAGATTATCTTAACTCACAAAGGTCTAGATTTTGAATAGATCTAAATGCAGAGCGTCTGTCACACACACGAAAAGATTTGAACCCATCTGTTATGAATGGATGAATGAGGTATTTGTAGAGCGCAAACTGTCACTCAGAAGAGAGCATCCTGGTGCTATGCTTCAAGAACTGTGGATTCCCAGAAGTAACAGAGGGTTAGATTAATGAAATACAGAAGAAGTCGGGAGCCTGAAATGGCCAGGTTTTAAGATATTTTTTAAACAATGCTTCTGATCCGATAGGGCGCATATTGCTGGTAAATTCCAGGCTTTAGAGCCTAGAATTGCAAAAGACTTTCCACCATGGGATTTTAGTCGAAACTAAGGTGGTTTCAATAGATTCTCAGTGGAGGATCTTAGTTGTTGTTGAGGCAGGTAATGACAAAAAAGACCATTGAGATATTTGGGACCAGTACGATAGAAAGCTCTGTGGGCAAACAGAAGTAATTTGAAAAGGATCCTTTTGGGGATTGAGAGCCAATGCAGCTTGTTAAGTGCAGCAGAAGCAGAGCTTCTTCTGGAAGAAGTAGAACCATTCTAGCTGCAGAATTCTATAGTTCTGGAGTTTGCGGATGATACGTTTTGAACAGCATGCCTACAGACTGTTACAATAGTCTAATCTTGCCAGGATTAGGGCAAAGGCAACTGTTTTCTTAGAGGCCAGAGGCAGGAGATTAAAGACGGATTTCAATGATTTTATGGGACTGAAATAAGATTATCAGAGGTTTAACAAGCATGACCTTATCCGTGTTCCAATCAATCAATCAATCCATCAATCAATCAGTGGGTTTTTGTAAAGTGCAGGTAGTCACCCTGGGGGGGTCTCTAGGCACTGGGTTTCTGTGAGCTTTGGTCGAAGATCCAAGTCTTGAGCTTTTTCCTGAAGTCTTCAAGCGATGGGGAGGTGCATAGGTGGAGCAGGAGGTCGTTCCAGAATTTGGCGGTAAGGTAGGAGAAGGAACACCCTCCACAGCGGCTCCAACTGATGCGGGGAACGTGAGCCAGGGCAAGGGAAGAGGAGCGGAGCTCTCTGGTTGGTCGGTGGAACTTCATGCAGTGGTTGATGTAGGAGGGTCCACGATTGTGGAGGGACTTGTAGGCGTGCGTGAGGAGTTTGAAGAGGCATCTTTCTTGTACGGGGAGCCAGTGGAGAGCTTTGCGGAGATGGTGATGCTGGTTCTTTTGGGGAGGTTGAGGATGAGCATTGCTGCTGAGGTCTGGATGGTCTGGAGGAGGAGGCAGGGCAGAAGAAATCCTCAAAACAGTGGAAGAAGTAAACAGTAAGAGGATGATAAACTAAGGGCCCATCAACAAGTTTGGGGGGCCTCCAACAACAATGGGCATCATTTCCTCTCGTTCTCTGTGTGTCACAAGTGTTGTAGGCATATTTTCATTTTGTTTCATCACTCTCATTGAAGCATACGTGGTCACAGAATTTCTAGTCCTCCTGAAATTTGACATAAAATACAGCCAAGTGAGACTTTGATCTGAAATGAAGAATTGACTCCTAAGGATTCAGGGTACACATGGAGACAGTTTCCTCGAGTCTCCTGGCAGTCAAGTTCAAACCAACCAGGAAAGACAGCTTTGAATTATGGGACCATGCCATGCCCCTGCAGAGACTGGCTAGACAAGTTGGTCTTCTATTATCCGCAATCCAGACCATCTTTAGCAGCGTACTCCATTGATTGGTATTTACACTGATTTGCATTGAAATGGGTATTAGTACACCTGTTAATTAGAGCACTTATAAATGACAGTATCATGAAGCGTTTTATAAGAAAACAAGTTCTTACCAGGCACTGCCACGATGCAAACTCCTGCAGCTTAGGAAAGGAACGGTCACCCCAGAGGTCAGGACAGCACTCCAAATGTTGCTGCACCACATGGAGGGCTGGAATGGCATAGCAATCCTCGATAGGATTCACAGATGTAAAGATCAAAAAGGAAACCATCAAGTCTACTAGTTAAAGTATGAGAAGTATAATTTTGACAGTGAAAGCAGTAGATGGAGACGCATCTAGAATAGCAGATGGATAGCAGTTAATAATGGGTATATTTTCACTGCGGGATTTTGGTTATATCAAATAGACAAGAGTGAATTGCTATTTTTAGGTAATGCATGGCCCAACTAAAACATCTTCACTAACTTCCACAAGCCAGGCAGGGGTAGAAGAGTCTAGGACAGCCACACACGTCTAACCCTGCATAATCCCTCCCAGCCCCACGTTACACCTGGTGTCGTGCTACACACACTAACCACTCTTTCCATCACACTACTTCCCCCCTTCAAAAAAAGAAAAGAATACCCAGCACCCCACAACTCCAACTTCATCCTCCAATATATATATCTGGTGTCCTGCCACCGACCCCCAACACCCTTTGCAATTACCACCCTCCTCCGGTCCCAAACTTGTTTTAAAAAAAACCCTGGTGTCTTGACACCCATCCACTCCTTTCCCACCCAGATGTATAAAAATAATACCTGTGTCCACACACCACCATCACCTTCTGTATCTCTCCCCATCTGAAGTTGTGCTCTCTATCAGAGCAGAGAGCCAGTACCCCAAAGACAGGCTCTACAAGAGCTGTCAGTTCAGCCTAGCTTTGCTTTATTAAGTAGCAATAGTAAGAAACAACGAGTTTCCCACTGTTGCTACTTGCTAGCACTGAATAACCAGATTTAGAATTTCGTATTCACACTGCTGGTTGTCATCGAAAGCCATACATAAGATATGGAATTACAGATAAATAACAGTAATTAATGGGGTGGAATTCACTGAGGGGCTCTGTGTGACATCAAATAGACGACCTTGATGTTACTCAGAGCCATGAGGTAAAAACACCCTTACAAGTAACAGCTGACCATCTATAATTTTACATTATAAATGGTCTGCAAAACCTTTGACTATCACATGCTGGGTTTTCAAAATGCGACTAAGAACTAGAACTACAAACACCTATAGGAAACAAACCTCTTAACACAACTTTGTTCTCTTTGTTTATAAGGGTATTGTCTATTTTTCATATTGTACTTTGAAAAATAGACTATTTTTGTATCAAGATTATGTATGCTTACTTGCAATTATAAATATATTCAATCAAGCAATTATATTTACTTTGAAAGAATATACGAACATGCTATTTTATAACTATAAATGAACTTTCTTTTTGTTTTACAATTAAGTAATACATTTTCTGCACCATTTGTACTGATATTATTTTAGTTTGTATGTCCTCTTCCATTGTTTTGATTACAATATTAAACATATTTTTGGCTTTGACAACATTGAGTGAACAGTAGATTGTAGGTTTTTGTGTCCCGATATTTGACGGGCATCATTTAGTGACATTTTTGACTAATTTCTGAATAGTCGTTTTCCTTGTACTGTAATTAGCTTATTCATACAGGATACAAGCTTTTTCATTTTTCGGGGTGGTTTGCTACATACTTTAGATATGCTGCAATAGGGTTTCACAGATTCCTTTTGTATTTTCATACACCCTTGGTTGTATTGGTGTAACATCTTTTGTAGTTGTTCCTGTACAAGATTCTCCTGCTGTTCCTATACAGAGGCATCCTTCATACGCTACTAATAATTGTAGATCTCCCCATTTTAGGCAGGAATTCTAATTTGTGTGGAGTGCCAAGTGGATGGAAATGCAAAGGAACATCATGTGCGAAAGAAAGTGAAGGTGGGTTGTCTCGACTAATGGAGTCAAACAGTAGCCCAATATCAGTGTCAGTGATTGCCTTGGATTTGTTTAATCTGTTTTCTCTTCACAAGTTTTTAAGGTGTTTTCTTTTGCTGTCATTGTTTGCATTGTATTTCTGAAATATGTTTAGTCTCTGTAGATGGTGTATGGATATTCTATGGCAAATAAGTGCCTGTTAGTGCTGCTTAGTATTGCAGGCTCATAGTCATTTCCATTTTCTTTTTCCAAAGTATAAATCTTGAAATAATTTCATCCAGTTTTTTAGCAAAATGTATTCCGTTTCTTGTGATGTCATTTTATCTCTTTGGAGTTTCTTTTTTCCTTGGTACCTTTATTTTCTTGTACTGATATACATTGTTGCCTTTCAGTTGTTAGTTCATTAACATTTTTGTTGATATTTCTAGTTTTGTTGAGAGTGTGAAGTAGGGTATTTTCCATTATAGTTATTTACTAGGAATGAATGATGAATGTGTCCTTCAAAAAGTGTTCTTTTTTAATCCTAGAGAGTAGTTGTAATGGGTGTTGTCCCCAAACAGTTAAAGGCCTCCCTATGTTGCCTATTGAAGTGGCTATTTCTTCACTTAACACTGTACTCATGGTGCCCTTTGTTGTAAATGGATCCGCTTTGTACTGAAGGTGGTGGTTTCCACCTCTGGCACAACCAAAACTCATACAAAAAGAACTGAGATGAAGACAGAATTTCCTTCGGTTGCTGGCTTGGGTCCAAATCACACTAGGAAAGAAAACTGCGTGTCGGCTTTTACTGGCAAGGAGGCAGGGGGGGTAACGCAAAATTAGAGCACTAACACATTCATTCGAGAAAACAGAATGTAGTATCACAGGGAAAAATTCCTTCTATTCTCTCGAGGAGACGGCCACATTTTGAAATAACAAAGGATATCTACGATTTCCGACCCAATGAATGCCATGGTCAAATTATTCCCCAGTACTCCAAACCCTAATTTTAAACCTTGGCAAAAGGCATGACTCAAAAGCTCAAAAAGCTCTCCACACTGGCCAACCCTATCTAGCCGCCAAACTCTACAAAGCGGGACAGACAAGAAATCTCAGGAGCACCAACACTATGCTACTCATCCCCCTGAAAACCCGGAAACAAAAGACCTTATCTCGATATTTCTCTGGAAATGCACCCAGAATTTGGAACGCCATCCCTGTACATATCAGGACTAACCCTTCCTTCAAAGATTTCAAATGCCAGCTCAAAGTGCTCTTCCTCAATCGAGCGCCACCAAAATGACAAAGGTCCTACAATTTACCGATCCGACATCAACTGGGGATCCAGTCACTACGATAAGACCAACTCCTTACAGCATCTTACTCCTACCCCGCACATTACCCACCCAGACTATTATCACCTACACTGCTATTCTGCATTCGATCTATATTTGACTTATACTGAATAATTGACCTATCTTTGAACACTGTATGTATATTACTTCACAAAATGTTACTTAACAAATGTTGTAAAGCGCTACGATACCTTCGGGTCTGGCTAGCGCTATATAAAACGCCGAAATAAATAATAAATAAATAAATAAGTGCAGCTATCAAAATCAACCAGACTGCCTTTAAACCAATACATAGTATTTAGAAGAAAGATTGTTACAAATGAAAGTGAGTCATTTCTTACTCATCACTATCAAAGGTCACTTTAAAATAACAGAAATACAAGTATCCCTAAATCATTTATAGATTGGCCGTTTCATTTCAACACAAATAATGACAAGTAAGACATTGATACTGTATGCAGAGAATAAATACAACTTTATTAACCGATGACAGTTTTATTGACTAATTTGATATCATCACTGTAACATGGCAAACAGAAGGTATGTATTAAGGTCGAGCCACATACTGACCAAGTTCGAAAATGACATCCTGTACAACCTGACAAAAACAACCACCTCTATTGTGTTACAGTGTAAAAAAAGATCCCACAAAATTTGTTTATTCAGTGCTTGAAATGATCACAGGGTGATTAATTCCATCAATACTGTAAACCGTCATAGGTAACAAATCTTTAGTAAAGCTTCGAATGCAGTGTGCATTTACAGTTAAGGTTAGATACAGGGTTTTACAACTATGTCCTAAAATCAAATGTGATTTTATTAGATCTGTAATTGTAAGGGGTTTAGGATCTAATCAAGCATACTTTAGTTACTGAACAAAAGTGGGGATTTTATTTAATCTTTAATTCAGTTTCACTAAAAAGTTGGCACAAAACAAATTAAGCACCCCTGCTAAAAATGACCGAATATTTCCCTAACTTTATAAGCAGCTAATAGCATGAGGTGGTCAACAAGGCATAGTTGCTGTTTTACAGTCTATTGGTACGGTACGGATATCAAAGGTTTAAAAAAAAAAAAAATCTGAATATACACAATGTAAACATTAGTCTTGTATAGCTTCCCCCTTTTTCCTTGAGCACAGCTCCCATTTACCAAGCAGGGGGTCACACAAAATAACTCAAGACTTTGATTGCCTGTAGTCCTCTGGGGTGAAAAGGGAAGTGTATCAGCTCTATAGTTCCACAATTACTGACGAAGGAGAAGGCAATGGCCTATTTAAATAATCTTGTCTGCATTTTGTATCTTCACGAAGCTTCTCCTTCCGAAGGGGGTGTAGGTGTTGTAGGAGATTCAATGTCAGGCCTCTGGGCAATTCTTTCCAGCTCTGCTTCAGCATCTGTTAATATAGATTTCTGGCCTGCATATAAAAAAAGAGGGGGTTATACTACACATATTTGCATTTAAAACTAGTAACGTACTAGCAGTGCTGTTTTACTACATTTTCTATAAAGACAACTTGTTTTTGCATTTTAAGGTTTGGCATGACAACGCAGCTGCCAAAGCGTCCACCGTTACCAATTCTTTTAAATCTGCATAATTTCGGCTTTAGGTCCACCAAGAGGATTGCTTTCTCTCATCTCATGCTACCGACTGTTTGGTCTATCAATCCCCCTAGCAATACATGAGAGACTATTTCACATCTGGAAAGTGCACTGGACTATCACACTATCTGCACATTCAAATCTTTATCTCACTCACATTCTTTACAGTAAGCAATCCTTTTTCTACTTTTCCCACCAGAAATGGCAAAGCCAAAAGAATTAGGTACATAGTTTCTGCATGTCTGTTGGAACGCCAATACTGGTATTCACAGTTAAAAACAAGTTACTTACCTGCACACTGTGGTTCTGTCAGGGGCCCCACAAGACTTACCTCTGCTTGTGAAGCGATTCCGCAGAGACGACAGGAGCACCCACCCTAGTACCCACCTGACCCCCTAGGACATAAACCCAACAGGGATGAGATGGACGCCGGGGTAGCAGCCAGATGAGGGCGTAGTGTTGTGGTCTGAAGCGGACAGGAGATCTCGTGGGCCACTGGGGAAACAAAGGAGATTCCAATTGGGAACAACCCCCACGAATGCCCTACCTCTATTCCCTAAAACACACACAATTGCCAGGACTCACCAGTGTTTCTGTGGTCTCTGGTTCAATCAGGGATTCCGGTCGATCAGGGATCTGCTTCAGCAAGGGCGATGAAAACAAAGGTTTGTGGTGAGATACAGCGCCTCTGGATCAGCACCCAGTGTGCTGGCTGCATTGCTCTCCCCAGTAACAAAGAAGGTAGCGCTTCTGCGCAGATATCCCAAAACAAAGGGACCAAAGAAAAAGGTGCTTTGAGCGTGGAAGCCAAAGAACAGAGAAACCAAGGGATGGCGCTCCAGCGCGGACGCCACAGAAGAAGGTAGCGCTCTCCTGCGCTGATGTAAACAAGGGTGTAAGGAACCCACGGGGGATGGCGCTCCAGCGCGGACGCCACAGAAGAAGGTAGCGCTCTCCTGCGCTGATGCGAACAAGGGGTGTAAGGAACCCACGGGGGATGGCGCTCCAGCGCGGACGCCACAGAAGAAGGTAGCGCTCTCCTGCGCTGATGCGAACAGGGGGTGTAAGGAACCCACGGGGGATGGCGCTCCAGCGCGGACACCACAGCGGAAAGGAAACAAGTTTGAAAACCAACAGCCACCTGGGTAACAGCGGTCCTCCGGAACTTCCTTCGCTGCAAGCCTCGATAGAAGGAATTCGAAGCACCGATCCGGCGGGGAACGCGAGTTATAAGTGTTTCCCCCGGAAGTGCTTCATTGACCTGTAGTGACTGGGAGAACTAGACCGGGGCTCCACTTCCGCCCGGAAGTGAGTATCCCGGCGCTTTGTGTGTGTCCTAGCGGAAATGTCGGGGAACGGCAATCGCCGCGAACCCGACAGAACCCCCTCCCAAAACAGGCCCCCCCCCTCCCGCAACCCCGAACCTCAGACAGGGTAAGCAGGGCGAGGGCTCAGGGGGTGTTGCAGGTGAAAGGCACGGACTAGCGCGGGGGCATGGCGTACATGGGACAAAGGCTCCCAAGAACGCTCGTCAGGACCGTACCCCTTCCAGTCCACCAGGTAGAACAGCTTACCCCGGACCCGGCGGGACCCCAGGATGGCCCTGACCTCATACTCCACATGGCCCTCCACCACCACCGGAGCAGGAGGAGAGGGGATGGAAGCCCCAGGGCAGACCGCCCGCAGAAGGGAGACATGGAAGACTGGGTGGATCCGCATCCGCGGAGGGAGCGAGAGTCTCATGGCCACTGGGTTAACCACCTTCTCTATGACAAAAGGACCCACAAAGCGAGGCAAAAGTTTTTTGGGACCATGCACGTTGAGGTGCCGAATGAAGAGCCACACCTTGTCGCCCAAGTGGAATTCCGGCTCCTTCTGTCTATGAGCGTCGGCATGCGCCTTGTAGGTGTCCTTAGCCTTGGCCAACTCAAATCGTGCTTGCTGCCAGAGTCGGTGTAGGGAGTCATGATAAGCACGCACCGTAGGCAACTGACTGTCCCGGGGCACCTCCCAGGCAGAGGTGCGCGGGTGACGACCGTGGAGACAAAAGAAGGGAGACATGCCAATGGCCGAATGCTTGCTGTTGTTATATGCGTATTCCGCCAACCAGATCACCTCAGACCATTCCTTCTCCACCATCAGTAACAGACAACGGAGATATTGCTCCATGGTGTGGTTCGTCCTCTCGGCCTGACCGTCGGTCTGTGGGTGGTACGCCGATGATAAACGTGCATCGATCTCAAGGAGCCTGCATACTTCCTTCCAGAAACGGGACACGAATTGAGAGCCTCGGTCCGTAATGACCACGGATGGAATTCCATGGAGACGAACCACCTCGTGCACGAAAACCAAGGCCAGCTCCGCAGCCGTGGGTAACTTCACCAAGGGCACGAAGTGCGCCATCTTGGAAAGGTGGTCGACTATGGTGAGAACAGTGGTATGCCCGGTCTTGGTGATGGGAAGCTCCACCACGAAATCCATTGAGATGGTGTGCCAGGGAAAGGGTGGAACTGGTATGGAACGTAGTAACCCAACAGACGGTTCAGACCTGTTTTTACCCAAGAGACAAATGGTGCAGTTCTTTACATGGGTTCTTGCGTCGGACACCAGGGTTGGCCACCAGAATTGCCTTTGTAAGAGCTCGAGGGTTTTCTGATAACCAGGGTGGCCCGCGAGAACGTGGTCATGGCACATGCGGACTGCACCTTGTTGGCTAGGTGCTCCAGGTAAGTACAACCGGTCTCCTTTAAACAGCAAGCCGTTCACACGGGTCGTCCCTTCGTGGTCTTGAGCCAGGATCACCGGATCGGCGTGTTCCATCTCGCGTTTAACCAGTGATAAGAAGCCTGAGGATGTAATAGCCCCCTGGAAGTGGTCTTCTGCGATAATGGGCCCCGGCTCGGGGGTCTCGGTCTTCCCGTCCTGTTCGTCTAACCGAGAAAGGGCGTCCGCTTTGGCGTTGTCCTTTCCGGGTCGGAACGTGATCAAGAAGTTGTATTCATTAAAGAATAACGTCCATCTCAACTGTCTGGCAGTGAGAGCACGGGCCGAGCGGAGGAACTGAAGGTTCCGGTGGTCGGTGTAGATGGTCACCGTATGTTTTGCATCCTTCAGGAAGTGGCGCCATTCCTCAAACGCCGTTTTTATGGCCAATAGTTCACGGTCAGACACCGTGTAATTGCGTTCCGCGGGTTGCAGTTTTTTAGAATAAAAAGCCACCGGATGCAGTTGTCCTGTGCTGGTGTTTCGTTGGGATAACACACCCCCTATGGCTTCTTTGGAGGCATCTGCTTCTACGATGAAGGGCTGCTCAGTATCAGGGTGCGCCAGCACGGGGGCTATGGTGAATCGTCTTTTTAATTCCTGAAAGGCGCTATTTGCGCTCAGATCCCACTCGAACGGCACCCCTTTTCGTAGTAAGCGTGTGATAGGAGCTACCAGCGCGGAGAAGCCTGTGATGAACCGTCGGTAGTAGTTAGCAAAACCTATGAACCGCTGGACCCCCTTCACAGATTCCGGAGAAGGCCACGTCAGAATGGCTTCCACTTTCTTGTTATCCATGTGGATACCAGCTGGAGTGATGATATGCCCCAAGAACTCAACGGATGTGACGTGGAAAACACTCTTCTCCAGCTTGACGTATAACCGATGTTTCCCTAATTGTTGGAGGACTGAACGCACATGATGCACATGGTCGGTGATGTTACGAGAATAGATCAGGATATCGTCTATATAGACAATACAGAAAACGTCGATGTAGTCCCTCAGTACTTCATCAATGAAGTACTGGAACGCTGCGGGGGCGTTGCAGAGTCCGAAAGGCATGACCTGATATTCGAAGAGTCCGAACTTCGTCCGGAAGGCGGTCTTCCATTCATCTCCCTTCCGGACTCTGACTAGGTGGTAAGCACCCCGCAAGTCGAGCTTTGTATATACCGAGGCGTCTTTTACTTGGTCCAAGAGGTTGGAGATCAACGGTAGGGGGTACCGGTTTTTTACGGTGATGGCGTTCATCGCCCGAAAGTCAATGCAAGTCCTCAGGTCACCCTCCTTCTTGGATACGAAGAAAAGAGGAGAAGAAACCGGAGATCTGGAATGGCGAATAAAACCGTTGTCCAAATACTCATCCAAATAGGAACGAAGGTGGAGGTTCTCTTTCTCAGTGAGAGAGTATATGCGACTACATGGTAACGTGGAGCCAGGGATCAGATCGATGCGGCAGTCGAACGATCGGTGAGGAGGCAGGGTGTTGGCCCCCTTCTTGTCGAACACTTCTGCTAGGTCTTGATACTCCTCCGGTATGATGGTTTGGGAAATCATCCCCATGCCTTCTGCTGGTAGGGATCGAGCCTGTATGAAGCTAGTACCCATGGGATCGTCCGTCGTATAACAGGTGGTACAGCAGTATTCCGAATCCATGTGCACTGTTCTGGTTATCCAATCGATTCGGGGATTGTGCTTCACTAACCATGGCAACCCTAGTATCACCTTAAATTGAGGAGCGTCGATGACGTCGAAACAAATAGCCTCAGCATGCTGGTTGGCAAAGGACATGGTCATGTTCTCGGTTTTATGCCTGATAGGGCCGGAAGTCAAGTCTGTACCATCCACAGCCTTGACCGTTTCTGGTTGCTCCTTTGGCACGGTGGCTATGCCCAAGGTTCGTAAAAACTCGGTGTCAATAAAACTGCCTGTCGCCCCGGAATCCAGCATGGCGGTTACCGACCAGGTTCTGCCCTCTTGATTAAGTAAGGTGACATCCATTCCTACGTGATGACTGCCGTCCATCACTGCAGGGATCGCTGAAACGTTATACGAAGAACCCAGAGGACGGATCCCCTTGTCTACTGGGTTGTCTCGTTTCCCATCGGTTCGCTTTTGGTGATGGGTAACGCAAACGGCCTCCTGCCCCTTGTTCTGGAGGGCTTCACCGGACATTCCCTGACGAAGTGTCCGCTCTTCCCACAATATAAACACTGGTTCTGCTTCCTCCTTTTTTCTCGCTCTTGAATGGTCAACGGCCCTCTTATGCCCCCGATCTGCATGGGTTCGGGGATGTCGCCTGGAGGAGCGGCTTCGTCTTTGGCCTTTTCGGCGCCCTTGTCACCAATCGACAAGAAACGGTTGTCACTGTTTCTCCCTTTATCGGTCCTCCTTTCCTGTAGTCGGAAGTTCATTTTTACCACTAAATCGATGAAAGGGCCTATTTCCTCCGGTGGGTTGGGCAACTGGGAGATGAGATCCTTCAGATCATCACGCAGGCCTCGGTAGAATACAGACACCTTTTTGTCCTCTGGCCAATTTGCCTCGATGACAAGCCGGCTGAAACGGGTGATGTAATGCAGTAGGTCTTGGCTGCCTTGCTTGAGATTAAGCAGCTCGTTGTCTGCGGCCTGCACAAAGGTGTGGCGAGCGAACATACGCCGCATGGCTTCCTTGAACGTCGGCAAGTGGTGGAGCATGGGATCATCGTTTTCCACAAAAGAGATAGACCACTGAGCGGCGTCTCCTCCCATGTACGATAAAATGTAAGCGACCTTCGATGCATCATCGGGAAAAGCCGCGTGTCTCGCCATGAAGTGGAGGTGACATTGATGGATGAAGATCCCATACTTGGTGCTGTCGCCGTAGAATCGTTCAGGTGGCGCCAATTGTACCGGATGGGGTGCGATGACTTGGATGGCAGGGCTCTGATCGGTGGCAGCGGAGGGCCCCCCAAATGTGAAGGTCGGTGGTCGCAACAACCCCTCATGCATGACTCTAGGACTAGAGGTGGTTCCCCAGGGACTGGTGACCCTGGATGCCATTTGGCCCTGTAGGGTCGTCATATCATGGCGTAGACTGCGGTTCTCGGCTTGCATGGTTGCCAGCATGACCGCTATGTCCTGCAAGGTAACCTCCGGGTCGCCCATGTCGTCTGGGTGGAATAAGAAACGTGGGCTTCGAATTCTGTCAGGGGCCCCACAAGACTTACCTCTGCTTGTGAAGCGATTCCGCAGAGACGACAGGAGCACCCACCCTAGTACCCACCTGACCCCCTAGGACATAAACCCAACAGGGATGAGATGGACGCCGGGGTAGCAGCCAGATGAGGGCGTAGTGTTGTGGTCTGAAGCGGACAGGAGATCTCGTGGGCCACTGGGGAAACAAAGGAGATTCCAATTGGGAACAACCCCCACGAATGCCCTACCTCTATTCCCTAAAACACACACAATTGCCAGGACTCACCAGTGTTTCTGTGGTCTCTGGTTCAATCAGGGATTCCGGTCGATCAGGGATCTGCTTCAGCAAGGGCGATGAAAACAAAGGTTTGTGGTGAGATACAGCGCCTCTGGATCAGCACCCAGTGTGCTGGCTGCATTGCTCTCCCCAGTAACAAAGAAGGTAGCGCTTCTGCGCAGATATCCCAAAACAAAGGGACCAAAGAAAAAGGTGCTTTGAGCGTGGAAGCCAAAGAACAGAGAAACCAAGGGATGGCGCTCCAGCGCGGACGCCACAGAAGAAGGTAGCGCTCTCCTGCGCTGATGTAAACAAGGGTGTAAGGAACCCACGGGGGATGGCGCTCCAGCGCGGACGCCACAGAAGAAGGTAGCGCTCTCCTGCGCTGATGCGAACAAGGGGTGTAAGGAACCCACGGGGGATGGCGCTCCAGCGCGGACGCCACAGAAGAAGGTAGCGCTCTCCTGCGCTGATGCGAACAGGGGGTGTAAGGAACCCACGGGGGATGGCGCTCCAGCGCGGACACCACAGCGGAAAGGAAACAAGTTTGAAAACCAACAGCCACCTGGGTAACAGCGGTCCTCCGGAACTTCCTTCGCTGCAAGCCTCGATAGAAGGAATTCGAAGCACCGATCCGGCGGGGAACGCGAGTTATAAGTGTTTCCCCCGGAAGTGCTTCATTGACCTGTAGTGACTGGGAGAACTAGACCGGGGCTCCACTTCCGCCCGGAAGTGAGTATCCCGGCGCTTTGTGTGTGTCCTAGCGGAAATGTCGGGGAACGGCAATCGCCGCGAACCCGACAGGTTCTCCGGTATTGAGATCTTTCATAGATTCACCTGTCAATCTCCGCCCCATTGAGGTGCGAGTCCCACCGTAATTAAAATAAGAATTGTAAGGTAAGGCATCAGATTTGTTAGCACAAGTGTGAAAGGAGAGAGAGATATCTAATGTAAGCTTCTATAATGGGGAAGAGGAAGGGTCGCATATGAATATATGAAGGATATTAATACTAGAGAACCACAGTGTACAGTTAAGTAACCTGTTTTTCTCCAGTATTGAATATTTCATAGATCCACATGCCTGAATCTGAATACTAAGCAGTAACCACATAATAGCATATCAAAGAGGTAGGAAACACCAAGCAAGTCTGAACAAGTTTTAAAATAAATAAATGAATACATACATAAAGGTAGCTCATGTCATTGGAATAGATGGAAATGAATTGCTTGACCCACCACTGCATCCTCTTTTGTCCAGGTATCAAGACAATAATGCCTAGTGTCCATGTTGCTGCCTTGCATACATCTGGTAGGGGCACTCCAACAAACAGGCAGTAGAACTGGACACATTCCTTGTGGAATGAACACAAACTTAAACCATCAATGGTCTTTCAGCGCCTTGACGCCTTTGGGCAAGGTTTCACTTTAAAAGACTAATATTTATTAATTCATTAAGGTTTGTTGTGACAGAAGGCCGCTAAGACCCAACAAGCAATACTGCTCCTGGACAGAGCTTGTCCTCTCCTAGGAGGTGTGAAGGCTAGACTAAGCTGTTCTACTTTCTTAACCCCTTCTGTGCCCATGACGAGCTGGACTAGTCATGGGCCGCGGTTGCGCTGTGCCCATGACGAGTCCAGCTCGTCGTGAACCCCGCCCGCTAATGGAACGCCCGGCACAGGGCGGGGAAAGGGCGTGGCACACAAGGGGTTAAAGAAGTAGTTCTGTCAATGTAGAATTTGAAGCATGTTCTAGCATCTAAAGTATGAACAGCTCTCAGCCGTATTAGCTGGATTTTTTAAGTAAATCTTGAAGATTATTGGTTCACCGAGGTGAAAATCAGATAGGGAATTAGGAATAAAGTGAAGATTTATTCTCAAGATTACTATCATTGGGAGGAGCCTAGCGCGCATCCAAGATGGTCGCGTGAGCACAGGGCTCCCCGGACCCTCGCTGCTCCTCGGAATTTATCCTGACAATATCCTGATTTGGTTTATGGAATCTGGGAGTGGACGACCGGCTGAGCACGTATCTCTTTTCAGAAATTTAATCGGACCCGGGAATCCTGAGTTATCGTCGTTTGAACTTTTGGGACCCACCTGACGGAGGTGCCCGGGGCGAAGGTGGGCCGTGGGGCCGTGTCGCGGTTGAACAACAACGGCTGCGGCGCGGTGCCAGGGGCCGCTCGGCCACTTTCGGTTTTACTTTCAGACCTCAGGGGGCTGGCCGGTGGAGCGATTGAGGTGGCGGGGTGTTTCCCTGACCTCTGCACAAAGCTTTGTCTCCACCTGCCACTAGAGTGCCTATCGCCTTGGGTCCCCCCGCACCGCCATATTGTGGCCTCGGGTGAGGCGCTGGTTTCCAGGGCCGGTATCCCAACTACCTTTGATCGGCGGTCCCCCTCGGAGTCCGTGGCCGCATGGGGGGCAAGGGGGGCCCCGAGGGGCGTAAGACTAAATCCTCCCTCCGTGGAGGATCGGTCCAGACCAACAACATGGACCGCTACACTCAGGGCAGAGGCTCTCCTGGAACGGCCGGTCCCCCCTCAGACGTCGCCGGTGGTGGCACATCCGTCTCTTCGGAACTTTCCCTACAGGACATCATGGGCGCCATTGATGGCATCAGGGAGACCATCGCCAAGCAATACGAGGCCCTGGCCCGCAAGATCGATACGGTGGCGATTGATGTCACCTTAATACGGGCGGACCTCTCCAAAACGAACGAGAGGGTTCAAACTCTCGATGCGCGGACCTCCACCCTGGGTGCGGATGTGTCGGACCTGCAGGCCGCGCTTGGCGACATCAAGGTGGTCAATGAGCAGATGGCCCGGCGGCTGGAGGACTTCGAGGGACGGGCCCGACGCAACAACATCCGTGTCATCGGCGTACCGGAGTCCTCCGACGACCGCCCGGTTGACCTCCTGGTCGAGGAACTCATCCTCCAACAGCTGACCCCTGCGGGCTTGAGTAAATTTTTTGCCGTTGAACGGGCTCATCGAGTTCCGGGCGGGCGGCCGTGGCCGGGGGCCCCCCCGAGGCCTATCGTGGCCAAACTGTTTTACTACAGAGACAGGGATGCGATTCTGCAGGCCTCGCGGGTCCATGGCCCGGTTCGACATGAGAACTCATCCATTAACTTTTATCCGGACTTTACTCAACTTGTCCAGAAACAGCGGATGGGATTCCAGGGGGTGAAACGTCGTCTTCGTGAGCTGGGCCTAAAGTACTCTATGCTCTACCCTGCCAAACTCCGAGTGGAATATGGGGATCGGACTGCCTTCTTTGACTCTCCTGTGGCCGTGAGTGACTGGTTGGACTCGCTGCCGGACAAGGGTGGCCGTCCCGGGCCCTCTGCAGGTGCCAACGGTGACGGGTCCCCTTTGGAGTGACTCTTGGTCCTTGATTTTGCCAATTTGCACTGCTCAGCTGGGTTGTACTTCTTTGGTTCAGTGTGTTTTGCTAGTACCTGTGTGGGGGGCGGGCGGGGACGGGTCCCTTTCCTCCTCCGGGGTCTTTTTGTAGACTGGGGTTAGTTGGGCGACAGGCACACTGCAATTTGGGGGGGTTTTTTGGCCCGCAGGGGTGCAGGGTGGGGGGAGTTGGGTGTTGGGGGGGGTGGGGGGGAAGGAGGGGTTGTTTTGTAGTGTGGTTTTTGTTTGCAGGGCGAGGTATTGATTTTCTGCCACCTTTGGGACTTGTGCTGCTTGCGGGGGGACCTCTGATCTATTGGAGGGGATGGGGGGGGACGGGTTGAAGCTGATGTCATGGAACGTCAATGGGTTGGGGGACCGTATCAAACGGGGTGTAGTTCTGCAGTATTTGCGTCGTCTGACTCCTGATGTGGTGTTTATCCAGGAGACGCATTTGGTTGGTAATGTCTGCCATGCAATGAACAGGGGGGGATACCGCCTCGTGGCTCACTCTGGTTTCACAACTGGCTCCAGGGGGGTGGGCATTCTCCTGCGATCCTCATTTCCGTTGGAGATCACGAGGGTGGTCTCAGATGACAGAGGGCGTTATGTTTGTCTGACTGGGAGGTGGGAGGGGCATCCCCTTGCCCTGGTCTCAATTTACGTCCCACCGGGCCTCCAGAACTCCACCTTCGCGGACTTGGGTCGAATGCTGCTTGAACTTCCGGATGGCCTTTTGCTTATGGGCGGGGATTTTAATTCGGTGGTTTCGGGTGACCTGGATCGTCACCCACCCAGGGCCCTCCCCGCTGCCCAGGCTTGGCTAGGTGGTCTGTTGGAGACCTTCGGCCTGGTGGATAGTTGGCGATTAATGCATCCGACCCAATGCCAATACACCTTTCACTCGGGGGCACATGGGAGTCTTTCTAGGTTAGACTATTTCCTTATGCCCGCGGCGCAGACGGGTCGAATTCGAGAGGTCAGGCACCTGGCGAGGGGTATCTCCGATCATTCCCCGCTGTGGCTTCTCTTTGACACCGAGTCGCGGTCTGCAGGGCGGATCGCTCCCATTAACCCGTGGTACCTGCGAGACCCTACGACCCGCGAGAGTCTGGTTAAGGCTATGGACCAATACTTTCTTGAAAACGAGGGGTCTGTGTTGTCTGCAATGTCCCTGTGGGAAGCCTTTAAAACCGTAATCCGCGGACACGCCCTCTCCCAGATAGTGGTGGCTAAGAAGCTCAGGAGTGAGGCGATGGTGAAGCTGGAGACTGACATCTCGGGGCTGGAGTCGGCCTTGGAGGCGGGTGTCACTCCGGACGGGCTCCATGCCCTCAGCCTGAAACAGTTTGAATACAGATCTCTTGTCACCGACGCTGCCAAAACTATGTATAGGGAGCAGCAGGGTCGGTTGTATGATGCCGGGGACAAGGCGGGAAAGCTGATTGCGTGGCTGGACAAGAAGGAGAGAGTGAATCGTGTGGTCCCGGAGTTGCGTGTCTCGGATGGAGTGTGTGTGACTGAGCCTGGTGAGATTGTGGAATGTTTTGCCGACCACCTCCGGACTGTGTACTCCCCGGTGACTGATAGGGATGAGGAAGATTCTCGCCTTCTCCTGAGGGACATTGCTTTGCCTGGCCTTTCTGCCGAGGACCGTGAGCAGCTGGACTCTCCCTTGTCGGTAGATGAAATCGCGACTGCGATTCGGTCCCTTCGCTCGGGCAAGGCCATGGGTCCCAACGGTCTACCTATCGAATTATATAAGTTGCGCCCGGATAAACTAGCGCCCTTCCTCCGTCGCATGTTTCAGGAGTCCCTTGAGGCCGGTTCCCTTCCGGTCGACCAGCGACTGGCCACGATAGTCGTGATCCCCAAGGAAGGTAAGCCACGGGACCGCTGTGCTTCTTACAGGCCTATCTCACTGCTAAATGCAGAGCCTAAAATCCTGGCTAAAGTCCTTGCCAATCGTTTGTTGAGCGTCATCTGCGTTCTGATTCATCCTGATCAATGCGGCTTCATCCCACATCGTAACACCGCCCTCAACTTGCGGCGTCTCCATGGTGCCCTCGCCAGGGCAGAGTCCCTCTCCGAACCGGCCGTGCTGGTTTCTTTAGATGCCACGATGGCCTTTGACACCATTGAGTGGCCATTCCTCTGGGCTGTCTTGACCAAATTCGGCTTTGGGGAGGGATTTCTTGGCTGGGTGAAGCTTCTCTACACGGGACCCATGGCTCAGGTGGTGGTTAATGGGCGGGTCTCTCGGCCCTTCGCTCTCGGTAGGGGTACGAGGCAGGGGTGCCCGTTGTCCCCTCTGCTCTTTGCTCTCGCCCTGGAGCCACTCGCCGCTTGGCTCCGCTGGGAGCCCTCGATCAGGGGGATCCGGTGGGCCCCGGGCTTTGAGGATCGGGTCTCGTTATATGCTGACGATATCCTCCTGTATCTTACCTCGCCGCGGCAGTCGCTTAACGTTCTTTTCGATGTTCTGACTTCCTACGGGAGAAATTCGGGTCTCACGATTAACTGGTCTAAATCCTGTGTCTATCCTATCTCCGGTGGCCCCCCTCTCCTGTCGCCTCGGCTTCCGATCCAAATATCTCTGTCCGGCTTTAAATACCTGGGGATACACATCTCGTTGGACCCGGTAGCTCGCTATGAGCACAATCTCCTGCTTCCACTTCGGCGTTTGAGGGAAGACACGGCTCGGTGGTGTAGGCTGCCCCTGTCCCCACTGGGTCGGGCCGCATTGTTTAAAATGATGTCCCTTCCCAGGTTCCTCTATGCACTTCACAACTCCTTCGACATCATTCCAGTGGCCTACTTTCGGGAAGTAGAGAGCCTGCAGAGGAGACTGGTGTGGGACGGACGGGCGCGTATCGCCCTGGCCAAACTCACTCTCCCCTGGTACGACGGGGGCATCGCGCTTCCCGACATTCGCAGGTATTATTGGGCCTCACAGCTATCAGCCATTAACCATGCCACGTATGCGCCTGGCTTGAACCCGGCGTATGAGATGGATAAATTCCTGCTTCCCGGCGGTAACTATAACAGGGCGCTTTACTCCCGCTCGGCTGGGCGGACCCTGACGGGCCCCAGTAAGATCGCGGTACGGATTTGGAAGGCGGCCAATGTAGCCATGGGCTGGAGTGAGCGACTAACGTGCGCTACTCCTTTATTTGCCTCCGACCGACTGGGAAGCCTCTGGACAACGAAGGGGTTTGACCGTTGGGACACGATTGGCATCAGTAGAGTGGGAGACTTATGGATGAAGGGCGCGGTTAAGTCCTTCGCGGCGCTCCAGAGCGAATACGAACTCACGGAAAAGGAGTTCTTCCGATACGCCCAGGTTCGGCATGCCCTGCTCTCTGTCTTTGGGGAGGGGACCAAGATCCCGGCCTCTTCGCCCCTCGAGGACCGCATACTTGATGGTCATGTTCCCGACAGTACTATCTCCTTAATCTATAAAAAACTCATTAATAATCGGGCTGACCTATTGGTGCGCCTTCGGGAGACGTGGACGGGGGACGGGGTGGAATTAGACGACGAGGACTGGCAGTCCGCACTATCGTCCCCCAAGGAAGTTGCCATTCCAGCCCGTCTCCGCCTGGTCCAGTTAAAGATTCTCCACCGGGTGTATGTGACGGGCCCCCGTCTGGTCTCGATGGGATTCTCGGAAGATGGGCTCTGCAAGCGGGGGTGTGGGCTCAGTGCCACCTTTCTCCATATCCTTTGGGAGTGCCGGGAGGTGGCGGAATACTGGCGTCGGGTTCATGGGGTCATGGGACAAGTCACCGGGGTGGCGCTGCTGCCGGAGGTGCGTCGCTGTGTCTTGAATGTGTGGGAGCCCAATGATTATAACGCGGCGCAGACTCGGTGGGCGGCCCTGGGCTACATGATTGCTAAGAGGGATATAGCGCAGCTTTGGGGCTCCCAGCAGCCACCCACCGTGTCAGTATGGAAGGAAAACATGGACTGGTGTATGTTCAGGGAGAAGACTGTATATGTGGCCCGCGGTAAGCCCGGGGCATGGGGTAGAATTTGGGGGCAATGGAACGTGTATCGTGGGGGTATCTGTACGCCCCCCCTAGTGGACACCGATATTGCCTTGTCCCCCTGACCCTTGATGGTTCCTTGCAACTGATTGTATTAATCGAATATAGATGTTCCTTTCCCGTTACCCCCCCCCCCCGATCTTTCAGTACTCCCTCCTGTTGATAGCTAATTGAAGGTTTGGAGTAAAAGTCCCCCGGATGTAGCCTGACCCACGCTTTTTGCCCGTATGCCTCGCCTTTTGTTTTTTGTTGTTATTTATGTTAAATGTATGTCTCCTGCTTCTCTCGAGCTATCCTGAGCCATTTACGGGGCTGGGCCCCAGGTGTCGCCTACTGCTTAACTAATGTACGATCCTTTCTGAACCTAGCGGCCGGCCCTGGTGGTTGTAGGCCCATGCTTGTAACTGATTTATTGTTTCAATAAAAAATTTTGAAAAAAAAAAAAAAAAAAAAAAGATTACTATCATTTTTTAACTGCAAATATGGATGCTTAATAGTGAAATCTTGAATCTAACTGATCCTTCTGGCGAATGTAAGGGCTAGTAGTAGCACCATCTTCCAAGAAAGATGCTTTAAATCGTCAGCATAACTGGGTTCAAACTGGTTTTTCATCAGTAGAGCGAAGAATGTGTTCAGCTGCCAAAAAAGAGGCATTTTCTTATTTGTAGGAAAAGCTCTAAAATGTTCTTGTAGAAGTTCTTGGATTGATCTATCAGACCATAGATATTTCTGATTTACAGATCTCCTCAAATTTAAAGTAGGCCCAAGGTGTGCCATGACCAATGTATGTGAAAGGCCAGAGCATGCCAAGCTAAGCAGATATGGTCAAACAGTTTCCAGGGTACACTCAAAAGGATGAATGCTATTCTGAAAGCACCATACAGAAAAACAAGTAAATTTTTCCTTGTATGTTTTGTTTGTAGATTCCGCTCTTAGTTTGGATGAAATATGTTTCAGTCTTATGGATATTTAAAAAACTAGTGTTCAAGAGCCAGGCTGAAAAATTGACAGGCTCCAGTTTTGGAGGAATAACCTGTCCGTTGTTCATGGAGAACATTACCTGCACTGGTTTGAATGGAATAGGATGCCGTTCCGACATGAGACGTTGCCTGTACCAGAACTGTCTCAGCTACACTGGAGCCACCAACAGAGCTCAACACAGCTCCCTTTTCATTTTGTTGAGCAGTGGTAGAGGAGAGGAAGGCATAGGAAAATATCCCTGTCCACGGTGTCTGGAAAGCACCCCCCCCGTCCTTTGTAAGGACATCTGTTGTAATTAAAACAACACTTTCAGTTGAGGGCTAAGAATAGGTTCGAATTTGGTTTTCTCCATGTCTGGAAAAGTGGTGCTGACTGGGCTGCCATCAGTGTCACCCTTTTGATTGATAACCTGTGTAAACTGTATGCTCACTGATTGTGTATACTGGGATCGTGTTCCATTCTTAGAGTGATCTTGGTGTGTGTGTGACCCATTTCCAGATCTTTTGGTTCTCCAAAGTATGTGAGATTAAGATCCTCCATGCTTGTCGAGGTAAAATATGGTGGCCATATTGTTTGTACGAACTAGCACTGCAGATTTTAGAGGAACAGCTTGAAGTCCTAGAGCTACAGCTCTCAGTTCCACCAAATTTATATTGAGGCTGGCTTTCTTCTTTGACCACTTGCCACTTACTTCAAGATACTGTAGATTTGCTCCTAATCCTTCCATGGACTTATCAGTGGTCATCACCTATTGAGGTTGTCAACAAGCAAATGTCAAGCCTGAGGATATGTTGTCTCACCGCATCCAACAGGTCATGGTCTGAGGAGCGATCCTGATAATGTTGTTGAAAGATCATGGAGCCTGAATCCATTGTTTGTCTAGTTGTTCTTGTAGTACCCTCAGGTAGTGACGGCAGTTTGGAATGAGGGGGATGGAAGACTTCATGCACCAAGAACTTTGAACTGAAGTGGTCCTTTTTGGTAGGGAAGAAACTACAGATACCACCTTTTGAATCCTTTCCTCTGTTGGAAAAACTTGTTTTGAGAATTGCACCGAGAAATGTTATTCTTCTGCAAAGTTGAAAAGAGGATTTTTGCTCTGTTGAGTTTTAGCCCTAAGTCCTTGAAGATTTGGAGACAGGCTCTTGTGGATTGTTCTACTCTACTGTACACAAGATAAGGGGGAGAAAGAATATACCTTACTTTGCCCTCCTAAAAGACAATATATACACACAAAAGAAAGTAAGGTGAATACAAGTCGCAATTTTTATATATATAGTTAAATCAGGAGCACATTCACTTTGTAAAAACTGCCCTCACCCACAAAAAGTTGAGGCATACTTCATCATAGGGCTGCTGCAAAACGCCTCAGCGCAGACCAACGCTAGAGGCGGAACAATAAGGAGGGGTAGACCGTACAAACAAAATAAAAGAAGGAAAAGAAAAGGATCCTAAATAGGTGCAGACAATGAATGGTAAAACTAACAAAGGGATATTGTCATAACAATTGTAATCCTGGATTCCCTTGTCAGGATTAAAAAAGGGTAAAAAATATCCCCGGATGGTGGTGGCATGAGTGAGTTATGCACTCTCCACCCCTCTGTTCTGCATAGAGGTCAACATGTTTCTGCCGGATCCCGTCTCTATACTGGCACTCATCAGGACAAAAGGATACCTTTGCTAAATTTCCTTGCTATTACAGATACCCCTAGTATTACCACTGTACTAAGTGTTACTCCACCTGTTAGTATGATGCAGTCCAGTACTCTTACTCATCTATGAAATCTGTACGTGAAGAGAATAAAAACAAACCGTAAAAAAAGTCTGTACAGTAGTGAACAGACAGACAACCTAAATAACACCAGTGAAAAAATTGTGCTCTCAGTAATATCTTATAAAACCAACCAACTTGGTGCGACACAGGCGTCCTATTAAATTAAATTATACACCGTCTTATTGGGCAAACAATGGCCCTATTTCATAATTATGAGCACTCAGTGCGCATGTCATATTATCAAACATTATGTGCCAATTTCCAAATGCTGAAAAGAACACATGTATAGAAATGGTTAAGATAGCAACCATGCCCCAACAGTACACATAATGAACAAGTTACTTTCCTTCATTAACAATAAATCTGTAATGCTGAAGAGATGGTGAAGGATCGGTGATAAGCTGCTGGGCTGAATTCCCCATTGTAGGTGGTTTTCATCATCCGGTCTACCGGGAGAGACGTGATTGACAGCAGTGATTTGTGATGGGCTGAATTCTTCACTTCAAGGTTGTTTCTTCGGCGATTTTCTGCGAAGCTCCACAGTCTGTCTCCACGCCGAAGCTATCAGCATGGTGATCTGCCTTTACTAACAAACGCTGAGGTTCACACTTCTTGGAGGAGAGCTACTGATGCAGTAATTCTTCACTCATCTTGGTAAGAGATTCCTGTTGCCTCCGCCGCTGTGGCCGGTCCTTTGCTACATTGTATACCTGTTTATGAAGACTGGTGTTAACTTTTCTGCTCCTGATAGCAGTCGAAGTGTGCGAGGTGTGACAAAATTTCAAGTTCCAGTATTCATTTTGATGGATCGAGGAAATGGAAATGTGGAGTTCTTTGCAGCAGTGATTCAATTGGTAGATTACTGACTTCTACACCCATCCTATTATAGTTGCACAGAGTGAGGTGTTAGTCCAGGCTGCTAGAGTTGTTTGCCCCGCTGCTGCACTTTTATATCTTGTACTGCAGCCGCTGTGCGGGTTAGATTTTCGGTCTCAGTACTTTTTGACGGGCTGGACTCCGCTTTTACTGTAACTTGTCGCACTGTTGCTACTCATATTCACCGGTGAAAAGTTATTTCGCTGTTACCAGTCTCAATAATGGGTAAGCAATTGACGGCCAAGGCCAAGGCCAAAATACGACGCCAACAATTAAAGGAGAATTCCGAAAGGGCCAAGCGGGCTGGGTCGGCCGCGGAGAGAGAAATCTCCTCTGTTGAAAATTCTGAGAGCTCCGGAGAAGGCGAGGACGGTCTCCCGGGCGGCAGCCCGACCCAGGTCCACCATCAGAGTCCTTGTAAATCCGCTGTTAGTGCGGCAAAGGAGGTAATTGAGTCACCCGTGGGGGGAATGGCCTTGGCTCTATTAGGTTCAGAAGCTAAATTACCTGAGATAACTCAGAGCTTTAATCCAGCGGCCTTATTCGATCTACAGGCGTCCAAAGAGGCCACATCAGTCTCTGCTCTCAAGGCTTCTAAACAATTCCCGTTATTTGAGCGAAAAGCAGCAAGATATGACCCCAATAATACAGCTGGTACTCGTGCAGTATCATCAGGTGCTCCAACTCCCTCAAACCTCTCTACTTCTCCAATAGTCATTCCTCCCATCGAAAATCTCGCTTCAACTGCTGGTCCAAGTACTTCCTCGATTATTTCCAGTGGGGTTACTTTGTCTCAGAGTCCGATTATGGGGATGGATACTGAAACTACTGGGGACTTTCAGATCTCAGTTAAGGACATTCTGAACTTAATCCTGCAAGAAATAAGAGAGATGAAGCAATTTCAAAAGATGGAAATGGAGGTGATTTGTAAGCGTCTGGACAAAATTGAAGACTCAATGGCTTCATTTTCTAATCTCTAATCGTCTGCAAGAGTCTGAGACCAGAATTTCTAGGGTGGAGGACAATCTGATCATCGCACAGAAAGAGATCACCACTGTTTCTAAATTTTCGAAGGCTTTCGAATCTAAATTGGATGAGTTAGAAAATTATAATAGAAGGTCAAACCTTCGAATAGTAGGTGTACCTGAGAATATCGAGGGGTCGGACATGACAAAATGGATCACTTCTTTTTTTTCTCAAGAGGTCGTCCCTGAGTTTAAGGGAGACTTAACAATCACTAGGGCGCATCGAGTCCCAGCTCGTCCATTCCCTAACTCTCCGTTTCCTCGGACTATTATTGTCAATTTTGCCGATGTTCGGGTTAAAGAAATAATCCAATCTCAGGCCTTCAAGCAAAGACAATTTCACGTTAATCCTACCACTAAGTGTCGGATTTTTTCCGATATGTCGGCTGCTGCTGCTAGACGGAGAAAGGACTTTGTAAAGATTCTTCAGTTATTTAAGGACAAAGGAGCCAAAGCATCGATTGAACAGCAATCAAAGTTAAAAGTTTTGATTAAGGGCAAATTCTATTTGTTTACAGATGTTGATGAGGCTCGGGAGATGCTTGACAAGTTGGCTCAGGGTTAGGCTAAAGTTGGATCGTGATTTGATTTGGTCAGATGGTTACTGAAGATTCTCCTTTCTTTTTCTTTTTTTTTTTTTTCTTCTTCTTGTTTTTTTTTCTCTCTCTTCTCGCATATTTTATTTAGGGGGAGGGGGGTGCAGGTGGGAACTGGGGGGTCATGGGAACGGGGGCGCATTACCAAGGCGCTCTTATGAGAGGGGTTAGTGACATGTGGCCAGCGTGGGAGGGAGATATAGGGGTAGTACAGGGCCACGGGACTAGGTCTAGGGGGGGAGCACCTGGGTGGAGGGAAGAGCACTTGGGTGGAGGGAAGGGGGGGTGGGGGGTAAAAATGGAAAATGGCAATTCTTGTGGTTCGCGATGAAAAATATGTTGGCAAGAAGTTATTCTTAATAATTAATGTCTATTGGAGGGGTTAGAGTTGTCTCTTTCAATGTCAATGGATTGAATAATAAAAAAAAAAATGCGCACTATCGAGCACTGGATTAAAACAGAGCGCCCAGCAGTTGTGATGCTGCAAGAAACTCATATTTCTGTGGATAAAATTAACTCTTTTCCTATGTTTAAAAAATGGTCTTCATATCGTGGGTTCTCATGTGCTCAAGAATCTCAAAGGGGAGTCGCGCTTTTTATTAATCGTAATTTAGATGCAGAAATTATCCAGTTTGAAGATGGAGGAGCAGGGCGGTGGTGTTGGGCTACTTGTGTAATTAAAGACAGGAATAGGCCGATTACCTTTGTTAGTTATTATGCCCCAGTGGAAGATCGTGCCCCCATCTATGAGGAGTTATTTCAATCACTACTAATGGTCAGGGGAGATATAGTTATAGGCGGGGATTTTAATATTCTTATTGATATAAAACTAGATTCTACTGGTCTCTTAAAGAAACAATCTAAACCGAAGTCATTAAGGTCCATTATGAAGAACTCCGCATTACTCGATCTTTGTGACCCATGGCGATTAAAATTTCCTCATAAACAAGAATTTACTTATTGGTCGGGAAGACATAGATCCTCCTCTCGTATTGACTTCTTTTTGGCCTCTAGTTTATTAAAATTTTCATATCAGAAATTTTTGCATAATGGCTTTTCAGACCACGCAATGCTGGTAATTGAGTTTAAAGTAGGGGAAGAAATTAAGCCCCTCAAGAGATGGATATTTAATAAAATGTACCTACAAGATAGCAATTGGGTTTCCTTTCTAAAATCGGAAATTGTTGACTTTATTGCCCGTAATTCATACACGGCTCCATTATATATTATCTGGGACTCACTAAAAGCCTTTGTTCGTGGTATTATCATCGCTAAAGACGCAGAAGAATGGCGTACTATTAAACAGACTAGGACCTTACTCTACCAAAGAATCTGTTCCCTAACTCGGCTTCGACAATCCAATTTTTCTAGTCTTGCGCAAAAAAAATTAAATGAGGCCAAACGTGAACTAAGTACGCTTTTTGCTACACAGAGTGAACAGCAATTTCTTATACAATCTCAAAGGAGCTATGAGGAGAGTAATTTTTCTGGCAAACTCCTTGCATGGCAGGCTAAGGAGCAAGCTGCTGCAAATTTAATTCGTACTTTGAAGTCTCCTATCACCTTGATAGACACATCACAGCCTGATGTTATTGGTACTATAATGTTCTCTCACTATAAACAGATATATAGTCATCATCAGGAAATAGACCATTCTAGGCTCTTAAATTTTTTAGCAAGATATGATATGCCTTCTCTATCTCAGGCAGACAGTGGAGCAATGATGAGTTTATTTTCAAAGTCAGAGCTGGAATTAGTGGTAAAGAACCTCCCAATTGGTAAGGCCTGTGGCCCGGATGGCCTCCCCGCTGAATTTTTTAAGGTTTTCTTCTGCGCCTTTTCTGATTTTTTACTACAATTAGTTAATTATATGTTAATGGGTGGGCAAGTTCCAGATTCTTTTGGGGAGGGCACAGTTGTTAGTTTTCTCAAAAAAGGCAAAGATCCCAAAGATCCCAATTCATATAGGCCTATCACATTACTTAATACTGATTATAAGATCCTTACTAAATTATTATCAATACGTTTTAATCACATTGCCAAGGATCTTATTCACCCGGATCAGAATGGCTTTGTGGCAGGCCGACAATTAGCTACAAATACACATTTTCTTACTGAGGCTTTAGATTATTTTCAGATAAATAAAATTTCCGCTTTAATTTTATTATTAGACGCGGAAAAAGCTTTTGATTTAGTGGTATGGACAACTTTATTTGTTATTTTTTAAGCACTTTGGAATTCCTCCACAGATTATTAGCTTAATTCAAAATTTGTACACGGGTGCCAAAGCCAATATAATTATTAACTCAGTTATGGTTGGTAAAGTATCGGTTCAACGGGGCACCAGGCAAGGTTGCCCCTTGTCCCCTATTCTTTTTGCATTTTTTATTGAACCATTAGCCACAGCTATTCAGGAATCCGTAAATATCTCTCCTCCTATTCCTTCTATGGCAAAAATCAAACTATATGCCGATGATATTTTGTTACTGATTAAGTCGGATATTCAATCTCAAACTGCCGCTCTTCAGCTTTTTGAAGAATTCGAACATCTGGGTGGTTACCGAATGAATAAAAAAAAACTGAAATATTAGTTTGTGGTGGGGGTGAGGTTGAGCTACACACTGATTTACTCGGCTGTATTAATTCAAGACCGAAGAGGTATTTAGGAGTTATGTATTCTGTTTTGGTTTCCGATTTAGTTATGTTGAATTTTGATCCTCTTCTACGCAAGGTTCAATCTTTATTTAATAGATGGGACTCGTTGCCATTTTCCATCCTGGGGCGAGTGGCACTTATAAAAATGTCTATTCTTCCGTTATTTAATTTTTTATTTTCTGCCATTCCCTGTTTTTTGCCCAGTGGTTTCTTCTCAAAAGTACAATCATTATTCACAGGGTTTATATGGGCAAAAAAAAGTCCCAGGATAGCAATGCGGATTCTTTACGCCGATACGGAATTGGGAGGTTTAGCCGTACCCAATGTTAAAGATTACTATAGCGCATATTTTGCCCAATATTTAGAGCGGTTCAAATCTGGAATGCAGACCCCAACTGTGTTTATTAATTTTCTCTTTGACAGAATTTGTCATGAGGTTCAGATTCCTTCTCCGTTACATATTCCTAAATTACCGAAACTTACTCGTTATAAGACGATGCTTTGGTTCTTTAAGCGTCAGGATGTCTTTCTCAAAAGATATTCTCTCCTGCAATTTAATATTAGAACCCCCTTAAGAAATGCTCTCCTTTTTTTGGGAATGAAAATTGGAGTCGACATTGCACTACAATGGGCACTTTTGGGATTTCATTCTTTGTTAGATTTCTTGAGGGAGGGGACATGGCTGTTACCTGGAGAGATGCAGCTTATTATTCCAGGGAATTTTATGTTACTTGGTTCGTATGTTTCAATCTTTAAAGCCTTGGTACAAGTTGAACCAATAAGCATTGGTTCCTCCAATCAGCTATGGGACGATTTGTTTATGACTTCTAGGACGAGGAAGCCAGGGGTATGGAAACGTGTTTTAGCACAATATACTGAGGACGATCTTAGCCAAAAAGCAATTAAAAAATGGCAAGAACAGGAGAATCATGTACTTACTATCAATACTTGGAAAATTATAAATAAACTGAATTTTAGTGTTCTTCGAGGATCTAATTGGAGAAGAATGCTATTCTTCAGTAAATGGCTTCTGTATCGTACTCCTGCTGCATTGCTAAAATGTTTCCTAACACTACTGCCACCTGTTTTAGATGCCAGCAATATACTCCTGCAAACTGGTCCCACACTATAGCTAACTGTGTTAAAATTATGCCCTTTTGGAATGAGATATTCGAATACTTGCAAAAGTATTGTGGGATTCTGATTACTTATAATGTTAAATTAATATTGTATGGATACGATTCTGATCTTGGCTTGACAGAACAGAGGGTTAAACTATTATTTATTGCAATGGCAGTTGCAAGGTCATTAGTTCTGCAGAACTGGAAGTCAACTCAAGTTCCTCTTTTTAGTGCCTGGCTGCAAAAAATTAGGAATGTTAGAAAGACTGAAATGCGATATGCACAGCGAATAGGTGGGATTATGAAGTTCAATAGAATTTGGAGTATTTACTTTGTGTAATGGTCGATTTCCGTATTTCGTAAATTATTCTCTCCATGTTATTCTGTATTTTTATTTTCTGCTTGCCAATTTATGCAAATTATTTTCTATGTGCCATTTATATCTTTATTCTCTGTTCGCCAACTTATGTTATTGTCAAATTGTAACTCTGACACAAGAATTTCAATTACAAAAAAAAAAAAAAAAAAAAAAACAATAAATCTGTACGAAACAGGTTAGTTATAGATTCCTTACCTTAGAATTACCCCCAGGCGTCAGACTAAATCTGGAAAGTTTTTTCGTCAGCAGTACCTCTGTGTGTCGGAAGGTGGCGTTGGTCGGCTCGGCGTCCGTCGCAGTCGTCGGGATGATGATAGGGTAGCTACTTAGATGCCACGCTGACGTCAGTTCTGTACACGACTTTCCGTGCCAGAAATGCAGAGCCATGCAAGACACTGACCACTGGTGCACAAAATTTGGGCCCTGAAAGGATGTCCTTAACCCTAGAAATCAGTTTGCAGAACGGGGAGGATGGGTGGGGCGGTAAGGAATCTATAACTAACCTATGTTTCTTACAGATATATCGTTACCGAAGGTAAGTAACTTGTTTATCTGAAAGAAACAGTTAGTTAAAGATTCCTTACATTAGAATAGATACCCCAGCAATACCAACCCCGGAGGTGGGTCTGAGAACCAAGATCACACCAGAAAGTCCTCGGACTTGGCTGTCCAGGCAGTAGTGTTTCGTAAACGTGTGCAGCGATGCCAACATAGCTACCTGACAGATGTCATTCAGAGGAACTCCTCGTCCAAAAGCAGTAGTGGCTGCCGTCGCTCTGGTGGAATGGGAGCGTAGCCCTACTGGAGGGCTCCTTTTTAGCTAGACAATAAAGCAGGCTTTAATACAAAAAATGACCCATCTGGAGACGGCCCAACCTTTCTTGGCGCCCACGTAGCCAACAAAGAGTTGGTCATCCACCCGGAACGGTTTTGTGCGATCCAGATAGAAGGAAAGCGCACATTTTGGGTCAAGACGGTGGAGCCTCTCTTCCTCTTTAGAAGGATGCGGCGGCAGAAGGAAGGTGGGCAAAGTGATGCTCTACCCAATGTGAAAAGAGGTGACCACCTTAGGAAGAAAGGATGGACGAGTTCTTAGGACAACCTTGTCCGGATGTACAGCAAGAAAAAGGGGTTTGGATGAAAGAGCCTGGAGCTCACTCACTGTTCTGGCAGATGTGATGGCCACCAGGAATGCAGTCTTGAGAGTTAAGAGTCTAAGAGGACAGTTGTGAAGTGGCTCAAAGGGAGCACACTTCAAATAGGTCAAGACCAAGTTCAAGTCTCACTGAGGCATTGCGAAGGGAATAGGAGGAAAGAGATGAGTAATGCCTTTTAAGAATCTATTTACAACCAGGGACTTGGAGAGAAGGCTGATCAGGAAGCCAAAGAAAGGCAGAAATGGCTGAGAGATAGCCCTTGATAGTGCCCAGAGCAGAGCACTGCTAGGCCAAAGAAAGGAGGAACAAGAGAACATCAGAAAGAGGGACAGAAAGGGGATCCACAGCCTCTGCTGCGCACCATGCCACAAATTTGTTCCATCGACAGGTGTATACCTTCTTAGTGGAGGGACGCCTGGCTGCCAAAATTACATCACATACTTCGGGAGGCAAGTCAAAAAACGTCAACTGCTGCCGCTCAATCTCACGCAAGGAGGTGGAGGCTGGACAGGTAAGGGTGGAGGACCGTCCCCTGCTGCTCCGACAGAAGATCCTCCCAAAGAGGCAGTCGAATAGGATGATCGATGGCCATGTTGAGTGCTTCCAGATTCTTCGTGCCCAATCCGGAACAACAAAGATGACTTGGGCCCTGTCGCGCTTGATCTTCTTCAGCACTCTGGGCACAAGTAATATAGGCGGAAAGGCGTACAACAGACCGCAACTCCACTCGCGACGAAAAGCCCCGCCTAGCGAGTGCCGCCTTTGACATTCAAACGCGCAGCATTGCTGACATTGCGTGTTCTCTTCGGTGGTGAATAGATCTAACCAAGGCTCTCCCCACTGTTGAAAGAGACCTTGCACCACCTCCGATTGAAGACGCCATTCGTGATCCATCATGCACCTGCGGCTGAGTTCGTCCACCGTGGCGTTCAAGGAACCTGCCAGGTGTTGAACCACCAGGGATATGCCCTGATGTTCCAGCCATGTCCAGAGGCTGAGGGCCTCTTGACATAGGGTCCACGACCCCACTCCGCCTTGTTTGTTGCAGTATCACATGGCAGTGGTGTTGTCTGTGAACAACTGCACTACTCTTCCCCGGACAGAGGGAGGGAATGCCTTCAGTGCAAGCCTTCTGGAGCGCCCACAGCTCCAGAAGGTTGATGTGGAGCCCGTACTCCACCGGAGACCAGAGGCCTTTGATCTCCGCCTCCCCCATGTGGCCGCCCCATCCCAGTAGTGATGCATCGGTCACCACTGTGAACTCTGGTTGAGGAAGGGAGAGGGGTCTGCTGTTGACCCAATGCTGGTTCGTGAGCCACCACTGCAATTGGTGTGCAGTGCCCTCTGAGATCTGGATGCAATCTGACAGATTACCCTGATGTTGCGCCCACTGGAATGTCAGGTCCGACTGCAGAGCCCGCATATGCCACTTGGCATGATCCACCAGCAGGATGCAGGAGGCTAACAGACCCAGCAGCCGGAGGGTCATCCTGAAAACCGGGATAAGGGCTGAGATATCAGAATCATAGCCCGAATATCCCTGACTCGCTGCTCGGGAGGATAGACCCAAAACCACGCCATGTCCAGAACCGCTTTGATGAAGAGGAGCTTCTGAGAGGGAGTCAGTTGTGACTTTGGCACGTTGATGGAGAACCCCAGCGAATGCAGGAGGTCGGCCCTAGTCTGGAGGTGGGAGACAACTGTCTGGGGTGACCCCGCCTTCAACAACCAGTTGTTGAGATAGGGGGAAGACTGGAACCCCTGATCTGCGCCGATGAGCTCGGACCACCGCCATCACTTTCGTGAATACCCGAGGGGCACTGGCAAGGCCGAAGGGGAGCACGTTTAACTGAAAATGCTTATGGCCTACCATGAACCTCAAGTAGCGCCGGTGGGCAGGCAGAACGGGGATGTGGAAATAGGCGTCCTGGCGGTCCAACGCTACAATCCAGTTTCCAGGATCGAGGGCAGACAAGACATGAGCTAACCTCAACATTTAGAACTTCTCCTTCCGGAGGAAGCCATAAACGCTCCTGAGGTCCCAGATAGTACGCAGGCCCTTGTCCAGGTACCAGAAAGTAGTGGGAATAGCAATCACGACCTACTTCTGGGACATGAACACGCTTGATGGCTCCCTTGGCCAAGAGAGCTGAAACTTCCTGTTGGAGAAGGCCCAGGTGATAATCCGACATGTGACAAGGTGGCATGGCTGGAGGGGTAATCTCGAAGGGGAGGGAGTAGCCCCTTCGGACTATTTGCAAAACCCACCTGTCCAACCTGATGGTGCACCAGTGGGGAGGTGATGGCGGATCTTGCCACCTACTGGCGATGGATGGGCCTGAAAGGTCGGACTAGGAAGGTTATGGGGGCAGAAGCAGAGGGCGGTGGGGGGGGTTTGGTTGGAGGACTGGCCCGTTCGCTGGCCCCCAGAGCCACGTCGGTGGTTCTCATGTCCCTGGCCGTGAGAAGGTTGTGCAGCTTGCGCCGGCCTGTGGCCCTGGGCGGGACGTAGTGGGGCACCTCTTCCGTGGCCAAAAGGGGCGAAAAGCAGACTGTGCAGGGCGAGTGGAGAGGCCCAAGGACTTTGCCGTAGCCTGTGAGTCCTTGAAACGCTCCAGAGCGTGGTCTGCTTTCTCGCCAAAACGGCGACGGCCATCAAAAGGCATGTCCATGAGGGTGTTTTGGACATCCCCAGAAAAGCCAGTCAATCTCATCCAGGCATAGCGGAGAAGGGCTACAGACGTGGAAATCGTCCTGCCTACAGTCAGCGGTATCCAGCCCACAACGGATGGTAACCTTTGCTGCATCCCTCCCGGTGGCAACAGCCTGGGAGAGTACTGTCCAGGCCTCCTCCGGACACTGGATCAGCACTTGTGCAACTGTGTCCCACACAGAGTGAGAATAACGGCCCAATAGACATGCGGTGCTTACCGACCGCAGCCCCAAGCTGGCGGAAGAGAAAAATCTTCCCAAGATGATCCAGCTTCTTGGATTCCCTATCTGGTGGAGCGTTAGGGAATGCGCTCTTGGAAGCAGAAGCTTAAAACACCAAGCTCTCAGGGGTGGGGTGTTGGGAGAAGAAAGAGGGGTCGCACGGGGACGGGCGTTGGCGTCGGGCAACCATCATATCCACGGGAGCCCCCGTGTTGGGCCTGGACCAAGTGCCCAAAAGGATGTCGGTCAGGGCTTCATTGAACGGCAGCAGGGGTTCTGAAGAACTCGCTGCCGGCTGAAGCACCTGTCAGGAGGTTAGTCCTGACTGCCACCGTTGGAAGCTCAAGGCCGCCCTACGCAACACCACTGTGTGAGACGCTCCCCACTCCGTAGCCAGAGACAACATGCCAAGGTCTGATGAGGTATCCAGTCCGCTGGCATCCCCAGGTCCTCTCTCGAGTCCTGTTCGCACTCCAACTGGTCTGACAAAGGGTCCTCAGACCCCTCCCGGTCTTCCTCACCCTCCTCTGGCTACCAGGTTGGCTAAAAATGGCCAGGTTAGAACACAGGGGCAAAAGTACCCATCAGGGCCGGATCTGGTGTCGGACGCGGTGCCGGTGGAGGTGTCACAAGGTCGACCGGCGCCATTCCAGACCCTGGCCCAGATCCATGGGGGCCCTGCAGTACCGGGGCCGCTGTCACGGAAGGCCTAGGGCCCCCTACTGAGTCCACGGGGTCCGAAGGTGTGCCGCCTGAGTCAGGCTACCCAAAGATGGCATGCATGGCTTCGTAAAACTGACGAAGCTGGGCAGGGGTCGCTCCGGGAACGGACGGAAACTGAGTCGGCCCTTCAGGCTCCGCAAGCGGAGCTGCGGGAGTGGCACCGCCCACATCCCTCGTTGCGTCGGCCGACCGACGGGGAGAAGTGGAAGAGCGACGCTGCTTCTTTGACGACTTCTTGTGCTTCGACTTACTTGACCCCGAGTGCGAAGACTTGGATGACTAGTGGTGATGGCTCCGCGACTAGTCCCTCGACCTCCCTCGCGACCTCGAACGGCACGGAGCCAACGCTCAAGAGGCTTTCGGGACCGCTCCCGCAAAGCCTCCAGAGCCATGGACCGGCATTCGGAGCACGACTTGGGGTCGTGGTCGTGCTCTAGGCAAAAGAGGCGCACGTGGTGCGGATACGTCACCGACATCAGTCGGGAACAGGAACCGCGCGAGGGCGACGTCTAAGTAGCTACCGCGACGTCATACCGGTGACATTGAAACCAACGACGGATGCGGAGCCGACCGGCGCCACCTTCCGACGTGCAGAGGTACTTTCTGGATCCAGTTTGATGCCAGGGGTTAATTCTAAGGTAAGGAAGCTATAACTAACTGTTTCTTTCAGATATTAGACATGTCCCTGAATGTGCTTAGGATCATACATTTCCCTCCACTCGGCACACCTTACAGAGTTTACAGAGATGAGTGCTAGAAATAGCATGGGAGTAGAGGGCGACCCCCTGTAGTCACACACTGTGAGGAGAAATAGTGGTTAGGTAAGTAATAGTAAATGCACAAGGCTCACTCTCAAGGTGAAGCTAGCCTCGTTCATAGTGCTAGTCTGTGGTGGTGCTGGTCTGGTATGGTATAAGTAAAGAACCACTCGCACCTGAAACAGCCACAAAAGTCACCAGGACAAACTGCCAGTTCCCCCAATCATGGTCCTCGTATTCACAAACCTCGTTCCAGCGAATTACCCCCTCTCTCCTTACTTCGGGGTGTCGGGTCACTCTTCCGATGAGCAATTTCGAACCCTTTTATCTGTTTACCTGCCACCTAGCTAGTACTTATTCAGTGAGCCTCTTTATAGTAAATACTTACTCTATTTCACTACTCCAGTCGGTATGGTGTGATTGAAGCAGGTAGTTCTCAATCAGCAGATCCTACTAGTCCGGCAGAATCCATCTTTTATTGTTTGTGGCAGACTCTTTAGTGGAATTCTGAATTTGGTACTCTGTTCACTGGGATCAATAAAGTTTTTCAAACAACCCTGCAGAAGTTGTCACCTCTGCTTCAGGCCCAATATTCACTGTAACCAAGAGGGTACCTCGGCCCGTTTGGAAAATACTTTATTATGGGTGAAGAACTATTTAAAATTTTCTAATTCTCATTAATTGCCCCGTTTTCCATTTTTGGGTCATTTGCAGGAGCCAACGGGCTCTGAAAGAAAGAAAATACACACCGCGCACAATAGAGCATAAGTTACCGCTCTAGTTTCTGCCCCTGTGTGTGTGACACGCAGCATGAGTCATGCGTCATGAGCAACTCACGTGACGGAAAGCTGATCCTCATATTGGAACCGGTTCTCTACTTGGCCGTATTCCTACACGGCACTAGGAGGGACCAATTTGGTGGCGGCGAACCGCCCTTGACGAAGTAAGGAGAGAGGGGGGTAATTAGCTGAAACGAGGTTTGTGAATACGAGGACCACAACTGGGGGAACTGCCAGTTTGTCCTGGTGATTTTTGTGGTTGTTGCAGGTGCGAGTGGTTCTTTACTAATGCAATACCGGACCAGCACCACCACAGACTAGCACTATAAACGAGGCTAGCTTTACCTTGAGAGTGAGACTTGTGCATTTACTATTACTTACCTAACGCCTATTTCCCCTCGCCGTGTGTGACTATAGGGGGTCACCCTCTACTCCCGTGCCATTTCTAGCGCTCATCTCGGTAAACTCGGTAAGGTGTGCCGAGTTGAGGGAAATGTATGATCCTAAGCACATTCAGGGATACGCCTAATATTATGTGTAACCATTTCTATACAGGTGTGTTCATTTCAGCATTGGGACATAGGCACATAACGTTTGATAATATGACTTTAGCACTGAGTGCTCATAATTAATGAAATTGGGTCATTGTTTGCCCAAATAAGAGGGTGTATAATTTAATTTATTAGGACACCCGTGTGGCACCAAGTTGGTTGGTTTTATAAGGTATCATTGAGAGCACACATTTTTTATTTGTATTATTTATGTTGTCTGTCTGTTCACTACTGTACAGACTTTTTTCACTGTTTGTTTATATTCTCTTCACTTACAGATTTCATAGATGAGTAAGTGTACTGGACTGCACCATACTAACAGGTGGAGTAACACTTAGCACAGTGGTAATACTAGGGGTATATGTAACAGTAAGGAAATTTAGAATACGGATCCTTTTGTCCTGATGAATGCCGGTAGAGAGACGGGATCCGGCAGAAACATGTTGACCTCTATGCAGAGCAGAGGGGTGGAGAGTTCATAACTCACTCACAACAACACCACCACCATCCGGGGGTATTTTTGACCCTTTTTTAATCCTGACAAGGGAATCCAGGAATAAAATTGTTATGATGAAATCCATTTGTTAGTTTTTGTTTTTTTTAACATCTTTTTATTTAGTAAAGATAGGGCAAACATATTTGTACCTGTGTATGCATATCCCTTTGTTAGTTTTAACATTCACCTATTTAGGATCTTTTTCTTTTCTTTCCCTTCTTTATTTGTTTGTATTGTCTACCCCTCCCTATTGCTCTGCCTCTAGCATTGGTCTACGCTGAGGCGTATTGCAGCAGCCCCATGATGAAGCATGCCACAACTTGTTGTGGGTGAGGGCAGTTTTTACAAAGTGAATGTGCTACTGATTTAACTTTATATATAAAAATTGCAACTTGAATTCACCTTACTTACTTTTGTGTGTATATCTTGTGGATTGTTCCTCTGCAAGAAACAAGGGCGCTTTCATTAGCCAGTCATCTAGTTATGGAAAGACTTGGTGACAGATTCTTCTCAAATAAGCTGCTATCGGTGCAATGCAGTTGGTGAATATTCACGGGGCAGACTTTAAACCCAAAGAAAGGACTCTGAATTGATAATAGCATTCGACCACATCGAACCTTAGGTATTTTTTGCACTTCTTGTTATTAGGAATATGGAAATAGGCATCCTGGAGTTATAAGGAGGTCATGAAATATCTTAGGTGTAACAACTGCAGAACATCCTGCAAAGTGGCTATCCTGTTTGCCTGCTCTTTCAGATATCTGTTTAACTGTCTCAAGTCCAACACTGTATCCATTTGCCTGGTCTTTCTTTTAGGAGAAAAACATTTTATTTGAAAACTGTGTTTTGGTGAGCGTAATGGACTTTCTCTGTGACCTTCTTGCATAAGAGTGACTGTATTTCCTTTTTTAACAGACCAAGATGTTGATGTTTCCTCCTGCAAGGTGGATTCTGAGGAGGTTTATGAATACAATTGAGGGTGTGACCATATCAAATTGGGTTTAGCACTCAGCGATCTGAAGCGATAGTACTCTAGTTGCTGTAAAAGCCAGAAATACTTTCGCCCTCCAATGGAGGAGTTGTAGGGATGGTGACTGATGCCAAGGGATTGTCACAGACGTCTTGTTTACTGACGTCGTCCTGTAACAGTTGTCTACTGGCTAGAGGTTTGCATAGGCAGCCGTGGGCAGAGTGCTGTATTGCTTCTGTGACTATGGATAACATTGCATTGCTAAAACTGTTGTTAGGGTTGAAACCTATAGGATTGGAAGCTTCCTTTAAACTAATATTACTCCCTACCTCTCACTCCCAGAAAGAGATAAATTTATTGTTAAACCCTCAGAGATCTGGCTCTCTCTGTGTCGGATTTTGTCCGTAGGGGATCTTCAACATGTTTCCCAAACAAAGTCTCACTGTCAAAAGGCATGTCTAGAATCTTTGACTAAATCTCTGGTCTGAAAGATGTTGCTTTCAACCAGCCTTCAGATCTTAATACAGCTGCCCCTGCTGCCTGTCAAAAACTCATAGAAGTTATGTCCATACCCGTACTGATGATCCCAAAAGACATCAGTTCTCCTTCCTAAAAAATAGTTTTAGCCTCTTTACATGTCTCTTCAGGCAACAAGTCTACGAATACCCCAAGTGCTGACCATATTTGGCAGAAAGGCCAAAGCACACTGGTTGCTGTAATGGTTATAGCACCCATAGCTAAAAATCTTTTTCCCAATATTGTCTTGACGCCTATGCTCCTTATCAGGAGGTATTGAACAAAGGGTGGTAGGGTTCCTTAAATGCCTTTGGGCTGCCTGCATGACCAGTGAGTGACTTCAGATGACTGTTGAGGCAAGCTGGTGATTTCTCTGGGGCTTGGTACTTCATGTCGAGGCAAGAAATAACTGATGTCACTGAAGCAGGGTTTTTTCATTAAATTGAGTACCTCTGCCCACATGTAGAATATGATTGGTGTGGACTTCACCAACTTTCTAGATGTTTCTTTGATGTCATAAAAAAGCAGTTGGTCTGCTTCACTGGCACTGTGAGGTCAAATCTTTTTGATGCTCTTTCTAAGAGCGCATGGAAACACCCCATGTCATCCAAAGAAGAACCTGCAGCCAGAGGTGTTAGAGGAGCTGAGAGTGGGGTTATATAGTCATTTTATTTCTGTCCCGTAACAGACTGCAGAACACAAGGAATTTCTTCTCCTTCTAGTTCGTCCTTATCATCCACATAATCATAAATGGTAATAGGATTCAGCATCCTGGTTTGATTAGACTGCTCCAATTGAGCAACCATACTTTTTCCTTAAAGCACCAGGTGAGCTAAACCTCAAGAAGATGCAGTCCAAGGAACCAGAGATTGTTCACATTGTAGCAGTGGATTACCCAGCTCCAGGAATCTGTTTTTACTAATTATTCAACATTCGACTGAGATGTGTCACTAGTATTATGGGAACCTGTGTCATAGGTCCATGACGATGTCACAGGAGTTGTCAGAAGCATATTGCTCCTGGAATGCTTTGATGGATGGAGTCAGTGAACTAAAAGCATCCAAAGTAATTGTTTGACGATATAAAAGGTATACATCCAAAATGTTGTTCCCTTAAGTAAAGAACTGAAAAAAATGCCTGGAAATTCTTTTTTTGAAATTAATACCTGCAAACGAACAAGTTACTTACCTTTGGTACCGCTTTTTCTGGTGGATACAGTATCTGCCTGTGGATTCCTCACCTTATGAATATCCCCTGCGCCAGCATTCCGCGGACTTTTTTCCTAGCTCTCCACGCCGACGAGGACGTCTGCTCCGCTCGCGACTCCGCATGTCGTCACCGGAGCCATAAGAGAGCCTAGTCGGCGTGATGACGTCAGTTCCACCCATTTTTTCCGTGCCTCCGGGGCGAACAGGTGGACCGACAACAGACTCAAAGTATACACAGTACACATTTGAATCAATATACACAGTACAAAATCAAAAAGGAAAGCTAAATAAATTCAGTATTTCCTATAAAGGTACCAGATAGAAAGAAGATACAATGTAAAACAACAAGCCAAATAAGGTATCCTTTTAGGTATACAAAGGTGGACAACGGGGAGGCGGGTGGGTCAGTGAGGAATCCACAGGCAGATTATGTATCCACCAGAAAAAGCGTTACCGAAGGGAAGTAACTTGTTCTTCTGATGGATACATCTGCCTGTGGATTCCTCACCTTATGAATAGATTCCCACAGCAGTCCCACTTCCGGAGGAGGGTGTCCACCTTTCCTATACCAAAAAGTCCTTCCAAGACAGAGTGCGCAAAATGGCCCTCCCCCCTCATTTCGGAATCCAAGCAATAATGCTTCGCGAAAGTGTGGAGGGAGGCCCGAGTCGCAGCCTTACAAATGTCCACTACAGGAACACCTCTGGCCAAAGCAGAAGTGGAAGACTTAGCCCTAGTAGAATGAGCCCTAATACCCTCAGGTGGTTCCTTACCAGCAAGGGTGTAGCAGATCTTGATGCACAAGATGATCCACCTGGATAGAGTAAGCTTGTGCACAGCTTTGCCTTTTGAGTGTCCAACGTAGCCCACGAAGAGCGGATCGTCCAAACGCAAGTCCTTTGTCCTGTCCAAATAAAAGTTAACCGCTCTTTTAGGGTCCAGGTGAAGTCTCTCCTCCTCCTTGGAAGGGCGAGGGGGAGGATAAAACACGGGGAGAGTTATGGACTGCCCCAGATGAAAAGGAGTAACTACCTTAGGCAGAAAAGCAGCCCTAGTCCTGAGGACCATCCTTTCAGCATGTATGGTCAAAAATGGGGGTTTTGAACAAAGAGCTTGAAGCTCACTCACCCTCCTTGCTGAGGTAATGGCTACCAGAAAGACTGTTTTAAAGGACAAAAGCCTCAAAGAACAGCTATGAAGGGGTTCAAAAGGGGAACCCATCAAAAAAGACAAAACAAGATTAAGATCCCATTGGGGCATAACAAAGGGAGTAGGCCGAACCCTATTGGTATGGCCTTTGATAAATCTCAAAACAATAGGAGACTTAAATAAAGACGGCTGATCAGGTAGACACAAAAAATCCGATAAGAACGACAAATAACCCTTAACCGTGGCCACAGCACAACCCTGCTGAGCCAAGGAAAGAGCAAACTTAAGAACATTGGACAAGTGGGCCCTTAAAGGGTCAATGGATATCTCTCCATGCCATTTAACGAATCTTGACCATCTGTAGGAGTAAATTGACTAGATGGAGTGTTGCCTAGCCGATAAAATAACATCAACCAAATCAGGTGGGAGAGCGAAGGAACTCAGGTTGCCCTGTTCAATCTCCAGGCATGAAGGTGCAGGCTCTGGAGGTGGGGGTGTAGAACCTGGCCCTGCGAGAGGAGGTCTGCCCTGAGAGGGAGACGGAGCGGAGGGTGCGATGAGAGGTGAGGTAGATCTGTACCACACCCTTCTTGGCCAATCCGGGGCGATCAATATGACTCGGGCCTGGTCTTGGCGAATCTTCCTCAGAATCAAAGGTATGGGAGGAAACGTGTAAAGGAGCTGAGAGCTCTAACTCAACTGAACCGTGCCCCCCCAACGCCCCCTGCAACGGAAACTGCAGACTGCAGAATTTCAGGCAATGCGCTTTCTCGAAAGTGGCAAACAGGTCCACCCGAGGAGTCCCCCACGTCCGGAAGACGTGTCGAACTACCTCAAGATGAAGCCTTCACTCGTGGTCGGCGGAGAACTGCCGACTGAGACGGTCTGCGCTCACGTTCAACACCCCGGCCAAATGATTCGCCATCAAGCAAATCTGATGGTCCTGAGCCCAGGACCAAAGCCACAACGCCTCTCTGCAGAGACGGTACGACCCTACTCCTCCCTGCTTGTTGACATTCCACATCGCAGTAGTGTTGTCTGTCAGGACTTGAACCGACTGACCGGGAAGGGAGAAAGGCCTTGAGTGCCAAACGTATCGCCTGCAATTCTAGAAGATTGATATGAGACAATCTTTCCTCTGGAGACCAAAGACCCTTGATCTCTAGATCCCCTAGATGAGCACCGCACCCTAGGTTAGAGGCATCCGTTATCACTGTGGCCACCGATGGAGGAAGATGAAAGGGCTTTCCTTGAGACAGATTGCCCACCACGCTCCACCAAGACAGATCCGCCGCAGCTTCTCTGGAGATCCTGACTGCCTCCCTGAGATCTCCGTTGTGCTGATACCACTGCCTGCGGAGACACCACTGGAGCGCCCTCATGTGCCAGTGTGCATGGTTGACCAACAGAATGCAGGAGGCGAACAGACCGAGCAGGCAAAGGACCTTCAGAACTGGAACAACCGCTCCATTGTGGAATAAAGGGATCATCTCCTGAATGTCGAGAATTCTTTGTGGAGGAGGAAATACTCGACACACAGTAGTGTCCAGTATCGCCCCTATGAACAGGTTGTACTGAGAGGGCACCAGGTGAGATTTGGGCACATTGACTGAAAAACCCAAGTTGAACAACAGTTGAGATTTAACCAGCAGATGATGAAGCACCATCTCGGTCGACTCCGCTTTGAGCAGCCAGTCGTCCAGATAGGGTAAAACAGGAATCCCCGACCTGAGATGAGCTGCCACCACTGCCATCACCTTTGTGAAGACTCCAGGTGCAGTAGTAAGACCAAACGGGAGGACCGCAAACTGGTAGTGTTGCGACCCAACCGTAAAACGGAAATACTCCATGTGCGACTTCAGAATGGGGATGTGAAAATAGCCATCCTGCAAGTCGATCGACACCATCCAGTCCTCTTGCTGCAGCGCCAGAAGAACCAGAGCAAGGGTCAGCATCTTGAATTTCTCCTGCTTCAGGTAAAAATTCAAGACCCTGAGGTCCAGGATCGGACGTAACCTGCCGTCCTTTTTGGGGGTCAGGAAATACCGGGAGTAGCATCCCTGACCCCTTTCCTGCTCTGGAACCACCTCTATCTCACCGTTTTGTAGTAATGCAAGAACCTCCTTCTGCAGAAGAAGCAAATGGTCCTCTGAGCAAAAACCTTGGCAAGGAGGAGGAAATTCCCGAAAGGGAAGGGCGTACCCATTCTCCACAAGGTTTAAAACCCAAAGGTCTGTCGTGACTGATTTCCAACCTTGCAGAAAGTGAGACAGCCGACCCACTATATGGCCCCAGGATCCAGGATGGGGGATCTAGGGCTGCTTTCCTGCGGTACCAGAGGGAGCAGGGGAGGCAGAAGAGAAGGAGAGACTGCGGGCAGAACCAAGTTGGCGACCTTTGGCTCTTCCTCTATAAGATTTATAGAGCGGATTTTGTTGCTGCTGCTAAGGTTGACAGAAGTTGCGAAAGGAAGACCTTCCAAAACCTTGATATTTCTTGTAGCCGAAACCTCTCGACTGGGTCTGCAACCCCAAGGATTTCGCAGTGGCTCTGCTGTCTTTAAACCTTTGTAAGGCCGAATCTGCTTTTTCCCAAAAGAGCTTCGACCTGTCAAAGGGCAAATCAACAAGAGTGGCCTGGACATCAGGGTAAAATCCAGAAGAACGAAGCCAAGCCTGCCTTCTTGTAGCTATGGAGGAGCCCATAAGTCTGGTTACTGAATCAGCCGTATCCAGGCCTGATTGAATAACCTGTCTGACAGAACCTCCATAAAGTTTCCCCTCTCTTCATCAGGCAACTTGGGGGGCCAATTGCTTTGCCGAGTCCATCAAAGCATGTATGTAGCGACCCAACAGGCAAGTGGCATTGGTTGATTTCAGTGCCATGCTAGAAGAGGAGAAAACCTTTTCAGCTGACTGTTCCATTTTCTTTGAGTCCCTGTCAGCTGGGGCCTGTGGAAAAGCACCTGATGATTGTTTGGAGCAGGATGCTTGTACCACCAAACTCTCTGGAGACGGGTGAGAAGAGAGAAAATCTGGATCCCCTGGAGCAGTCCTATACCTTCTAGCCACAGCCTTAGAAACAGCAGGCGAAGAAAGTGGTTTGCGCCAAACCTCGATGATAGGATCCAAAAGGGCTTCTTTAAAATGTAACAGAGGCTCAACTATGGAGGAAGGTGAATGCAAAACCTCCGTCAACAAATTCGGTTTATATTCAGCAGTAGGTAACTGAAAATCGAAAAGCGCCGCAGCTTTCCTTATCACCAAATGGTAGGGAGCTACCTCTTGAGAAGGTGAAGCCCTTGTAGAAGAGAGCTCCCACTCACGGGAGGTGTCCAATCCACTCGCCTCCTGAATTCCCTCGAATTCATCCAGAGGCTCTTCCAACTCGCCTTCCTCTCTACGATACTGCTCCTCTTCTAAAAGCCTCTGAGCCTCTCTCTGTGAACGAATCCGTGGACGCGGCGTCAGTGGCGCCATACGCAGTTCTGACTGCTCCGGAGCCGGCATTGAGGGAGGCTCCGATGGAGGCACAAAATCCACACGAGGCCGAGAGGAAGGCACTCCAGAAGGCGCCGAACATTCTATCAATGGCGTTGAGACTCTCGGCGCCGGAAATTGCCATGATGGCGCCATCGGCATGAAGGGCATGAAGGGTGCCTGGGCATAGTGTTGTGGCCCAAGTTGAATGTCAGCGGACCCACGGGACCAGAAGGTGCTCCGGATGGGAAAGCCGCCCTTTGAAAAACTCCGTACATAGCATTTAAAAAATGAGACAGATCCGCCCCTGGAGCCGGGAATTGTGGATATGGATTCGAACCAGTATCCAAACGGGGAGTGTCCGACGTCGGAACAATCGGATCCACTGCCAAATCCACCGGTTCAATCTCAGGCACAGGAGAAGATGAAGCATCCTGAACCGGCTTGGCGTCGGAAGCTGGTGAATCCCTCGGCACCGGAGACTGCGCCGGAGTGTCTCTAGGCGAAGGAGACTTCTGCGAAGTCGCACAAGGAGAAGGAGAGGACGAAGGAGAAACAGTCCTTACGGTGACGTTGAGGGGCAGGCGAAGGAGATCTCGAAGCCTTACCCTCTGTCGAGCAGCACCAAGATCCAGGTCTTCTCTTTTTCTTGTATTTTCTCGACTTCGACGTATGCGAAGTCAGCGACTTCGACTTATCACGCTTGCATCCTCTACCCTCTTTCTTTGCCTTGGTCAGAAATAATTTCGCTTCCCATTCCTTAAGTGCCTTAGGATTCATCTTCCTGCAACAGGAACAGTCCTCCACATCGTGATCCAACGATAAGCACCATAAACAATCTTCGTGAGGGTCAGTGATGGACATGTGACCCCCACATTCCCTACAGGGCTTAAAACCAGACTTCCTCGAAGACATCACTACTAGCAACAGTTAAAGCTGAAGAAACAACAAAGTAACTCCACAAATATAGAGAGTGCATGAAAACCGTTAAGCGTAGACGGTGCGAAGAAAAAGGAACTGACGTCATCACACCGACGAGGCTCTCTTTTTGCTCCGGTGACGTCATGCGGAGACGCGAGCAGAGCTGACGTCCTAGTCGGCGTGGAGAGCCAGGAAAAAATTCCACGGAATTCTGGCGCAGGGGATATTCATAAAGTGAGGAATCCACAGGCAGATGTATCCATCAGAAATTGCATTTATAGCTTAAAAAAATAAGCATGCAAAGGCCAATTTCGAAAAAATCCAGTCTATTAATTGGTTTCTATTAAATGGTAAATGCCATTCATTTTGCAAATATCAGTTCAACAGCTTAGTTGAAATGGTTTCTCAGTAATGGTATTCCATGAAATCACATGCAACCCTCTTAAGACGTTAACACAAGCAACCGCAGAATGGTTTAGGCCTAACCAGACAGCTTTGGTGAGTCCTGTAACACACTGAACACAGTTCGCACCTATGGGCATAGACATCAAACTTAAAATGTCTACTGCAACAAATAATAGGATGAAGTAAGGAATGCTTGAATTAATCTTAGCCACATACGATCGCTCAGGTGGCGTTTCAGTCCTTTTTGTTTTTTATCCACTATGCCACTCTAGTTGGAGAACAAAACGGGTCTGTGGTTGCTTGTAGTTCAGTTTGGAGGAATTCTGACCCTGCAGTTTGGACTGGGCGGCTACTATTTAGGCAGGACCAAGGCTTATTTGCTCATGGCTGGTGCCTGTCAAAGGTGTAAAAAAAATAAAAAAAAAATCAATCGACTAGGATGCAGCTCAAGTCATCATCAGCGGCTGGAACTGATTCAAGTATTCCACCTACACCTTTTTCATTTTCCTCAGTGCTACACCCTACGTGCAATGGATATGCCCATACATGGGTTTCATGTTCATTGTGCCACGAGATTCAAGCTATACCTCACTGACTAGGCCTAACTAGGTCGAAACTGGCCTGGGTTTGCTTGTGTTTGTATTAAGAGGAGAACTAGCCGGGTAATTCAGGCTGGACTGTTCACCTTTAACTCAGACTCTTCGCTTCCCAGTTTTTCTCCCAGGTCTCTTGAAACCACCAAAGTTTGATTCACAGCTTTTAAATCAGGCTTTCTGCTTGATCGCAGCCCACCACATATCCTGGCAGCAGCTTTAGATATGATTTTTCCAGCCCTCATGTAACTTTGCAAGCTCTCCTAATCATACTGTGAAAGTGCAATCTATATGGAAACTCACTATGCTCATTCACCTCTTGAGAAAGCCTTCAGCTAACCACTATTTGCACAGCAACTTTTGGCTTATCTCGCTCCTCTCAGTCAATACTCGGCTCTCTTCAAACTTGGAGATTATAAATCGCTTAGCCATTAAAAAGTCGGGATTCCATCCTCACTCTTCTTACTTCAGAATCCAAACAGTAATGTTTGGCAAAAGTATGGAGAGAAGACCACATAGCTACTTTGCATATGTCTACTACCAGCACTTCTCTAGTTAGTGCTGCTGCAAAAATAATGGCTCTGGCAGAATAAACTCATTCTTTCCGGTTCATCTTTAAAAAATCTTTTTTTTGGTAAGGTATAACTGATCAAAGGTCAGCCTGACCGATACTCCTGTTCAGGTCAGGCAGACAGGAGCTAGACATGCGCTAAATGCATAGGCTCCCGGCTGCTTGAGCTTAACTTTGCCAGGCTGAGGATTTCACAGTCATGTGGGTGTGACCTCCCCAGCCTGGAAAAAGTGCCTTCAGGCCCACTCCCTCATGAGGAGGGGGACTGTCACTGATTGCCTCGGACCTGGGCGCTTCAGTGTTAAGCCCCAAAGTTTCCAGGGCAGAGTGTCAATCAGTGAGTGTCACAGAGTAGGGTGGGGTCAGCAAGTCTCCACAACCTTATCCCACACTGTAGGAGGGAGGGACTGCTGCCTTTCCTCATTGGCTGACCTCAAGTCAGCCAATGCGCAGAGGCAACAGTTCGAACCCTAGTGGGACCTCCCAGGCATTCCTCTCCTGGAGTTGTAGGGCAGGTAAGTTTTGTTATTGAAGGTTTGGTGTGTGTATGTATAAATGTATGTATTTGTGATGAGTGTTGTGAATGGGTGTGCGCACGGGTATGTGAATGCATGGGTTTGAGTGTATATGTGTGCATGTGTGGCCCACCTGGCCCTCTCCCTGACAAAATTACTAGACGCCATTGGTGTAGACTTTCCTCCTTCTAGGAAGGAGGAGGATAAAAGGACAGTAATGGAATAGGGACACCACCTAAAGGAGGAAAACAGCAACTGTGTTCTGAACTTGTTTGTGAAGAAGCATGTGAATGGGGGCTTGAAGCTCACTAACATGACGGATGGATACCTACAAAACAGTTTTAAGGGGGTAATAGCTTCAACTGACAGTTGTATGAGGGCACAAATGGAGTACCCTTAAGAAATGTCAGAACTAGGTTAAGATCCCATTGTGGCATAAAGAATGGTATCAGCGGATACATATTAGTCAATCCTTTCAGGAATCCTAAAACCACTGGATATTTCAAAAGGGTGGTTTGGTCTGTTAGACAAAGAAAAGCGGATAGGGCTGAAAGATGCACCTTCACCATAGCTACTGCATAGCCTTGATAAGATAAAGACAGAGCAAACTGTTGTAAATTGGAGAGGGATGCTTTAAAAGTAACTATCCCTAAATCAGCACACCAGGAATTTGTTTTTATTTCATCATTTGACTAGATAGATTTGGTAGAAGGGTGACATGCAGAAAGGATCCGGTCCACCAATTCTGGTGGGAGATGAAGGGCGATCAGATTATGCAGCATAATCTCCATGCATGATGGTGTATACACTGAAGAATGGGGTGTAGAATCTGCCCTCCCGATTGAAGCAACAGATTCTTTGAGCGGTGGCCAAAGACGTTTTGGTACATTGAGGTGCCATAGGTCTATGTACCATACCCTTTTTGGCCAATCTGGGTGATGAGAATAACCTGAGCTCCAGCTTGGCGAATCGTCCTTGGAATTCGAGGAATTGAGGGTGTGGGAAGAAAACCATAGGGAAGTGGAAATTTCCAAGTCAACTGAAACACCCCCCCCCCCCCCCATGCACCAACAGACACTGGTGGGCAAAGGACTTCAGGCAATGATGATCCAAGTTGCAAATAGGTCCACCTGAGGTGTGCCCCAAAGAATGAAGAGGTTTTGGACTACTACTAGGTGAAGATGCCACTCGTGGTCGGCAAGAGGATACTGAGACTCTGTGCTTTGGTATTCAAGGAAAAGACACACAATTGATGGACGAAATGCAGAACAAATCAAAACATTCACCCCCAGTCAAGAGATCTGGGTTAAATTCATCATTCTTTTGCTCACCGTGCGACCCCAGTTTAGACCTGGCCATATGCAAATCAGTCTTGACCCTGTGCCTCATGGGAACAGTCCAGCCTGAACTGCCAAGCCAGGTCCTTCTTGGACCGGAAACAAGCATCCTAGGACCGGTTTCGGGGTTTCACCCCTCTTCAACCAGGCTGGCTTGACTCCAGTGGCACAGTGAGCCCAAAACCGGTCCTAGGATGCTTGTTTCTGGTCCATGCGTGTAAAAAACACCAATAGGCCATGGGCGGAGCAATGCGCCCGCCTTTGGCCAATTACGTGCTGTCTTTCATAAAAAGACGCATGCAAAGGCCAATAGCGTGGGCCAAAAGGAAAAGCACACGCAGGAGCATGTGCGATTCCTAGGTCCATTTCTAAACCCCCTACAAAAAGTCTCTCGCTGCACGAGCAGCTCTGTGCACTGCACCGCTAGGCGCGAGACCTAAAAACAACAAGTGATGTACAGAATGTTAAACAATGTCAAATATTCACCCCAGTACAGAGATCTGGGCCTGAATCCATTGTTGCTTTGCTCTCCATGCCATTCCACTTTAAACCAAGTTGTATGAATATCAGTCTTGACCCTGTTCCCCATGGGAACAGTCCAGCTTGCACTGCCAGGCCAGTTCTTTCATGGCACAGAGGGCAGGTGCCTAACAACCTACAAGACATGCTGGTTAATATATCTAAGGGCAAGAATTTCAGCTGAACATGACTTTCTGTCCATTGTTTCACTTTTTTGACTCTATTTCGAGGGTGTGTTGAAAATACATCTGGATTGAGTCTTGCGGTGGATGAAGTTTGGACCACCAAACTTTCTGGTGATGGGTGGGATGAAAAGATAACAGGTTAACCTGGAGTTCTTGATCATAGTTACTTTAAGGTTTCCATTGACGCTTCATTAAATGAAAGCAATGCTTTGGTAGTGGAAGGAGTCACCTGCAGAACATCATTTAGGATGTTAGGGTGATAGCCCACTTTTGGTAGAGGTAGTTTAAGGACCTCTGCTTTTTTCCCCAGAACTGAGTGGAAAGAAGTCATCTCAAGTGGAGCAGGAACTGGCAATAGACCAGCATCTATATCTGATGATGTATTTAGAATGCTTGATTTCTGAAGTGCTAGATAGTTTGATGATATATCATCAGCATCATCTTTTCTGATCATCGGAATCTATGTCCTGAAAAGAACACTCCTCAGCCTGTCTTTCTTCAAGTAATTTAAAGTCTTCCCTCCTGTACCTGTGCCTTTTACACCTAGAAAGCAGTCCAATGTAACCTGTAAAGTCAGAGGTGGCACCAATAAAAGTGGCGTACACTGTTCCAAATCAGAACGTATCTGAGGTGGAGAGTCGATCGGCACAGTTTGGGGGGCCAAAGTCAACCTTGGTACAAGCCTCAGTGGTGTTCCCACCATAGTCTGTGTGCCAAGTGGAATCCCAAACTGGGAATGTGCAGGGAAGAACCGAAATGGCACCAAAGGTAGTGGTGGTGCAAGTTCAAAAGGCGCACCTACTTGTCCCATGTTACAACAGCTTGCATGAAGCTAGAAAGATGAGCGCCACATACTCTGGGCAGGTGGGTACCAACACCGATGGAGGCGGAAGAGGGGAACTGGAGTCAACGGTAGCAGGAAAATACCCACCAATTGCGGTTCAGAGGTGGGCAGAGCCAGAGGTGACTTGCATGTAGTTTTTAGTCAACTTGGAGAAGTCAATAATTTTTTCTTCCTATGATGCCTTTTTTCCCTTTCGAAGACTTGGGGAATGGTGAAGACCTCAAGGGGTATCTCGTTCTCTGTCGCAATCTCTTCAGATGTCAACTCCTATGGCCTTCCTCTGAACGAACCATAAGAAGCTTGGCTCTGTGTTCCTTGATGGCCTTCTGGTGCATTTGTTGGTAGAGGTCTCACCACGATGTGCTATGTCTTGAGACCAGACAACCCTGACAGTCATCATGCGGGTCTATGACGGATATCACCATCATGACATTGACAGGTCTTGAAGTCCGATAAAATAGGAGGGGACATGCCTATATCTGCACCAAATTTGAGAAATGTTAGATTTGTATGAATCCACTCCATGTCTGATGTCAAAATGGAGTCAACACCATGTACCGATGTAAAAGAACAATTTCAGATGTTTTCCGGATCCAGTCTGCGCCTGTGGATATTCAAAGGTGAAAAATCTGCAGGTAGAACTATCTCTCAGAATGGCTTTCTTCATTCCCCACTCACAAGTCCCAATGTATTCTCTTACGCCTTTACAGTCAGCCATGGGGTCACTCAGGGCTCCTTACTTAGCCCTACTTCTTTTTTAGCGTCTGCTTTGTTCCCCACACTACTATAACTCAGTCATTTGGCTTTGAAATCATGTCCTATGCGGACGATACCCAAATCATCATCTTCATCTCCCACAACCAAAGAGACACCCTGGAGCGGTTCTTGTCATGCATGTTAGCTATGACTACCAGGATGAGAAGCAAAAGCTTGAAACTCCGATATGACAACACGGTCTCTCCTTTGGCTGTCAATCTACTTAATCTTCCTCCTGGTGGCCTACTGACCGTGGTCCATTACCTACACCTATTAACAATGCTAATAACTTAGATTCTCCTGCGAACCTCAAATCAACTGCACAGCCACATCCTGCTTATTGATCAGACAAATACTGTCTTTTCTACAGGCGTCTCTTGTGCAAATACATTTTCCAGGCACTCATTTAATCTAGGCTGGGTTATGGCAACTCCCTTTACCAGAGTCTACCAGACTATAATAGACACTGTCTCCAGGCTATTAAAAGTGATGAAGCCCGCTTATTTCTGAGCTTGGTTAAACGTGATTCGGTCACCCCTTCTTGAGGAACCTAAATTGGTTTCCCATCAGTATTGGTGGTCTTTTAAGACCCTTTGTCTTTTATACAAAACCTATCATTGTACAGACTCTGCTCTTCCAACAATTCATGGCTACCGAAGTAGAATCAGGGCTGATTTGCGTTTGACTTGACTTGTACCTGTATAAGAAGGCATACTGGGCAAAACAAGAAGACTGTCAAGTGGCTAAGATTAATTCAATCTTTCAACTCATCACATTTTTGTTTTCCTTAATTGGAGATAGTGGAAACAGACTCACAGAGACTGGTGATATCTCCCTGTGCACTGGAGGGTTTCAATTTCATGGAGGCTGTTCCATAAATATTTTGATATCAGAAACATCAATTCTCTTGCTCTCCTGATAAGGCAGGGCTGAAGCTTCGTGTGCGTCTGGGTGCCCTTTGCGGACAACAAACACCATCACTGAATCATGCTTAGTGTTTATCTTTAGAAAAGCTGGAAGCCTTCATTAGCTATGGAGTGGCTGCATTAGACAGATTTTTTCTTGTGCTATCTCCTGAAAGCCTGGAACATGGGCCTAGGCAAAATTCTTGGCTTAAGTGTCTCATAACAGACTGTGGTGAGGGTAGCTTGAAACATTATGTGAAGCTTATAAGTCCCGTCCCACCTTCCTCGAGCCACAAGCTGTCAGCAGGCAGGAGTCTTAAAGGTTAACCAGTCAAAAAGTTAGAGTATAGAAGGATAAAGCTTTGTTATGTGAACCATCATAAGATCTAACAGGAGACTGGGACAGGGTCCTCTTTTGTCAAAGTATACCAGGAGGCTGATTTTACTCTACATCTCATGGAGGAAGTAGTCTCTGCAGGCGGAATCTGTCAGAAGGAGGGCTCTTTCAGATCAGTGAAGTTGAGGTTCGCCAGGACCCTAGCACAGGATTTGGCTACAGAATAGGAATGTAACCAGAATTGGGCCTTCTAGTAAAATTATAAAACTCAACAGCGTGAAATTTACAGGTGTCCCAGTCGCTGGACCTTCAGGTGAAGGATGAGCTTTCAACATCAAATGATGCAACTTTCAGTACGACAAAAGGGTCAGCAACGTCTAGCGCAGAGATCTTGAGAGCCTTGAAAATGAAGAATTACCAGACTCCAAATGATGTTGATGCTTCGATCTCCAACTTGCTGGGCCATTTCCTTTACTGAAGTAGAGAGTACTGGCACTGAACGTCACTGTCGTGAGTGCCAGGAGGAGCAATGTTTTCCTTTCTCTTCTGTCTTGGTTTTTTCTCCGTTGTTCTCCCTCTGTGAAAGACTTATGGGGCCTTGGCACTCTAACAGTGGAGGGGTTCCTTCCCTACCAGCTCTTTCCTCTTGGTTTCCTTGGACCTGGGGTCCTCAAATATCATTCTCAGCATGATTTCCTCTTTCTTTTAATGTTCTTTTAGAGCAATAGTCACTTTCCTTAGGACAGTGAGACCCAGGAAGAAAAATCACACCAGGTGAGGATCTGCAGCAGCCCTTTTTCTGGCACAACAGGAGCTCTTCACATGAAGTGAAAACATGGTGACAGAAAAAACAGGATAGCTTCTAGGAAAGCTGACTTCCAAGATATATGTTGCAGGATAGCCTTATGAATTGGTTAATAAAGGGAGACACGTGTTGAGACTGATATTTCTGCTCCTAAGTGGATTTCGGCTTTGAGCCCGAATGCTTCGGCTCGGTGCCAGTCTTTGGCCGACTCAATACTGAGCCGGAAGGCTTAGAGACGTGTTTCAGTGCTGAGCCGGAGGGCGGAGCATCCGAAACATATTGTCGTGCCGACCGTGGCCCGAAGGCGGGGTGGGACCGAAGTCTTTTGTTTTGGCTGAGGTGGATTATGGGCGTTCGGTATTCATGGTACTTTGACCTTGCAGCAACTCTTCTTCTGACTCAGAGCCCGATTCCAGGGCCCCTTGTGCATCGAATTCCTGCTCAGATTCTTCGACGAAGATGTCCAGCGTGTCCCCGGAGACCAGCACAAGCTGTAGACTTCGTGCAAGTTGTTGCGCGCATACTTAGCGCGACACCGAGAGCAGAATTAGAATGGAGTCTGTTCAATCGACTGCGAAGTGGACATACGCAGTTAGGCCCGACGGCCTTTCCAAGATCTCCAATCGAAGTAGATGTTTTCCTCGACTGATACGATACGCGGAGAAGTGGGATATGCATCCGAAAACAATACCAACGCGGATAGAGTGGATTGAGCACAGAGGGGAACCCGAAGCAACGGTTTCGAAGAGGAGTGCAGCGATACACATCCGAACCCGATGGTGGAAAAAAACAATCTAACAATGGAGTCTATGACCATGCGCTCTATCACGGAAAGTAGGAGTCACCTACCTCATGACTGGAAAGACTTCTTCGAAGAAAAACAACTTGCAAACATCCAGACCCATTACTAGATGGCAGGAGTATGCAAAGCTCACATGCCTCGAACATGAAGTTATCGGTTTACAGGTAAGTACTTGGTTGTGGGAGGTGGGTTTCTGGGGTTAGAATAAGGGGTCACCTAGGGTCGAGGATGCACTCCCAAAGCATCCTCAGCGGCACTAGGGCGGCTGGGTGCAGAGGCCCAATGTTATCCAATAGGGGATAGGAGGCCTTCGGTTGGTGGCTGCTCACAAGCAGGCCACAAGGTTGTGAGAGTAAAGCTCCTGATGTTAGACTTACGGGAAAGGAGGATCTGCTTTATCACACTAGATGCACCCACATCTGCACTGGGGCGGCCGGGTGCTGGGTGCCCTGTTGATTTTAATGGGGATTCTCCAGGAGCAACATACACTGGAGGCTCAGGGACGAAGATTTTCTGGAGGCAACCACCAGAGAGGTAAGTTGGGATGCCTGGGGATGCTAGGACACCGTCGGTTGGGCCAACCAAGGCCGTTAGACGTCTGGTGCAGGGGAGTCTTTAGGCGTCGGGTTTTTCTTACCGGCTCCGGTTGTGGTCGGGGGGTTCCTCCAGAAAGGGGCTGCAGGCATTGATTGGAGACTTGAGGCAGCTCAGGGATCAACAAATCCCAGGTCAGGATCGCTGGGGAGACCTCCTCATGGGGTTGGGCCACTCAAACTCGGGCCGTGGGCATCAGGTGCAGAATCGTGGATTTGGCTGGAGCCAAAGTCTGTGGGTGAGCAAATCCTGTGCTCACGGAGACAAAATCTGGTTTGGCAGGGCAGGTCCTCTGGGTTCTTGGGGACTGCTGGCTGCAGGACACTCCGGGATTTCGCGGTAGCAGGTCGGTAGGACTGGGGCCAAGTCAGTTGGTATCCTCCTCTTCTTATTCAGCATGGTTCTTCTGTCCTTCTTTGTTCTTGTCTGAGGTGGCAAGGTTCAGGGTAGCCCCTAAATACAAAATGTAGTGGTTTTACAGGTAGGTACCGGTTGAGACCAATGGGTCCCTTCCTTAGGGTGGGTACACCCTCTATTATGCCATCCTTCAGTGGGAGGGGGCATAAGCTTCAAGAAGGGCAGCATAATCTTCACTCTGGTTGGCTGGGTCCCCCCAGCTGCAAGATGGCGGGGACAGAGTTGTGCTTCACCTCGCATCCCCCACCTGAGGGGTGGAGTTGGCAAAGGTGGACACACCTCCTCTGGCGAGAAAACTTTCCATCCGATTCTCCCAGCCAAAGTGGGGGTCAGAACCAGTGGGGGCCAGTTGCTGGGAACAGCAAATGGCAGGGGTAGCTCATAAAGGCAGCAAGCTCTCCTTTCATGGACCCTGCCCATCCTGGGGGAGGAGGTTTAGCACCTTGTCTCAGGATATGCTTTGTTTCAGGAATCAGAGGGTGGCAGGCTCTTGACCCAAGGGTCCAGAAATATGTCTGGGGGGGGAGCAGCTGGCGAGCAGCCAGTCAGCCAGGACACTAAAGTTAGAACGTTTTTCAGGGGGCATCTCTAAGGCATTTTTCATTAAAACCCACACTGGCAAACCTCCCAGTTTTCAGTAAGGCCTTTATGGTGCTGTTGGAGTTCATAATGAGAAACTCCCAGCACCATACACTCTTTATGGCATTACTGCACTTACAATGTCTAAGAATTGGCTTTGACACTGTAGAGATACAGGGCTCATACACCTGTACCCTCCACACTGGTATAGTGCACCTAGCTTGAGGGGTGGCTTACCTATGCCAATGCAGTGGGTTATAGGCATGGCACACAGGGCTGTGTACCATGTCGACTCTCCACTTTGTTCTGCACTACAACACGCAGCCTGCAAGGGCAGTGTGTGGGTGTAAAGGTACAGGGCCTTCAAGGGTGGCACAATAAGTGCTGCAGCCCATACAGGCCTTCCCTGGTCACAGTGCCTTTGGTACCTTTTACAAGGGACTTACATGTGGCCAGAGAGTTGCCAATTGGGTTTTGCAATGGTACATTTTAGGAAAAGAACACAGACTCTGGGTATCTGGTTGGCAGGAACCCAGGGCACACTCTGACATTAACAGTGGGCAAAATGTGGGGAGCAACCATGCAAAAATTGGCACTTTCCTGCAAGTTCTTGTTGTGTTGGTATAGTGATGCTTTTGTGGGTGGAACAGAACAAGGAGGGGACCTGAATCGAAGAGAATATCCATTCTGAACAATATTCAAGACCCATTTGATTTTTGTTATTCAACTCCCCTCTATCAGGTGATTGGTGATACACCCTCCACCCACACCTCCCCATCGGAGCAGGTAACTGGAATGGGGGAAGTGGTGACTCATTGTTTAGCAGGAGCTTTTCCAGTGGATGCCGGTTGTTGCTGCAATTCTCTTCCCCTAGATGGCTTGCGAGGATGGTAGTGCGATCTTGCCTGCTGTTGAGTCCAGTGAGGGGTTTTAACTCCCTGCCGGGAAAAAAAATATATAAAATAAATAAAATTGCCTGTAACACGGACTCGTACCTCTTGTGGAAACTTTTCTTCTTTTCCAGATCAACCAATCTGAGTTTGTCCATTTCGGGTTTATCTTGGACATCTCCTTGTCTGCGTGAGTACCAAACAAGGTCTTACCTGAGAATTATAAGTTCATGATTCTATGCTGCGTTTCTGGTGTTAATCCCGTAACTCGTAGCCACGAAGCTCTCCTTGCACAGATGCCATACGGGTAACCATGAGCTGCAAGGTCTGATGCTTCTGCTTCTGCACTTATGATCTAGTTGGATACTAGACCACCTTCATTCTGGACTCCCTGGAAATCCTGCCAATCCTCTTGAGGCAGTTATTTTGTAAATCTACTAAATGAGTCCCAAAGAGATCTGTACATCTCCCTAGTGAGGCAGAAACACTCAGCACCTTCATAGAAGATGCTGATGTAACATACATCTTTTTCAAAAGGTAGTCAAACTACTTACTGTCCTTGTCTGATGGTACTGATGATGAAGAAGCCAGAGTATGAGATTTGTGTGCGGTAGCCACTAACACTGATCCCGGAGGAGGGTCAGCCCAGAGAAACAAAGGGTCCTTTTCAGAAGCCTTATCCTTTTTAAGGAGCTGGAGCAGATTTAAGGGATGCTGGAGTCAAAAACAACTACACCGCAGGCTCCAAGATTACCGGAACCAGAGGAAGGAGTCGTCTTCCCACTGCTCTATGATGCATGGTCACAAAAATGACAATGAAGCAGCAGTCGATTTTCAGTTTATTTGCACCCCTGATAAGTACATCGTTAAAGTTCACTAGATCATCTACTGGGGACACTCTGGCAGGAGGTGTGTCCAACAAGGTAGGAGAGTTGTCCTGAATTAAGGAGCGAATACTCTGAGTCAGAAGTATGAGGCATAGGTCGTCTTTGTAAACTCCATAACCAACGTGGTGAGATTTTGAACGGTGACTCAGTGCCTCTGGATGGAGATGGATGCCGTGAATCAGCTGATTCCGTTGGCAAAATATGACTCTCCCTCGACTGCAATCTTGGTTCGTCTTTTGACATCGATGGGGCACGCACCATCGACTGTTTCAACGCTGTACATTCTGAGGGTATAGACGTTGGTCGGCTGACTTAGACGTCAACAAATGTCATCTGGCTGTTGACGGCGACTGAGACAGCAATGTATGCCTCGAGGTTGACAAGTGTCTTCTGGTCGTCGACTATGATTGCGACGGTGATGAAATTCTCCTTGTCGAGGAATGGTGCTTTTCAGCTGACGACAGTGACTGCGACATTGATAAAATCTCATTGTCAAAGAATAGTGCTTCCTACCCATCCACAGCGATTCAAGTCTCTACGTCGGGTGGCATACTTGCTCCGGCGTGGAATGATGAGACGAACCAGTCTTCGAAGCAGACAGCAAACATGCCGGTATTTTCTCAGTTCTCAATAACATCCCTATCAACGTTGATCTGGATCGTCGCTTTTGGTGTCTCTCACAAGATCTTTCTCTGTGGCGTTCTTTTGGATGACAGGAGGACTCTTTAAAGGAAGAATGAAGTTTCCAAAGGCCTCTTGATAATCCGGTAGTAGTTCTTGCTTGAAGACCATGAAGCCTGATCTTTTCTCTGTGTTTCCAAGTACGCTTGGATAGTTTCTGGCAGTGAGGACATGACTCCGGATGATGGGAGCTTGGCAGGCAAACAATACAGACTGATTGAGGGTCAGTCTGAGCTTTCTTTTTCCCACAGGCAGGGCGCTTCACAAAGAGTGAAGGCATTTTTGACAGGAAAAAGAAACCAAAGAGAAAAAAAAGGTTTCTTTATAGTGTAGGTACTAAGAACAAACAAGAGGAGCTATTTTGAGAACTTTTGAAAGATTTTCCTGGTAAAAGTTTCAAAAACTGAAGAGATCAGTGGTCCAGGATCCTAACAGTAGGAGCAGGAAAAATTAACTGACCTAACTGTCGCATGTGTGGCATGATGGGATACAGGGGATACTGTGAGGCTCTTAAAGGCATGAAGCTAGTTTGCTTGGGTTTACGCTTTGAATAGCAGTTTATTGGTTAACAATGTATCATTCTCGTTCCTTTTAATAAAGGTATGTGAAAGATTTTTTATTGGCATCATATACCTATATCTAGATAGATAGATATATGGGGTCCCCTGCACGTGGGCAGGACTATTCAGTGCTTATGACTACTGATGTAGACAGATCTTTCACAATTTAAAAATGTCATGCAAAGAAGTGTTTGCTCCTAAGATGCTCTCAGAAGAAATGCTTCTACTGATCTGCAAAGTCTTTTATAAATCTTTAGTTTCCACTGATCTATACTCTTAGCCTCCTCCAAACATACCGCTCTACATTTATGTACAAGTGCTTTGCAGCGTCTTTTGGCAGCCGCGAGCTCAGTGGAAAACCAAGGGGCCGATGGCGCTTTTCTTTCATCATCATTTTTTTTTATAGTTTAAGAGGGGCTACACTGATCAAAGCTTTGGTGATCCAGGTTTTAAAATCGGTGACATACAGAGTCTTGTCATTATTACTATGGACTTCAGGTAGCAGCATTCCATTAGGGCTGTTGTAACTTTCGACCATGACCACCCTATTTTGTGTGCCACATTTGTGCCTGCTGTGCAACGGTTTTTAATTTGCAATCTAGACGGGGCACCATAATGATCTGATCATGGTGTCTTGAAAGATTTGCTAACTTTGAGTATATCATTCATGGTAACAATTGAGTTAATTAAATGTCCTTTGACAATAATGAGAGAGAGTACCTGAAGGAAAGTAGGATCTTTCTTTTATGGTTACCCCCACTTTTTGCCTGGTGTCAGTATGTTTTGACGGGTAGTTTGCTGGGATCCTGCTAACCAGGATCCCAGCACCTGTGCTAGCTCTCCAAAATGGCTTTGGTAAGTACTTTGATACCTCCACAATTGGCTATTGGTGTACCCTTATAAGCCCCTAGTATATGGTACTAAGGTACCCAGGGAATAGGTACATCAAGGTCTCCCATGGGCTGCAGCATGTATTGTGCCACCCATGGGAGTCCACTTAAACTGTGACTACCGTCCTGCCTTTGCAGCCTGTGTGAGATGGTGTTTGCACCTCTCACAACAGATATAAATGTCCATATATCTGAGGTCACTGCACTTAAAACCTATAAGTCACCCCTATGGTAGGCCCTTCAGTCCTGAGGGCAGGGTGCTTTGTTATAAGTGTGAGGGTGCCACTGCATGAGCAGGAAGCCCCTACAAACCTCGGAGTTGAGTCTCCAGGCTTTGTAAGTGCAGTCAGTCGGTTATAGACATATAGTGGACATCAGTCATTACTAGATGTCTAACTATATAATGGCTGCACCGAACCTGGTGATGTTTGATATCAAACACGTTTGAATCATACCCCACACCAGACTGCGGTGTTGGAGGTATGATCCCATGTCTAGAGCACAATGTTTGGGACTCAGGTGGTGCTACCAGCTGATTGGGTTGTTGTGAAACATTACCTGGAGGGCTAACCGGGAGTACAGACTGTGCCAGCAATCATGGCTTCAGCAGTGCGGCCCACGCTGGGTCTGAGCAGCGGAAATTAGCTTTCATGAGGCTGGGAGCACCCGATGGTAAGAGGCGGCTCCACCCCAAGCTACGGAAAACTAGCAGAAAACTAGGTGGGAGCCGGCAGCGACAGCACGTCTGCAGGAACACTGACAGTGTGAACTGGAGGACAGGTCGCGTCGGAGCGATAAGAAACAAGACTGACTCATCCAGTGAGGATGCCTAAGCGTGACAGACTACAAGATGGCACAGCTCACCAAAATGGCAAAAGATAAAAATGCCTCTCAACTGACTCCGGGGAAAACAGACTGCTATGGTAAGCTGACTGCAAACCCCTTGCCCCAATCAGCCCAAGATCCCGCACAATCCACCGCCTCCATCTTGAAAGCGATACATGACTCCTGGCAATCAGTGGAGGGGAAAATTGAGCATATTAAGTACCGAACTCTCTTTGCCAAGACAGGATCTGCGTAACACCATTGAGAGGGTGACCGAGGCAAAGGGCAGAATTGTAGAGACTTTCTGGACGGCACAGACCAAGATCACTGCCTTCCAGCGCACCATCAAGGCGCTTGAGGAGCATGCAAAAGATGCTGAAGGATGTTCACAGCAAAACAACATCAAGATTATGGGCATACCGGAGGGCAGGGAACGCCCTACACCTTCACAATTCATCCAAACATGGCTAAAGAAATGGCTGCCAGAGGAGAATGTCTGGCGGTACTTCCTGTTGGAGAGAGCGCACCTCTAGCTGGCACTTCACCTCCCTCCCAGGGCAAAGCCACGACCAATAATTGCCAGAATCTATAACTTTGCAGACAGAGATGTAATCCTACGAACAACCAGTAAGATCAGCAAAGTAACATGAGAATCCTCTGCCACTTTTCCAGGCACAGTTGAAATTTATTTGCAAGGACAAATCCTCTTTTTTTTTTTTTAATATGCCCTAGGATGCGTGGAACTGTCTGGAGGAGAGACTGATCCGTGGTCCATTCCGGTCCGTGTCCGGGTCTCAGAGAGAAAGAGTGCAGGGGGTGGCTGGCACAACTAACAAAAAAAGACAATGAAAAGCCACCGCAGACACAGATCAAAGGAAACGGGGGAGGAACATCCCTATCAGGGGAGGGACTTCTCAGAAGGAGCAAGGTGCATCGTTGCCACTGGTAAAGAGTGATGTAGATGCCGCCCCCCATCGTGAAGGAGGACACTAAGAACAAAGGAGCACACAACTTGTCACCGTACAGAACACAACACTACAGGAACAACTCGCTTGACGAGCTGCCTTGCCACACCACCTGCAGCAACGGCAGATCCTGCAGAGGACACTCCTATACACCCTGAGCAACATGCTCTAAGTTTGAGGTGTTAACCATGTTGGAGCAACAGACATGCCTTGCACTGGGGAGGCGGTCAGTTCAGAAATCTCCACATGGTAGGGTGGGGAGGATTTGGGATTTTGTTACTGTTCGAATATCACTCAGTGCAGTTAATACTACAGTGGAATACCATTGACAGTCCAGCACAAATGCTAAACAGCAACAGATATAATACCAATCATAAGTTAGAATGGCACAAGCACCGACTCTTATGAGATGAAATTTCAATGGACTGCGGACCAAAATAAAGCAGGGACTGGTCTTTAGGGTACTGACACAGCCTAGTGCAGATTTTACCTTCCTACAGGAAATATCTCATAGGAAAACAGTGGCAATTCATTGGGACATAAAAATATAAAATATACAGTGCAGGGCCACTCCGGGTTCACATCAGGATCTTGGTGGGTGGCGACACTAGTCAGGACATCAGTCAACTTATCTACCCAACACAGGTCTGGACTGATGACAGTAGCAGATATACTGAGGTACTGTGAGATCGGGAGGGGACTAACCTGCTGTTGGTGACAGTCTATGTACCACCAGGCCTTCAAGCAGACACACTACATACTATGATGCATCTATTAGCAACCCTACCCAATGCCCCACAGTGATGGGAGGAGATATTAACATGGTAGTCTACTCACAGACAAAACTGGCCTCTGACAGCTCACCATATACACACCAGGGACCCTGGAGGTTGTACTACAAGCAATGGGCATGAGTGACATTTGGAGAACACTAAACCCACAGAAACTGTGATACTCTTATTACCGGGCCACACACGACTCACATTTGAGAATCGAACACATCTTCACTCCTGGGGCATCTCTAGATTACTTTACAGATGCAGAATAACTGCCACGAGGGTTATCAGACCACTCGCCCCCAAGGGTAAAAACGGGAGAACGCAATAGCTCAACTGGGGATTGAAGGATGGCAACGTGGCAACTGGGGAGCACCGAAGTGGAAGACGCCCTGGCGAAGACCGCGAGTGCTACTTCTAGGTAAACACTAGGTCAGTGACTGGAGCAAATAAGGCCAGCATTACAGGGGAAATTATCTCTGGAGAAGCAGGACAGAAACGGGAGAGGGAGCAGCAGGTGACGGAGCTAGAGCAGGGAACTCAAGGAGCTAGAAAGAGAGCAAGTGTGGCAACCCACGGTGGGAATCACGCACACTCTGGCAGCCAAAAGATACTAACAGAACCACCCTTAGCATAGATGTTCAAACAAACTATTGTCCTAAACAAAAAAGATGACATGAAATGGGTGACAAGGCTGGAAAGGTACTTGTATGGTTGGCCAGCCGGGAATGGGAACAGACATGTCTGACAGATTCATACACCGGAGGCTGGAAAGGTGCCTGGGGCTCGGGAAATAGCTGAAACATTCGCTAACTGCTTCCAAGCCTTTTACCACTCCCATTCTGTACCACACCGGGCGGACCTTGACAATTTTGTCAAAGACTGCCACACAAAACTGCAGCACTTTTAGATGGGGACCTCACTGACGAGGAGATAGGAAAGTCAATTACACAACTGCAGTCTGGAAAAACTCCAGGTCCCAATGGTTTACCTACAGAACGTAGCAAAAAACTGGCAAATAAGGTGATCAAGCCACTCCATGCCATGTATACATAGACACTGTAGTCACAGACACTATCAACAGACCTACAGACAGCAGCTATAGCACCGAATCATAAAGAGGGGAAACCCTGGAACACCGGACTCCTATTGACCAATATACCTGCTTATTGCAGAAGTAAAAATCCTCAAAAAAGTATTGGCCAATTGATTGCAGACGGTGATCAGACTTAATCCACCCAGATTATGCAGGATTTATCCCACTGAGATCCACCAAACTGAATCTTAGATGCGTATATAAGAATATGGCCTTTGCGGTGAGAGTGAGTGAACCAATATCAGTGGTGCCTTTAGATGCAAACAAAGCATTCAATGCGGTACAAAAGGGGGTGGTGATGGACGGAGCATCAGAACCAATAAAACACTCACATCCAGTCAACAGATCTGGGTTTGATCCATCACCGTTCTTTAGCCCACTCTGCCACCCCAGTTCAGACTTGGCCATATGCAAATCAGTCTGAGCCTGTGCCTCATTGGAACAGTCCAGCCCGAACTGCCAAGCCATGCCTTCCCTCGACCGGAAACAAGCTTCCTAGGACCGGTTTCTGGCATTTCAGCCATCTTCAGCCAGGCTTGCTTGAATCCAGTGGCAAAATGAGCAAGGGACTCACGTCTGAGCATACCCTGCAAACTTATGGCGAACAAAGCGGTACAAAAGGGGGTGGTGATGGACGGAGCATCAGAACCAATCAAACACTCACACCCAGTCAACAGATCTGGGTTTGATCCATCACCTTCTTTAGCCCACTCTGCCACCCCAGTTCAGACATGGCCATATGCAAGTCAGTCTGACCCTGTGCCTCATGGGAACAGTCCAGCCTGAACTAGGAAAAGTTGCTGCTGGTCCCAATTAGAGGATGGTTCCCCAAGGCAATACTGCCCCCATAGTTTCAAATATTTAGGACTATGGATCACTAGGGATGACAGTGCTCATTCTGACGAGAATCTGCTCCCCCCCGCACCCTCTCCCCCTCGGACTATGTTGAAAAAAAGCACATAACACATTGGTGGAACCTTTGCTCCCACTAATGGGAAGGGTGGCGAGGTTCAAAGTGATACAGCTATCCAAGTTCGCCTACATATTGCAAATAATGTCCAACAGGATACCTTCAATTCTTTCAGGAAACAGACCACTGCATTAGGACCCTGTTCTGGGAGGGAGGACCAAACAGGATTGCCCTTCGCACACTTCAAAGATCCACATATGAAAGGGGAATTGACCTGCAGAAGGTCCGTAAATATTATGAGGCAGAACAAGTATGCATGGTGAATGGATGGGCTTACTCTGCAGTGGAGGGGCCTGCATTCTGAATAGACACTCACGCTAGCCGACAAGGATACCTACACACCCTATACTGGGGAAAGGAAGTGAATCCGTTGCGTCTCTAAACAGCCACTGTGATCCAGATCTGACACAGATTAAACAGAGTTGGGCTGGGAGAACAGATTGACCCCTAAAACACCTCTGTGGGTGGGAACAAAGTTGAGGGTGGTGGCTATATTACCTAGATTTAAAAAGTGGGGTGTTATTGGCATATAGACGTTAGAGCAGGTGTGGGACTCAAATGGTATTAGCCATCTTCAATCAGAGTATGATATGGCCCCATTCCAAACATTCAAGAACTTGCAATTACGACATGCTCTACGATCGCAGCAGATGAAGAGATGGAAGGGGAAGACCGGTTAGTGAGGAGACGACTGGACGTGCTGATCACTTCTAGGATCATATGTCTCACATATAGCACAGTTGTGTACAACACCAAAAGGACACCGACAACCATACAAGAGAGATGGCAGGCTGATCTGGGGACAACAGAGGATGATAAATGGGTTGAGGCAGAGAGATTCTCTGAAGCGGCAATAAGAGCTAGCTATAAGCTGATACAACTGAAAGTCCTACACAGGGTATACTATAGCACATTAATACTCAAAGTACAGCCCGGGGGCTGCATGCGCCCTCCTGACGATTACATGCGGCCCCTTAGTGAACAGCAGCACCAGGCGTCTGTTTACTGAACACTAACAATAAACAATTTAAATAAATAAGCAAGCATTTATTTAAAGGTTAATTGGTGTGAAAGAAAACTAGTAAGTCCTGCTTGGTTAACCTTAGAAACACCTTCATTTTTAAATACATCTTGTAGCAAAAGTGTAAAATATGGCAGCCGCTTCAAAATTCAAAAAGTGTATTTAATTAACATGCAGAACCTTTTCTCCTTCGTACACCTGATTATAACAGTACATTGAAAACTATTACTTTTAAATTAATATTTTTTAAACATTCACCTCCCCCCCACTGAAAACAATGCCAACATGGAACTAAAGAGGCAAGTCAGTTATGTCTACTCTTTGTGTTCCTGGGTTCTTATTATACATGAACAACATTATAGTTTATTAAATCAAACACAGGGCTATAGCAGGACTTTACTGCATAAAATAGGACGGGCTGACACAGAGGGATGCATGAGTGACTTCGGGTAACGGGGCACATTCTCCCATTCTTAATGGGAATGCCCCAAACTTTGGAGATACTGGCAAACGGTGACTCAAAGATTAGAGGAAGCCACAGACAGCGCCCTGCAGCCAAACGTCCCCATGAGAATACTGGGAACTATGGAAGGACATTGAAGCTACTAGATGTAAGAAACTACTCCTAAACCTTGGATATACGTTACCGAAAAGGGAAATTGCCCAAAAATGGGGGGACCCAACACACCCCACAATATGAGAATGGGAACGGGGCATGGACTCATGGAGGACTCTGGGGAAAAAAATCCACAGACATCGAGGTTGTCACAAGAAATCTGACAAGATATGGGAGGAGGAGAGTGCGAGGAACCAAATTAATATACTACTAAAGACTATTGTGATCAGTGCCGCTCACAGACAGAACTATCATCATGGACTTGTCAACACACATGGGAAGCGCAAAGTGTTCAGCGGCAGGTATTGTAATGGGCTGGCCTAACTGGGACGGCTGTATATGGGACACGAAAATGGTCAATGGGAAATGCTTGCAAAAGGAAAATCAGTAATAGATGGTGAAAATCTGCTAATTGAAAAGTATGAGGAAGTCAATGAAGTTGTAGTGATCCTAGAAGTGAGGTTCTTGGTGGAGTATCAGTATCTTGAGATGATCGACGATTTGACACGTGTGATCCCAGTAAGTAATACAGAATCGGTGAGGAGGGTCTCATCTCCTACGGGACTGCCCAGACTTATGGAAGTTAGAGCAGCGAGAATGGTGCTCATGAGGAATACAAGACCTCCTAAAAGGAGTGACAGGTGAACTGGTCAATTTGGGCACACTAGGCCATCAGAGGAGGCATTGTAGTAACAGGTAACTCCCCTGATAGGGGAGGCATGGGACTAGGAGAAATAGCTCAAACTACCATCTGTGGAGGGGAAATCTGAGGAGTAGGAATACACCTAGGAGGTGAGAGAGGGGAGTTCAAGACCTTGCTTTTAAAATATTTAGAATCTAAAGTGACCACCAGAAGTTTAATCTTGTCCTTCTTTAACAAATATGCTGATAAAGGCAATGATTTGCTGGATTACCCTTACAGTAAAAGGCTATTAAATACTAGTAGTTGGTCAGTGACTATACTTGCTGTCACTTATTGGACAATACCAGAAAGGCATCCTTTCAATCAACAGAAAAACTAGCACCCAAAATTGTAATAATCATCAAATAAGACATACACTACACTATCATACAACCTGCCCCCGATTAAGATAAACCATGACCCCTAGCTTAACTGATTTTTAGACCATGACTCCACCCCAACACCAAAAGCGTCTGTGTAATGTAGATGCCAAGTCCTCCGATGCACTCCACATTCAGTATAACTGCTACAAAGAAAGGAATAATACGATGAACTGAAGACTGTGTCCAACGGGCTTGTTGGATAATGGTTTTTATATTAGATATGAGATTAGACATACCTTCAAGTATATATCCAATGGGTTGTGCTGTAAAAGTAAAAGGACAACACAAACTGCACACGACCATACACATTACCAACCAAGTGCTCTAGCTGTCAACGAAGTGGCCAATACCACCTTAGAAGCAAGCTATAGCTCAGGTTTGTTCAACGAATATTTCGCAAGCTACTGTTAGCTCTCTAGCTACCTATAAGTTCCTCTCTAGTGTGCAGCCCACCTCATTACATTTGAAGATTTTGCTTGATTGACTATAAATTAAAAAGTGTGTATTAGAGACAAAATGTGTGTATTTTGGGAACTCAAACTGATAGTTGGAGAAAAATGGTCTGGGTTCCAAAATATATTTAAAGCCGATATTGGAGTGATAATCATGTGGCAATTGGGAGACTTATTACTAACAGTTTTACCTCGATGCTCTTGCATTGAAGCTATCTATGGCTGTTATGTATTAGTCGTGTAAAGGCTTTCCAAGTTGACAACGCCTATTTTTATACTACTGCTGGCAACCATCCTGATCCACTGAGGTGATCACTGCTGGTAATCTTGCATAGGGTGGCCACTAAGGTAATCCTGCCTGATGTGGTCACTGTTACAAAACGAATAATAGTAGGTCACAATGCTCTTAATTGAATAAAAGTATATCTTACTACAGAAAAGGTTGGAGACCCCTGCTCTAGCTAGTAACAAATCAGACCAACACTGTGTGTTCATGATCTTACTAGGAAACTAGATTTGCAAGCAATGGATCACACTAAAACTCAAAAAGCCAACGCTGCCAGTCGCATCAGTATGCTATACAAATACAATACCGTACAATGAAATAGAGGTATCATGTGAAATATTCCAGCAAGACATTAACTGGATTGTGAATACAGAATGTATGTGGGAGATTTGGCTTCTTAAAATGCGTACGAAGGTCATAATCAAAATTGACTACAGTGCAAAACATCAAAGAATAACAAAACAAACTCACCTGTTTTTTTGACAGTGCTTGAAATACTGTTGCCACCTACTGAACTCACTCCACTCCCAGGAATGCCAGTGCCACTTCCACTACCTGGTGCACCCGTTTTTTTGCTTAACAAACTGTTGAAGAAATTTGCCAGGACTCCTTCGCTTGTAGTTCCAGCTACATAAGAAAATACAAATGTTAAAGTCAATATGACTGAGTGAACATGAACTACAATGAAGACAACTTAGTTAAATTAAAGGTATTACGAAGGAAACCTGACAAACTACCTCCATGGTGGCCATACTGGGCACATTACAGAGCAAGGATCAAGCATATAAAGTTTACTCTTCTAAAAGTCTAAAAAGAACAACATATAGAAGACTAGTACAGGGATTCATGTTTCAAAAAGTCATGAAAGGTTTAGGTCTAGGATGGGCACATGGCTCTGGAAAGAACCCTGCCTTGGGTACTAAAGAGCAAGGTAAATCAGGAGCAAAAATTCCTTTTAAAACGTTGTTTGTTGCATAAAACTCACTAAGGACGATGGGGAAGCTTGGAGATTGAGATGTCATGCTCACTGTGACACTGGTCACCAGCTGCAACTCATTGTTGAGGCTCAGGTAGAAAGAACCCAGACTAAGATTGCACAAGTTCCCGTCTGGAGGTGACCAAGCCTGGGAGTTCAGTCTGGACCAAGACTAATGTGCAAACACCTGACCTCGGTCTACAGTCATACAGTGAGTGAAAGAATGGTCTGGAATGCATTCCAAGCAATCAACAATGCCTGAAATTAAAGTATTCCTTCTGCCACTTTGTTGTTTATTGCAGCAGAAGTGAATGCTGTCACAGGAAGAGAACAGTGCTTTTATAGTAATGAGAACCCACAGACCCCGGGTGTTTGCTGTCCAGTCTTTGATGAATCTGGGCACTCTCGCACACAGGGAATGTATGCTTCTGCAACTACAGAAATACGGATTTGTTGTGAAACTGTGGGGGGATCATGTATTCTAAGGTACGTTAGGAAGTGTTCGCCCCATTGAAATTGAAACTTAGCCTGCAGTGGGGGAATCTGGTCTTTTGGAATCTAGATAATCATTAGTTGTGATATTTGCAAATGTCTTTAAAGTCTCTCATTTTATCATATTCAGTTCATCCAATAACAGAGGAAGTAAGCAACCAGAATGTCATCTCTGTACATGGTAATCTTGTATACGTCTGTACTCCTTCAATGTCTTCATTTCTCCATATTCTCTCAACCAGACATTTCGTTATAGACTGCGTAAATATTAGACGGGAGAGAGGAGACCCATGTCTGGTGCCTTTACAAACTGGGAGAGCAGGCGATGAGTTCTTGTTGACTAATGAAGGCTTCTGAGTCTCTGTATCCCCCATATAAGATCAATACAAAAGGTCTCCAAGGTTCTACCAAGGAATTGCAAGTTCACCCTGTTGAAAGCTTATTCACCATCCAGCACGAATAGTAGGGTTTATTTTTTTTTTAGAAGTGCCATGAATGTGATCAATGATATGCAAAGACTTTTTTTTGTGCTATCACCACAGTTCCTCACCTTGTAGCAACTCTAGCTGGACTGGATTTATGAAGCCAGGCAATAAAGGGCTCAACCTAGTTGCTAGAATATTTGTGTATATATTGGTATTAATATTTGATAACAAAACCGGACTACAAGCTAGAGTATGTGTCATCTTCGTCTGGCTTTGGTATAACAGTTATCATGATCTACCCTTATGGAGGGAACAATGGGCCAGATGTACATACATTACATACACTAAAAGTGGTCACAATCTGCGTACAGACATTTTGCGAATCCAATGTTTTTTTTGCGACCAACGATGTACTTATGTGTCGGTTTACAAAATACTGAATTGTAATGGGTCGCAATTTTTCCTACATCATGAATGTTAAAGAGGTAGGTTACAAATTGCCACACACTATGATTGGCAGCCATCACAGGAATGGTGGCCTGCTGGGGGTCAGCAGACCACCATGTGTGTGACTGTTTTTAAATAAAGAAACCTTTTTTTTCCTTCAATGCAGCCCATTTACGTTAATGGAAAACAAGCTAACTAAAAAAAAAAGTTTGTAAAACTATTTTAAAGATTAGGCAGTATTCCCATGGACCACTGCCAGCTTAAAAAAAATGTTTATGGAACATTCACAAAGGGGAAGGTGTCGCCTTCCTGTTTGTGAACAGGCTACCATCTCCTTTGAGGTGTCAGTAAATAATTAAAGTTTTGCAAGTGCATATCAGTCGCAAAACATTAAACATACCTTACCTGTATTTGAATCTGAACACGCCGTGAGGGGAACGGCTGGAGATCTTCCCTGTTGTTGTGGTCCTCGTGTCTCCTGCTTCCAACGACAGCGCCGTGAGAGGAACGGCTTGATTTTGGACCGCATCTCCCAGGGGGCTGTGCGAGGCACACGGAGAGCGTCACAAGTGGGCGCCAAGGCCCATAAATACGACGAGCACCTCCCGCTGCGCGGGACGCGCTTTACCTGTATTTGAATCTGAACACGCTGTGAGGGGAACGACTGGAGATCTTCCCTGTTGTTGTGGTCCTCGTGTCTCCTGCTTCCAACGACAGCGCCGTGAGGGGAACGGCTTGATTTTGGACGGCATCTCCCAGGGGGCTGTGCGAGGCGCACGGAGAGCGTCACAAGTGGGTGCCAAGGCCCATAAATACGACGAGCGCCTCCCGCTGCGCTGGCTCGCCCGGGCCAAGGGTGGGCCCGTCTGTGCCCGTCAGGGGCCGAAGGAGGCCGGGCTGGGCCGTACCTCTTGGTTTGTTTCCAGTTGTAACCCATAGGGTTGTTATGTTAGTGGGCATATAGTGTGAAACTGAGGGAGGCGTGAGCCTTGCCTGCTTGTATTTCAGCTCGTAGAGACCCTTTAATGGTACTCAGGAAACTTTAGAGTGCCCTGCTTATGGTTTTACTGCTGGGTTTGTAGTGATTTACATTGTGTCCAAGCCCAGTGTGTTCGTACTAAAATCCTCTCCATTTAGTGGGGCGAAGGAAGGGGGCGTATATCACAATATTACCTTTAGTTTATTTACCTAACATGGCTAAAACCAAAAAAACTACCAATAGGGCGGGGGGAGGAATCAAGGGAACCTTAGATGCCTTTATCACGAGAGCAGAATCCCTGTTAACCCATGAAATTCAGCTGACGGAACAGAGACTGTCACTTGACTCCCTCATAGCACAGAAACGCTCGTCGCTGGGTAAAATATCTAAATGCTCGACGCCCCGAATTGATACCTTAGTAGATCAGGGTCACTCAGCTCATACCTCAACCCCTTGCCTCACTAAAGCACAAGTTCATGCTAATATTCCAGCATTTGGGGATATGGAGTTAAATAATTATACGGGGGTGGAAAACACCACGCCTCAGCCCGATCAACTCCTTTTAAGAACAGAGGAAGGATCGGTGGTTGACATGATCATGACCAGGGCGATGGGAGGTTCGGACCGGGGAGGTGCCCTGCTAGGAGCTGAGAGCGAGCTAGACTCTTCATTGAGGAGGGGTAGGGAGGTGGTCACACTTTCGAAAAAATCTTTACTAGTCTCAGTCACTCCCCCCGAAGAAGTTGCTGTAGAAGCAATAAGGGTTACCGGGATCTTACACAATAGTGGGGCTCGCAAAAAAAGACCCGTCACCAAACCCAAGAGAGGAGGGACTAGAAAAGCGCCCATAGTTGTAGAGGAAGGGGTCAACATTACAGCATGTCAAAATTGCAAAAATTGTTTTACTCCGAACGGGGCGGATTGGTCACAGGAGATAATTAAGGCATTAGAGGTTAAACTGGAAGAGCTTATATCTAAATATTTGGGGCCTGTAATGGATCAAATAAATAGAGTGGAAGGGAAAGTAAGTAGGTTGTTAGAACAGGACAGGGGGGGGGGGGGGATTATCAGTGCCTTCACTATTTATGAGAGAAGAAGGGACAGGGACCGCCCCATGTCCTGATTTACCATGTGCAAACAAGAGGAAGGAGGAAGGAAACTTAAGGGGCACTAAGCCCAATGATAGTAAGGGCTTAAGCACATCCCCCGCCCCTGCCACTCACAGGTCACATAGTGAAGGAAGCAAAAAATCTGTGTAAGCCCCCACTAGAATTACAGATGATCATGTAGAGAGCACCCCGGGTCTTCAGACGTTGGACTTACCTCCTGCCTCATGTCCCTATACGATAGTATTAGCAGGGGTTCCAGCACTTACTCAGGATAGAGAAGAGACAACAAGCTCCCTGATTAACAAGGTTAAACACTGGATGCATAATAACGCAAATGTGGGCAGTCCGCAGAGTAGTCACATCCTCATGGCAAGGAGGGTGGCCTGGGTTGGGGCCTCCAAGAAAAAGTTCGCAGGTGACTGCGTAATTGTTAATTTCAGGTATCCAGAGCTGGTAAAAGATCTACTTATTTCCCGCTATGGGGACTCTGATAGGGGGACCAGTATAAAAATGCTTCCCTTGAATTTCTTTTATAGGGATAAATTGAAAGAGGCAGGCTCAGTGGTTCACAGGAGAGGGGAAATTACCCACGGTTGGGCGAACAGACCCGGATTACTATCAAATAGATTCACCCCGCTGTCTGATGTAGCAGTAATGGACGAACTGGACTGACTGGGCCCAGGTGTGAGCATGACGAACGTCATAACACCAGAGAGTTCATCGTTGATCAATGCTGATGGCTCGGTAGGAGATCCAATTACAGCCATTATACACCACAAGGTTGTTCTGCGAGAAATAGGGGGGAATGGTAAGGTATCAGTCGTAAGTAGGCCAGTAGTGAATTCACCATTAAGGCAGGTTAATTTAGATAGTAGGGTGGAAGACCCAGCATCTAAAGAGATCAGAGTGGTCTCGTGGAATGTTGCAGGGATTTCAGCCAAAATAAAAAATAAGGACTGGCTAGATTTTAGTAGACAATTCCACATTATCTGCCTTCAGGAAACGTGGGAAATTGATAGTAGCGTTTCACACTTAGAGGGATACAAAATGTTCTTTGTCCCTGCTCGAAAAACAACAATGGGTCGAGCCAAGGGCGGTCTAATAACCTATGTGTCGCTGTCTACCCAAGGGTCCTGGGAGGACTTGGGTTGGAGGTCGGACCATATTCAAGGCATTAGGTATTATAAGAAGGGCCTAAAATTCATCCTGATAAATTTCTACAATGCGGGCCAATCGATGCAGAGGTTGTACGAGCTTAATGAAAAATTGGAAGGTGTACAAGAGTTAGAAGACAGACGCCCCCAGTTGATTTTATTGGGCGACTTTAATTGCCATCAATGTCCACATTTGAAATGGGGCGGGAGAAAATGGGATTCCTGCCCATCTACAAAGGACTGGCACTTAGAGCACACCAGAGAAGGGTTGTGAACTAAGTAAGATCCTGGGCATTTATGACTTAACCTCCACGATGGATTTAATCCAGGTTGGGAAGTCTAACATCATTAATCCTTCTTTTAAGGGTAGGGGTAAGGACACAATTATTGATTTTATTTTTGTTTCATACGCACTTAAATGTAGTGTTATAGATTTTAGTATAAAGATTAGTGCTTTTAGTGATCACAACCCTTTAGTATTGTCCTTGAGGGATGCTGATCATCTCACCCAGCCAGGGAATATGATGACTAGGGGCGTATTGAAAGCAGTAAACCAGGGCAGGCGAATAAGATGGAGTAATGTAGATGGGGCAGCGTTTTATAGAAAGCTTATTACAAACCCGGAAAGTGGGATATGGAAGTGCCTAGATCAGGCAGTGGAGGGTATAGAATTGATTAGTGCCTTTGAGAGCACGGCAATGGACATTGATAGGCTATTGAGGGGCAAGATAATGCCCAAGTCCAACCTATCCCCAAAATGGTTTGATAAAGCTTGCTCGAAGGCTCAAAAGGACCTGAAGTGGGCACTTAAAATGGTCCCCGAGGACAGGAGTAGGATTGCGGAATGTAGGGCCCAATATAAATCGGCCACAAAATAGAGGAAATATACCCTTCAACGTGAGGCATGGGAGAATTTGAGGGATGCAGCCGAGCGTAGGGATATGACTAGATTCTGGAGGGTGAATAATGATCCCTGTTTTCAGGCATCGAATAACGTGAAGGTGGCCTGTCACATCTTGCCAGAAGCTTGGTATTACATTTCAAGAACTTGTATAATCATGGCAGCCCTGTTGATCGACAAATTCTAGAAGTTGGTATTTTACCTAGTACATGGATGCGTTTTGCGGTGGGTGAGATTAAGGAAGGAATACACACCCTGACACGAAACAAGGCGCCAGGTCCGGACGGGATTCCACCAGATCTATTTAAATCTCAGGTTGATCTATGGGCTCCTATACTCACCAGAGTTTTTAATACTGCAGCGGAAATAGGAATGCCCAGGTCATGGTCAACGGCTAGTATTGTACCTTTGTTTAAAAAGGGTAATAGGAGTGACCCTCAATGTTATCGCCCGATCTCGTTAATAGATGTGACAGTGAAAGTACTAGGAAAGGTCATTCTAAACCGTCTGATGGCTTGGGCTGAGGAAAATGAGATTATTACTGCCTCTCAGTATGGTTTTAGAAATGGCTGCTCCACAACGGACCAGTGCCTTAATCTTTACCACCTGGTGGCCAAGTACACCTTGGCAAGCGAGGGAACGGTCTTCCTGGCCTTTATGGACTTGACTGCGGCTTTTGACTGGGTAAACTGCGAGAAGCTGTGGGAAATTTTAGGGCTTCTTGGTGTTGATTCAGGACTGATATATATCCTAAAAATGTTACACCTGAACACAACCGCACAGGTCAGATATAGCAATGAGGGGAATATCACTGAACATTTTTCGTGTACCAGGGGTGTAAGACAAGGTTGCATTCTCGCTCCTTTTCTATTTACGTTATATATATAAATGGTTTAGACAAAGCACTCATAGAGCTGGGGGTAGACTGCCCATGAGTAGGTAAGAGAAGTATACCTGTTCTCTTATATGCGGACGATGCAGTCCTTTTGTCCCGTACAGGAAGGGGACTCCAGTCTCTCATCGATGGTTTTGGCAGGTTCATGGTGGATCTAGATTTATCTCCCAATCTTACCAAATCATATATAATGGAAACAGGGAAAAGACCGACAAAGATCTTTATTTTTAAAATTGGGGCTCATAAATTAGAAAAGGTTGAGGTTTTTAATTATTTAGGGATAATATTCGATAAACACCTCAATTTTAAAACACTAATCTCAGACAAATCTAGTCAACAAATGAGTACGATGGGTTCAATAATGAATCGCGCTACGAGATTAGGTTGTTGGTCACCAAACGAAATTCTGCATTTGTATAGTTTGATATGCTGTGCTAAAACCCTGTATGGGAGTGAGGTATGGGGCTTCAGAAACACCTCTGATACAAATGGAGGAAAACAAGTTCCTCAGAAGGATTTTGCAAGTGCCCCAAAGCACGCCTGCTTATATCGTCCACGAGGAGTTAGGCCTTCCTTATATCAGTGATAGGTTAAGTATTAAACCAATCATGTGTTGGATCAAAATTTGGACCAACCCCGAGGCTAGCCTAAGTAGACAAATATTTGAGGACTGTATTAATCGAGACAAAGGTGATCGGATACCCTGGATTAAATATGTAAAGGACACCCTGAAATGGCTGGGATTTACACACTATTTTGATGAACCCATGACACTGACGCCCCGAGTTAAGGGGGTCATAAAGTCCGAATGCCTTCGGCGTTTAGCTTGTGCAAGGGAAGACAGTGAATTATTGAAAGTTTCAGTGAGAGGCCACATACTAACAAAGTCATCATCAGGCTTAGAACCCTACCTGGCGTATATTTATAACAAAAATGATAGATTTTTAATGACTAGATTCAGATTGGATCTTTTGCACCATATTTTATCTGTTCCCGCAGGGTACACATGAGATGTTGAAACAAAGGGTCCTTGCGGCTGCGATCTGGGATCTCCGCAGGATTACCTTCATTTTGTCTTTTTTTGCCCCTTTTACGAGTACCCGAGGGTATTATTTTTAAAAACCATTTTAAGAAAGAATAAATTTACCCAGGTTAGGGTGGCACTCTTGTTTTTGAAACTTTCTTCTGACCCTCTCATGTTGTTCTGTACCGTAAATGTTTTAAGATTAGCCGCAAAATTAAGGAAGACTAGAAATGAGGTGTAGATACTTTTGTCTTAGAGGGTAGGGATGGTCGGGCCTCATAAATGTAGTTGTTTTTATGCAGTTTCTTTGTTTATTTTTTTTTCTTAACATTGACCTAGCCAAGGATTCACCCACATTATGTATGGACTGGCATATTGTTTTTAGGGCGTGTCATGATGTTTACAAAGACTTGGTCCATGTTGTAGCACTCTGTTTTAAATTGGCTAAAATCCTGCACTTTATAATCTGCTACTTTAGGGGTATTTGTCAACAAAGCGACCCACGTTCTGCATGTTTTAATGCTGTTGCTTTGGCCAATTTCTGATGATATGAAATATTTTAAATGTTTTATCTATGTATAATTTCTTTTAACGATGAAATGTTGGATCTTGTTAAATGTCATGTTCTTTTGTGGATATTTTTATACCCGAATAAAGATTAATTGACTTGACTTGACATTAAACATACCATAAAGACTTGCTAATTGGAAGTGACACCCTAACCATGTCCCTTCCAAATAGAGAATCCTTATGAGTTCCTTAACCCAGTTAGCAATTCGGTATCATGTTACTGAAGCGCTAAATGGGTTTAATAAATTCAAAAACCACACCAAAATAAATTAGTATAGCTGGCCCAAAGATACTGGTGTCCGAAAATAAATTAAATAGTTTTGTTAGGATTCTGCCAGGGTACAGTTGAATATTTACAGCATCTATGCGTAAATCCACACAAGCCCAGAGTTTTGCCAACTTTCAGATCTGCTATGCTGTGGATCACTTCCTCTAATGCAATTAGGTGGTCAAGATGTGCCGCTTGCTTAGTTAAGATGAGTACTCTGGAGCCTTCCAGATGTTCCTCTATGTGAGTAGGAGAAGTGGCTCTGATACATGCTAAGTAGTAAGTGCTAAAGATGTTAGCTATGTCAATATCGTTTGTTTGTAGAAGGCTTGCAGAATCCTTTACCCCGATCCAATCACATGCTATTTTAGCCAGCAATTTACATGCATTGCTGCCTTACTATAGTCATTCTATTTTATTTCAGGCACAGTTTTGGGTAAATCTAATGTTCTTTTTAGAGTCCGTGTTGCTGTGATTGTCCTAAAGAGCTACATTCTCCTGTGTATTCTTTCCAACTTTAGAGTTATGCCTCTAAATTTTGGCAGGTTTCTAATCCATTAATAAAATCTAGATGAAGCAGACCTTAGACCGCTGCTTGTAGACCGTCCCAAACTGTGTTGGTAGTCAGTTATCTTTGATCATTTCTTTCAAATGATTCTTGATCACCTCCTCAAGATTCTCGCTCATGGGCCTATCTGTCAGGAGACTGTCATTCAACCTGCATCATTTTCTAAAGGGGGGGGGGTCAGTCGGAGCAGAGGGAATAGTTTGACACAGAAGTGCGCCATAAGGTGCTGTATGTAACCCTGCGAATAAGAGAGGACCCCACCAGAAAATATTCAAGCTAGGCATAGGTCCTACGAGAAGCTAAGTAAAAAGAGTAGGTGGTGATTGCAGGTTGCTGGCGCCTACATATTAAAAACATATTACTGAGACACTCCATTCCTTCTACCGAGATTGATCAGTTTGAGCTAACCTGATTGTAGGAGAGCAGGATCTGCACTTATGTTGCCCTCACTTTTTTTCTGATGTTAACACTGGTTTCTGACTATAGTCTGGCTGGGTCCCTGCTAAACAGGGCCCCAGTCTCTCTGTTCTCTCTAAACAACTTGGAGTGCATATTAGATGCACTAGTGATTGGATACTGTGGTACCTTATGAGCCCCTAGTATATGGTACCTTAGGTACCAAGGGCATAGGTACTTCACAGGCCTACCAGGGGCTGAAGCATTATGCCACCACTGGGAAGCAGACTAAATCTGACACCACAGGCCTGCTACTGCAGCCTGGGTGAGGTAGTGTTAGCACTCCTCACTGAGGTATAGGTTCCCTATATCTCACCATACACACACACAAACCTATCAGTCACCCCTAAGGCAGGTCCTATCATTCCTGAGGGCAGGGTGCTTGGTTTACTATGTGAGGGGGTGCCTCTGCCTGAGCAGGGCCCCTCTGCAGCTGGTAGAGTCTATTCTCTGTGGCTGTTTGTGGATGCGGCTAAACCATATACTCTTAAGTGCATTATAACCTACCGGTAAATGCTAACTTTGGAATGACTGAATCAAAACATGTCGTGTTTGGTGTCAAACGCTTTGGAATCATACCCCCCACCAGTAACTGGTGTGAGAGTATGATCCCACCCTTCTAGAGGGATAGACATGTACCTACTGTGGAAACACGGTGGAAATCTGAAAGAGCCCTGGCATCACAAAATGGATGCCACCAGCACAGACACTGGGCTGCCCTCCTGCTGCTGACCGAAACTCGCAGTGGAGGAGGCCCAACAATAGGCATCCTGTCACAGGGAAGTGTAACCACCTTCCAGACAGGATTTAGTGTATTGGGGCTGGGTGGGTGCACTCCTAGAGTGCTTTGAAGTCCTGCACTGGGGGAGCAGTAGGCTCCTCTGTGCATATGCCAGCTCAAACCCGTTCAGGGGCTACCTGCCCCGGCGCGAAACTGGACAAAGGGAAGTGGGTGTAACCACCCACTCCCCTGACCCTCCCATAGGAGGGGTCATAGAGCTAGTCCCTCCCTTTCCTTTAGTATAAGATAGGGAACCCTTGCCATTGCAAACTAGATATCCCTGGACGACGCTCTACAAGAAGAATCCTGGACCTTCGACGTTCCACTACCTTTGGAAGACTGAAGAATCTCCTTTGGAGTCAAGGAGTGACTCCCCTGCTTGGCAGGCACCAAAAGCTTGAATCAACGGTCGCAAACTTTCCCGCTCGAGTCCGAAGTCCCTGCAGCCCCGGAAGTGGATTTCCAGACTTCTCGACGGCCATTGTGAGTCCCCTGCAGAGCTGAGGCAAGTGGACCCCACGAGTGACGAGGAACAGCAATACCCAGGTAACGTGCACTATTTTCGAGTGCAATCCCTTCACAACGTTCTACGAACATGTGCATTGGACCAAGTGTGGTCCAAGCCTCCAGCAGGATTTCCACCGAAGATCAGAGGCCTACCTCGTGCTGAGTGACCGTGGGCTCCTGTGAAGTGAATCCTCCCGAGGCTTCTTCGCGATCCCTTGCCGGCTGGCTTGTGGGTCCCCTGAAGACTTTCTCATCGAACCAAAGGGCTCCCCTGGTTGCTCCAGGCCTGCCCCGACTTACCCTCGCTGGGTGAGTCCCTCAGACCTTGCTGGTCTGCACCGCTGACTTTTCACTTTCCACGAGACTTGCTGTTGCCTCCAATCCGGTTGCCGACACCTCAGTAAGCTGCAGACTTCGTGGGACACTCCGAATCCAGCTCCTGGTCATCGTCGAGGCCTCCTGGACCTCGTGGCTGAAGAGTCAAAATACCCTTAATCACCTGAAATCACCCGACGACTGTGGGCATCCATCTTCCTGGGCCTGGGTCACTGGCAAGTGATTTTGAACACTGTCTCCTCTGCTTTCAGGTCTTCTGTATCCAGCCTTGGATTCCACCGGACACTTCTCCAGTCTTCACAAGCAGCAAATCTTTGGCTTCCATTGAAAACGACGACGCGACCCGACACCAAAAGACACCTATGCACCCGGCTTCCCTGGGTGAGGTAACTTGTGCACTCCGGTGCTCCTGTGTGTGTTGGCCCTCGAATTACTTACCTTCTAAGTGGCTTGCTTGTAGACTCTCCCGAAGTACCCTAAAACTTTAAAAATCCAACCGCGACTTGCACCACTGAAATCAATAGGGAACCCGTGGCTGTGTTCTCACACTGCACGCGTCTCCCGTGGGTCCTTTACTTACCTGCCTTGGGTGGATTAGTGAAGCCCCAGCGATTCTACAGGCCCTAGGCCTTGTCCCCTTGCAAGTCGACATTCCCAAACCTCTTTTTTAGTATATGGTCTGGTACGCCCCTAGGGCCCCGGACATATTTGTGCTTAACTTATTGTGAAACGTTGATATTTGCATATGTTCCTGACTTCTAATCTCATAAAGAGATTAGTAGAGTGTGTCTAGTAATAAATACATATATATATTTTATATATATATATACCTGTGTGGTGTCCTTTCATTTGGTAATTCAAGAGATTATAAGGTAAAACAAGCTGCCTTACATACCTCAGAGACTTAGCCTGAAGGCTGCTCTCCACAGCTACCACTAGGATAGCTTTCTTTAAAAGGTTGTCTTAAACCTATCTACCATAAAAGTCGAATTGGACTGGTGCAAGGTGGCCACTATAACTAGTGACCAGCATATGCCAGGCCAACTTCTCACACTGGATCTATTCCTTAAGCCATCCATATTTGAAAGTGAAGTGAAGTCCCCTCCTATTACAAGAGCTCTAATTAACTTTTCCAAAATGGTGTCTATTGTGTATTTAAGGATTTTTTCTTTACTGGAGTTGGGCTTGTAAAGATTGGACATAGAAATAGTTACACTGCTAGTTTTCAGTGTTATCAGGAGTACTGCTTTATTAAGAAACCGTGCCCCTGGACCTCACAAATTGAGATCTAACAACAATAATGCCACACCTGCAGTTTTACTGCATACGATGTAAATGGGTTCTTATGAAACCATCTGGATTTGTGGCAAATCCAGTGCTTTTTTCAAAGCTAGTGAGTCCCTTGCAGCAGACAGGAGACCACCACAAATAGGTATGTAGTTCAAAAGGGGAAAAAGGTCATTAATGACTACCAAATGTAATTTCCTTCCATTCCCCCCTTTGCGTCACAAACTACCACATGGGGGAGTTTGTCCTGTCTTACTACAATAGTGAATTATGATCAGTCCTCATCATTTTGGATTTCACAGGCTGAAGAGGAGCTGCTGACCTCTCTGGGCCAGCACTTCACATCTCTAGAGCATATCAAGATGTTGAATCTAACTGGCTCCTGATGCAGCAATTTCCCTTTTCTTTTTTACTCTAACAATGCCATTTTGACCCGAAGGTTTCTGTCCTATCTGAACCTGAATCCATCCCCTCTTGCCGTCTTCACTATTCAAACAAGAACTTCTTTCCAGACGTAGAAGTTGCGTTTGGGAGCCTTATTGATACAGGATCTTTTGAGGATAGAGAAAGACAACGATGGACCTAAATTTCCTTCTTCTCAGAGTTGTAGATGCAAGGTCTTGATGAACTGAAACTTGTAGTCTTGCAATGTTAGGTCGGTGCTAAGGACATCAGCTCTTCTTTGGCTTCCAGAAGTGATCCAATGTGTGGATAGAGTTTCGGGGCTCAGGGAGTCACTCTCCTGTTGCTCCCTGATAAAGTGAAGGTCTTTAACAAAACCCTGCATGTCTTGTCCTTCAGCGCCACAGAGAATGCCTCTAATTTAAATGTTGTTTCTCCAAAACCTTCTCTCCAGGTCTCCATGCTATAGCTGAGGCTCGGATTCACTCCTGTATTGCTTATAAAATCCCCAACTTTTGGCGATGTTCTATACGGTCTTTCATTCTACTCTTGGGCTCTTCAATTCGTGCCCCAGTGCGAGAATGCCTCCTTTCAGTTCCTCGAAGCATGGTTGGAGATCAGCTATAACAATGTCTACTTCGGTATTGATTTCTGTATGAAACTGCAGATGAAAATCCTGTCGGGTTCTGGATGCCTGGTTTCCAGAACTGGTTGCTGTATCGGATATAGCTGGTGGTGATATAACAGGTGGTCCATTGCACCCAAGCTCTGCCGCACAATGAACTGCTCCATTGAGTCCTCCACCTTCCCAAAAGACTATAAACATGCAGAGATCAACCCTCTGCTGAAGAACCCCTCTGTCCACTGACAGAGCTCAAGAACTACAGACTCATCCCTCTGCTCCCCTTCCCAGCCAAAGTCATCGAGAAGACCATCAACACCCAACTCTCCAAGTTCATCGAAACAAACCACATCCTGGACCCCTCCCAGTCAGGTTTCAGAAGCAACCACAGCACTGAAACCGCTCTCCTCACGGCTACAGACGACACACTGCACCCTCCTCAACCGAGGTGGGACTGCAGCCCTAATCCTCATGGGCTTCTCCACTGCCTTCAACACAGTCTACCACCACACCCTCTGCGCAAGACTCCACAACAAAGGCATCTGCGACAAAGCCCTAGATTGGATCCGCTCCTTCCTCACCGGCCAAACGAAGTCAGACTTCCACTGTTCAACTCAGAACCCACCGAGATCAGCTGCGGAGTGCCTCAGCCCCACCCTCTTTAACATCTACATGGCCCGCTTGCAGCCATCGTCAGAAGCCACTGTCTCAACATCATCTCCTACGCTAATGACACCCAACTGATGCTCTCACAGACGAACCCACAGCCGTCAAGAGCAATTTTCACAACGGGATGAAGACATCGCCATCTGGATGAAGGACAGCTGCTTCAAGCACAACTTAAACAAGACTGAAGTCCTCATCCTGGGCTCCTCCCCCTCCACCTGAGACAACTCCTGGTGGCCAGCAGCACTCGGAAACCACCCTACATCCACCGACCATGCATGAAATCTCAGTATCAGCCTAGACTCCTCACTCTCAATGAACCGTCAAATCAATGCTGTCTCGTCCTACTGCTTCCACACTCTTCGACTGCTTTGGAACATCTTAAAGTGGATCCCTACAGAGTCCAACAAAACAGTCACCCATGCGATCGCCAGCAGCAGACTTGACTACGGTAACACACTGTACGCCGGCACACTCCAAAAACTTCTAAAGAAACTGCAGAACATCCAGAACGCCTCCGCCAAACTCATCCTGAAACTCCCCTCCTGCAGCCACATCACTGGTCACCTGAGAGACCTTCACTGGCTACCTAACAACAAAATAATTACCTTCAAGCTCCTCATGCACAACTAGAAAGCCCTCCACAATGCCGGACATGCATACTTCAACCATTGCCTCTACTTCTACACTCGCACCAGACATCTCCACTCTGTCCAACTGGGCTTGGACACCCTCAGATGGATCTACAAGACCACGGCTGGAGGAAGATTTTTCTCCTACCCTGCTGCGAATACCTGGAAATCCCTGCCTCTACATCTCAGGCAATCAAAGTCGCTGCCTCAGTTCAGGAGGGACCTCAAGACCTGGCTCAAACTGTATCACAGCCTCCAACCCCAACCTCCCCTGACAGCACCTTGAGACCCTTATGGGTGAGTAGTCACGCATTACAAGAACCCTGTTTTGAGTGTCTTTGTTTGACTAGATTTGAAGGACGAACCGATCTTTATTATCCCCACTACCTACCATTACTTGCCTTTGTTTTGAGGGGGATGGCCTGCACCGATGCGGACGGACACAAGCCGAGGAGCTCCGACCGCCGCTTCCCAGTAATTCACTATCCTGAGCCCCTGAAAACCCTGGGGAGCTGCTTTCTGGACCGGATGGCACCCGGTACTGCCAGCAGGGAAATGGGACTCCAGCAGTGACGGGTTCGCCACTGCGGATGCTGAGTTTGCTGGAAATAGCTGCTGAGAAGTAAGCGGCAAGATGGTGTTAGTCTAGTGGACAGCTCTGCAAGGCTGCCCTGCCTCATGATCGGCAGCGCTGGGGCCAGCGGTGGCGGGAGTACTTCACCCCAGAGACTCCAGTGATAATTTCACGGTGAAGAGGCTGCCGTTGCAGAACTGTTGAAGCTGATTGCAGCGGGCATAGTGGTGCGGAGGCCGTCGCAAAATGGCGCCCGTGTGCGGGAGGCAATGAGGTGACGGCCGCAGTAGGGGAGCGCTCTAGCCTTCCTATGGGAACCCAGAACACAGCGGAGGAGATCAGCGCATCTGGAGGGTGGTGGGAGCAGTTGTTGCCTGCTTAGCCTGTGCGGACCCACCTGGCAGCCATTGCGGAGGCGGAGAGTCCTGGAGGCAAGGAAACGGGTCACGCCCGCGTGGGAGGGGGCCCTGCGGAGCTGGAGCGCACCGTCTGATCCTACAGCCCCATAAACTCGGTGAGTGGCGGAGGACCCCAATGGAGTACATGTGAGTGGAGCGCGCCTAACCGCAAGATGTTGCTGTAGCGGGGGGAGGCGCCTGACCCCCTAAAAAGACCCAGAGTCCAGCAATTGGCGGCAAAGCTCATAGAAGGCACCGCCGAGTGGGGAGTGCCTTAACCACCCGTAAGGACTACGGGGGCCGGGAGCCTCGTAAGGAGGTGGGGTGGCTAGCGCTGGGGAGAGGCCTGCCTCACAGCAGCACGCACGTGGAGAGAGTATAGTTCCTAGAGGGGGCCGCCTGTGATGTCTCCTAAGAACACACTGGATATTATCCCTGATTGTTGGCGGCCCTTGTCTCCCGCTTGCTCCCCCCCCCCCCCACCCCCCAAAGTAGCACCCTGCCGCGGCTGGCAGCGAGGTGGTGGATGTCACGAAGAGGCCTTGCAGCGTAACGCCACACATTTCGCACAAAGGTCCCTGCTGCGCGGCGACAGTGTGGGAGGCTGTTGGTGTTGCTGGAGCCCGCATGGGGCCTGTGCTCCCTCGCTAGGTCCCCTGCCTTCAGATGAGGACCACAATTGCAGCCTTCCTAGAACCCATGGGGCTGTTTTCTATTAAGGCCATACCTGCAGCTGATAGTGAGGCCTGGTAATTCCTCCGCTACTCGAGAGTAACTACTAGGGCTGCGGATGACAGGACCCCTTCCCTTAATTTCTGAATCTGGCACAGAGGCTATAGAGAAATGTAAGCCTCTCAGAAAGGGTGCGAGCCTGTAGCACCATAGATGAACTGTCAAAGTGGCCCTGTTGAAATGAACAGAAGTGCACCCCCAGCGAGGCCTTGGTAACTAGAAGCCTGTCGTGGACAAGGTATTGCGTAGGCGCTGCCATAGGAGAGCAACTTCATCCTGCGTGCACCGGCCCCCAGCACTGCAGCGGGTACTGGAGGCGGACAATCAGCGAAACTTAACCACAGAGGCTTAGCGATGGGGAGAACACAGAGGAAAAGGGGGTTCACGGCTCAGTGTGGATGGCCCAGGTCCCCAGTCAGACAGCGAGGACGAAATACCTGTGACAGACTGACTCGACCTCCCGGAAACCCACATAGTCTGACATCTTGCAAGTGATAACAGCGTCCAGAGAGGTGCTAGAGGGGAAAATAGATGTTATTGGCACAGATCTAAGCCTGCTAAAAGACGAACATTGTAAACTTAAGGACAGAGTGGCCACCAATGAAAAAGAAATAAGAGGCCTTCCGGAGACGGTTCACGAGATGAGTCGATCCCTCACGGACCTAGAAGCCAAAGTAAAGACTCTAGAGTTGCGGGCCGAGGAAAGTGAAGGGCGCTCACGCAGGAACAATATACGAGTTATCGGAGTTCCAGAAAAAAACGGAAGGGACAAATGTGGTGCGCTTTTTGGAGGACTGGATTAGATCTGAGGTGGTTCCAATGGGTCTGTAGCACTTCTATGCCCTATTTGGTTTGTAGAGGCATTCAGATCGCGTTCCTTCAGGAAACCCATATAATGGCAAAGTAAGGGAAGGTGCTGCAGCGCCGCTGGAGGGGGCAGGCCTAGTACACCACTTACTCCGCTTTCGCAAGAGGAGTGGTGATATGGATAAGAGTGGGTATCCCATTTCAATGCACAACAGAGTTGATCGACTCAGAGGGCAGGTATGGCAGGGTGGACGGTAGAGACCTGACACTAGGTAGTATATATGCACCCAACTCAGACCAGCCGGCATTGTTTTTCCATCTTTCCAGGAAGATGGTGACCATCCTTACGGGCTCGATTTTACTTGGGGGCGACCTTAATTGCACATATGATGTTACTCTTGACCGCTCACACCCCCCACTCCCTGATGCACCAGCTCACAAACTGGCAGAAACACGCCGTACCTGGCAACAGAAATGGGGCCTGATCGACACCTGGAGGGCACAACATCCTGAGACCAGAGACTACTCCTTCTCAACCCTGCACGAATTACAGGTTAGGCTGGATGCCATTTTACGCTCCCCCGACGTCCATGAGGGGGTATGTAGCAGCGAATACCTCACCAGGACACTCTGATCATAACCCTGTGCTGGTGCAGCTACAGTGGTCACGCACACGTCCCAAGATCCCCACCTGGCGCCTGCGACCCGAGGCCTTAGACGACCAAGCCTTCCATGCAACGATAGGGTCAGCTCTCACTAACTACTTTCTGGATAACTGTGGTACCGCCAAATCCTCGCTAGTGGAATGGGATGCATGTAAGACAGTTATTAGGGGGAGGTGCATATCCGAGCTAATGGGGGTCAGGAAAGTACTCCTCCAAGACAGAGAGAGAGACGACAGGAAACTGCGCACCCTGGCAAAAGACAGACCTGAAAACCCGGGCAAACAACAGGAACTTATAGAGGCTAGGGAGATAGTAGCAATGCAAGTGGAGCGGCTGCGATGCTTTGATTATAAACAATACATAGTCCGAGCGCATTCGGAGAGGTACAAGTCTGGGGCCCTTCTGGCCTGGTTGGCCAACCCGGCCAGATGTGGCTCGGTGATTTTGGAACTTAGGGACCAGAATGGGGTGGCGAGACATGACCAGCAGGGAATCAATGACCTTTTCTTAGCGTATTACACAGAGCTTTATCGGAGTCAGTTGTCCCCAACAGAGGAGGATCTCCAAGAACTCACACGTGATGTGGATCTGCCAGCCCTGGATGATTACACAGCGACCTTGCTGGGGTGAGAGATTGAGGTTGGAGAAGTGCGGGCGGCAATCAAGGGCATAGCTCGCAACAAAACTCCAGGAACCGACGGTCTCCCGATAGAATTCTACCTTGCGTATATTGACTTGCTTGCTCCCAAACTAGCGCAGTTATATAACGACGCTAAGAGACTTGGCAAACTACCTGTCTCAACTAGAGAAGCGTTCATCATCCCTTTACTCAAGCAGGGGAAACAGGCATGGGATAAAACTTCATATCCCCCATTAATCATGCTTAACTCAGACTATAAAATACTGATGGCGCAAAAAACTTGCTTCAAGCTCATAGTAGAGTCGCAGGATTGAAAGTAAACTGGTCAAAGTCCTGCCTGTTCCCGGCGCGTGGGGCAGAATAGGTCCAAAAGAAACAGTAGGGGTGACCTGGGAAGACAAATGCCTACCGTACCTTGGGACGCAAATATATCACAGCCAGGAAGACACCCTTAAAGGTAATATAGGGAAGGCCATTAGAGGGGCAAAAAATAACTGAGTTTTGGGGATCTCTACCATTGTCAGTGGCGGGCTGGGTGGTCCTGCTTAAAATGGTAACCCTCCCGAGGTTATTATATTACTTTGGGACCTTGCTAATTTGGATCCCGGCAAAATAGTTTACACAGCTCAGATCACTGGTCACAGGCTTCATATGGGGCACTGGCAGACGTCGAGTGGCGCTTACTACACTTATGCGACCAAGAGCAGAGGGTGGCCTAGCGGTCCCTGACTATGAGACCTATTATTTGGCAGCACAGTTTCAGTGGCTCACGCAGTGGGTAGCGGGCACCACCAGGGGGGAAGAAGAGCACGGGGAAGAACCTGGGGCCCTGTTGCAGCTATTGCATATTGTCTTGCGGCTGCCCGTCAAAACCAAAACCCTCACCAAGCACAGAAATGCTGGAACAGGTATCTGCGACGGACCACCACGAGGTGCCCCTACGCGCCGGAAATTCCATTACTTATGTGCAAGGCCCTCCCCCATGGAAGTAACTGGCAGAGGCTGGGAGTCTGGGCAGACAATGGGCTGACTAGCATAGGAGGCCTGTATGAGAAGGGAGCCATGATTCCGTTCAACGACCTACAAGCTCGGGGGGGGGGGTGGGGGGGGGGGGTATTTTCTACTATATATATATTCCTCACTGCGGCTATCAGGAAACACTGGGGAGGGGGTCTTACAGAACCACAAACATCCCTGGGATGCCAATACGTGGTGATGGCAGCAGGTACGTTCAAAGTAGTGACGTGTCTTTACAGACGCATGACATGGGAATCGCTACTTCCCCTGGCTGATCTGGAACTCAAGTGGGAGACTGATGTTGGAGAGACCATTCTGGAAAAGTGGTGGGGAGAGTTGGGTGAGAGAGCCTGAAAGAGCACTCGGAATGCACAGTTCCAGTTAGTGCACTTCCATATTCTGCATAGAGCGTACCTTACTCCTGAAAAGCACCACAAATACTTCCCAACCCACTCGGCAGCTTGTCCGCGTTGTAATGCAGTAAGTGCTGATTTTAAACACATGCTCTGGGCTGTCTGGCCCTAGACTCCTATTGGGAGGAACTCACAACACTATCAGATTTCACTGACAGAGAGTTCGAACAGACCTTGGCACACTGCATCTTACACTGGTTCCCCCACACAACAAAGAACAAAATCACTAGTAAATTTTTAGATTTGGGTCTGCTCCTGGCCAAGAGAAACATAACCACACATTGGCAGGTGAAACAGGGCCCCAGTGTAACTTGGTGGGAAGCGGAATTCCTCAAATGGGCAGACTGTGAGGGAGTGATTAGATTGCGAATTGCAAAACGAACAGGGAGTGCAAAGGACCTTGACGGGGCGAAAGCTTGGGAAGAGCTAGAAGTAGCACTCAAATCCCCTGACGGAGTGGATGAAGACACCCACTTAGGAGACCTTGCAGCGCCCACGGACTACCATATGAGAAGACTTAGGAATATCACGGTCTGAACCCTCGCTAACAGAAATGACATTACATTCACAAGCTGGTACACACTAAATCAGAGCACTATCCCATTCAAGAATGACGCCATGACGTATAAGTAAAGACATGGTTCCATTACAATTTGGACCCCAAAGGCACGCCTGGGGGGTGGGAAGGAGGAGTGGGGTGTGGGTCAGAGGGCAGTAGGAGCAGGGAGGATGTAGCCGATGGCAGTATATATAAAGATGATTGCACAACATAAACGACTCGATTATATTGACCAAGAATAATGCCACACTGCTCTTCCAAATACTCACTGTAACTGTACTACCTGCCAGGGGCGGAACCTGCGGCCCCATTTTTGTTGTTTGTAAAAACAATAAAAATGTGTTTTAAAAAAAAATTACTTGCCTTTGTTTTTTGGTTGTTTTTTTAAATATTTGATCTGGAGCTCCTAAGTTCCCAGCAAGGATGGATGTTTCTCAGAGATCTTTTGTCTGTTCTCCACTACATAAGTAACTACAGGGTAAGGTCGATCATCCTGTTGAACTTTTCGCTGTTAAACACCTGTTCTTGTCAAGTCATCATTGGGTGAGACCTTGCACCAGTTATTTGAGAGCACACCAAATCCAACAAAAAATGTGCTTACTGTTGGTCACTATCTTTCTGGTGGCTACTCTATCTACCTGCAGACTCCTCACCCTGCTGAAGATTCCCAGGCCCCAGGCCGGATCCTGGAACTTTTCCCTACTCTGGTATGAAGGTGCTAGTTCCAATTCCATATTGATGTTACTGGTGCCATAGAGGGCCTCGTCTCCCTTCCCCCCTCCACCTCTCCGATGTCAGTGCCCAGTCCATTTTTTCCAGTGCCCCTAGAGGCAGAAACAAGGAAACAATATCATTTGTGGCACTACATTTTGCATTTCAGAAATCTAGGCTGGGACCATCTTAACGTGGCCTATGGCCAACCTTTGTAACTGGGAGGCAGGTGGGACTGTTGAGGAAACAGCGGGTAGACAGAGTATCCACCAGAAAGATTGTAACCAAAGGCAGTCGATTTTAATTTTGACAGATATTTTTACCTGCAAATTCCCCACCTGTTAATAGATTCCAAAGCAGTACCCATCCCAGATTGTGAGTTTGAAAGAACAGTCAGAGGAAGAAATCCTGGACGTACAGAGTGTTTGAAATGGCATCCCTTCTCACCTCTAAATCCAAGCAATAATGTTTAGCAACGGTGTGAAGGAAAGCCTATCTAGCAGCATAATCCCAGCCACTAGAACACCCCTGGTGATCGACTCCCTGGCTTAAGCCTTCCCAGAAATAAAAACACTATATCAGAAACCTGGTATATACAAACGTAGGAGAAGCACTCTGCAGACAGTGAGAGTATTCAGTTAATTAATGGAAAAGTAACATCCAAATGTATTCCACAGCTGTTTTGCAGTGAATAAGATACTTGAATACTAGTTTGTATTAAAAATATTATTCTTTTTTTGCACTTGTTGAATGAATGACTAACACAGCTAATGTGTTTTGTCCAGGAAATAGTTGGACTTTTGCCATGCGACCATGGTGCAGTATTGTGGCTCCAGATGCAGGGCTGTTGAAACTACTTGACCCTTTCAGACAATATTTATGAAAATTATATAACATTTTTTTTTCAGAATTATAATAATTATCTCTGAAAAAAGTCCCAGTGTTTCAGTGATGTCTTGGGGTTTGTATGTACGACGGTTGACGCTGTCAAAAATGAAATCCCTTCAAGAAGCCTCAAAATGTTCATAATTGCCTGTAGTATTTCGTGGGTGACTGAAGGCTCAATGACTGGGCTGTAGTCCTCCCAGTTTTGAACCTTGAGGGTAGCATCCGTTTAACCAAGAAAAGGCAGCCTATGTTGAATAGTTTTTTCATCACTGAAGCTTGAATGTCCCCTGAGAAGCCTATTAACCCAAGCCAGGCATTTCTGCTTAGGAGGCCACGGACCTAGCCACCGTATCTAGCCCTGCCCTAATGATGTGCCTTGTTTGTCATGGACCACCTTTATGAAATACTCCTTAAGGTTGACCCATAGAAGATGGGTATACCCCACCAGGAGACAGGCTGCATTTAGGGGGCGTAGAGCCTGGCTGCCTGAAGAGACGCTCTTCCAAATAGCCTCTAACCTTTTTTAGACTCCCTATTAGGAGGAAGAAGTAGGAGAGTTAGCACAGGATGAGGTTTATACCACCAGACTCTGAGGAATGTGCACTATCAAGAATGGTGAAGCACTTGGACCGGACACGTATCTACTTGCCACAATAAGGTTCACTGCTACAGTTGATATGGGCTTTTTCCAGGCATCCTTTATTGGCTCTATCAGTGTCTCATTAAAGGACAGTAGTGGTTCAGTCCAAGAATAGGCAGGCTATAGGACCTCCATCAGATTTTAAAGAAAGAGACAATTCTAATATCTCAACCACCTTCTTAAGAATGACAGATTAAGTCACTTCTCGGGAACTGCTGGCCTTGAAAAAATAGGGTGGAGGATTCATGTATATGTTGGGCAAAGTGTCACGTCCACTCACATTCTGCAGCACCAAGAAATCCACTGTATCTGCAGAAGGGGATGGCAGCAGGTTGGCAGCCTCACTGGTGTCACCAATGTTCATGTTGTACCACTTGTGACATATGTAAGGGGTTAGAGTCCGACCCAAGTATATCATGCATAGTTTTGCAGCAGTGCGATCCTCATTGTATCTTTACTTCTTAACAATCCTCTGGGTCACACTTCTGGACACAGAAGGTCTTCTGTTGACTTCAGCGCTGGCTGTGTGGAAAGAGGAGCCTTAGTGAAGGGACTACTGGGGAGAATCAAGCAACTGCTAAAGCTGGCTTTGGAACAAAAAGGATGCTTCAAATCCTAAAAAGTATTGGCACTGCTGGAACCGCTAAGGGTCCTGGAGTTGACTCGAGCAATGCCCCTGGAGGAGGTCCTTTGGGTGGAATTATATCCATAAGCTCCAGTTCCTATGCAACTCTGGTGGGGATAGAGCGGGTTGAGGAGACTTTTGGATCTCTACCAGTGTCAAGAATCTCTTCCACATTTTCTCTTTTCTTTTTGTATTCTTCATTATTCCCTGGTGGACTTGGAGGAAAGGAAGGAACAAAGTCTTAAGGGGGACCTCAATCTGGAGTGCATACAGGACAGAAAAAGTTTGCCCTCGTATTCTTTTATGGCCTTGGAGCTCCTGCTGGGACCTTGAGTTGTGTTTCGAAATGAAGCACCACAGGTATATCTCAAGGGGGGTCATTAAAGGACATTTCCCAGTCACAATTGTGAAGGGCTTGAGCCCTGACTTTTTTGGGAGGTAGCATTTCCTGAAGCACTGCACCAAAAAGGTTTGAAGAAAAAGTTACTTACTTTGGTAAAACAAATTCCGGTGAATATGGTATCTACCTGCAGATTCCTTACCTGTTGAAAAATCCAAGGGGTCAGACTGGATCTGGAAGCTTCAAAGCTTTTAAGAAGTACGGGGCGCTGGCTATATATCGGCACCAGAACTGTTATTGTACTACATGACAGAAGCAGTGGTGTTTTAATTAGCAACAACAGGCGTTTACATTTTGTTTTTTTTAATCCTGTGCCGCTGCCTAGCCCTTGTTTGCCCCCTTGCTTTGCCCACAGTGGATGCAGCCACCTCTTCCTCCTGCTGCCCCAGCTGGGACCTGCAGCCTCCAGCGCTGCCCCCTCCCATTGTCCCAGCACCGCACTTCCACTGGGCTGCCACCAGCAAGTCCGCTGCTGTCACTCAGCTTGTTTAAATACACTTCGACCACTGGTTTAGACCACTACGGGTGGCTGATAATACGTTCATAATTTTTAATGCAATTTGAATGTACTTGAAGCGTAAAAGTTATAAACTCGGCTACCACTCCTGGCAGCAATGGAGGGAAATGTAACAGTTCCATCGAGAGCATGTTTTCGTCACTCTAGCTGGGAGGAGGGAAGGGGGGATGAAATGAATGTGGGAGGGGGAAGGAAATGGAGGTCTAGCAGCACCCTGCAGTGGATCTCTAATCTTGTGCTTGAAGAATGGAGGAGAAGCCCAGTGAGATCTGGTTCCAGTGCTTGGTCAGTCCCCGGCTTTCTATAATACTGCTCCCCCTTTGGGGGGATGGTAGGGTTTGACCAGCCTTTTGCAGCAACTGCTGCAGAAAGTTATACAGGGAACCTCTCCACTCAGCACTGCTTCCTGTCCCGTTTGATTCATGTTAAACCGCTTTCTGACCAATTTATCTGCTCAATATTTTGGCGAACTGTTCCTTTCGACCACATTGTAAATATTGACTGTGACAAAATGCTGTGCAGATACCTATTTCTGTCAGAAACAGCCAAACCAATATGTTTAATATAAAAATAGAGGTCAGTTTTGAGCTTTAACAACATCTGTAATATGCACACTACACTGGCCTTCTCCCCACAGCCATTGTAAAACGTATGATGTGCTTTTTTGGGGATGATACCTTGGAGAGCCCCCCGTTTGGCATCACAAAGGAATCCAGTGTTGTTGTTTTGCTCCCATTAAAACTTAGTCCGGATTTCTCCAAGTTTAGGGTCAGGCTTCTAGTGGATTCTAGGAGGAAGACCAGTCGAAGAAGCAATATAGCACCCAGCCTGCTACAGAAACCTTCGTTTCCATCCATTTTTCCAATCCTTTTGAGGCAAATAGATCGAGTGACATTGATAAAACGTAGTGCAATGCCAAACTGTAATTGGGACCTTATTAATTCCTTCCCTGTATCACATCCATCCGGCATCAATGGCGAGGGATTGGTGAGGGATCTGCAGATAGAGTATCAATCAATCAGGGTATTATAAAGCGCGTTACTCACCCGTGATGGTCTCAAGGCGGTGGAGGGGATGGCGGGGGGGGGGTTGGGGTGCAGCTCCTGTCAGTCAAAGAGCCAGGTCTTGAGGCTTTTCCCGAAGGTGTGCAGGGTAGGGGAGCGTCAAATGTTGACAGGGAGCTTGTTCCAGGCCTTAACTGCGACGTAGGAGAAAGCTCTTCCACCCTGCTCTGTTTATGCAGATGCGGGGGGTTTCTGCCAAGGCGAGGTCGGCGGAGAGGAGGTCCCTTTTGGGTACGTGGAAAGAGACTCTTGTTGAGGTATTTGGGTCCGATGTTGTGGAGAGATTTGCAGGTGTGGGTGAGCAGTATGAAGGTTACTCTCTTCTCGACGGGGAGCCAGTGAAGGTCACGCAGGTGTTGGGTCATGTGTTCGTGTCGTGGGGTCCCGAGGACGAGTCTGGCTGCGGCGTTCTGGATCGTTTGGAGCTTGTGTAGGAGGGTCCTGTTGATTCCGACATTGAGGGTGTTGCATTAGTGCACACTGCTGGTTATGAGTGCGGGGGTGACGGTTTTCCTGCATTCCGGGGGTATCCATTTGAAGGTCTTGCGGAGGATGCAAAGGAAGTTGAAACTGGAGGAGGCGACAGGGTTGATCTGGCGGGTCATGGTGAGGGAGGAGTCAAGGATGATGCCAAGGTTCCGTGCGTGGTCTGTAGGGGTGGGAGGATTCCCGAGGGCAGAGGGCCACCAGGTGTTGTCCCAGGCGGGGGTGGAGGGTCCGAGGATGAGGACCTCATTCTTCTCAGAGTTGAGCTTCAGGCAGCTATCTTTCATCCAGGCCGCAATGTCCTTTCCTTCCTGGAAGCAGAATCTAGTGTCTTGGGGATTCTTTGTGAGGGAGAGGATGAGCTGGGTGTCATCAGCGTATGATACTATGTTGAGCCCATGATGCCTGGCGATGGCGGCCAGGGGGGCCATGTAGAGGTTGAAGAGTGTGGGGCTTAGCAATGATCCTTGGGGCACTCCGCAGTTGGTCTCTGTGGGTTTGGAGAGAAACGGAGGGAGTCTGAGCCTCTGGGTTCTACCAGAGAGAAAGGACTGGAACCAGTTGGGGGCGGTACCTCGTACCCCCATGTGGTGGAGTCTGGCTACCAGAGTGCGATGTGAAACGGTGTTGAAGGCTGTGGAGAGGTCTAGTAGGATGAGGGCCGCAGAGTGGCCCTGGTTGAGTAGCATGCGGATGTCATCGGTGGTGGCTAGGAGGGCGGTCTCTGTGCTATGGTTGCTGCGGAATCTGGACTGGGAGGGGTCTAAGGATAGAGTTCTCTTCAATGAAGGCGGTCAGCTGAACGTTTACAAGTCTCTCAGTGACTTTGGTAGCGAAGGGGAGGAGAGAGATGGGCTGGTTGTTTTTCAGGTCCGTAGGGTCCGCCGTGGGCTTCTTGAGGAGGGGTTTAACCTCTGCCCGCTTCCAGTCATCTCGGAAGATGCCGATGTCGAAGGAGGCATTGATAGTCCATCCTATTTCAGGTGCAATGGCGGCAGCGGCCCTGTGGTATATGTGTGGTGGGCAGGGGTCCGTGGGGGCTCCCGGGTGGGTGTTCTTCATAGTTGTGGTAGTGTGTTCAACGGTGGCGGGATACCAGGTTGTATTGGTCGGCTTGTTGTCGGTGGTGATGGGGGCGGTGGTGTCCGGCGTCTGTTCGCTGAAGTTGTATTGAGGGCCTTGATTTTCAGATGGAAGTAGGAGCTGAGCTTGTTGCAGAGTTCCTGGAATGGTGTGACATCCGTGGTTTTGGTGGGGAGATTGGTGAATTGCTGTAGGACGTTGAAAAGTTCCTTGGCGTTGGTGTGGATCTTGTTCTTGATGAAAGTCCGCTTGGTGTATCTTATGCGCTGGTGGTATTCCTTCAGGGTGCTCCTGTAGCTGTTCAGGTCATCCATGGTTTCCCAATTTCGCCAGGTTTTTTCGAGGTGTCTGCAGGAACGCCTGACTTCTTGGAGTTCGGTGGTGAACCAGGCGGCCTTCAGGGGGCATTCTTTGGTGGGGTGGCGGAGCGGTGCGAGCTTGTTGGCGCAGCTGGAGTTCTTTGGCTGCGGAGTTGGCGTCATTAGTGGCACGTGGGGGGGGGGTCTGGGAGGAGGGTGGAGTTGAGGTGTTCCTCTGTGATCTTGCTCCAGTTCCTTCGTGGCGGGTGCGGCTAGGGTTTGGGTGCAGTGGTGGTGTTGAAGGTGAAGTGTACGCAGTGGTGGTCCATCCAGAAGGGCTGCGAGGTGTGGCTGAAGTGGATGTTGGTCCCTCCTGCGAAGATGGGGTTGAGGGTGTGTCATGCTCTGTGAGTGGGGGTGTTGACAAGCTACTTCAGTCCGAGGTTGGAGAGGTTGTCCTGGAGGGTGATGGAGTCGGGGTCGCTGCGGTTGTCGAGGTCGAAGTACAGGTCTCCGAGTAGCATGTAGTCCGTCGAGGTAATGGCGTGGGGTGCTACGAGGTCGGCAATGGAGGCTGCAAACTGGGTGCGGAGTCCGGGGGGGTCTATAGGCGAGGGTGCCACGCAGTGTGGTCCTGGGCCTGGTCTGGATCTGGAAGTGGAGGTGTTCTGTGTTGGATTGGGGGTCGCGCGTGCTGGAGGTGGAGAGTCGGAGGGAGGTCTTGTGTGCGATGGCGAGTCTTCCTCCTGGGTGGTGGGGGCGGCCCTTCCGCTGGATTTTGTACCCGTCGGGGATGGCGTGGTGATATTGGGGCGGAGGTGTTAGTCCAGTTTTCTGTGAGGAAGGCGACGTCGGGCGAGAGGGTGTCGAGCAGGTCCCAGATCTCAACGGCGTGTCTGTGTAGGGAGCGTACGTTGAGTAGAATGCACGTCAGGGCTTCGGTGGTGTGGACGTCCAGTGAGCCTTTGGTGGGCATGGGGGAGCTGTTGATGGTGAAGGATCGTTGGCAGTGTCTGCATGCGAACTGTCCATGGGTGGTGTTGGATGTGGATCTTTGGCAGTTGATGTGCCTTCCGGGGTTGAGTGCGTGCGTGGAGGGCGGCGGAGTTGTATCAACGTGCTTTCGGAGGTATATGGTTCCTGGCGCTGGCCGCAGACGGGTCATGGATGGGCGCAGACGGGCTTGCATGCCTTCTCTGGAGTAAGGTTGATAATGATTATATGAGGAAATCCTGTAATATGCATCGGTCGCTCCCTACGTTCTTCGGAATCCAAGCAGTAATACTTGGCAAAGGCATGTAAGGTTGCCCAAGTAGCAGCCTTGCAGAATCTTCCAAATCAGAACACCGCTTGCAAGGGCTGAAGATGATTTGGCTCTAACTTAGCAAGACCATAACAAATCTTGTCTGGCAGCTTTGGGAAAGCGTGTGGGAACATGGTGGCAGGCTGAGGCTGCTATGAGGGCTCTACTGTAAGGGCCCACATAAAAAGTCAGATAAGTGAGCACTTGTAGCTTACTTGGGATTATATAGCCCCTCTCTAATAATTAATTGGACCGCCATGGTTTGGATCCATACAGAAGTGGAGAACAGCGAGGTGTAGGCATGGTGGTTCATGGAGTTGGGGAGGTGGAGGATTCGGTGCCAACCTCAGCCTTTGGCTTTATGAGCGTGACATGCAGACAAGGCTAGTCATAGACTCCGAGCTTCAGCTGGCATCTATACAGGAGAGCACCAAATGCTATATGACTGCACAGAGTAGCTGCGAGAGAAGGAATATGTGTAAGGCAGCAAGCAGATGTATTTGCAGTGATAGGTTCATTGCCTGCCATCACCAGTGCTAAAGTGAAGTGCGGGTGGATGTCGGGAGGGAGAGAAAAGAAGAAGTTCCATAGCGGGCGCCTAAACTGGTTTGAGTGAGCAGGGAGAGGTGAGACGTGGAGGTGGTCTAAGGGAGGTAACAGCTGAGCCCCTAAAAACCCAATAGCCTGAGTAAGTGAAGTCAAAACCGCTATCTGTTAAGGGCCTGAGGACTGGTGGATCAGCAGATGGGAATGGGGACTGAGGCAATGGGTGGACAAGATTTCTCCAGAGAGTAGGAAAGGAATGAATAATATTTTGAAGAGGGGTGTACAAAAAATTGCAGGACCCCCTCCCACTGCAGGTATCTGAAAACAAGAATACAAGCCTTACCCCTTTCACCCTTAGTCAGTGCAGCAAACACCATCCCTAAAAGAACTGCATCAGGAGCTGCATAACGCATATGCAATAATTCAAGAAAAATTAATTTCTAAGAGGGTATGGAAGGTATGGACATCAACGCATTTTTGATTGACCTTATCAAGGAAAGGGTGTTCAAGGTCGATGCGACTGAGCTCAGAGAGGACCTAGATGTGGAGATTCAGAGGGTGCATTGAGACCCATCAGATTAAACGCCAAATCTGAAATGCTGCAGAAAGATCCTGGTCAATGTTTTGTCCTTTGTGGTGAAAGAGGCAATCTGAAACTGAGTGCGCAGATACGAAATTGAAATCAATCGACTATCAGGAGGTAGAATGTGTGATCAGATCTGATATATGTTGCGCAACAGAGGATAGGTAATGGTCCCCTGGGAAGAGACTGGGCGAGCTCCAGGACTTGGGGGCTAAACTGCAATTATAATGTCCTGCCACTTTAAGGATCATGTGGAAAAACAAGAGGTCACTCCTGAGGTTGGAGGAATAGATGGAGGAGATTATTCAAAAGATGAAAGGCACACAATAGGGCTTTTGGCAGAAAGAACCACATTGAGTATACACAGAGGGATAATTCAATGTACATTGTTGGCTCACATGGTGTTATAGTTGAGCAGTATATGCTTGAATTGTGTGGTACCAGTAGCAAGGGCTAGAAAGCGCTTCTGAATCATCTGGGCTGGCTGAGGGACTGTTGGAGGGTTCCCACAGGGGGAGGATCTGGGGGTTTACCAGGTGAGGAGTGAGATGGGGGAAAATTATTAAAACATCTGCCCTCTTCACTAACATAATTTATGTTCAGGGGTGTTCAACCAGCCAATATCAGTAGGTAAATAATGATACTGGCCACTTGGAATGTTAAAGGTTTGAGGGTTAAGAAAAGGAAGAGGTTAATTTGTGAGTACTTGAGGGGAACTGGAGCACAATTAATCATAATAAAGGATACGCATATGGCCCTGGGAGAGTTGAGATCTCTCACAAAAAGTTAAACTTGGTAGCAGGTGGCAATTGGCACCACACAGATCAGGTCTAGCTAAAGGGCTGCACTTCTGACCTAGAATAATGTCAGGATTAAGGTTATTAGATGAGAGACAGATCCAAATGGGAGGTGAATAATTGTGTTGGCACAGTATGGTAGCCAATTTTATCTCTGTGTGGAGTATTATGGTCCTAATAATGATGACTGGGCAGCCCTTGTGCAATTACTGGGGAGACTGTTAGATAATGAAGCCCCCATTCTGTGGTGGGAGTGATTTCAACAAACTGCTGAATGGCAACCTAGATCGATCCACCTCCCGCCAAAACTGCAACTATCATAACTCTGTGAAGTGTCTAAAAATACAATACTGGATTTAGGGCTTTAGGATGTAGGCATGTAAAAAAGGGCACCAGAGGGTTTATTCTTTTCACAGTAAAAGTATAAGAATAGCTCTAGGATAAACTTCTGGCTAATAGATAGGAGGGTGTTGGGGGGCGTGGCCAACTGGCGAACATGGCGGCCGCAAGTCCTTGAGGCTCCGGCCGTTACCCCCGCTTCATCCTGTCAGTTATCCTGGGAAGCGGGCAGCCCTGACCCATACAGCGCTGGTCGGGTGCGGGACGACGGCGGGGACACTCCCTGAAGCCCGGGAGCTGTGCGGTGCTCGTTCCTGGCCGCAATCCGCGAGGCAGCCTACGAGGCGGAGCTGCTCGCCAGCGGTGGCCGCTGGCTTGAGGGCGTGTCCGGCGAGCTGAGGACGGAGAGCGCGGTGCTCAGTGAGGCCCTGAGTGATTGCGGCGGGGGCCTCCCATCGGAGACAGCGGTGCGCCTGATGAGCTGAGGCGCGGAGGAGTGGAGGTGGCGGCCTGGGCTGCGCTGCGCGGCCCGTGAGGACACCGGTGACGGCGGCAGGCGGAGCTGTGTCCTGGGGGAGCAGCGAGGCTGGCCCGGGCGGCCCGTGTGCGGTGCGGCCTGCGGAGGACACGAAACAGGGTGCCCTGGGTCGTTGTGGGCCCCGAGAAGGCGACGAACGCTGAGCCCCCCGACGAACAGTGAGTGGCTGGGGGCTGCGGTGCCCGTGGAGCGGCCTGCGCCCTTGTTGTGGGGAGAGCGACGGCCTGTGCTCGCGCCCGGGCGGGTGCGCCCCGAGAAAGGTGGAGCGGGGTGGCAGACCCACGGCTGCAGGGGCAGAGTGTAAAAGCGATCGGACGGCCCGGCGGACCCGGAGGTTAGAGGACGCCTGCTGCCGGGGGCCTGTGGATTGATGCGGGCAGTTGCGGGCGCCGTATTGCGAGGGCCGCCATTTTAGAAGAGCCGGCAGCGGTCCCCTGGGAGAGGGTGCCCACCGAGGAGGACAGCAGTGCGGCCCTGGCGCCCAGGTGGTAGGGGCACCTCTGGGCGGCTGAGCGAGGCGTGCTGGACGTGAGAGGACTCCCGGCCGTCCCTGGTGGCTGAAACGTCGGACCAGTGACATTCCACGTGCCCAGGGGCCCAGCAGACTACCGGCGGACACCGATCGGGTGTACCCGGCGACGTTGGACGAAGCGCCAGCCTCCACACAGCCGGCGCCGCTGCAGGGAGTTGAGGGCGCCGGTCGGGCGCGCCCGGAGCGGCTGGAGGGTGCAGGTTGGAGACCTGGCTGGCCGAGGACGCCACCGGTGAGGGGAGCCACGGGGAACCCCGTCGACTGGCACATCCCGGTAAGGAGGGCAGTGGAGCGCTGACCTGGGGAGAGGGGCACGACATACTGGCCCAGGAGCCCTGAGGACTTCGGAGCCTGCCGCTTGCCCGCATCGGTGGCCGCGCGGAGGGGTGCGCAGTACAGGAGTAGAGCTGCAGCCATCGAGCCGCGTCTGTGACACTGGGATCCGGCCTGCGGATGCCGACGGCCCAACAATACGTGATGGGCCGGCTCCGGGACAAAACACAGCAGGGACAGTCACGCACAGGGAGCGTGGACAACGCGCAGTCCCGTCCAGGGGGGGACGCGGAGCCACAATCAGCGGCCCTGTCGGCCAAGATGGACATTATGCTCGCGGCGGTGGAGAAACTCGGCGCCAGCCTGGAGCAGACGAGAGAGTCCTTAGAAGTCAGGATCGACAAGGTCACCTCCGACTTCACGCTACTCCATGCAGATCACCGCAAGCTGGCGGAGAAGGTCACGGTCCAGGGCCAGACGCTTCGGGAGCTCCAGCCAATCACCCATAGCCATGGGGCTGCGCTGCAGGATGTGTTGGACAGGGTTAATGCACTGGAAGACCGGGTCGACGAAGCAGAAGGGCGCTCCCGTCGCAATAATGTACGCGTCGTGGGACTTCCAGAGGGCGTCGAAGGCAGGAACCCGGAGCAGTATATCGAGCGCTGGCTGACGGACCTCTTGCCGCAGGGGGCACTATCCCAGCACTTTGTGGTAGAGCGTGCACACAGGGTGCCGGCGCAGCAACCCAAGCCGGGAGCCCGGCCCCGCCCGTTCCTCTTCAAGCTCCTGAACTATCGCGACCGAGATGCGGTCCTAAAGGGAAACGCGCAAGTCTGGTGACCCGACGGTTGGCAGTAGCCGTGTCATGTTCTTCCCCGACTACACGGCGGCGGTGCAACGGCGCAGGAGCAACTACCTGGCGGTGAAGAGGCAACTTCGGGAGCTGGCGCTGCCCTACTCCCTGCTGTTCCCGGCCCGTCTGCGAGTGGTGGCAAGGGAGGGGACCCGCTTCTTCGACTCCCCGGAGGATGTCTGGGACTGGCTGGAGGAGACGGGGCAGTGGACCGGGGAGAGACCCGCGGGCGCGGCGCCTGATGGCCGCCCGGAGAGAGGGCCCAGGAGGCGTAGAAGGCGAGGGGCCCGACAGCAGCTGAGGATGGGGCTGACGGCGCCTAGCCCGGAGCGGATCAGAGTGGAGCGGCAGGAGGTCCTCGACGCGGTGGCGACTCTGGGGACGCCGCCCAGTGGAGACTGCATGGAGACTGGAGCGCGCAGTGCCCCGGGGACCAGTGGTGCCTCGTCCCCGTCAACGGTGATATCGGAGGACCTGGCTCTACCGGTGGTGACCCCACAGACTGCTGATTTGATTGCGTGATGGGACGCTGCTACGCTGCACTGAGGTGGGAGCCATGCGGGGTGGGTAGGCCCACGCAGTTGGCCTGCAACTGGGCGTCTGGAGGGGTGACGGGGACTTGAGGGTGGGAGGGTTCTCCCGCGGGGGGCGCAGGCTTAGCGTGGGGGGTGTCTGGTAGTGCAGGAAGGCCCGACCGTGGCGCGCGCCGCTGGATGTTATAGTGGGGGGTCCCTACTACCGCGTACTAGAGCCCGGGCAGTGCGACAGTTTCATGCTCGATATGCTGCTGCTTTCCCTTCCCTTAGAGGTGATTGGGGAGGGGGGACATTGCGCCAGCTAGTCGACACTCTCGCGCGTACCCCATCAGACACTGTACTGACACATTGCATAGTTAATTAGTTCCTTTGAAGTTTGGACGGATGCCCCGTTGGGAATACGCCCTTTTTGTTCTATTGTTCAAGGCAGTTCCACTGTTCACATGGCAGAGCAGTTATATGCTCCCCTGGGTTGGATGGCTGGCCCCTCGTCCCACTCCCCGGGTGCAGATGCTCTACTTCCAGCCCGGCTGGTTTTCCCTCCTTTACGATGGCGCACACTAATGTTGTGACTTGGAACATACGGGGTATGCACACACCGTCAAAGCGCTACTCCATCTTCTCCTACTTACAGCGCCACTCTGTCGGGATCGCCCTCCTGCAAGAGATGCATATGTCACGGCTAGAACTGGACAGGCTTTCCAAGCGGTGGAGGGGGCACACATATGGTACCATTTATTCGGCGCACGCACGCGGCACATTGATATGGGTGCGAGCAGGGGTCCCCTTCCGATGCGAGGAGGTGGTGGTGGACGGCGAGGGCAGGTACACGCTGGTGCGGGGAAAATTGAACGGGCAGGAGATCTTGCTGGGGTCGATATACGCGCCCAATGTGGATCAGCCGTCCTTCCTGGAACGCCTGACACAAATCCTGCACCCTTACGCGGGGCTCCCCTGGCTACTGGGAGGGGACTTCAATATGGTGCTAGATGTCCAACTGGACAGATCCTTCCCTCCCCTGCGCGCTGCGGTGGTGGAGTCTAACGCTAGGGCGCTGGGGGACTGGCTTGCGCATTGGGCGCTACAGGACCTATGGCGCACCCTCCACCCGAGAGACAAGATATACTCTTATTATTCGGCGGTACACGATCTCCACGTCCGGCTGGACAGGTTGGTGGGCTCGCAGTCGCTACTCCCACTCATAGTGCGCTCTGAGTATCTGGGCCGAACGCATTCCGACCATAACCCCTTGTGGCTCCAGCTTAGCTGGGCGGTGGAGCGGCAGCCGGTGCCCACCTGGCGACTTCAGCCGAGCGCGCTCGAGGATCCGGAATTTAGATCTTCCCTTGGCACGGCCATTCTGGCATATTTTGAAGCAAATGAAGGGACTGCGAGTGATACGCTGGTGGAGTGGGAAGCCCATAAGGCGACCATTCGCGGCCACTGCCTGGGGGCTACCTGGAACATACGTAGGGGCCTCTCGGACTCTCTGACGCGCCTGGAGAATGACCTCCTGCGGCATGAGAGGGAGGGAGAGGGAGGGGGTCGGCACTCACACACCCTGGCAGACCTTCGGGAATGGCACGCGGACCTCCTGGAGCGGCTCCGGTGCCACAACTACGCTGCGCACACGGCCAGGACGCATGCTGGGGCGGATAGGGCGGGCCGCCTCCTGGCCTGGCTCATACGACAGGAGGACCGGCGTGCCCCTATAGGATCGATCCACAGAGCGGATGGCACACTAGTCCACACACAGGGTGAAATACACCGGGCCTTCGCTGACCACTATAGGCAGCTGTACAAAGCGAGGGGAACTGGCCCCCCGCAGCTTCTTGGGGACTTTCTGGCCTCTGTCCAGCTCCCTGAGGTCACGGCGGCACACAATGGGGAACTCGCCGGACCTCTCTCTCTGGAGGAAATAGGGGAGGTGATTCAATCGATGGCATCTGGGAAGACGCCGGGGCCGGACGGCCTGCCCGCGGAATATTACAAAGCGTACCGCGAATCCCTGGCGCCACTGCTGAGAGAGCTCTATAGCACAGCACTGGAGGTAGGGTCGCTCCCTCCTTCTATGCGGGAGGCGTTCCTGGTCTCCCTGCCCAAGCCTGACAGGGACCACACAGAGCTGGGCTCCTACCGTCCCTTAGCGATGCTGAACGTGGATTACAAAATCCTCGCCAAAGTGCTGGCGGAGCGACTGGCGCCGGTGGTCCCCCACCTGGTGCACACCGACCAGAATGGCTTTGTCCCGGCACGGTCAACGTCCCTGAACATCCGGCGATACTTCAGGGTAGCAACTGAGGCAGTGCACAGGTGGCCCAGGTCGGGGTGCCTTATCTTTGACTTAGAGAAGGCATTTGACAGCCTGGAGTGGGGTTACTTAGCCGAGGTGCTGCTGCGATATGGGTTGGACCGGGAATTTCTGAAGATGGTCGACCTGTTATACAGGTGACACACGGTCCGCGTCCGTCTGGGCCCTCACGTCTCGGAGGCGATACCGGTGGGCCGGGGCACACGCCAGGGGTGCCCGCTCTCCCCGCTCCTGTTCGCCCTGGCGATTGAGCCCCTGGCTGTGGCTCTGCGGGTGACACTGGGAGATGGCTTACAGTTGGGGGACGCAGTCCACCACGTGTCGCTCTATGCCGACGACCTGCTAGTCTATGTACAAGATGTGGGGCGTGTCCCGGAGGAGCTGCCGCGGCTGCTGAGGACGTTCGCCGCCATTTCAGGGCTACGTGTGAACGCAGCCAAATCATGCCTGTATGCCTTTAGCGCCGGTATTGAAGATCCGCGATACTGCCTGGATGGCACGCTGGTCCAATGGAAGGCAGACACCTTCCGCTATTTGGGGATCCAAATCTACCGCTGCCCGGCCGACCTCTTCGATGGGAACCTGGGGAGGGCAGTCACGGCGCTCAGATCGCAGATACGCTTCTGGAGCGCACTCCCACTGACGATCACGGGCAGAGTGGCGCTGGCCAAAATGGTCATGCTCCCCCGCCTCCTGTATTACTTCGCCAATCTCCCGATGTACATCTCCCCCGCATTTTTTGGCAAGCTTAGTCAGCTACTGCGGGACTTTGTCTGGGGTAATGCCCGACACAGGCTGGCGCTCGCGAAGTTGTATTTACCAACAGACAGAGGTGGTCTAGCCGCCCCTTGCTTTGAGCACTACTACCTGGCTGCTCAACTACAATGGGTGGCCCGCTGGCTCGCTGATAGGGGCAGGGATGACATGGCCTCGGGGCTGGCACCCTACTCACTGGAACGAATAACCAGGTCCTTCCATCCCCTTCACAGGGTTGCGCGCCCGCTGCCACTCCTCCTGGAAGTGGCGCACAGGTGTTTCCGGAGGGCCTTGTTCCTCACGCGTGCTGTTACCCCGTATGCGCCGGCAATACCACTTGAGGGCTCCCCTGGGGGAGGAGGGGTGCTCACGGCCCACATGCTGGCAGATTGGTGGGGGGCCGATGTGCGCACGCTGGGAGATCTATACCGGGAGGGCGAGCTTATACCATACGAGACCCTGGTATCGGAGGACGGGCTCCCGCCCGGGGGGTTCCTGACACACCGCTCGCTGATGGCGAGCATGACTGCCCAGTGGGGAGATATGACCTCGGAACCCGCCCTGCATTTGACCATGCAATACTTGCATGTTATGGGGAGAGGAGGGCACTTGATACGCTGGTTCGCAGCCTCACTGAGGGAGCTGTCGTCCGTCAGCCTGGACCGCCTCCGCGCTAAGTGGGATTTGGACCTGGGTAGACCGCTAGAGGACAAGGAATGGGAAAGGATACTCAAGGGCCCGGTGCGTATACCCCGAAACTTGCGATTCCGCCAAATCCAGTTATTTATTGTGCACAGAGCTTACCTCACACCGGAGTTAATCAATCGGTATTTTCACCGCACAGACGCAGTGTGCCCTAGGTGTGGTGAGCCGGGGGCGGGTCTCCTGCACATGCTGTGGAGCTGCTCACGGTTGGGTGTCTATTGGAGATCGGTCAGTGGGCTGCTACTAGATAGTGTGGGTCGCAGCATCCCATTTGACTGGCCCGAACACATATTGCTCCACTTTAAACGACCGCGTAAGGATAAGGTGACGTCTCGATTCATTGACCTGGGGCTAGTGGTAGCGACACGACTCATCACGAAACGGTGGAAAGCGCATGACCCGCCGCGCGTGCAGGCTTGGACCGCCTCGTTTCAGGCATGGGCCGGGGCTGAGGGGACCGCCATCCAGAGGGAGGAAACATTGGGCCTGGGGAGGGAACCCATGGCGGACCGCTGGAAGCAGCTGCTGGGGAAGCTCAGACGCCTGAGCGCGGAGAGCGATGCGGAGTTGCGGGGGGCGGCCGGCGGAGCTGACGCGGGTGGGGGTGGATCGGTGGATGCCCCCCTGCCATGCTGACGTGCCCCCGACTGCTTCTTACCTCCCTTGGCGCCACGACACCCACACTTGCATAGCGCTGGTCACAGCCGGGGCACACACACACACACACACACACACACGGGGGTTCCTGGGGGGGGGCGTGGAGGGGCGGGGGGGCTTGCCGACAACTGGGAGGGTATTGGGCCTGTATGTACAGTTTATGCTGCCATTGTTAAGGTTTTGTTCTGTATAATCTTTGGGCCTTGAGGGTATTTTGCCTGTTCTTCACTATTTGAATGAGGCGGGTAGCACCCTCGCATAGCCACGGAACCTAGCTGAGGTACGGTTAATACTGTTACTCCTGTTGAGACTACTACGAGACTGTCAAAGAGACTGTGGCTGGCTCCGCTGGGGACAGTGTTCACACACAAGCCTGATTGCAAGTCCGGACGCAGTAGTTATGGGTTCTGTTGCGGGGTGCTCCCTTGCCTATGCTATCGACTCTCTGCTTATCTATTGTGTCGCTTGCCAAAGCATGTTCTTGTTTTAAAACAATAAAAACAGATTTAAAAAAAATAAAAAAAAATAGATAGGAGGGTGTTGGAGCAGGTAAAGAAAGTAGTTTGTGCAGTCATATGATAATAGAGTTTGAGATGTATTTAGGGGAAAAACAGATGAGCAAGAGATGGACTATGGAGAGGAGATTGATTATGATACCAAAGATGTCTCCATTTTTGCAGCTGCGCACACAACTATTCTTCAAAGAGAATCTGGCCAGTACAGCTATATTGGTAGTTTGAGATTTGTATAAGGCGTACATAAGAGGTATGATAACTTCTTGGTCAGCACAGTATACTAGGCAGAAGTACATGGAGATGAGTTAGCAAAGGGAGATATATAGATTGGAGGAGCAGCTCATCATGCCAGACAAACGTAAGTTAGGGGCAAGAGGGTAGTTAGAGTGAAAGATATAGGAACAATGGTATGCCAAGCATTCACAGTTTAACGAATATGGTGAAAAAGAAGGAAGGTGTTAGCATGGAAGACAAAAACACAGCAAACTCGACATTGGGTGTCTATGGTAGAATGTGTGCCAGGCGGGCAGACAGTATCTATTAATGAATTGATAGGGAAGGCATTTTGGGGATTCTTTGAATCATTGGAAGGAGACAAGATCCCTATTCTTCATGCAATTGAGAGCTGGCTAGATTCTATCTGGTTGCCCTCACTTGATTTAGATGATCAGGATATTTTTAATCAGGAAGTAACTGAAAATAAGATTGTGGCAGCCATTAAGAAGATAGTTAAGGGGAAGGCAGCAGGTCCAGGTGATATACCTGTGGAGGTGTATAAGTTGTTGGTACTACATCCCCTTTCAATCTTGAAGGAGGTATTCAATAACATCCTGATAAATGTGAAGGACCCCCTTGCCTCTTGGGGTGCAGCCTAAATAGTCGTTATCTTAAAATCTAACAAAAGCCCTCTCAAACATGTCTATTAAAGGACTATATCGCTGTTACACGCCAGATTATAAGGTCTTTGACAGGATTTTAGCGAGGCGGTTGTCATTGGTGGGGGGTAAGTTGGTTAGTAGCTATCAGAAAGGTTTCATCCCGGGTAGGCAGTTGGAGGAGTTGACTCACCAGGTCACTGGAACAATCAACATAGCTGTCTCAGAGTCTCTCACACTTATTATAGTGGCAGTAGATGCTGTCAAAGCTTTCAAACAGGTGTGTTGAGATTTGTAGGTCTGCCTATGGGACGTTGGTGTCTCCTGCGATTAATGATACTGTAAAGGCCTTACACAAACATCCCACTGCAAGAATTGGAGTGAATAATTGATGAAGTGAGTATTAAGAGAGGGGCAAAGCAGGGACAAGGCAGAGATACCCTCTCTCGTCTATACCTTTAGATTTATATATTGAGCCTCTTGGAGAAACTCAGATGTGAGGATCTAACAAACAAGTTAATTATATTTAGTAACGCCTTATCTGGTATAGACTATCAGCAGATTTCTTGCCTCAAGAATATTACCCCGGTGTCATACTGTATCCGGAGATTTTTTGAGCAGTACCCCTGCACCATAGTAGGTGGCTTCATCAGTGTCATCCACACCAGGAATGGGGTGCGCGGTACCTATATAGGCTCCACCCTGGTGCACGACATAAGTTACTTTCGTGAGGAGTGCGGAGCCACAAAGAGAATGGACCACTGGTGTGAAGTACTAAGGCCTGAGAAGGGTGTCCCTTCCACTGCAATCAGGTCGCATTGTGGGAAGGATAGGAGGGTTGGTAAGGAATCTGATGCTAGATAAAGTCTCTCCCAGATAAAGTGAAACCGCAGGTAAGTAACTTGTTATCTGATCGAGACTTCTTGCGCAGATTCCTTACCTTATAATATGCCTCCCCGTAGGTAGGTCTGCAAAATAAATTTAGACCAGAAGGTCCTACAGGACCGAACAGGCAAAGTGCCAGTCGAAACAGACCTAACTTTCCAGATAGTAGTTTTTGGTAGACAAACAAAGATGCCCATGCTGCTACTCGAAGGATGTCCAGGACAGGGACTCTGCAGGCTAACGCACTGGTTGGAGCTTTAGTTCGGGTGGAATGAGCACCCAAAACCTCAGCAAATCTTAATGCAGAGCACTATCCATCTTGAGCTGATACGTTTCTCTGCACAGCCTTCCCTTTCTTGACTCCAATATACCCCACGAATAGTTTATTGTCCCACCTGCAACTCTTGTATGCTTATGGTAAAACTACAATGCTCTTTTTGGGTACAGACGGTGGAGTCTCTCCTCTTTTGAGGGGTGAGGCGGAGCAAACAAGTAGGCAGAGGGATGCTCTGAATTTAACGTACAAAAGTACAACCTAAATGGAGTCTTCATCAGGACAGAATTGTTGTTCGGAATCGATAACACCTTGCAACCTGGCTTTACGGCATTCTACTTCTGGATGGTGTATTCTTTTCCTCACCAATACTTGATTGTTAAAACCCATGGTCGGTTTACAGTAGACAGATGGATTCCCTCTTGGTCCCACGCTTACTGTCCTTTCCTATACGTGTTAAGACACACACAAAAACACACACCTTGAATGTGTAACGTATATGCAGCCTGTGTCTTTAATGACATCCTTATGCTTTTTTAGCTTGGCATTAGGAAACTGATCGATTCTGAACAATTACTCACTCATACATTTTTTTCCCCTTACGCTTTATGAGGTAAGGGTACATACATTCTTTCTCCATTTACGGACATGATACACTGTGAATACATTTTAATGTATTACTAAGAAGGCACATATCCTTTAATATAGGTGTCTACTTGCATTATCCTGATGAAGACTCCATTTAAGTTGTACTTTTGGGGTTGAAACGTCGATATGTTGTTCAGTTTACTTTATAATACTACATCACATTTGTTGAGCCCTGAATACAAGGCTCCATCATTTTTTCAAACTATGGAACTATAAGTCAACTGTATATGCTTTTTTTTTTTCACAGCCCACTGTATTTCTCACTCTTCACTGCACCGTACCGTTCACCAAGAGCACTTACGTTCTTGTGTTTCACACCGTTTTGCGAAGTATTTGAATAACTGTGCTAAATACTTTGTATAGGTTTACATTCTGCGCAGGGTTGTAGAGGACAGGATACATGGGCATCCAATAAACCGATGGTCTATTCCGAATTAAACACATGACCACGAGTACCTATCTTTGCCTAGGAAGCCCAAGGGAACCACTTTTTTGTTGACATATATTCACCCGAGTTTCTAGGGGCACTGGGTTGCCACCTCGTTTGTTTACCGTACATGGAAAGAAGTCACAGCTTTCAGAAGGAAAGAAGCATATGTGCGTAAGACCAGCTTGTCCGGGTAGAAGGTAGTGTAGGGAGGGTTTGTTGAGAGTGCCTGCAATTCGCTGATTCTCCTGGCTGATGTTCTAGACACTAGAGACTAGATTCTCCTGAGGCGGAAGCCGGGAGAAACGTATATTTTAACCTCCTGCACGGCATAATAATCTGCACAGTTGTATTACTTTTAAGAAATATAAATCGTTGTTTAATACTTTGCCATATTCTGCCAGGTTGTTTCCTTACCTCCCTCCCACTCACCGTACTCAGCCGATTAAGGCACTGGGCGGTGAAGGTGCTGGTTTACTCCAGAGGCAGCCGGGGGAGCGAGCGGCCATCTTGCGGGTAAAAGAAGGGTGTCGGGCTAGTTGCGGGAACATTGCTGTATAAATGAACGCGTCAGTGCGCACGCGCAGATAACGCGTGCAGCGGGCGCGCCTAAGGCAAGCCTGTCTGCGCCCGTCCGCACCCGGCTGAGCCCAGAGGCCACACACTTTGCCCAAATTGAGGTAAATTGTCCCCTTGCCTCTCGTATCTCTTATTCAGGGTAATGTCCTACGGAGGCTTAGTAGAAGGGAGTCAGATAATCATCAGAACCACCTGTGCTGCCAGCAGAAATTCCCTAGTATACTGGAGGGCCCAGTGGCCTGTAGTTATTGTCAATTTCAAGGTGTCCAGATATTAGTGGACCCTGAGATCAGGAATAACCTAATGGAGCAAAAGGCCAGTGGGTTAAAGTGCATGCTTTGCAATGTGAGATCACTTGCAAAGCACCCCTTCGAAATCTGGGACATGATTTCATCGCACACCCCAGATATATGTTTTTTTATGGAAACATGGTTAAACCCCACTAAATATCCACTGATTGAAATGGCCATTCCAGAGATGTATACCTTTTTGCATCTGGATAGAGAGGGAAAGACAGGCGGTGGGATAGCAATAGAATAAAAAAAGCATCTTACAATAAATTGGTGTGAGAAAGTGGCTCTGTATATACTGTTCCCTAATAGGTACAGGGTGTACAGAGTCCACAGTCCCCGAGGGTTTGGCAGCGGCTAAAGTTAGATATAACCTTACTCTCTAAAGTGGTAGCTTGGTCGAGCAGTAAGGCAGTATCAGAGGACAGTGTAAAGCATTTGTTGTACACACTCAGTCAGCAAATGGTCTCACACACTCAATAACTGGACTCTAGGCCAATGGTTTATATATAAAAAATATATGCTTGTTTTATTTTAGAACCAACACTTGGCTTTAAAATATACTTTCTCAGAATGAGATGCTTTATATAAATACTTTTGCAATATGCAATTGACTTTTGTAAACAGTTACAAGTGGTTGCAATAGGCAACACTATTTTAAACACAATAATGCATTGAGCTCAATGGAAATGTCAAGTTATTTGCAACAGATTACTTTTAGGATTACTTTTGGAATTCCAGGACTGGATCCTAGATTCAGTCCTGGGTCAGTACTTAAAATCAAGTGATGAAAGTCGACTTAATTACTGTGATGATTTTTAAACAATATTTAGCTATTTTAAAAGTTGACACTTCGAAAATATTTCAGAGAAAACAGTCAATGATTCCCTATGGAAGAAAATTCAAGTTGCAGGCACGATATGTTCTCGTTACTTTTGTAATCTAGTACTGGGTACCTAGACTCAGTACTGGGACCTTTATCCAAAACAGGTAAGTAATTACGTTTTCAGATATTACACGATTTTTAAAGAATATTTAAAGATTGCAGAAATTGACACTTAGAAGAAATTTCACAGAAAAAGAGTCAATGATTTCCTATGGGAGAAAATTGGGTTACTGGTAAGTACAGTTGTAAGTATTTTTCAGAGTCAGTGTTGGGCACCAAGATCCAGCACTGGGAGCTCACCTAAGAGCAGGTGAGTATTTTCGTTTTCGTTACTCGGCTGATTTTTGGTGAATATTTTAAGATTTGAAAAGTCCACACTTAGAAGAAATTTCAGGAAAAAGCCAGTCAATGTTACCCTATGAAGAAAATAGAGTTATCGGTTTAAAGGGAAGTACTCGACTGGCAGAGTTGAGGTTCTGGGCATAGACTCAGGGGTCCCCCAGGGTCAGGTAGGTACAGTTGGTTGACCCTCAGCGACTCTAGGGCGGCCGGGTGCAGAGAGAGTTAGGCCCAATGTTATCCTATGAGGGATAGGGGGGCCTTGGTTGGTGGCTGCTGACTAGCAAGCCACACGGCTGTGGGAGCTGGGCTCCTGGTCACTTACTCAGGGCAAGTGGGGAAGTAGGTAGGTGTAGAGGTTGCACTGCCAGGGCCACTCGGGCGGCTGGGTGCAGGGTGCTTTTGAGCCTTCGGGCGCTCAATTGATTTCAATGGGAAATCTCTGGTTTAGAAAAAGACTGCAAGCTCGGGGATGAGGATTCTTCAGGTGCCGCCACCACTTCGAGAGGTAAGTTTGGTAGTTGGAGGATAGGTAGGTACCCCGGGATTGGGACAGGGGGCCGCGGGGCGCCGCGTGCAGGGGTGCCTTTTGGTATTGGGAAATCTTACCCTCTGTTGATCGCGGTGGGGGGGCAATTTGTTCTGAGGCTGCAGACTTCTTCAGGAGTGTCGAGGGAGGTCCTTGGGTGCCGGACTCGGGGTCACAGTCGCCGTGGGGTCGTCCTCGTGGTCTTTGTTCACTTCCGGCACTGGCCAGGCTTGGCGGGTGCAGAGTGTGCTGGGTTCGCGGTTCCAGGCTGCTGCCAGGGATTAGAGGTAGGTTTTGAGTAGAGCCTCTACTCATGGGAGTCCCAGGGGCTTAGAGCCAAAAGGTAGCCAGGTCCTCCGGGGTTTGTGAGGTTGCTGGCCACAAGAGATGCCGGGATGGAGCAGGTTCGAGGGTCGACAGGCCGGTAGGGCTGGGGTCAAAGCAGTTGGTGTCTTCCTCTTCTTAGCAGCTGCAGGGCAGGTCTTCTTTCTTCTTGCTCTTCTTTGTATTTCGGAATCTGGGGAAGGAAGGTTCAGGGTGCCCCTAAAAACTAGATTTAGGGGCGTTACAGGTAGGTGAAGGGCAGGGACCAATGGGTCCCTGTCCTGGGGTGGGTACACCCCCTATCCTGCCTCTCTCCTGTGGGAGGGGGGCAGGAGCCTAGTCCTGATAGGGTAGGGCTTCCCATCTTCAAGATGGCGAGAGCCCGGAGATGTCCTTCACCTCGCCTCCCCCACCTGAGGGGTGGGGTGGGCAGGCTGGCACATCCCCTGTCCTTATTTGGGGTTTCCGGCCACGCTTCCCGCCAGAGTGGGGGGTTGCAGTGGCCTGGGGAAGCTCACAGAGGCGGTATGCCTTTGAAGCTTCCCCCTGCCCATCCTGGGGGAGGAGATTTAGCACCTCGCCCAGGATGTGCATTGTTGCAGGCCCAGGAGAGCAGGGGCTCTCCCACCCAGGGGTCCAGCAACATGTCTGCTGTGTGGCAGCCTAGGCAGCCTCAGAGCAGATGTGGATTGTAGGTTAGGTTTAAGGGGGCATCTCTAAGATGCCCTCTGGGGTGCTTGGTACGTTTAATGTGCCGAGAAGTTTGATACCAAACTTCTCAGTCTTCAGTGTTGCCACTATGGTGCTGTGGAGTTCGTGTTTGACGAGCTCTCAGCACCATGTACTCTTAAATGGCAGCACTGCACTTACAGTGCCCATGAATTGACCTGGGTACTGTAGGGGCACAGGGCTCCTGCTCCTGTGCCCACACCATTGGCATAAGGCACCCAGCTAGAGGGGTGGCTGATATATGCAATGGCAGTGTAGGTGATGGGCATGGCACACAGGGATGTGTGCCATGTCGACTCTTGTTTTGTCTTGCACCCAGACACCCAGCCTGCAAAGGCAGTGTGTGTGTGTAAGGGTACAGGGCCTCTAAGTGTGGCACAACGAGTGCTGCAGCCCTTAGAGGCCTTCCCTGGTCACAAGGCCCTGGTTACCTAGGGTACCATTTACCAGGGGCTGACATGTGGCCAGGGTTTGCCAATTTGGGTTTTGTGTGTTTTAGGGAAGGAACATAGGCCCTGGGCACCTGATTGGCAGGAGTCCAGGGCACACTCAGTCAAAGTACATTCAGCAATTCAGCAAAAAGTGGGGGCATACCATGCAAGAAAGATGGCACTTTCTCACACAACCCCCCGCCCCCCCCCCCCAAACGAAAGGTGATGAGACTAACCTTGCCCTATGGAGTCTTCATTGTCTAAGTGGAAGAACCTGGAAAGTCCATCTGCATTGGCATGGGCAGTCCCTGGTCTGTGTTCCACTTCAAAGTCCATTCCCTGTAGGGAGATGGACCACCTTAGTAGTTTTGGATTTTCCCCTTTCATCTGCATTAGCCATCTGAGAGGTCTGTGGTCAGTTTGAACCAGGAAGTGAGGACCAAACAAGTATGGCCTCAACTTCTTCAGGGACCAAACCACAGCAAAGGCCTCCCTCTCAATGGCACTCCAACGCTGCTCTCTGGGGAGTAGCCTCCTGTTTATAAAAGCAACAGGTTGGTCTTGGCCTTCATCATTGGTCTGGGATAGGACCGCTCCTATCCCTAGCTCAGAGGCATCAGTCTGCACTATGAACTGCTTGGCATAATCTGGAGCTTTTAGAATTGGTGCTGAGCACATTGCTTCTTTTAGGGTGTCAAAAGCCTTTTGGCAACTAAGTGTCCAGTTAACCTTCTGGGGCAGCTTCTTGGAGGTGAGTTCTGTGAGGGGGGTCACAATGGACCCATACCCCTTCACAAACCTCCTGTAGTACCCAGTCAAGCCAAGGAATGCCCTGACTTGGATCTGGGTTGTTGGAGCTACCCAGTCCATGATGGCCTGGATCTTGGGTTGTAAGGGTTGTACCTGGCCTCCACCTACAAGGTGGCCCAAGTACACCACAGTGCCCTGCCCTATCTGGCATTTGGATGCCTTGATAGTGAGACCTGCATTTTGCAGAGCCTCTAAAACTTTTCCAAGGTGGATCAGGTGATCCTGCCAGGTGGAGCTAAAGACAGCAATATCATCAAGATAAGCTGCACTAAAGGACTCCAGCCCAGCCAGGACATGGTTCACCAACCTCTGGAAAGTGGCAGGGGCATTCTGTAACCCAAAGGGCATCACAGTAAACTGATAATGCCCATCAGGGGTGGAGAATGCTGTCTTTTCTTTTGCTCCTGGGGCCATGCCAATCTGCCAGTACCCTGCAGTTAAGTCTAAGGTACTGAGGAATTGGGCAGCCCCTAATTTATCTATCAGCTCGTCTGCTCTTGGGATAGGGTGAGCATCTGACTTGGTGACAGAGTTGAGCCCCCTATAGTCCACACAGAACCTCATCTCTCTCTTTTCACCTTGTTGATGAGGTTTGGGGACCAGAACCACTGGGCTAGCCCAGGGGCTCCCAGAGGGTTCAATTACCCCTAACTCCAGCATCTTGCTGACCTCAGCTTTGATGCTTTCCTTAACTTGGTCTGACTGTCGATAGATTTTGTTTTTGACAGGTGCACTGTCACCAGTGTCCACATTATGGGTACACCAGTTTGTCAGACCAGGGGTCAGGGAAAAGAGGCTAGCATACTGTTGCAAGACTTGCTTGCAGTCAGTCTGCTGATGGGCAGAGAGGGTGTCTGAGAAGATCACACCATCTACTGACCCATCTTTTGGGCTGTAGGAGAGGAGGTCAGTGAGAGGTTCACTCTCTGCTTCCTGTTCCTCATCAGTCACCATCAGCATGGTGATGTCAGCCCTGTCATTGTAGAGCTTAAGGCGGTTCACATGGATGACCCTTTTGGGTGTCCTGCTAGTGTCCAGGTCAACTAAATAGGTGACCTCACTCTTTCTTTCTAGGATAGGGTAAGGGCCACTCCATTTATCTTGGAGAGCCCTTGGTGCCACTGACTCCAGAACCCCACACCTGTTTCCCAGGTTGAAATTCAACCAGTGCAGCTTTTTGGTCATACCAGTGCTTCTGGAGCTCCTGGCTGGCCTCAAGGTTCTTGGATGCTTTTTCCATGTACTCAGCCATTCTGGACCTTAGGCCAAGCACATAGTCCACTAGGTCTTGTTTGGGCTCTTGAAGAGGCCTCTCCCAGCCCTCTTTTACAAGACAAAGTGGACCCCTTACAGGATGACAAAACAGAAGTTCAAAGGGTGAGAAACCTACTCCCTTCTGTGGTACTTCCCTGTAAGCAAAAAGCAGGCATGGTAACAGGACATCCCATCTCCTTTTGAGTTTTTCAGGGAGACCCATGATCATACCGTTCAATGTCTTGTTGAATCTCTCAACAAGGCCATTGGTTTGTGGGTGGTAGGGTGTAGTAAACTTGTACTGCACTCCACACTCCTTCCACATGTGTGTTAGGTAAGCAGACATGAAGTTGGAACCTCTGTCTGAAACCACCTCCTTAGGAAACCCTACCCTGGTGAAGACACCCAGGAGGGCCTTGGCTACTGCAGGAGCTGTAGTAGTCCTAAGTGGATTTGCTTCAGGGTACCTAGTAGCATGATCCACTACCACTAGAACAAATGTGTTCCCTGAGGCTGTGGGAGGTTCAAGTGCACCCACAATGTCCACTCCTACCCTTTCAAAGGGAACCCCCACCACTGGTAGTGAGATGAGGGTGGCCTTTGGGTGGCCACCTGTCTTGCCACTGGCTTGACAGGTAACACAGGAGCTGACAAATTCCTTCACCTTTTGGGGCATCTGGAGCCAGTAAAAGTGACTCACTAGCCTTTCCCAAGTTTTGGATTGCCCCAGATGTCCAGCTAGGGGGATGTCATGAGCCAAAGTTAGGAGGAACTCCCTGTACTTCTGTGGCACTACCACCCTCCTGGTGGCTCCAGGAGTGGGGTTTCTTGCCTCAGCATACAGTAATCCCTCTTCCCAATAATCTCTGTGGGTACCACTGACATCTCCCCTTGCTTCTGAAACAGCTTGCTGCCTCAGGCTTTCAAGAGTGGGACAGTCTCACTGACCCTGGCACAGATCTTCCCTAGAGGGTCCCCCTGGGCCTAAGAGTTCAACCTGGTAAGGGTCAAGCTCCATGGACTCAGTTCCCTCAGGGGTATCCAAATCCTCTCCCTGTGGAGAGGGGTCCTGAATGTTTTGCTGTGTAGAAGCTGGTTCCCCAGTCTTCTTACCTTTTCTCCTGGTTGGTTGGGCCATTATTTTAGGCTCCAGACCTACTTTTCCATCCTTCCTCTTGCTCTGTGCTCTGGTTTGCACACACACCAATTCAGGGATGCCCAGCATGGCTGCATGGGCCTTTAGCTCACCCTCAGCCCAGGCTGAGGTTTCCAGATCATTTCCAAGCAGACATGCAGCTGGCAACTTTGGAGAGACCACTACCTGTTGCAGGCCAGTAACCCGCCCCCCCCAGCCTAATGTCACCATGGCCATGGGATGACTAGTGGTGACCCTGTCAGCGTTGGTGACTGGGTAAGACTTCCCAATCAAGTATTGTTCAGGGGAAACGAGTGTCTTTCACCATAGTGACACTGGCACCTGTATCCCTCAGAGCTTCTACCCTAGTCCCATTCACCCAGGGGTACTGTAAGTATTTCTTTAAGTTGGGGGGCCACACAGCTACAGTGGCAAACTCCACTTCTCCCAAGGAGACTAGACTTGCTTCAGTGTGTTCCCAGATTTGCTCAGGGTACACCTCTGATCCCATTTGTATACTTGCTGCCCCAGGAGTAGCTGTATTGGGTGCCTTAGGGGCTTTGTTGTGGGGGCAAGATCTGTCTACAGTTAGGTGTCCTGACCTCTTACAGTTATTACACCAGGCCTTTAAGGGATCATAGTTCTTCCCCCTATAGGGTTGAGGCACATAGGGAGTAGTTTGGGTCCCACCCACCTGAACAGGTTTTTGGGGCCCTTTGGAAGACTCAGACTTTTTATCTTGGGAATTCTCACCACCTTTCTCCTGGGGAGGTTGTGGGACCACTTTCTTTTGGTCACCCCCAGTGGATGTCCTGGTCACCCTAGTCTTGACCCAGTGGTCTGCCTTCTTTCCCAATTCTTGGGGAGAAATTAGACCTAGGTCTACCAAATGCTGATGCAACTTTTCATTTGTGCAGTTACTTAATATATGTTCCTTCATGAATAAATTGTACAATCCAGTAAAATCCTGCACACCATGTCCAGCTAACCAACCATCCAGTGTCTTCACTGAGAGGTCTACAAAATCAATCCAGGACTGGGTCTGGGTTTTGTGAGCTCCCCTGAATCTAATTCTATACTCCTAAGTGGTGAATCCAAATCCCTCAATCAGAGCTTTCTTCATGAGGTCATAGGATCCTGCTTCTGGCCCAGCGAGGGTCAGAAGCCTGTCTCTGCAGTTACCAGAGAAGTGCCCCCCAGAGAGGTTTCTTTACTTTTCTGATATCACAAGCCCTCTCAAAGGATGTGAACCATTTGGTGATATCATCACCTTCCTCAAATTTAGGGACAATCCCTTTGGGGATTTTAAGGTCAGAAGTTTCCTCCCTATTCTTATTTTTATTATTGCTGCCACCATTGATGGGTGCTAAACCCATCTCTCTCCTTTCTTTTTCTAGAGCCAGGAGCCTGGACTCTAGCTCTAATCTTCTGGCCAGCCTCACAAGGCTGTCCTCTTCACTGGTGGGTCCCCCAGTGATCTCTCTGGTACCAGAGTCACCTGTCTGATCTCTAGGTGCCCAGATGCTAATTCTTTGATTGAAGGGTATGGGTGCCCTCTCCTCCCTAGGGGATACTATGGGGGAGGGGGGGTTATTGTCAACCTCCTCTTCTTCCCCTTCCTCATCTGACTGGCCATCACCATGTTGAGATGGGTGGTCCTTAGCATACTCAGCCAAGAGCTCCTGGAGACCTAGTTTGGTTGGATGCAGGCCCATTTAAGTTTGCCTAGGGACCTCAATTCCTTGAAAGACAAGTGTAAGTAAGGTGTGAGGTCGAGCTCCTCCACCAGGTCCATGTTATTATTGTCACTAACAGCTGGGTTTGTTTGAGTCATTCTAACCTGACAGTTCTAATCCTCTACCCTGACTATAGTGACTTGTTGTTCTAAAATTCTAATGGGACTTAAGCAAGGCCCTAGCAAGACTTTTAGTAATTTGGAAAAGACCAATCAGAATTCTAAAGGCAATTTTAAGAGTTCTGTCGTGTGATCAGATGGTAACCAAGTAGTCCAACAAATACAAGTTTGTATCCCACCTCTGATCCACCAATGTGAGAAAGTGGCTCTGTATATACTGTTCCTTAATAGGTACAGGGTGTACAGAGTCCACAGTTCCCAAGGGTTTGGCAGAGGCTAAAGTTAGATATAACCTTACTCTCTAAAGTGGTAGCTTGGTCGAGCAGTAAGGCAGTATCAGAGGACAGTGTAAAGCATTTGTTGTACACACTCAGTCAGCAAATGGTCTAACACACTCAATAACTGAACTCTAGGCCAATGGTTTATATATAAACAATATATGCTTGTTTTATTTTAGAACCAACACTTTGCATTAAAATATACTTTCTCAGAATGAGATGCTTTATATAAATACTTTTGCAATATGCAATTGACTTTTGTAAACAGTTACAAGTGGTTGCAAAAGGCAACACTATTTTAAACACAATAATGCATTGAGCTCAATGGAAATTTCAAGTTATTTGCAACATTACTTTTAGGATTACTTTTGGAATTCCAGGACAGGATCCTAGATTCAGTCCTGGGTCAGTACTTAGAATCAAGTGATGAAAGTCGACTTAATTACTGTGATGATTTTTAAACAATATTTAGCTATTTTAAAAGTTGACACTTAGAAAATATTTCAGAGAAAACAGTCAATGATTCCCTATGGAAGAAAATTCAAGTTGCAGGTACGGTATGTTCTCGTTACTTTTGTAATCTAGTACTGGGTACCTAGACTCAGTACTGGGACCTTTATCCAAAACAGGTAAGTAATTACGTTTTCAGATATTACACGATTTTTAAAGAATATTTAAAGATTGCAGAAATTGACACTTAGAAGAAATTTCACAGAAAATGAGTCAATGATTTCCTATGGGAGAAAATTGGGTTACTGGTAAGTACAGTTGTAAGTATTTTTCAGAGTCAGTGTTAGGCACCAAGATCCAGCACTGGGAGCTCACCTAAGAGCAGGTGAGTATTTTCGTTTTCGTTACTCGGCTGATTTTTGGTGAATATTTTAAGATTTGAAAAGTCCACACTTAGAAGAATCTTCAGGAAAAAGCCAGTCAATGTTACCCTATGAAGAAAATAGAGTTATCGGTTTAAAGGGAAGTACTCGACTGGCAGAGTTGAGGTTCTGGGCATAGACTCAGGGGTCCCCCAGGGTCAGGTAGGTACAGTTGGTTGACCCTCAGCGACTCTAGGGCGGCCGGGTGCAGAGAGAGTTAGGCCCAATGTTATCCTATGAGGGATAGGGGGGCCTTGGTTGGTGGCTGCTGACTAGCAAGCCACACGGCTGTGGGAGCTGGGCTCCTGGTCACTTACTCAGGGCAAGTGGGGAAGTAGGTAGGTGTAGAGGTTGCACTGCCAGGGCCACTCGGGCGGCTGGGTGCAGGGTGCTTTTGAGCCTTCGGGCGCTCAATTGATTTCAATGGGAAATCTCTGGTTTAGAAAAAGACTGCAAGCTCGGGGATGAGGATTCTTCAGGTGCCGCCACCACTTCGAGAGGTAAGTTTGGTAGTTGGAGGATAGGTAGGTACCCCGGGATTGGGACAGGGGGCCGCGGGGCGCCGCGTGCAGGGGTGCCTTTTGGTATTGGGAAATCTTACCCTCTGTTGATCGCGGTGGGGGGGCAATTTGTTCTGAGGCTGCAGACTTCTTCAGGAGTGTCGAGGGAGGTCCTTGGGTGCCGGACTCGGGGTCACAGTCGCCGTGGGGTCGTCCTCGTGGTCTTTGTTCACTTCCGGCACTGGCCAGGCTTGGCGGGTGCAGAGTGTGCTGGGTTAGCGGTTCCGGGCTGCTGCCAGGGATTAGAGGTAGGTTTTGAGTAGAGCCTCTACTCATGGGAGTCCCAGGGGCTTAGAGCCAAAAGGTAGCCAGGTCCTCCGGGGTTTGTGAGGTTGCTGGCCACAAGAGATGCCGGGATGGAGCAGGTTCGAGGGTCGACAGGCCGGTAGGGCTGGGGTCAAAGCAGTTGGTGTCTTCCTCTTCTTAGCAGCTGCAGGGCAGGTCTTCTTTCTTCTTGCTCTTCTTTGTATTTCGGAATCTGGAATCTGGGGAAGGAAGGTTCAGGGTGCCCCTAAATACTAGATTTAGGGGCGTTACAGGTAGGTGAAGGGCAGGGACCAATGGGTCCCTGTCCTGGGGTGGGTACACCCCCTATCCTGCCTCTCTCCTGTGGGAGGGGGGCAGTAGCCTAGTCCTGATAGGGTAGGGCTTCCCATCTTCAAGACGGCGAGAGCCCGGAGGTGTGCTTCACCTCGCCTCCCCCACCTGAGGGGTGGGGTTGGCAGGCTGGCACATCCCCTGTCCTTATTTGGGGTTTCCGGCCAAGCTTCCTACCAGAGTGGGGGGTTGCAGTGGCCTGGAGAAGCTCACAGAGGCGGTATGCCTTTGAAGCTTCCTCCTGCCCATCCTTGGGGAGGAGATTTAGCACCTCGTCCAGGATGTGCATTGTTGCAGGCCCAGGAGAGCAGGGGCTCTCCCACCCAGGGGTCCAGTAACATGTCTGCTGTGTGGAAGCCGAGGCAGCCTCAGAGCAGACGTGGATTGTAGGTTAGGTTTAAGGGGGCATCTCTAAGATGCCCTCTGGGGTGCTTGGTACATTAAATCCCACACTGGCATCAGTGTGGGTTTAATGTGCCGAGAAGTTTGATACCAAACTTCTCAGTCTTCAGTGTTGCCACTATGGTGCTGTGCAGTTCGTGTTTGACGAGCTCTCAGCACCATGTACTCTTAAATGGCAGCACTGCACTTACAGTGCCCAGGAATGGACCTGGGTACTGTAGGGGCACAGGGCTCCTGCTCCTGTGCCCACACCATTGGCATAAGGCACCCAGCTAGAGGGGTGGCTGATATATGCAATGGCAGTGTAGGTGATGGGCATGGCACACAGGGATGTGTGCTATGTCGACTCTTGTTTTGTCTTGCACCCAGACACCCAGCCTGCAAAGGCAGTGTGTGTGTGTAAGGGTACAGGGCCTCTAAGGGTGGCACAATGAGTGCTGCAGCCCTTAGAGGTCTTCCCTGGTCACAAGGCCCTGGTTACCTAGGGTACCATTTACCAGGGGCTGACATGTGGCCAGGGTTTGCCAATTTGGGTTTTGTGTGTTTTAGGGAAGGAACATAGGCCCTGGGCACCTGATTGGCAGGAGTCCAGGGCACACTCAGTCAAAGTACATTCAGCAATTCAGCAAAAAGTGGGGGCATACCATGCAAGAAAGATGGCACTTTCTCAGAATTGGTTATCCACATTAAAAGAAATGACAGTATGGAAATAGGAATTTTTAAGATTACAACCTCACCTACGGATAGCTGGAATGGAGCCTTATTATATCGCCCTCTGGGCTCCAAGACTGTTTCGCAGACAAACTGACCAAATTAATTGCTACGCATGTGCTTGCTGCAAATAAGTTGCTCCTATTGGGGGAGTTTAACTTCCATGGGGAAGACCTTATGAGCCTGGAGGTGAACAAACTCATGTCCACTCTCGATATGCTTGGGCTGACCAAAGAGTGACTGGTTCTACTCATAGGGCCGGACACATGTTAGATCTTATCTTTTCTAACATTGATAATCTAGCCTGTAGCCCCCCCAAAGCCGCTCACATGGTCGGACCATGCGATGGTCAGTTTTGCAATTGGGCTGTTCTGCCCTAAGTTTACTTCCCCTAGCCTGGTTAAGAAACAAACAATGCTTAGGCCCTGGTGCAATCTTACAGTTGAACTCTCTTAGGAGGCTTTTCAACTAGAGAAAGGGAAAATGGAGATGGGAAATGAGTTAACATTAGAGGACTTCAACAAGGCATTTTCTACTGCCTTGGATGTAGTCATCCCTAAAAAGAACATGGATCAGCGGCTAAACCGCCCATCATCCCCCTGGTACACTAGCGAGCTTAGGACGGAAAAGTCCAAATGCAAAAGATTGGAGAGAATTTGGCGAGTCAGTAAAGCAATGTAAGATAGAATGCAGTACAAACAATCCCTGACCTCCTACCATCTCAATTTAAAACTGGCAAGACGCCAATTTATTTTTAACCAAATTGAAGGTGCTGCTAATGCTCCTAAAGCACTGGATTTCTGCAATCAGCTAGCCAGTCATTTTCAAGATAAGATCACTAGAAATTACGCGAACTTCCCATCTAAAACTGCGCTAGTTCCTGATTCCTCCGGATCTGGAAAAAGGGACAGGAAGTACTCTGGATTGTTTGCCCCAATTACTCTTGAGGAAGTTTCCAAAACACTTGTCTCCGCTAAATCTGGCTCACCAACTGATCTCTGTCCACCTAATATGATGGCTCTTTTAGCCACCAGTTGTGCGCCAGTTATTCTCCAACTATATAACTCCTGGGAATATTCCAAGAACATGGAATGAAGCATTTGTGCGTCCTATCCTGAAGAAACCAATGGTAGACCCACGAGAACTTGGAAATTACCGTTCGATCTCTCTCTTACCTTTATTGGGAAAAGCGTTGGAAGGCATGGTCAATAAACAACTAAGCCAATATCTAGAACTAAATGAAATTTTGGCTCCATCACAATCGGGATTCCGACAGGGCTACAGCACCGAGACTGCCATTTTAGCAGTTACGGATTCGCTTAGGCTACAAATAGATGAAGGGGGCTCGGCAATACTGATACTACTACACCTCTCCGCAGCATTTGATACCATCTCTCACGAAGTGCTAGCGGAGAGATTGGAATCATGTGGTATCCAGGGAAGAGCATTAAAATGGCTACGTAACTTCATGGCTGGGAGAACACAGACAATCATGCTTGGTCCACACTTGTCAGACTCAATCAGCCTAGACAAAGGCGTACCTCAGGGCTCTTGTCTAAGCCCGCCCCTATTCAATATTTATATGGCCCCATTAGCTGGGATAGCGGAACAACTGGGCTTTGAGATCATCTCTTATGCTGATGACACTCAGCTTATCTTCTCGGTTGGCACTGACTTAATAGCAGAGAAAGCTCTGTTTGCCAGAGGATTGCTTGAAATCTCAAACTGGATGACGCAGCACTGCCTCCAGCTAAATCCCGGCAAAACCGAGTTAATGCTAATAGGTAAAGCAACAGTCAGCTGGTCAGATGACTGGTGGCCGGTCCAATTGGGAGCCGCCCCTGTCCCAACCCAATGTGTTAAAAATCTAGGGCTAAAATTAGATCAGTCTCTATCTATGAGAGACCATATAGCCGCAACAACCAGCTCATGCTACTATAGCTTGCGTCTGCTGTGTAAAATCTTCCCCTTTATGCCTACAACCCATCGCAAAACCCTGGTCCAGGCTATGGTCATCAGTCGCCTGGAATATGGTAATGCCTTGCTGGCCGGGGGTAGGAGAGACCTTGCTGAGCAAACTCCAAGTGATCCAAAATACTGCAGCTAGGATGGTAATGAATCGGCGTCCCTATTGCGAGAACTCTACTGGTTATCAGTGAGAAACAGATCTTTTTTTAAGATCTGTTGTCTCACGTACACAGCACTTAATGGTAGAGGCCCCAAATATCTCCAAAAGAGACTTACTAAGCACGTACCTAACAGAAACCTTCGGTCCGGCGCGCTGGGTCACCTACAAGTGCCGCGTATAAGGCTATGTCGTTCTGGAGGAAAATCCTTTTCATACTTCGCACCAAGATATTGGAATGAGCTACTAGACTCCCTCCGCAAAATTATAATTTATAGCACATTTAGTTAACAGCTAAAAGCCTTTTTATTTTAAAATGCCTTGTCCTTCTCAGGAATATCTCTAGCTAAGCGCCGAGATGCCCCCGGGTGAGTCGAGTGCTATAGAAGCTTATATAACATAACATAACAGACACTAGAAAGGGAATTTTAGGGTCAAGAGTCTAGGAGGGCAATTGTGTAAAGCCTCCAATGGTGCACACATCAAGAAAATAAGAATAAGATTTAGATCCCATTGGGACATGCTGAAGGGAACGTGCAAGTTTTAAGAAACTTAGCCACAACAGGGGACTTGAAAAAAGAAGGTTGGTCCGGCAACTGCAAAAACACATAAATGGGTCCCTTGCTCACTTTGCCACTGGATTCAAGCTAACCTGGCTGATGAGGAGTGTTACCCCGAAACCGGTCCCAGAGGATTCTTGTTTCTGGTTCAGGGAAGACCTTGGCAGTTCGGGCTGGACTGTTCCTATGAGGCACAGGGTCAAGACTGATTTGCATATAGCTGGATCTGAACTGAGGTGGCGAAGTAAGCTAAAGAATGATGATGGATTCAACTTCGATCTGTGACGGGGCGAGTGTCTAAAAAGTTTCAGCGCTCCATCCATCTCCTTGTGTTTGCTTTGACAGATAACCTTTAACTGTGCACAGAGCACAGCCCTTCGGGCCAACAATAGAGCAAACAGAAGAACTTTAGAGAGAGGTGCAGAAAGGGGGGGTGGGGCGATGTTGTGGGAATTACACTAGGTCACAAACTTATGCGAATGAAAGGCATTTATGGGTTCCGGAGTAGCGTGCTGCTCCTTCTTCTATCCCTCGGCTATCCTTCTCAATCCAAATAACTGGCTAATAGCCACCACTCAAATTACTTTCATATTTCACTATACTAATTCAACACTAATCCTTTGTGGGTACCGGGGCACGGTGCTATTCGCGAAAAAAGCACTTTTGACGCCTCGTCGGAGGTGGTGAGCGCTATATAAATGCAATTACAATACAATATACGGACTCGATCCAACGACGCCTGGTTGCCCGAATAACATCACAGAGTTCAGAAGGAAGGTTGAGAGCTGTCAACTGTTGCCGGTCAATCTCCAAGCATGAAGGTGAAAGATGAGCAGGTTCAGGTGCAAACATATCCAAACAAAGCTCTCCCACTGCTAAAAGACACCTTGCAGCCCCTCTGGGTGGAGACGCAATTCGCTAGGCATCTTCGGCTGAGTTTGTCCACCTTGGTATTCAGAGAGCCCACCAGGTGCTGAAGCACCAGGGTAAAGACCTGGCATTCCAGCCGTGTCCAGAGATGTAGGGCCCACGACCCCACCTTGCTCTGTTTGTTGCAGCACAACATGGCGGTGGTGTTGTCCATGAACACATTTAGCAGTCTCCCCTTGAGTGAAGGAAGAAAGGTTTTAATTGCCAAGCGATTCGCCCGAAGGTCCAACAGGTTGATGTGGAGATCTCTGACCACCACCTCTCTCAGATGGCTGCCCCAGCCCAGGAGTGACGCATCTGACACTACAGTCAGCTCTGGTTGAGAAAGGGAGAGGGGTCTGCCAATCGTGGTTCGTCAGACACCACTACAGAGCTTTCGCAGTGCTCTCCGAGATCTTGACCATGTCTGACAGATTTCCCTGATGCTAAGCCCACTGGGAATTCCAGTCCCACTGAAGAGTCCGCATATCCTAATGGGCAGGAGTCACAAGCAGGATGCAGGAGGCCATGAGGTATCATAGCCTGAATATCCTGGACTTGCGGCTCGGGAGGATAGGCCTGAAACTGCAGTGTATCCAGAAGAGCTCAGAAGAAAAGGAGAGTCTGCGAGGAAGTCAGGTCAGACTTCGGCACATTGATGGTGAACCCCACTGAATGCAAAAGGTGTGCTGTAGTCTGGAGGTGAGACAACCACTTGGGGCGAGCCCGCCTTCAACAGCCAATCATTAGGGTAGGGAAAGACTGGAACCCAGACTTCTGCAGTTGAGCTGCAACCACCATCAGTGAATAGCTGAGGGGCGCTGGTATGGCCAAAGGGGAGAAAGGCAAACTGAAAGTGCTCTTGGCCCACTGTGAACCACGTGTAACGTCTGTGAGCAAGAAGGATAGGGATCTAGAAAAAGCACCCTGCAAATCCAACGCTATCATGCAGTCTCCCCAGCCCAGGGCAGACAACATATGCAAGCGTGACTATTTTGAATTTCTTCTTTTTCTGAAACAAATTGAGAAGGCACAGATCTAGGTGAGGACAAAGTCCTCTGTCCTACTTTGGCACCAGAAAGTGGGAATAGCAACCATGGCACAGACTGTCCACACTTCTACACGGACCAAGGAGAGTTGGTCTTCCGTCAGTCGGTCATAAGTGGGTGGCATGGGTGAAGGGGTAGTCACAAAGGGGAGGGAGTAGCCCCATTGGAAGATTTGTAGAATTCAATGATCTGTTGTTATTGACCTCTAGTGGTGCAAGTAACACAAATCCTGCCCCCCACTGGATGCCCATAATGGTCAGAGGTCCAGATAAGGTGGTTTGGAGGGTAGAGGTGTGAGGTGGTAATCTGGCCCCATCACTGGCTACCTGTCCCACATGGTTTATGTAACTCATGTCCTTCACCATTAAAAGGCTGGGAAGCCTGCAGATTGTAGCATCTGGGAGGGTACGAATGCGTTTGAAACCCCTTACGTGGCCACAAAAGGGTCAGACGGGGGATGACAAGGGACCCTAGACAAGCCGAAGGGCCTGGTCGTAAACCTGCGGTCTTTAAAGCGCTCCAGCGCTGAGTCCGACTTCTCTCCAAAAAGACAAGAACCATCAAAGGACATCTCCAAAAGCAAGGCTTGGACATCCCCTGAAAAAACAGTTCTCAGGCAGGTGTGACCCCACAGGACCACTGACAATTAAATGGCTCTACTCATGGAGTACGTAGAGTCCAGTCCACATCTTATGATGAACTTTACGACGTCTATGCCATCAGCAGTAGCTAGGGAGAGTATGGTTCGGGCTTACTCTGAGACCATAGGCAGCAATTGCGCAACTAAATCCCAGATGGTGTAGGAATATCAGCCCATTAGGCAGGCGGTATCCACCGACCACACTGCAAGACTGGCAGAAGACAACATTCTCTTGCCAAAGGTATCTAGCCGATTGGATTCCTTATGCAGTGGCGTTGTAGGGAATGCGCCGGGGTTGATTCTAGAGGCGGAGGCTTGGACCACCAAGCTCTCAGGGGTGGGGTGCTGCCTAACAAAATGTGGGTCCCCAGGAGCGGGGCGATGGAATATTGTCCTATGCACAGGGGCCCCTGTGCAGGGCTTGTAACAGGCCCAGAGTAGGACATAGGTATGGGCTTCATTAAAGGGGAGCTCAGAGGGGACTACTTCAGGCTGAAGCACCTCTTGTCAAAACATTTATCTTGACTGCTATTATGAGGATGTCTGGAGTGGGCGGCGCAGAGGACAGTCTTGATCTCGCCAGAGGCTCTGCTCAGGATCCAAAAAGGGATCTATAGGGCCGGAGAGTCGCTGAGGGCGAACCCGCTAGCAAGGATCTAGTGGGGGTGGAACAAAATAGTCAAACGAATGACTGAGGGTAGCTCCGACAGGTTCAAAGCTATCTGGAAAGGAAAGAATTGACGTCAGCACGCAGGGGTGGCGCCTATCATTTCTGGTGCAGCCAATGCACAGCCAAACGATGCCACCTACCGGTGCAGGGGTACTGCTCAAACATTTCCTGACAGGGGAATATTCTAATCTAAGGAATCTGAGTCTAGAAGTCTCTAACTGATTATCTTGTTTGAAGGGGCAGGTTTAACGAAGAAGGTAGCATTATATGCGGATGATTTGTTGCTTTTCACAAAATATTCTAAAACAGCAACCCCGAAGGTAGAAGAAATAGCAGGACGCTTTGGCATAATCTATGGCTATTTCATTAATAAAGATAAAATAGAGGTGTTGGCCTGGAATATGGAAGCATGTCCAGAGAGCATAAGGATTGTGAAAAAAATAAGATATTTATGAAATTTAAGTTTATTCTGACTTGACCTCAATCCCTATCGAGAATTTAGCCAAGGTAGCGAATGAGGTTAGAATATACTGGCGAAGTGGAATAATCTTCCCTTAACGATTTTCAGAAGAGTAAATCTTGTGAAAATTTGCATTCATCAATAAACCTAGTGAAAAGAGGGTCTAAGGGAATAGTTTATAGACCTGCCCAAATTCAACTCCCCTACTAACAACTTATACACAAAACAACAGAAACTTTCACTTTTTCTGTTCTTTGCACTGCACACTATAGGATCACGATCCTTGTTCCTTACAACCTCTTACACTTCATGTGTTGCTGGCTATTACTTACCAGCCTGAGATTACAACAGAGCTTCAAGCTAGCGAGGCAGTCCCCATGATCATGGGACACACCTCTGCCAAACAGTTGGATCACCACATGATATTACTGATCATGAGAGTCACCTTTTGCTCTGTAATTCGAGTACGATTGATGGTAATCCATGCTCTGCTCTTGGCTAGGTTTGATTTGGTCCGTTGCACTATAGTCTATTTTCACTTTTTACCTTAGTGCTGTCTGTCATAAGACCCCCATTTTCTGTTGTTTTGTGTATAAAATTTGCATTCAACCAAAGATCATCTTTGTTTGTAATAATATTCCATTATTGTTCAATTCAAAGGCAGTCCATAGGTTGCAATCAAGTATAAATAGTTTTGGCCTGTCTTTGAAAGCCCTCAGAATCTCGTGGAAGAACTCGAGGGATAAGATAAAGAAAGGACGAGTGCAACTTCTTGTATTGCAAAATTACTGTTCACCTTATTAGCTTAAGGCTTCCAGAACTCTAGTTGGCCAACCCAATCTGTCAGGTCAGGGGAAGTATGTATAAGGCAATGACCTCTTTCCTGAGTGTCAGCAGTGGGTTTCTCTATAAGTGTAGTTCTCTAAAATGTTTAAAATAAAATAAGGATTAAGGTGCCGGAGGTGGCTGCTAGAGTTTGGGTGAGGGACAGGTGTGGGACCTCTCATTACAATGAGCTTGCTTCGATTTGGGACTCACTTGACACTTTTAGATGCATTAAGCCCACCTCTGTGGGATGCCAAAAATCAATTTTTGGGGTGATCTGATTAGCTCTGTTGCCAATAATCTTGTGACTCAAATATTGCTGGGGTTGGGGGAAAGGGTGAGATGGGGAGAACCTGTCAAGGATCAAATATAATCAGATCTCCTCATGGCTTTCAGAATTAAAGGAGAGCAAATGGGGATCTCTTAAAAGATATTCAGGTATGGATCCTCTGAAAGGAGGTGTCAAGATGGTGCGCCCACCTGTGTGCAGCAGAGGATATGGCGAAACCTGCCTTATATCAAGTATGGGATGGATGTTTACCGGACGCAGAGCTTTAAGTGTTATAAAAAGATGCAGAGGGAAGCCAACAGAGTGAAGTAGCATAATACAGCCTTGCAGTAATGGGAGCATGAACCACTATCTTGCGCATGGAGACCGGCATGATTTTAAGGCACTTTGTTAGGGAACATAGCAAAGAGAAGAAGGTGCCCGTCACTGCCAATAACTGTTGTTCAAAAGAAAGATCAGTATCAAACTTGAATCCTCGTTGTGCAGGCGGATGGGTAAGTCTCCCAATTCCTTTGGCCAGCAGACAGTTGACTGAATTGTGTGAGCGCCACCAAAAATCGGAATCTCAGATTTAACAGTTGAGTTTATGGCAACCAGTTTCCATCCACTGACCAACATGAATAAGACCTGGTTTACAGGATTCTTGAGTATTGTTGCGATTTTTATCAATAGAAAACATCAGCCGAGTGTCATCACGATTAGAGACCAAAATGAGACTGAAAACTGAATATTTGCTGCTAAATGAACGATTATAAACTTTAACAAAGTTGGGCTCAACGAAGAGCCTGTGGTACTCCATAACCGCATGCCTTCTGTTAGAAAGGATTTTATAGCCAATTTAAGGCCAGACGATAGACACCAGGGTTTTCTAGACGTTCTAGCAGGATGGAGTGCGACACAGTGTCAAACGTTGCAGACTGGTCAAGCAGCACCAAAGCTGCCCTCGATCCAAGCTTTTTTTTAATAAACCTGGAGACTTCAAGGAGATCTGATTTCGTGCTGTAATTTGGTCAGAAACCAGATTGTGTGCTATGAAGAAGCCTGTGCTGTTCCAGAGTGAGAGAGAGCTGGTCATTCACTATCTTTTCAAGCATCTTTGAGGCAGCCGTTAATGATGATATAGGTCGACATCTGATAAGATCTTAGGATCAGCTGTGGGGTTTTTAATAGGGGTGCTACGTGGGCGTGCTTCCAACACTCCAGGATCGTCGCAGTGGACAGAGACTGATTGAACAGCACATTTAGATTTAGATTAATAACCTGCAGCTCCATTTGTAGCACCCGAGGGACATGGATCAGTCGGATAACTAGACCTAAAATGAAGCAATGCTTGTGCTGAATCCTCCAGTGAGATGGTATTCATTTGGGACAGACTCGACTAAATGGGTGGCGAGGCAGATAATTTAGTCAACCCAGAGTCACTATTTACTGGGGGATACGAAACATTCTGACATTTTCTCAATTTTTTCATGAAAAAATGCTGAAAGACGTTCAGAGAGATGTCCTAATTGTGTTAGGACTTCTCAGCAACAGTGGTTAGATCCAAGGGAAAAGGTAGGACAGCTGCACCGTTATGAAAGTGCTGACCTACCTTGCAGCAAGGTTTTGGGGTGTGGATGGGTTCGAGGCATTTTATTTTGGCCACTTGAAACTTTTTAAACAGGCATTTTCATAAAATCCGTCATTAGACTATGGATAAAAAAGGACTAGACTTTAGATTGTCTCTTGCTATGATAAACTGCCTTGAAATCTGACTGGAGTCTGACTGATGAGTGCTGCACAGCTGCCCAGGCAGAGGCAGGAGGTATGGCAGGAGTGTGTGATGCTCACCTGGTAAATAACTGAAACCTCTTGAAAGTTCCTAGATGTAAAACTATTTAACTGCAAGGTACACATTTAAATGTTGAATGTTCCCTGATCACTCTCAAGATGCATCTAGTATCTTTGGGATGCTTACCGAACCAAAACCAAGGTCTCCAACAGGAGAATTCCTTGACTTGGTGCAGTATTTGTTCACTGTTCCAGGTCAAGTGATGCAAAGTACTTTGAAGAGGACAAGTCGTCCAGTGATATGGTCTGCAGGTCCATAAAACAGTGCTCTCTGGCCCACCAAAAAGTCACTCGTATGGTTTTGCAGATCTGTTAATTATGAGGGAAGAAAAGTAATCAAGGGAACAGAAAAAAAAATGTAGGCAAATGTTTTACATCTTTTGTTCGAAAACTATTTGCCATACCTGGAGATAACAGTACATGCTCGGGATGTGTAAATACTCTGGGTTCTGTTCTTCAAGAAGAAATTTCAGTCTTAAATATCCCACTAGTCAAAAAAACTGTGCCAGTTCCTCTTTATTAGAAGGTGACTTGTCCCTTCTCAAAGAGAGTCTGCTTGATCATTGCTGTGGGCCACAAAGTTCTCCAAGAATAAAGAGATAAACTAATTCAACACTCAAAGTCAAAGAGGTTGACCCTTCTTGCAGAGGAGGCAATAAATCATTCCTACTCATTACCGGATGTATAGTACACGTTATGTACTCTGCCAACTCTGACTTCCAGGCCTATAATGCATCAAAGAAATGAATCGACAGCCATCCTTAACTGCTGTGAACTCCAACATATTAATGAGCAATTTTGCCTACTCAGTAACCACTTGGTCAGGAGTCCTCGAAGGTGTGTGCCCCACCCTTGTAGGGAGTAGAAGTCAGTCTCCTGAAGATTAGGGGTCAGTCTCCTTAATAGGTCATCTTACTTTTGCCGTGATCTCTGCAGATACCGAGTGACCCGCATTACTGTGGCTCAGACTCATGAGACTTAACACTGGGCATCGAGCTCCACTTGAGGGGTGCCCAGTCGAAGGCAACAGTGTAGAATATGTAGGACAGACAATGACAAGCAGCCCAGGAAGGTGTTGCCATTTCTCACTGTGTAAGATTCTTGTGTCGTTAAGGTCCTTGCCAAATGCATCAACTCAAAGATTCCTCCTTTCAATGAAAACATTTTTTTCTTGCATGCAAGTTTTTGCAATCAACTTCACCATTGCTTGAAAGGAGAGATTTGTCATTTGTTCACAATCAGAGAAACCCAACTGATACAGAACACTGTTGGTTTGGTTGCTTCATACACTTAAACGAGAGATAGAAGATTGATGGAGGTAAGAAAAATTCCTCGATCCAGAACTGGGAAAACATGTCCTGCAGAATATATATCTTGAACTTTGGTAGTTTGAATACATTTCTGAGAAAACAAAGTCCAAGCCAAGTCACCAACAGTCCGCTGAATGTTACCTGAAACTAGCATACAGAAAATTCTTTATCTCTTTGTGATTTTGAAATCTACTCCACTGCTTTCTAAAACAGCATGCAAATAATTTTGTCTTGCAGCTCAGTTTGATGTAAACATAGTTCTTTCTTTGGAGGCAAAGGGTGTGGATAGCTTTTAATGAATTGCAGGAGACAACCATACAGAACAATGTCCAACACCCACCTCCTGCAGGTTATATCCTTCTACACAGCTTATGCTGCCTGCTGCTGGTGTGGGGATAAGATGGGAGGTGAGTGTTCTGAGGAGTCATGCTTGCCTTGATTAGTCCTGCGATTTAGCAGGTCATTAGTGTTTGTGTTTCACAATAGAGGCTGTTTTTTGTTTGTTTTTTTGCTTGGAATTTTTGTAGCTTTGTTGGGAGTTTTGCTCAGAGGTAGAGAGACAATATTAGTGATAATGACCATAGTGAGTAGAACCACTGGCAGTGTATGACGCCCTTGTAATAGTACACCATGAATGTCTCTCCTTTGAAGTGTGGTCAGTGGCCCTGCAATCTGTAATATGCCTTCATATTTTATAGTGTTCTGCTGACATATTGGGCAGACAGTGAATGGCCATCAAATTATATATCTGGAATTCAGGACTACCCTTCAGACTGAAATTAGATATGTGAAACCAACCAAGGCACTGGAAGACTGCCACATTAATGTGTGGTCTTAAGTTGGTTGAGGCAATACCCAATCTTCATCAAAAGATGCAGAGGTTTTCTACCCATTTTTTACAGGTTGTGCCAGCAACACCGCCAGTAGCTTGTTTAAGAAAGACTACAGGTCCTGCAAAGGTCATCTCTTACATTGTTCCAAGATTGCATTCTGGGGGTACAGCTACAGGTACATCTGATTTTCTAGACTGTTGATGCACAACAGCTGAGAAAATAGTCTGTCTCTGTCTAATTCAGCAAGCATGCCGGTATTAGGTCTGTGGGACAAAGTGGCAGGGTTCTTCATGCAAAGAAGGACTTCCGCCCAAAGATTATGAAGGATGGGAATATCCCTGGAGGATTTTTGTAATACATACACCCAGGGTAGGTAGTTGTCCTATTCATTAGAGGCTCCTGCAGGTTGGTCTGCATTAGTAATATGCTGAAGCATTCCCGATCTTGTTTAACCTCCTCTTCATCTCGCTCCTCATCTGCCCAGCAGTGAAGGAGTCAACTATGGTAGGAAGTAGATCTCTATGAGCTATGCAGTAGCAGTTCTGGTGCAAGAAGTGTGGCCCTCTAAAACACAGGTTGAGGCCTTTTTAGGTGCTGTGTGGCAATGTGGGATTCTACTGTGGGGTAAGATTGAAGTTGTGAGGAATGAAATGTTTGCCTAGAAATCCCACATCATCGCCTTTAAAGTATACAGGCAATCAAGTGATACTTAGATCACAGGAGGAGCTGGGAAGTGGTAGGGGATATTAGTGGAAGTACCTTTCCACTGTCGGGTGCCCCACAATGCTTACCTCTGCTTGTGAAGCAAGTCCGCAGAGACGACAAGAGCGCCCAACCCTGTACCCACCTGACCCTCGTGGACAGTAGAACCCAGCAGGGATGAGATGGAAGCAGGGAAGGGAGCCAGAAAGAAAGTAGTGGGTTGAGGTGAAGGGTATCTCGGAGCCAACTGGAAGACAAGAAAGACCCAGATCAGTGAAGGACCCAGACTCCCGCTAATACAAGATACGCAAAACACACACAGAAAAGCCCTGCCCCCAAACCTGGAGACTCACCAGTGGGCGGCAGACCACGGGACACTGAACAGTACAGCTCCAAGGAATGTCCATACAGGGGAGTTGTGTCAGTGCTAGGCTCTCATGAAATCAAAGGAAAGCGCTCCTGCGCGTAGGTAGGACGAATTTGGACACAACAAAATACTGGCATCCCTGGAAGGCAAATGTTACAGAGAACCTAGCTACAACTCTGTGGATAACTTTCCCAATTCGGCGCATCAGCGCGCTGGGAAACTGAGCAATGATGCGACAAACCCACGTTAAGCACTCCCGTGCTAGGAAACCTGGTGTTCCTCTCCTGGGCACGGGTAACCGTGAAACATAAATCAATACTGCTCTGGAGTGCGCTCCAGCGCAGAGAAACCAAGAAGAACGAACAAGCGCTCCTGCGCGGACTAAACCAAAAGAACCATAAAGCGCTCCTGCGCGGTCAAAATCAAATAACCCTTAGCGCTCCTGCGCGGACAAAACCAAAAATAACCCTTAGCGCTCCTGCGCGGACAAAACCCCTGGCCACCCACAACGCAACCGCGTTACGATGGCTCCACGGTTTGTGAGAACGAATGTACCTTGACTGTTCTCCAGTGAGAAAACAAAGACCACCAGCAGCGCTCCAGTCCGGAACGCACCAGACCGCTTCTGACGTCTTCCGGGCAACAGGAACAGCGTCTCGCGTCGTTCTAAACATCCAGAGGAATCCGAAGCACGGAGCCGGCGGGAAACGCGATGTTTAAGCGTTTTCCCCGGAAGTGCTTCCGTGAACCGCTATGCCTGGCAAAGACTAGACCGTAACTCACCCTCCAGCCGGAAGTGAGTCCCTCGGCCGTTTCTGTGTGTGTTAGCGGGGAAGCGGGGAAGGGAAAACGGCAGGCGCCGTGAACATGACAGTACCCCCCCCTAAAACAGGTCCCTCCCCAACCCCACCAGAACCTCAAATGGGGGAGGCAGGACGAGGGCTGAACGGATGGCTCAGATGAAAAGCACGGACCAGAACGGGAGCATGGCGAACATGGGACAAAGGCTCCCAAGAACGCTCGTTCGGCCCGTACCCCTTCCAGTCAACCAGGTAGAATAGTTTACCTTTAGTACGACTAGAACCCAAGATGGCCCTGACCTCATACTCGACATGGTCCTCCACCACCACCGGAGAAGGAGGAGAGGGAAGAGAGCTACCAGAACGGACCGGCTGCAGAAGCGAGACATGGAAGACCGGGTGTATCTTCATGTGCGGAGGAAGGGAGAGCTTCACAGCCACGGGATTAACCACCTGCTCAACGCCAAAGGGACCCACAAAACGGGGTAACAGTTTCTTGGGGCCGTGCACATTGAGGTGCCGAATGGACAGCCACACCCGATCACCCACGCTGTACTTGGGCTCCTTCTGTCTATGTGCGTCGGCATGTGCTTTGTAGGTGTCTTTAGCTTTGGCCAACTCAAAACGGGCTTGTTGCCAGATGCGGCGCAAGGACTCGTGATATGACCGGACTGTGGGCAACCTGCTGTCCCGGGGACCCTCCCATGCGGAGGTGCGAGGATGACGGCCTTGAAGACAAAAGAAGGGGGATATTCCGATGGCTGAATGTTTGCTGTTGTTGTAGGCGTATTCCGCCATCCATAACACCTCGGACCATTCCTTTTCGACCATAAGCAGTAAACAACGGAGGAACTGCTCCATGGTGTGGTTGGTTCTTTCGGCCTGACCGTCGGTCTGAGGGTGGTATGCCGAGGACAGGCGTACGTCCATCTCGAGGATCCTGCATACCTCCTTCCAGAAGCGGGATACGAATTGCGATCCTCGGTCTGTGATCACCACCGATGGAATTCCATGGAGGCGAACCACCTCGTGTACGAAGATCAAAGCCAGTTCCGCAGCCGTGGGCAGTTTCAACAAAGGCACGAAATGAGCCATCTTGGAGAGGTGATCCACTATGGTGAGAATCGTGGTATGCCCCGTCTTGGTGAGAGGGAGTTCCACCACGAAGTCCATGGAGATGGTGTGCCACGGATACGGTGGCACCGGGATGGGACGTAGAAGACCCACAGGAGGCTCTGACTTGTTCTTACTTAAGAGACAGATGGCGCAGCTAGCCACATGGTTCTTGGTATCCGTCACCAGCGATGGCCACCAAAAATGTCTTTGTACGAGCTCAAGCGTTTTGTGGTAACCAGGATGACCGGATAGTACATGATCGTGGCACAGGCAGACTGCCTTTTGCTGACTGGTCAACCCAGGTAGGTACAATTGTTTTCCATGAAACAGCAACCCATCTACGCACGTTACCCCTCCTTGTCCGTCTGCCAGAACCTCCAGGTCGGATTGCTTTGTGTCCTTTACCTGAAGCATGAAGTCCGAGGATGCTACAACGCCCTGGAAGCGTGTCTCAGCGATGATGGGGACAGGCTCGATGTTTTCCGCCTCTTCGTCGGATTCTCCTAGCCGTGACAGGGCATCGGCCTTGGCGTTTTCCTTCCCAGGACGAAACGTGATCACGAAGTTGTATTCATTAAAGAATAGAGTCCATCTAAGCTGTCGAGCGGTGAGGGCACGGGCTGACTTCAGAAATTGGAGATTCCTGTGGTCCGTGTAGATGGTTACCGTGTGTTTAGCGTCTTTCAGGAAGTAGCGCCATTCCTCGAATGCGGTCTTGATAGCGAGGAGTTCCCTGTCTGACACGGTGTAGTTGCGTTCCGCTGGTTGAAGTTTCTTGGAGTAAAAGGCCACCGGATGCAGCTGTCCTGTGCTGGTACTTCTTTGAGATAACACGCCCCCTATGGCATGTTCTGATGCGTCTGCCTCTACAATGAAGGGCTGCTCGGTGTCCGGGTGCACCAGAACCGGGGCTATGGTAAAACGCCTCTTCAGTTCCTGAAAAGCATCGTCTGCTGTCTGATTCCAACCAAACTGTACTCCTTTGCGCAACAAGTGGGTAATAGGAGCTACCATCTCGGAGAAACCTGTGATGAATCTACGGTAGTAGTTGGAAAACCCCAGGAACCGTTGGACCCCTCTTACGGACTCCGGAGGAGGCCAGGACAGGATGGCGTCCACTTTCTTGCTGTCCATTTGTATGCCTGCTGGAGTTATGATGTGACCCAGAAACTCCACAGAGGTGACGTGAAAAACGCTCTTTTCCAGTTTCACGTACAAGCGATGTCTACTCAGCTGTTGTAGGACGGAACGCACATGCTGCACGTGCTCGGTGATGGTTTGTGAATATATCAAGATGTCGTCTATGTAGACGATACAGAAGACATCTAGGTAGTCCCTTAACACCTCGTCTATGAAGAATTGAAACGCTGCGGGGGCATTACAGAGTCCGAAAGGCATGACCTGGTATTCGAACAGACCGAATTTCGTCCGGAAGGCGGTCTTCCATTCGTCGCCCTTTCGGACTCTGACTAGATGGTAAGCCCCCCCGCAGGTCGAGCTTGGTGTACACGGAGGCGTTCTTTACCTGATCCAGAAGGTTAGTGATCAATGGTAGGGGGTAACGGTTTTTTACGGTGATGGCGCTCATCGCTCGAAAGTCTATGCAGGTCCTCAGATCACCCTCCTTCTTCGACACGAAGAAAAGGAGGAGAGGAAACCGGAGACCTGGAATGACGTATAAAACCGTTGTCCAGATACTCATCCAAATAGGAGCGAAGGTGGATGTTCTCCTTCTCCGTGAGTGAATAAATTCAGCTGCAAGGCAAGGTGGAGCCTGGGACGAGGTCTATTCGGCAGTCGAACGACCGATGCGGTGGCAAAGTGTTAGCTCCCTTCTTGTCGAACACATCGGCTAGGTCCTGGTATTCTTCTGGTATGGCTGGTGTAGCTACTTGGGAAACTATCCCCATTCCTCGTAGAGGAAGCGATCGTGCTTGTATGGAGCGAATCCCCAGGAGGTCGTCCTTCGCATAACAGGTTTCACAACAGTATTCCGAATCCAGGTGTACTATTCTGGACACCCAGTCAATGCGGGGATTGTGCTTCACCAACCATGGCAATCCCAAAATCACCTTGAATTGAGGGGCATCGATGACGTCAAAGCTAATGGATTCGGCGTGGTGATTAGCAAAGGACATCGTCATGCTCTCGGTTTGATGCCGGATAGGGCCGGAAGTGAGATCCGTACCATCAACAGCCTTGACGGTTTGGTCTTTTGACACTATAGTAATGCCCAGGGCACATGAAAAAGCAGTATCGATAAAGCTTCCTGTAGCACCGGAGTCCAACATAGCAGTCACCTGCCAGGTCTTGCCCGCCTGGTTCCGTAAGGATACTTCCATCCCTACGTGGTGACTGCCGTCAAATACAGCAGGGATCGCTAAGGTGCAATTCGAAGAACCCAGAGGACGGATCCCCTTGTCTACTGGGTGATTTCGTTTCTCGCCTTGTCCGTCTTGGTGATGGGCAATGCGAAAGGCCTTCTGCTCCGGGGTTTCGTTGGCTTCACCGGACATTCCCTGACGAAGTGTCCGCTTTTTCCGCAGTACAGGCATTGATTCTGCCTCCTCCGCCTTTCTCTTTCTTGACTTGTTAAGGGTCCTCTTATGCCCCCGATCTGAATCGGTTCAGTTGTCTCGCCCTGGGAAGCAGAGTCCTCTCTGACTTTTTCTATACTTTTGTCCCCAAAGGACAAGAAGCGGTTATCACTGCCCTTTCCTTTCTCGGTCCTTCGTTCCTGTAATCGGAAATTCATTTTCACCACTAGATCAATGAAAGGACCTATCTAATCCGGTGGGTTGGGTAATTGTGAAATGAGATCCTTCAGGTCATCGCGCAATCCTCGATAAAACACAGATACCTTCTTATCTTCAGGCCAGTGAGATTCGATAACAAGCCTGCTGAACATGGTGATGTAGTGAAGCAGGTCCTGGTTGCCTTGCTTGAGGTTGAGTAGCTCGTTATCCGCCGCTTGCACAAAGGTGTGACGAGCGAACATACGCCGCATGGACTCCTGAAAGGTCGGCAAGTGGTGTAGCATGGGATCGTCGTTTTCTACCAACGCAATAGACCACTGAGCGGCGTCTCCGCCCATGTATGACAGGATGTAAGCCACCTTGGCTGCGTCGTCGGGAAAAGCCGTGTTTCTGGCCATGAAATGCAGGTGGCATTAGTGGATGAAAATACCATACTTGGTACTGTCCCCATAGAAGCGTTCAGGTGGTGCCAACTGGACGGAATGAGGGGCGATGACTTGAATGGCTGTATTCGGAGTGGTGGCAGCGGAGGACCCCCAAAGGTGAATGTAGGTTGTCTCAAAAGACCCTCCTGACTGACCCTGGGGCTAGGGATTGTTCCCCAAGGACTGGTGACCCCAGCTGACATCTGGCCCTGTAGGGTGGTTATGTCACGGCTTAGACTGAGGTTCTCTGCCTGCATGGCAGCCAGCATGACTGCGATATCTTGTAAGGTAACCTCCGGGTCGCCCATGTCGTCTAGGTGGACTGATAAACGTGGGCTACGGATTCTGTCAGGTGCCCCACAATGCTTACCTCTGCTTGTGAAGCAAGTCCGCAGAGACGACAAGAGCGCCCGCCCCTGTACCCACCTGACCCTCGTGGACAGTAGGACCCAGCAGGGATGAGATGGACGCAGGGAAGGGAGCCAGAAAGAAAGTAGTGGGTTGAGGTGAAGGGTATCTCGGAGCCAACTGGAAGACAAGAAAGACCCAGATCAGTGAAGGACCCAGACTCCCGCTAATACAAGATACGCAAAACACACACAGAAAAGCCCTGCCCCCAAACCTGGAGACTCACCAGTGGGCGGCAGACCACGGGACACTGAACAGTACAGCTCCAAGGAATGTCCATACAGGGGAGTTGTGTCAGTGCTAGGCTCTCATGAAATCAAAGGAAAGCGCTCCTGCGCGTAGGTAGGACGAATTTGGACACAACGAAATACTGGCATCCCTGGAAGGCAAATGTTACAGAGACCCTAGCTACAACTCTGTGGATAATTTTCCCAATTCGGCGCACCAGCGCGCTGGGAAACTGAGCAATGATGCGACAAACCCACGTTAAGCACTCCCGTGCTAGGAAACATGGTGTTCCTCTCCTGGGCACGGGTAACCGTGAAACATAAATCAATACTGCTCTGGAGTGCGCTCCAGCGCAGAGAAACCAAGAAGAACGAACAAGCGCTCCTGCGCGGACAAAACAAAATCACCATAAAGCGCTCCTGCGCGGACTAAACCAAAAGAACCATAAAGCGCTCCTGCGCGGTCAAAATCAAATAACCCTTAGCGCTCCTGCGCGGACAAAACCAAAAATAACCCTTAGCGCTCCTGCGCGGACAAAACCCCTGGCCACCCACAACGCAACCGCGTTACGATGGCTCCACGGTTTGTGAGAACGAATGTACCTTGACTGTTCTCCAGTGAGAAAACAAAGACCACCAGCAGCGCTCCAGTCCGGAACGCACCAGACCGCTTCTGACGTCTTCCGGGCAACAGGAACAGCGTCTCGCGTCGTTCTAAACATCCAGAGGAATCCGAAGCACGGAGCTGGCGGGAAACGCGATGTTTAAGCGTTTCCCCCGGAAGTGCTTCCGTGAACCGCTATGCCTGGCAAAGACTAGACCGTAACTCACCCTCCAGCCGGAAGTGAGTCCCTCGGCCGTTTCTGTGTGTGTTAGCGGGGAAGCGGGGAAGGGAAAACGGCAGGCGCCGTGAACATGACATCCACGTAGCACTCCTTGTATTCATCAGACTGCTTTTACTTCAGGGTCAATTGTATATTCAAGTACTGTGGCTCTGAGGCCCCTTAGACTTCACAATCATCAAAGCTGCTTTCTCGCTGTTCTACAAGTCTTTGTTGTCGTCTGTGCATCTTCCAGGATCTTCAACAGACCTGTGGCATCAAGGACACCCAAAGTAATCTCTCTTGGAGGGAAGGAGTCACTCCCCTGTATCTGCAGGCACTGCAACAAATCTGATCGGTCTGCTGCTCCTGACGTCTCACGGACTTCGAAAGGCTCAGTAACGCAGGTGGTAGTTCTGCAACTCCCGAGGCCTAACCTGTCCTCTCCGCAAGTTTGAGGCCAGTATCCCTCATCAGAACCGCTGAGAACGAACTCCTATGCAACGAGTCGACTTGCCGTTGCCAAGGCCTGTTGGCTTTGCACTCCAGAGATCTACGGGCTACAAGAAGCTCCAGCGTCTTTTCCTGCCAATATCAGCGTCCTCATCGCATTTCTCTGTACTGTGGGCCGCCTTCTTTGGTGAGCTGCTAAAGGTCCTATTGCGACTCCTGTACATTTGGTCTGTGGGTCCTCCCAAGGGTCTTCTCCATCTTCAGTGGGCTCACCTGCTTGCACGGGGCCTGCTCTGACTCTCCTGCACTTCGTGAGTCCCTCGGACCTTGCAGGGCCTAACATTGCTCCTTCATCCTTTTCCAATTCTGATGCTACTGCCAAGGCTTGTTGGTGCTCCCGCCGGCCCCTGACCCCCCCTTGTTCTCGAATTTGGATGTGGGACAGCTTGTGAACGTCTTCCTCAGCATCGCCTGGTCCTCACAGCTGCAATGACATGGTCACCGTCATCACTCCTGCGTCCTCCGTCAACAGTGGGCACTGCTTTTCCGTGCCTACTGGTCACCTAAGTGGCATAGACTCTGTCCGCTCTGCTTGTAGGTTCTTCTCTTCAAGAATCCACTCGTGGATTCCACCGGACTCTAGCACAGTCTTCGCCAGAGGCACCTTTACCGAAGTCCTCCATTGCGGTCTTCACATCTATGCACCCGGCCTCCCTGGTGTAGGTATCCTGGTTCCTGGGGTATCCACGGGTGGGGTGACTCTCCAACCTTCTGTGTTCCACGGGGTTTCTTCAGAGTCCACTGGGAGGGGTCCTTCTTCAAAACTGCGACCGCCACTTTCCAGTTGGCTTCTATTGAGTACACAGCTGTGTTTTCATTTTGCACGTAGCCTCCGTGGAGTTATTGGGTACTTAGCTTGGGTGGTTCCTTGTGTCCCCATCTCTTCGGAGTCTCGTTGTCCAAATCCCGACTTCAGTCGCATTTCACATTCCCCTTTTAGTATATGGTTTGGTCTCCCCCTGGAAACCACTGTATATTGTGCTTACCTGTTTGCAATTGAAGTATTGTGTGTATTTGTGTTGACCTCTCCGGGTAGGAGATATACCAATATGTTAGCGAGTGTTGAGTAATAGACATTTTTTTGATAACTACACTGTGTGGTTCTTTTTCATTTAATCCTACACTAAATGATTAGATTTGGTAAAACAAGCAGCTTAGCACTCCTTCTGGACTAGGCCTGAAGGCTGATTTCCACAGCTGCCATTTAGAGAGCTTTCTATGGTTGTCTATGACCACTAAAATCACCATAAGGGTTGTCTGGATTAGTGCAAGGTGCCCCTTACTTTTGATCATTCCTTACTTTTGATTCCTCCTCCACAGCCATGGCTATGACCTTTAAATGCTGCCCGAAAGATGTCTTTCACTGGCTGTATGAGAGTCATCTTCAATGTAATGCAGGAAAAAACTTAGATTCTGCTGTTTGTGCTGGATAAATAGCACTTGCCCTTCACCTGCCTCAGTCAGTAGGAATCTTGGAGTAAAGCCTGATGACAAGCTTCCTATACAACCTCTGGTTTGGTCTATGACTGGAAGCTGCTTTGGCTTGCTCTGCTTAATCAGAAAAGTTCTTGACCTACAGTTTTTTTGCAGTAGTGGAACGTGGGAGAATAAAACACAATGGCAACCTCCCTGTTAATTACCTTCAATATTGTGAGGATCTTGGTGATGCCTACAAATTGACAGGGAAAGTGCCAGAGATTTTTTACACACACTCACTCAATTTCCAACTTCACACAGACAGAAAAACCACCTAACTTACAGACCATTGGGACCATGCCCCAGCTTCTGCAACACCATCCCTGACCTCATCAATCCAATCGCTATCAACTCACAGCACTACATCTTCCAAGGAGGATCTTAACTTCCACCTCGATGACCCCAACAACCAACCTCCTGGAAAGAATGACCAACATCGACCTCAAACCACTTGTCACCGACCCCATCCTGGTCGCTGGAGACGTACTCGACCTAATTTTTGCTTCAAGCAACAGAGTCAAGTACAACCATGTCTCTCAGCTCACCTGGACCGGCCACTACAGCGTCCACTTCATCTCAGGATCTACCAACACCGGCACTACGCCCCCCCACCTCCACGCACAGAAACTGGGCAAAGGTATCAGAAGACCAGTGGAACAACGCTTTTAACACCCATCTCCATGACACACCTGACACAGAACAGGCTGTGAGGAACTTCTCCCAGTGGTTCAAAGACTGAGCCAACTCAATCACCCCGCCAAACACAAAGGACCAGCCAGAAGAGTCCGCTGAAGGTGGAGCTCAAATCCACCAAACGCAACTGACGCACTATCAAAGACATACCTCCTTCAAAACAGCACTCAGTCAGTACCACCGCTGCCTTAAAGACAAAGAACGCTCTGGCAGACCACATAGAAGTCGGCGTAAACAAGAGCAAGGAGCTCTTCGCCATCCTGAAGGAGTTCTTCAACCCCACAGCCACTGGGAATATCACCCTCCCCTCCCAAGATCTGTGAGACACCCTGACGGACCTCTTCCATAACAAGTTATCCATCATTTAAGAAAACTTGAAACCCCAACCCCCGGCTAACAGCATCAGCCAACTCACGCCCACGAACACCGAGCACCTACTCACCTGTTGGGACCATCTTACAAGTCAAACCATTATCTCCATCATAAATTCTGCACACTCAGGAGCACCCATGGACGCTTGTCCACACCACATCTTCAACCCTGGGAGCAAGACGTTCGGCTAAGAGCTCATGAAGGTTCTGAACGCCTCCACCACCATGGCCTCCTTCTCCAAGAACTGGGAACACGCCAAAGTGAGACCCATCCTGAAGAAACCATCTGCTGACCCAGCTGAACCAAAGAACTACCAGCCATCAGCCTGCTCCCCTTCCTCGCGAAGGTTCTCGAGAACGCAATCAACCAGAAACTTATCAAACACCTAGAAAACCACAATCTCCTGGACCCCTTCACAATCAGTAGTCTGAGCCAACCACAGTACCAAGACAAGACAGCCCTGGTCGCAGCCACCGACGACATCAGAGCCTTCCTGGACCGCGGCAAAACAGCAGCCCTCATCCTACCCGACCTATCAGCGGCCTTCGGCACCGTCTTCCACCACATGTTGATCAACAGACTCCACCAAATCAGAATTCAAGGAGATGTCCTCAAATGGATCGCCTCATACCTCACCGGAAGAACCCAGAGAATCAGTCTTCCACCATTCACCATTGAACCCAAAAAGATCCTTTGCATTGTCCCAGAAGGATTGTCCCTCATCCCCACCCTCTTCAACACGTACATGACCCCTTAGCCAACACAATCAGATCGCATAGACTCAACATCTCATATGCCAACTACATCCAGCTCATCCTCTTGCTGGCAGCAGACCCCTCCACCACCAGAACCAAAAACCACAGATGTATGATGAACATCACTGACTGGATGAAGGACAACCGTCAAGTTCAACACTGACAAGACACAAGTCCTGATCTTTGGGACCAACACATCGCCATGGAATGAAGCTTGGTGGCCGGCTGAACTCTTGTCTTCCCACAACCCGACAGGACATGCCCGTAACCTCAGCATCCTCTTGGACAGCAAATTATCTATTCAGAAACAGGTCAACGCATTCTTGTCCGCCTGCTTCCACACCCTATGTTTGCGCCATAAGATTTTCAGGTGGCTCCCAATCCAACATCTGAAGGACCATCACTCAGGCCCTCGTCACCAGTAGTCTTTACTAGGGGAACACTCTCAATGTGGGAATCACCACATACCTCATGAAGCAACTACAGACAGTACAAAACTCAGCTGCAAGACTCATCCTCGACCTCCCCAGACAGACATCACTCCGCAGCTCAAGAAGGTTCACTGGCTCCTGATCCAGAAGAGATGCCAGTTAAAGATGTTGACTCATGTATCAACAAACAAATTACCTTGTACCAATAGATCAGACACTTGAGAATCCCCTCCCTCTTCCTAGCCGACACCCCCTGGATCTGCCGAGCCAACACCGGAGGATGCTTCTTCTCTCACCTGGTGGCCAAAGCCTGGAACAACCTTCCCCTGCACCTTATTACCGCCTCATCCCTCCAGGAATTCAGGAAAGGACTCAAGACCTAGCTGTTAGAATGAACAGGCACCACAATCCAGCTAGCATCTCCAGTGCCTCGAAACACTCATGGGTGATTTGCCGTGCTTTATAAATCCCGATTGATTGGTGATGCCTACGAATTAACAGTGAACGTGCCAGACATTTTTATACACTCGCATATTGAATCCCACATTCCACTACTGCAAAAATTTTCAGGGAGCCCATTTTCTACAAGTGAATTTCTGCCGCAGCCCGTGCAGGTAACAATGGTGGGGCGGAGTTGGGGGGCGGGGAGGATTCCACAGACTACCACAAGGCAAAATTGAATAAATAAATCATTTTCCCTCGATGTATGTTGAAATGAGCCTCCACCCGGCCCCACCGCTCTTACCTGCATGGGCCAAGGCTGGTGAATTTGCTGGCTAGTGTTGCTAGCAAATAATGAAGCAAGACACCAAGGGTGGTGTGAGAGGCTGCCATGTCATACATTCTTGGAATGATCCCTGGTCAACACATAGTAAAACACAGAGGATTGTAGGTTCCCCCATAAGAAGTTTGACAAATGTCCTGTGGGTATTACCACTGACATTTTCATTTTGCCTGCTCTTGTATTTGTATAGTTGTTTGCACACATTCTAAGCCAAAGATCTTTCCACCTTCAAAGCCAATATTTTGGAGGATTATTGAGACAGTAGCCAGTCACTGTCAGTGGTGGTATCCTGATACTTGTGATTTTGTCTGAGAACCATCTCTGTGTTTGATAGGGTCTTGCTGTAGGATGCTGCGGTTAACACCCTGTAGTGCTGCTACTGTTGCTGACCACAGCAGTATGGGTGTTATTGCGTCTGTTAAGGCTGGTATGACCGATACCTATATCTTTGATAACCACCTCAGTAGGAGTAGTTCCTTCATCTGGCACCTTGAAAGGGTTGGGGACATCAATTTTGTAATACCCCAATAAATCTGACGCAGCCCGTATCAGATTCTATACTCTCACCATCCAATGCCATATACAGAATTATGTTAGACCTGAAGTACAGAACTGAGAACAGCTGCTCCAGCCAGCTACAAAAAAAACGGACTTATGTACATTGCTACATCTATGAATGCCACTGAAGCCTTTTCTCTGTTATGTAGAATTGCTCTAGCCTACTATTTCTTCTCCTCATGCAAGAGGAGAAAGTAGAGGGCTATGATTAACTATATCTGGCAATCACATCTGCCTAGATTGGCCATTGAATGTGCAGTTCTGATGGATGTGGCTATCATTGAAGAAATGTTTTCTAAATACATCCATGCTCCTGCTTTCCCTGTCAGGATGTGCTGCACATGGGATACCTGTGTTTCTTAATCTTCTTTCAGCAGCTTACAGCCCACCAAGTTCACTTTGGGGAGGCTCACCAGACATATGAGGGTGTCATCCGGTACTTTACATTTCTTGTCTAGTCTTGGAATTACTGCAGCCACTGCTGCTGGCATTCTTAAGAGTTAAATCGAGACTAGAGCTGAGCCACTACTGGTATTGCTTTAATGGACTTTCTGGCTGCTTCTTAGAAGTTGTATAGGAAAAAGTACATTTATTTAATTCCAACTGAAAGTTTGAATCTGTTGGATGCCTTTTCTAGGAGGATATGAAATTTGGTGATCTGGTGGTGAATCCACAGGTGGAGGTGCTGCTGGTTCTGCTACTGATAAAAGTCATGCCACTCTCAGGGATGCCCACTTTTCCCCTGATTTTTGCACAGGTCCTGTAGCCCTTGGCAGAGAGGGTACAAAGCGACTTCCTGATTAGGGGACTCAGGTGAATGGAGGAGTGGGAGGATAGGATCTCCCTCTATGCTGACATCTTGCTTTACTTTGCAGATCCCACCCACACTATTGACAGAATAATGCATGTGCTCACTCTATTCCGTCGATACTCAGGATGTACTATTATTGAGATAAATCCCCGATTCACCACCTCCATGGCGGTGCCCCGCGGCTGCCCGTTTTACCAGGGGGGGGTTCATTATTTAGGAAAACATATCACTGCGGAACTGAGTGTTTTCCACACTAATAACCTGAAGCCCCACTGGCACATCTTTGGAGAGATGTCGAGCATTGGAGGTCCCTCCCCTTGTCACTCTTAAGAAGGGCCGCCTTATTCAAAATGATGGCATTGCCTAGTTTCCTTTATGCGCTCTCCTTAAAACACCTTACCCAATTCCAGCTTTATATTTTCAGGCTATAAACTAGGAAATGTGCACACTTCTCTGGGATGTAGGACTTACACGTATAGCTATTAAGAAACTGATGAGGAGCTGGTACAATGGTGGTATTGCACTGATGGATATACAGAATTATTAGTGTGGTGCAATTCGCAGCCATCAACCACTGGGTTCACCTTCCTGACTCAGAATCAGCCTACCGTACGGATTGATATGCCATGCAGCCGGAAGCCTACCTCAGGATACTATAAATAGGGAACCGTCCGACATCCTCCCCCATGCCCACAGTGGTTACTCTCACACTTTGGCATGACACATTCCACTCCCTGGGATGGCGGGCAGGATCATTCAGGCCACTCCCATATGGGACACTGTGTGACTGGGCACTCTGGATACTCAACCGTGTTTCCATAAGAGGGATCTCATTGGAATTGAATAGAGTAGGCGTCCTGTGGCTGCAGGGTGGGGCCATTCCATTCACGGGATTGCAGGCCGATTATCAGCTGGTAGCAACTGAGGGCTAACGTTACCTCAAAATCCACCACACCCTATGTCAGACTTTGCCAGGAGGAGAGGAACTCCCTGAATCTTCCCCACTTGAGGATAGATGCCCAACAAAACAGTTTCCCCTCACATATCGCAAGCTCATTAACATCTCACCTGACACCCTAGTTAACCTTAGGGAACATTGGGAGAGTGACCTTGGGGGGGATTGGAAAACGAGTGGCCGGAGGCCCTGGCGTCCCCGCAGGGGTAGCCAAATGCTCTAGATTCTGTCTAGTGAAATTGAAGGTTCTCCATAGGTGCTATTATTTATTTAAGAGATTTATATAGCGCTGGCCAGACCTGAGGGTATCGGAGTGCTTTACAACATACGTGTCAAGGAAATCACATAGTAACGCAATAGTCTTGAGGAAATCACATAGTAGCGTGGTAGTATACATAATGGTTCATGGCGCTTCGTAGGTATGGGTGTGCTGTACTGCATTAAGGCAAGGAAGTCTGATGGAGTCATAGCGGTGTGCACGTTGGCTCAAGCCAGCCCCCTTTAGGGGTGTGGGTGCGTGGTAGGTGTCCGGTGGCTTGGTGGAGGTGGATGTCTTGATGGCAGGGAATCTGGCATCTGCCCTGTTCCGGCTAGTGTGCCCCGTCGGCAGCTATCGATACAGGGGCTGACGATTGAAAAAGAGGTCTTTGAGCTGCATTTTAAATTTTGGAAAGTATGGGGTAGTTCTGATGTGGACTGGGATGGAATTCCAGATTTTGGGTGCACTTCCAGAAAAGGAGCGGGCTGCGTTTTTGTGTTCACGGGTTTTCAGCGGAATGAGGAGAAGCGTATTGGAGCTCCTGAGGGTCCTTGTCTGGCTGGCCATCTTAAGTTTGGAGGCCAGGTAGGCGGCGTTCCCGGTGTGCAGGGCTCTGTGCGTGAGGCAGGCAGTTCTGAAGTTGGCAGGCATTTTGACTGGGAGCCATTTTAGGTCTTTGAGTGGGGGTGATAATTGATCGTATTTCTTTGCTCCTGTGATCATTCTGGCTGCTGCATTGAGTGTTGTTCTGAGGGGAGCTAAGTGGCATTCAGCTATACCTGTGAGGGCTGCATTACCGTAGTCTAGTCTGGACAGCACTAGTGCTTGAGTAGCATGTACTACCCTTGAGAAGATGGGCCGAGAAGCTACACCATACTGTCTTCGAAAACCTGAGCAAACGGGTACATTTTACTATAGGATTTGGAGCTGCCTCACTATACAAAAATACCAGGATTCAGTGGTGACTTGTCTAAGTAAATTTTGTGGCAGCAATGTGGAACTTTCCCTAAAATGGTGTTTATTAAACATATGGGAGGACCCGCATGGATCAGACCTGGATTACCTTAATGGTGGCTAAACGTAATATTACTCGTGCTTGGAAGGCTGAACAGCAGCTGGAACTAGGTGATTGGAAGCTGGGCTTAGACTGATACATGCTAGAGGAGAGGGCAGTGTATGAAAGTAGGTGCCGCCCGACTAAATGGACAAAAATTTTGGGGGAATGGAATGACCACCGAGGGGGAGCTGCGTGCTTCACCAGGACTTATGGGAGCTGATGTTCACAGACAGATAAAAGCTGATGCTGCAGCTATTGTGTAATTTGATTGCAGGCTGGGCGGAGGGGGCCATGACCATATTGGGGAAGAGTAATATTTATTGTGTCTTAATGCTGCACACTATGATATTGTACATTTCTTTTTCTTTTTACGTGCAATAAAAAGATTTTTTTAAAGTCATCCAACTCACTTACTCAAAGTCTAGCTTTTTCTTGAAGTTCCTCTTTCTATATATTATCCGAGTAATGATCATCACCGTCCAATGTATCAACCTGAACTAGATCAGGAGAAGTGTGTGCTGCACTGCAAGATATGTGTTGTAATCTTAGTACAGGTGTTCTGTTATGGTATGTTCCACCTCCCCTTCCCTGTTCTGTAAGTGGTATAACCCAGGGGAGTTCAACTTAGAATGTTGGAGCTACTGCTGTCATTTCAGTGAGAGCGGATGGTCAGAATAAAGACTCTTGACTAACCTGGTTTGGAGTCGCAGTTTCTTTATAATTTTAACAATAAGGTTCTGAGGCTTTGGGGTAGTTGGCAATATATGCTGTACCTCAGGTGGTTGATGAGGTACTGACTGAGGCGATGCTGTGGCTGGTAGTGAAGGAAGGATGCACTGGGGCACTGGAGAATACAGATGTGAAGGATGGGCCAAAGTTTTCCCCAGCAATTTGGGTATGGTAGTCAATCAACACATTTTGCAGGTTTTTCAGAAGTTCAGCTAGCACTTGTACAATTGGAAGGTCCTGGTATTTCTTGTATCCATCGTAAGGGTCAAAATGACACTGGTAGTGGACCCCTATTTCCAAGCCATTCCTGTTTTTTTCATGAAACCAGGATACTTATAATGATATTGTTGTAGTTCGAGGTCATAATAAGGGGGAGCAACCCTGTTCTTCGTCTGTGACCTGACATTTGATCTCAAGGTGTCCTGGGCTGTTCGTAACCCACAATGGGCCATCTGGCTAAGATTCTTCATCTGGTTCAGTTTTTAGATGCTTTGCAGGCAGCTGCAGCAGAAGCAGAAGCTTGGAAACGTGTGCCTTAAGTTCTAACATTGATGGGACAAGTAGGATGGTACAGTCGTTAACCTGTTCAATTTAACTGAAGTCAACAGGACTGTCCTTGCCGGACTCTTCATGCATGGGGCTGTTGTAGAGGAGCTAGGCATCAATAGGTGTTTTCTCTTTGTTGACATTGGAGGTGGTGTGGTCCTTACTGACGTCTTACGACGGAGCTGCTATCATCAACTATTTTGACTTTTTATGTTGAGGTGAGGCTAGTGTGTTCCTGCTAAAAACTAGTGAGCTTTTTTGTTGCTTTTTCCCTGAATCTCATAAGATGATGGAGTTGGTTTCTCCACAGGGGTGAAGTTTTTTATGTTTGGCGTTTATGTCCTTTTCCTCCTTCTCACAGTGTTGTGAACTGTGGGGGTATCACCATGATCTTAGAGACCAGTAACCACCTCTAAAGCCTTCTACCATGATCAATAAAAATCTATGCTGAGAATTTTCTGCATATTTTGCTGTCCTTAGTATGATCTGGGTGTAATCAGTAGATACACCTCATGCGACGATCATCTTTGTAAAATCTCATCTTTCCACAAGCCTCAAAGGGTTTGAAGAGACTTCTCTTTGACAAGGATTACATTTTTTTTTTTTAATTACCTTTTTTCATCTAATCACGAGGTGGTAGTGCATAGCTCAACACACAACCAAAGAAAAGTTCTATAAATGTCACTGAGGCATAAGTACATTTTATATATCTGAAGAGATAGCAAAGATCTGGGACTCTATTTTCACATGACATGGCAGAAACCGAAGGTCAGGAGGAAGGAGACAGGTCTACCTCTCCTCACCGGTTGGACTTCGGGTCCTTTAAATTAAATTCACGTTAACCTGCTACTAATGCGACACTGTCTAAAGGCTTTTCAGCCCTGTTATGCCCTCTGTCTGCACAATGACAAGGAATAAATTAAGCACATTAATCAAAAAGTTTGAATGCTTGAAAACACCAGTCCTAGAAGCTCTCTTGCAACTAGCTGTGCAGAGTGACCAGCAGTATTTGACCCAGATCAAAGACTGGATCCAGCATACCTGTGGAACTATCTTCGGGGTCCACAAGATCTTTATTTAGAGGTTTAATGTACTCTTCGAAAAAGGTCTGGAGTCCTCTCCCTCCTTGAATGGCACATATGTTGCTTTTCCTGAGAGTCTCAGCCTTCAGCTCTTAGAAGCTGTTCCTTTCTCCTTTCATTCTTCTTTATGGCTTCTCTGTGATCCCTACACCTCTCAATGGTATCTCAGTCATCTGATGCAGATGTCCCAAGCACCAATATCATGACAGACACGCAACATAACACTGTAGAGATCCGTTTTGATTGTTTCAACACCAGAGTGACGATGAGGGAAAAGATGTCTAGGATCTATGTTCCAAAGAAAACATCATATTGTATGTCCATTTCACTGAAGCCGATATGCTGCATGCACCAGAGCACACATAGCAAAAGAGTGCTGGGGAAGGACCTCTGATGTCAGAAGAATACTACAGATATTCTTTAAGGAATTACATTGTTGCTCTCCACCCTGGAAGCCTGCTTTTCAATGTAGAAATAAGTCTTAGTTTTGTTTATGCCGGAACGGAAATTATATTCCTCTTAAGGCCCTTTCTTCCTTGGTTGCAGCAAAAGATACGCAGGTAGTATAACCTTCAATGACATGAACAGGGTGCAAACAGTACATAGAGTCAAAGGTAGTTTGACACATTTATATTACAAGAGAAAAGAAGTTTGTAAACCTATTGTAATTTTAGAATTTTTGATGGGTGTGGTACAGTTGGGATTTAAAATTCTGATTATTGTATATATCAACGTTCATTTTATTTGTTGGGTAAACTGTAGAACACTCTCTGCAAATTGTTTTTGCCTACATGCAATAAAGTATTAATCAAAACAATCAAGTGTACAATACCACAAAGTGTACCAATTCCAGCTGGGGAAAGAGGTTTTCCAAACAATAAAAATATTAGTAACAAAGTATAGCAGTTTAACATCTTACAAAACAAAAGTATTTGGTAAGATAGCTGTCCAAGTGTTTGGATCAAATAGGTATCAGTTGTTACTGCAACATACACTTCAAGTCATCGCTTCATCAAATTTAATCTTGAGTGTGTGAACATTAAAAATTATTAAGAAATAGTGGGGCGAAAGAAGGACAGTGTTGTAACAAACTAAAAAGGAAAGCAGTGCATTACTGACTTCATACTAATTACCTTTCATATTGGGATCAATTTTCTTGGAAGCAATGGGGATTGGCGATACACTAGGAACATTAGAAGACCCTGATCTGCTTGGCGTTCTTGGAGATCCCCCAGGACCTCGCTGGGCAGTATCCTAGAACAAAACACATAACAAAAAATGACACCTGTAACAAGTATAGCGCACCATCTCGCAAAATGAAATCATTGGAACAGTGTGAATTAGCTACTTGAGTCAAGAAACAGGACAAATTACTTCACTGTTAACAAAATTCCTCCTAATTGAGATTCTCTATTTATACCAATCACTTAATGGGGAAGAAAATGCTTACCATTAACAGCACCTCATCAGTGGAAGAAAGAGGCTCTTGCCATCTAAGATCAAGTCAATACTGTTGTCCTGTTTCGGTTTTGAGATCTGAGGCACAAACACCAACTCTATGGATGCACAAAATTATCCAACTCTGACTGCCCTACTTCCATACCAATCAACTCATTTGACGCAAAAGGCTTTTACTCGGACCGTACCATGAGGTGTCATTTAAGTTTTATGAAGGCTCCTAATATTTTAACATTAGAAGAAAGGGGTGAAGCTTATAGATCCCGACTTAGTAAAATGGCACAGTGTTTGGCAGGTACTACTGAAGAAACAAGTTACTTACCTTCAGTAACACTCTTTCTGCTGGATAGTCTATCCAACTACAGGCTCCTCACATTAGAATATCTCACAAGCATCAGAGTAGATTCTGAGAATTTTGTAGCAATGCTGCTAGGTTGCCACGTGCACCTCTGCATTGGCTCCATGCAGCCCTTAAAATGTTGGAGAACCGCTGCATACAAGTGCCACCCCACAGCACCGACATTGTTTTCTAATCTTTCTTATTCCAAGCCCCCAGGACGCGAGCATTACCAATTGTTAGATAAAGTGGTTCGAGTATGACCGTAGGAACTTTTTAGGTGTTAAAAAGGGACTTCTCAACAGCAGGAGGAGGGCAGAGGAAGTGAGGACTTTGCGGTTGGCATGACTAGCGGCTAATTTGTTGACTTTTGAATCAGATCTTAGTTGTGACTCCTGATTCCTCTCATGACCAAACTGTTACCCAGATAACAAACATTGCCCTCGTGTATCAGGTCTCGCAATCTGTCAGTGTATCGGGTGTCGAAATCTGTCAAATTCGAGAGCGTGTTTAAACACGTCTAAGCGCATGTATAATTGTGATTAAGACCGGGCACACAGTCGGGGATTCAGGTTTGAAAGGGTACGAATAGACTATTAAGAGATGCCACCTTTGCACAAATATTTACTATGTTACCCGAGTTGCTAATAAACTAAACAACTCGTGCTTTCTTGTGTACTGTTTCTTTAAATCCTGAGCCTCCATACTACCAATTTCAATGTACTGCAACCATACTTGAATGAGAGGCCTGATCTCCAAAAACAGTGAGTGCTCTTATTGGCCGATTGCCCCGTCAAGCATGTGGTATGCTATATCATGGTACTTTGCACCAGTGGATGCATTTGAGCTGGGAATTGTGGTAGGCGGTGAGGATGTTTAAACAATGCTCCGAGTGAAATATTAACTTCATCTTCGCAAGGAAATGTCTTCTTGGTATGGCAAACAAGCACAGTCCGCTTTCACTTTCGTCCATTGTGAAAGGTTTCTTGTCTTTATGGGGCCATGTGTTTGAAACACATTGCCCCATAAAGATAAGAAATCTTTCATGACGCACGGAAGGCAGACGAGCCCGTCCAAATGGGACGGCTCAGAAAGCCGAACTAAAACGTCACCAACACCTCTTTTCCAATGGCTGGCCACCGTTTAGCAGAAACAGTGACGCCAGACAATGGAAAATAGGGGCGGGGCTTAATGCCCTTCACAGAAAATATCCGAAATCATTAAATCTCGCCAGCGAGACTGCGCATGTGCGCAGCCTATGCCAGGCGAGACCTAAAAATAAAAGAACAGGCTATAAAGTAACTGCCAGTACATGGCATCATGGAAAATAAACGCCCCTGAAATCAAATAGACAATGAGCTTTTTAACTCGTGTTGAATCCTATTTTGCAGCACATTGTTTGCACTAGAGGTGCTGCATGATTATCCACTGACTAATCCTGTTACAATAATTTCTAAGCATTGTCCCATGGACAGACCTATCTAGGACTAGAAGGTAGCCCCGGGACACTCTACTTGAGTAGCTGTGCGCTATAAAAAATTTCTTCATTCATTCATTCATTGTCTGACTGTATTGTCTGTTTTCCTGTCTACGTTTTTTAGTCTGCCTTATATGAAATTGGAGTATAGAAGTGGGATATGAATGAATGTGTAGTGAGAAAGGTTTGAACTGATGTGATTGGATTTGTATGAATGACTTGAGAGGTGGAGAGGAGAGACTTATACATATTTATTATGTTACCCAATGTATGTATACAACTGTGTTTGTTTCTATATCTATAATCAATCAGGTAGGGGGAGAATGGATCATTTGTCCTGTGAAATCAGGGTCTAAGTCGTGTTGGGACCGTGTAAAAAACCCTCAATGTAATGTCATGAGCAGTGGATTGCGGGTGCGCGAGTTATAGTCATTCAGTAAGTCAGGGCCGCTATTAAGGATATGGCCTGGAATAAAACACCCAGATTTGATGACCTACCAGTTGAATTTTACTCTATGTATGCCGAGGTGCTTGGGCCCCGTCTGGTAGAACTCTATAATTTAACAAAGCAAAGTGGGAGGCTAACTGAAACCACAAGGGAAGCCCTGGTTATTAGTTGTTAAAGCCTAGAAAGCGGCCTTTGATCAAACTGCTTACAGACCACTATCAATGCTCAATCTAGATTATAGGATCCTGAGCAAAATTCTAGCCACAAGTCTTCTCGCGCTCATGACGACACTCAATCTTCAGGATCAAGCAGGGTTTATATCAGGTCGTAACACGGCCCTAAATGTTCAGACGCTGCTAAGAGTGTTGGAAGCTGATTCCTACTGTAAAGAAGAGGCCGCCATCTTTGCAATGGACATAGAAAAGACCTTCGACAGCCTGGAATGGCAGTATCTCTAGGGTGATGCAGCGGCTTGGGCTGGGCTTCATGGGATGGACAAATTTACCGTACACAGAGTCCAGGGCTAGGGTACGGACCGGGGAAATATCGGACAGCTACCATAAGGGTAGAGGAACTAGTCAGGGTTGCCCCATAGCTCACCTACTATTTGCCCTGGCTATGGACCCTCTAGCTGCTTGGGCCAGAACTGGGATTCTCTATTGGGGCCTGGGGGTGATGGGAAGGCATCACCATATCGAGCTATAGGCCAACTACCTCTTACTTTTCCTCCGAACTGTGAGGGGGCAAGAGAGCTACTTGCACATCTTGGACGACGGTCGGGACTCTTAGTTCATTGGAGAAAATCTTGCCTGTTCCCTATGACGGCGGGTAGAGAAAGACCGGCTGTAATGGGCAAAGTGATATGGGAATCTAGAAGCACAAGTTACTTACCTTCGGTAATGATAGATCTGTAAGAAACATTAGTAGTGATAGATTCCTTACATTAGAATTATCCCCAGGCGTCAGTCTGGATCCGCAAAGTTTTCGTCAGCAGTACCCCTGCGCGCCGGTAGGCGTCGTCATGCGGCTCCGCGTGCATTGCTATCGTCGGGATGACGTCGCGAGAACTACTTAGACGCGCCCACACGCGCTGATGTCAGTTCTGTACATGACTTTCCACGCCAGGAACGCAGAGCCATGCAAGAAACTGACCACTTGTGCCATGAAACTAGGGCCCTGAAAGGGATGGCCTTAACCCTAGAAATCAGTTCGCAGAATGGGGAGGATGGGTGGGGCGGTAAGGAATCGATCACTACTAATATTTCTGATACATCATTACCAAAGGTAAGTAACTTGTGCATCTGATAAAAACACGTAGTGATAGATTCCTTACCTTAGAATAGATACTCCAGCAATACCAACCCCGGTGGTGGGTCTGCGAACCAAGATCACACCGGAAAGTCCTAGAGAACAGAACGGCCAAAGAAGCCGCCTCTCCGGACTTGGCTGTCCAGGCAGTAATGCTTGGTAAACCTGTGCAGCGAGGCCCACGTAGCTGCCTGAGATGTCATGCAAGGGAACTCCCCGTCCCAAAGCAGTAGTGGCTGCTGTCGCCCTGGTAGAATGGGTGCGCAGTCCCACCGGAGGCTCCTTTTTAGCCAAAGAATAACAAGCATTTATGCACAGAACGACCCACCGAGATATGGTCCGCTTGTGCACGGCCCGACCTGTCTTGGCACCCACATAGGCAACAAAGAGCTCGTCATCCACCCGGAACTGTTGTGTGCGGTTTAGGTAGAATGAGAGCGCACGTTTTGGGTCCAGACGGTGGAGCCTCTCTTCCTCTTTTGAGGGATGCGGAGGCGGAAAGAAGGTGGGCAAAGTGATGGTCTGCCCGATGTGAAAGGTAGTGACAACCTTCGGCAGAAAAGATGGTCAAGTCCTTAGAACCACTTTGTCCGGATGGACAGAGAGAAAAGGAGGTTTAGAAGAAAGAGTCTGGAGCTCACTCACTCTTCTGGCAGAGGTGATGGCCACCAGGAAAGCTGTCTTTAAAGTGAGAAGACGAAGAGGACAGTTGTGAAGTGGCTCAAAGGGAGCACACATCAGATATGTCAGAACCAGGTTCAAGTCCCACTTAGGCATTATGAAAGGAACGGGAGGGAAAATATGAGTAATGCCTTTTAAGAATCTATTTACAACAGGGGACTTAAAAAGGGAAGGCTGATCTGGAAGCCGCAAAAAAAGCTGAAATGGCCTAGACATAGCCCTTGATAGTGTCCAGAGCAGAGCCCTGCTGGGCCACAGAAAGAAGGAATAGAAGGACCTCAGAAAGAGGGGCAGAAAGGGGATCCACAGCCTTTGCTGTGCACCATGCCACAAACTTATTCCACCTGCAGGCGTATACCGTCTTAGTGGAGGGACGCCTGGCTGCCAAGATTACATCACAAACTTCGAGAGGCAGGTCAAAAGACGTCAACTGCCGCCACTCAATCTCCACGCAAGGAGGTGGAGGATGTACAGGTTCGGGTGGAAGACCATCCCCTGTTGCTGCAACAGAAGATCCTCCCGAAGAGGCAGTCGGATTGGGGGATCAATAGCCATGCTGAGTAGCTCGGGATACCATACTCTTCGAACCCAGTCCAGAGCCACAAAGAATGACTTGGGCCCGGTCGCGCTTGGTCTTCAGCCCTCTGGGTAGAAGTGGTATAGGCGGAAAGGCATATAGTAGACCCCAACTCCACTCGCACCGAAAAACTTTGCCTAGTGAGTGCCGTCTTGGAAATTCCAATGTGCAGAACTGATGACATTGCGCGTTCTCTTCGGTGGCAAATAGATCTAACCAAGCCTCTCCCCACTGCTGAAAGAGACCTTGCGCCACGTCCGAGTGCAGATGCCATTCGTGATCCATCATGCACCGGTGGCTGAGTTCGTCAGCCCTGGTGTTCAGAGAACCTGTCAGGTGTTGAACCACCAGGAAAATGCCCTGATGTTCCAGCCATGTCCAGAGATGTAGAGCCTCCTGACACAAGAGTCCACGACCCCGCCCCGCCCTGTTTGTTGCAGTACCACATGGCGGTGGTGTTGTCCATGAACACCTGCACTACTCTCCCCTTTGTCAGAGGGAAGGAATGCTTTCAGTGCAAGTAGGATCGCCCAAAGCTCCAGAAGGTTGATATGGAGCCGGGACTCCGCCGGAGACCAGAGTCCTCTGATTACTGCCTCTCCCATGTGGCCACCCCATCCCAGAAGGGACATGTCCGTCACCACTGTATGTTCCGGTTGGGGAAGGGAGAGGGATCTGCCATTGACCCAATAGCGATTCGTGAGCCACCACTGCAATTGTTGTGCAGTGCCCTCTGAGATCTGGATGTGTCCGGACAGGTTGCTCTGATGCTGTGCCCGCTGCAACTTCAGTTCCCACTGCAGAGCCCGCATATGCCATGTGGCATAATCCACCAACAGGATGCAGGAGGCCATCAGGCCCAGTAGCCGGAGGGTCATCCTGACCGAAACCCGGGATAAACGTTGAAAGATCGGAATCATAGCCTGAATACCCCGGACTCGCTGCGCGGGAGGATAAACCCAAAACTGCGGCAAATCCAGAACCGCTCTGATGAAGAGGAGCTTCTGAGAGGAAATCAGGTGCGACTTCGGCACGTTGATGGAGAACCCCAGCAAATGAAGGAGGCCAGCCATAGTCTGGAGGTGGGAGGCGACTCCCTGGGGCGAGCCCGCCTTCAACAACCAGTCGTCGAGATAGGGGACGACTGGGACCCCTGATCTGCGCAGATGAGCTGCGACCATCGCCATCACTTTCGTGAACACCCGAGGGGCACTGGTAAGGTCAAAACGGAGCACGGTGGACTGAAAGTGCTCGTGGCCTACCGTGAACCGCAGGTAGCGCCGGTGGGCCGGCAGGACGTGAATATGAAAGTAAGCGTCCTGCAAGTCCAACGCTACCAATCCAATCTTGCAGGTCAAGGGCAGACAAGACCTGCGCAAGTGTGGGCATCTTGAACTTCTCCTTCCGGAGGGAGCGATTGACGTTCTGAAGGACTAAGATAGGACGCAGACCCTCGTCCTTCTTGGGGACCAGAAAGTATTGGGAATAACAACCACAACATACTTCTGGCCCAAGAACGAGCTCAATGGCCCCCTTGGCCAAGAGGGCCGTGACATCCTGCTGAAGAAGCGCAAGATGGTCCCCCTACATGCGGTGGTATTGAGGTGGCATGGCTGGAGGGCGGGGGGGGGGGGGGTGGGGGAGTCTTGAAGGGGAGGGAGCTGCCCCTTTGGACAATTTGCAGCACCCACTTGTCCGATGTGATGTTGCGCCAGTGGGGGAGATGATGGCAAATTCTGCCGCCCACTGGCGTTTGATGGGCCTGAAAGGTCGGACTACGAAGGCTTTGCAGTGGATGCTGCGGGAGTGGAGGTGGACTGACCCGCCGGCTGGCCCTAGAACCGCCTCGACGGTTCCCACGTCCACAGCCACACTGAGAATGTTGCTGCCTGCGGCTCTGGAACGAACGTGTTGGGGCACCCCTTCCGTGGCCACGAAAGGAGCGAAAAGCGGAAGGTGGAAGGTGGAGGAGGGCGAGTAGCCGACAGGCCCAAGGACTTAGCCGCAGCCCGTGAGCTCTTGAACCGCTCCAACGCACCATCCGCCTTCTTGCCAAAAAGGCGAATGCCATCAAAGGGCTTGTCCATCAAGGTGTTCTGGACATCCCTTGAGAAGCCAGTTCTCAGCCAGGCATGGAACCGAAGCGCCACCGTCATGGATATCTCCCTGCCCAGCGAGTTGGCGGTATCAAGCCCACAACGAATGGTGAACTTTGCTGCGTCTCTGCCAGCTGCTATAGCTTGGGAGAGTAGTCTGCGCCTCCTCCGGACAGTTGGGCAGCACCTGCGCAACCGTATCCCACAGAGTGTGAATAACGGCCCAAGAGGCATACGGTGTTCACTGACCGCAGCCCTAAGCTGGCAGATGAAAACAGCTTCTTGCCAAGCTGTTCCAGCTTCTTGGATTCCCTATCCGGAGGTGCGGAAGGGAACGCACTCTGGGAAGCAGAGGCTTGGACAACCAAGCTCTCGGGAGTGGGGTGTTGGGAGAGAAAGAGGGGGTCGCCCAGAGCCAGGCGATGGCCGTGGGCGACGTTCCTGTCCACAGGAGCCACTGAAAATAAGGAGGACGGACATAGGGGAAAAATGCCCTCATCGGAGTCTGGATCAGCGCCGATCCGGCACTGTGTCTGGTTCAGGGCTGAAACTGGGGACGACGTTGTCCCGAAGAACGGGCAACATCGGAGGTGGTGCCGGTGGGGTTGACGTCAGTGGCGGTGTTACAAGGTCAACCGGCGTCGACCGGGGTCTGATCCCGGGGGGTCCTACGGCACCCGGGCCGGAGCCACCAGCGATGCCGGGGCCGGAGTCGCCGGCGATGGAAGGACAGGACCCCCAGTCGGGCACGCGAGGCTCGGAGGCGCACCGGTGGGGCCAGACGGCCCAAAGAAACTCTTGCACCTGAGCAGGCGTCACCAACGGACCCGGAAAAGGTGGTTAGGCCGGCGACGTCGCAGGCTTTGCCAGAGCCGCGGGGGTGGCACCACTCGCACACTCAGCCGTGACGGGCGAGGGAAAGTCGAGGAGCGACGACGCCTCTGACTTCTTTTTGGAATGCTTCAACTTACCTGAGCCCGAGTGCGAAGACTTAGATCCAGAGGAACAATGGTGATGGCTCCGCGACTGGTCCCTCGACCTCCCACGGGACCGGGACCTTGAGAGGCGCGGAGCAGACTGCTGGACTTCCAGCACTTTTCAGGATCGCTCCCGCAAAGTCTTTGGCGCCATGGCCCGGCAGTCGGGGCACGACTTGGAGTTGTGGTCACGGTCCAGGCAGTATAGAGACTCTCGGTGCGGGTCAGTCACCGACATCATGCAGTGACAGTCCCCACAGTTCTTAAAGCCAGAAATCCCTACGACACCAGGAGTCGGTCGACTCGAAGAATTGAGACAAAAGACCTCGAAAAACTCAGTCGAAAAATGACTGGGGATACTTCCCGGATCTGCGCTTGCTGGCGCGGAAGAAGAAAGAACTGACGTACACGCACATGGGCGCATCTAAGTAGCCCCAGCGATGTCATCTCGGCGCCAACGATGCACGTGGAGACGCACGACGACGCCTACCGACGCGCAGGGGTACTGCTGACAAAAACTTTCTGGGTCCAGTCTAACGCCTGGGGGTAATTCTAAGGTAAGGAATCTATCACTACGTGTTTCTTTCAGATGCCTCCAGTACATAGGAGTCAAAATATACCACGAACCGGCAGACTTATTGGAAGGCAATATAGAGAAAGCCATCCATGGTGCGAAGCTGTACAAGAGTTCTAGGCATCCCTTCCCCTCTCAGGGACGGGCAGAGTTGCCCTAGTGAAAATCATGAACCTACCAAGGTTGCTATACTTCTTAGTAACACTCCCGGTGTGGATCCCAGAGGGGATATTTCACAACTTGCAATCACTAGTAACAACCTATATTTGCAGAGCTGGCAGGTTTACAGTGGCACTGACCACCCTTCAGAGACCTAAAGCGACGGGTTGTTTGGGACTCCCGGACTTTGAGAGTTCCTATTTAGCTGCGCAGCTACAGTGGCTGACAAAGTGGGTGGCTCAAAGGATATGCAGATCAGACCACTGTGTTGCGAGTGCCTGCCCCGGGGGTGGAGGACAGCTCTGAACTGAGAATTATATGCAAGTTTTGGGTTAGGAATCTGCAGAAGCTAAGAATAAGACGTCCATTCGCCCCAGACATTCCACTGGAATTTCTTATGGAACTGCCACATGGGGGTGGGAGAGACTGGCGTGGGTTTATAGAAAGGTCGATAACTGGAGTGTCCACTATCGGTGCGCTATATGAAGATGGATCCCTATTGCCATTCGAAGATTTCAGAGAACGTTATGATTTACCGCAGGGCCACTTCCTGTTACACAGAGCCCTCACCGCAGCGATACACAACACTGGGAGGCAGGGCTCTCTGAACCTTCACTGTCGGGCGGGTACCAATATGTATTGGCCTCCTCCGGGACCTACAAAGCAGTCACTTCCCTATACCGCCGGCTTCGGAACGAGGAAAGAATCTGGGGGCGAATTAGTGGAGCGCTTCTCTAGAGTATCTAGGAATGCCCGATTTCAATTGATAAACTTTTATGTACTCCACAGAGAATACCTCACACCTGCACAAATAAATAAATACTTTGATAGAATCTGCTAAATGCCCCCGTTGCGAGGAGGTATTAGACGAATTCCTGCATATGTTTTGGAGCCTCCCAGATTTGGGAAACTTCTGGGGAGTGGTGACAGACACATTAGCTGAGGTGACAAAGAGAGAGGTTCATTGTACACCAGAGAACTGTTTGTTACATTGGAAACTAAAGTGACCAGTACTTTTTGAGACTTGGTACTCTGATTGGCTAAGAGAGAGATTGCCAGACATTGTAAATCGCAGGGAGGGCCATCCGTAGAGGGGTGGAAAAGGGAGCCATACGACAGAGAGGCCAGAAGTAGCCAGGGATCCTTTGAAGCTTCCAGGGCATGGGAGGCTCTAGTGACATCAATGACGCACCCCGACTCCTACTCCCAAGAGGAGGTGGTAGATACCCCCTGATATTATACGTCACACAACTACTTCTTATGTCACATTACGCTGTACACACACTTAGTTTACCCTCAGCAAATACTGGCATCGCGCCTCTTGACCCATATGACCGCCTTAATCCACCCGGATCAGGCGGGCTTTATCCCTCGGCGCAGCACGGCCACTTCCGTTCGACGGTTGTTGCGAGTGATGGAGATGGACCGGGACGTCTTCCCGGAGGCCTGCACGCTGTCGGTCGACATAGAAAAGGCCTTTGATAGTGTGGAATGGCCCTACTTATACCGAGTGCTGCGGGAGTTTGGATTGGGGGAGGACTTCGTACGCTGGCCCACCTTGGATGGTGCCACTCGCAGAAGGGTGCAATATCTGGCAAAGTGCATTTGTGAGTATTTACACTACTACTGTTGTACGGTTTCCACTTTCTCAGGAGGAACTGTTAGCTTGTTGGACAACATAAACGTTGGGATGTTGCTAGACTAATTCTATACACCCCCTCAGGATATGTTGGCCTCTTGACCAGCTAGCTCACAGTACCACGATATGTACCCTTAAACCTAGTAAGATAACAATTGGTTTGGGCAACCTTTGAACATGACAACGCTCACTCACAAGGAATCGTGGTACCAGATCTAAAACCTTTTCGCTCAGTCATTCGTGCATACTCAAAGATACACAAGAAATACATGAAGGAGAATTTCAATATTTATTGAACCATTGTGATTCTTGCAAAAAATATATCCGCTGCAATGAGTAATAGATCCAAGCAGATAAAATTGATTAGCAGTATAAGAACGGTGAATAAGATCAACAATTCCATCATTGTGCTAAAACAGCGCATATATGCTGGCATTAAAGTACTGGGTATAATGTAATCCAACTATGCGCTCCCTAACCTAGGTGCCTAGGGTGGGTGTTCTGCCAAGAATACCCTACTGGATGATCTAACTCCCCACTACCTGAATGTAAGTGTATGCAGGTCCCCTTCTTGGTCACCTCTCTTTGCAGAGGTTAAACAGGAATCAGCTGGGCTGAGACTCCGACAACAGCGACCTCGCAATGACAGCAGAGTGCTCCTCTCCCTTGAACATAGAAATTCATGTGTATTTAGAATAATAGTATCCATGCTTCCGTGTCGAGGCTTCAGCCAGCTGACATTGTTTATTCTCATGTGATAGCCATGTCGCCTCATGGACGCATAACAAACAACATTTGCAGAATGTGTGTTCTGGCCTTATACTAAATGTTCAAGGTGTCGTGATAGTGTACTTACAAAGTGGAATTGTAAGAAATGTGGTTACAGAGAAACCAATCTTGCAGTCTTACGCAAGCAAATGTGTGTCAAAAGCCAGCATGTAGAAAAGGCAGCAACTTAAGAAACGTGTGCATGTAACAATGGCAGTGTTTCTTCCTGGGACTAACCTATCCACGTGACATTTACTCCTCTGACGTGACTCGACTAAAGCTATATAGTATTAAGAAAGCAATCCAGAGCAACGATAAAGAATATATATCCATATAAAAGGTGCTAAAATTATTAAAAAGGCGATCATACAGTTTGAAAACAAAGCACACAGAAAGTCATCATTAAAAATATACAAGTGAATAAAAACCAAATTTAAAGAATTAAGCGTGTTAAAAACGGGATGAATCAAATTCCAATCAAACGGAATAGCCAATTGTTTGTGTTCCGAGAGGTAGACTAAACACTTCTGTTCCGAGCAACTAAAAATGTGGTGCACCAATCCTCCAAAATGTTGTGGGAAATTAGTGCGGAGTAGCGACTGTATCAGAGGGCCTTGCAAACTGAATATCAAATGTCTCCTTTGCAGATATTAAGGCCACATCTTTCTGAAAGAGTAAGGCTTTCAGTCTGCTCAAGGCGTCAAAGTGCACGTCCGAAACCTTTATGGAAGGCCAAAGAATCACCTCCCTACCTGAATGGGCAGGTGGAAATAGTACTTGTGCACAAGTCACAACAGAAGAAACCATAAAAAGATAGGTTATGCCCGGTCTCATACTGTAGCACCTTTATCGTTTAACATCAAATAACTCCCATTAGAGACCAATCTGAAAGCCGGACGAATTGTAGAGGACGAATCACGATAAGTTTGCAATGGATGCGATATAAGCCTCGAGGAGTGAAAATCCATGCACACTAAGGAACCACTTCAAGCATTCTCGCAGCCAAAACCGCGGAGAAAAACTTCAGTTTCCTTATTCCGACAAAGTAATTTAAAAGATAATTCTCAATACCCATGCACATACCCTTCCCCTAACACTTCACATCTGCCCACTTGATGGTGTTGTAGACAGTATTGGAAATAGATTGTCAAAACTGGGCTAAGTAATGAACCCGTGGATTAACCAATCGGCAGAATGCGTTTTAGCAACAGTAAAAGGTAATTTCTCTTACTTCTCTATGTGTAACATAGTGTATGCCACATCTTTGCGTGTCATGAGTATTTGCTGTTTCATAGGGTGGTATGGTGAAAACAGGCTTGTGGTATTAATATGCCGCCATGGTACACAGCCAGAACATAGTTTCCGAAGTGTCAAACTCAAAAGCATGGTCAACCTAAGCTGCGACTGCCCAAGTTGTAATGCGCACATATTATGCTGTGTAATATCTATTGGCGACGACGCCATGTTACCCATGGAGAAGATTCTAGATTAAAGTTGTCATACCGATGTCAACCACTGCTACAGCCCTTTCTAAATTGGCCCTTGGTGCAGTATTTCAGCAGCTTCTTGACGAGAAACTTTCCATATTTCATTGTATATTGCATACAAGAAGCGTTTTTGACGTGGAGTTCGAGGGCCTAGTAGGTTGTCCTGCAGTTCCAGGTCATCAGAAAGAAGGGACAAGTGTTGTTTTACCTAGGACAATGTCGAGGTTTTAAGCCAATCAAGGCACAACTTCTCAACACTAAGTTGTCACCACCTGAGTGTTCTGTCTGCAGGCTTGCTGATCTTAAAAACCCATTCGTATTCCCATGAACCATGCTTGACATCCGTTAGTATCCAACAGCCAAACTAAGCATCCCCTCCAATTGCTGTCTGATGAATTGTACATGCCATTGCGTAGCAGTGGGTCGCGTTTCCTCCTCGTATTTTGTAAACTGCTGCCAGTTTTCAAAAAGTACAAATGTCAGAATGCGTGGTGTGTTCAAATCCTTGATTTTAGCTAAACCAAGACATGGTTGTTGCACAGTTTTGTTCAGGAAAATCATCTGTTGTGGCATAAGGCATGCTCTAAAGAAAGCCTCGTTCTCCTGAACCTGCTAATCTTTTGTCCGTCAAATTGAATGAACATTGATAGAGTGCCTCCAAAAGTCAAACCCTTGTGTGGACAGCTGGGAAAGAAAAGAAGCGGAGTATATCAGTTTGGTGTTTGTCAGCATATTTTTCTTTGCAGGTGATGGTGCAAGCTTTTAATAAGACACTGGGTCAAATGTGTCATAACCAGAAACATAAGCAAACTTCCATACAACCCTTTTGAATTACCCCGTGGTGGAGAGGGCAATGTTCCCATTGTGTGCAATTAAAAAAGCACATGGAGTACTTCTTTTATGAAAGAATGACCATAATGTTGACAACAAAACATGTTAACATTGTTGAAAGTGCCTTCATACAGTTCGTCAGAAGAAAAAACAGTAGAATGCTCAAGATCTTCTAACGTTTCATGCACTGTATCAATATCTCAATCATAAGACAGTACTAGCGGTGATGTCATTCAATGATAATTTAAACAAATATGGAATTTGTAAAAGTTCTGTAGGACCATACACAACATACAATACCCTATCCCAAACAATCCCATCAGGAACCGAAACAGCTGAAATGTTCACCAGGGAAAGGTCTCTTCGTGCTTTGTGTTACGATGAATGCGGTTTTAGAACCAAGTTCACAGGTTGTACAGTAGAGTTCGGGGAGATAGTGTCCGTTCAGAAGCAGGAAAAAGACTGTCATAAAACCAATACAAAGGACCGGGAAAAGTAACACAATTGTAATCCAAAGGTGTAACCATAGAGTAACAAGGTATACCTTTTTCAGCCAAATACCGAAAACAAGCAGTCTCCTCCGAAACGATAGAGGGAGAGGTGCTGGTGGATCAGATGAATCCAAGGAAAAGTAAAAGTCGATGAAGTAGCCAGAGATAGTCCAATCTATTTTTGGCAGCTCTGTAAGTTTTGTAGAACCATAGGTGACTCGATTTGTGATACATTTACGTAAACAGCGTTCATGGCCGGATTCTGGATTGAAATCTGTGTTTCTGTATTAGCCAATTGTACAGCAGCTGTTGTAGTAACAGGGAGAAGGGCTACTTTATTGCTGGTAACTGCAATCTTCTGTTGGGGAGAGGATGCTTTATCAGTAATTAAAGCTTCTATTGGAACTTACTGTATGGTAGTGAGAGGAATCGGCCACATTAGTGTGGTTTGATCAGATCAGTTGAAATTAATCTCTTGCGTCTGCAGCCAGCAAGAGGTGTAAGAAGTACATTTATGGTACCTTCGACAGTCAGGACAGGTACAGGTGCAGGTGCTCTGTGGGATTGCCCAAATTCTTTCTTGTCCACAATTTTCTCCCTGAACAGATCACCAATCTTCGGGATCCAACCAGGAGCTGCCAGGAAATATTTGCTTTGTTCGCCCTGGAAGCTATTCAGTTCCTGTTAAACAGTCAGATGTTCGTTTATGTCAAATGGTGTTTCAGCTGCCACAGGGCTGGGATAAAGTCTGGGGTCCACATTTTTACCCCAAGCACGATCTCATAGTTGGTCCGACCACCCGGGGATTTTTTTAGGCAGATTGTTCAATGCCCTTGGGACCCCATATAGATGAGATAGACACCATCTGTGACCTGAGAATAGTACCCTAGCTGTTAAAGACCGCTTTAAGTCCAGTTTTTTTCTCACCACAACAGAATTTTCCCTGGGATGGTGCTGGGAGAAATATCGCAGGGTCACACCCAAACTAACCATGGCATCTTTGTAAGCCCTGGAGGCGAACGCTGGACCCTGGTCGGAATGTAGTGTGCCAACTGAGTATGTCCCGATAAAGACTCGGCCGTCAGCCGACAGCTGTGGCCATACCCATAGGAACTGAGAGCAAGAATCCACTGCAACCAAGATATACTTGTAAGCCCCATCTGATGATAAAGGGCTGCCATGGTCCAGATAAACACAAGCCGAAGGCTTGTTAAAAATAAGTACAGGTGTCAGTGGTGGACGTGCCATGGTGAAACCTTTCATCTGCCTACAGATGTCGCGTTTGAGGATAAATTCCTTGGTCTGTTTATAGAGACCTGGCCACCAATAGCGTTGCTGCAATAATGAAATTTTAGCAGCTACCCCAGCTACAATCTATCTGCAAAAGATCCTCCTTTGCAGTTAAATTTAAGCCTAACCTGCAGTCTGAATTTGGTATTACTTTATCACCCACTCAAGGAATGTGAGCAAACTGAACATGAGTCCATGCCAAGCACTCTTTCAGCTTAGCCACTTTTTCCCAAAGCATCTTGTGCTTTATTGTGCACCCTTTTGAATCTCTGAATCCATTCTGGCCACAGTAGTGTAGATACTCATAAGACTGGACACAATAATACGAATCACACACTATCAGTGTGGAGAATTCAATATCCGTATTCTCCAGTGCACAAACTTAAAGGCCTGAGTTCAGCCAGTTATGCAGTGCAGTCACCGAGTGATTGCGTGTAGGTCTTTCAGGATGGAATTCTCCATCCTGCATGCACCCATTTACGGCAGCGCAAGCTGCTGAATATTAGTGCTTTGTTCCCACGGCAGGCTGGGCAGAACCACCACCATATATGATGTAATTGCACTGATCTAGAGGCATTATTTTTTTAGGCAGAGGATATTCATGTTCGTATTCCAGAAAGGCTTGTGTTTGTAGAGTAGAATCAAATCTGTAGTCTATATCTGTTGCGGTGAGTATGTTAGCCCATTGTATCCAGAGTGGATGTAATACCTTTGCGTTTGTAACGCTTGCTCGTGTGACGGCCTCCAAGGTCAGCACTGGGGTCACGACAATAATTTGTTTTCCCTGAGCCAGTCCTCTCTCCCTCACGACAGCAGTTTGCATCGCTGTTAGTATTTTTTCTGTCGGTGCAAAACGCATTTCGGCATTTGTGTATAAATACGATTGATATGTTATGGGTACAGTTTCACCTTCATTGAACGTAACGTAGGTGTATCATGATGGCCCTGCAATTATTCAGATCATCAGGTTAGTGGTGTTTACACGAGTGTGTAAGTGTTTTGAAGCTAGCATGTCAGCTTGTACTGAACGTAGTAGGTTTGTATGTTCAGTGGGTGCTTGAGAAATCAGGACATATCAGATCATAAAACGGTTTAACCCGTACTGCGTAAGCTGGAACACATCATCTGGAAAAATTTAGGAATCCCAATATGGACTATAACTTCTTCAACGTAGTTGGAGGTTGTAGGAGAACACATTACTCTAGGAAATGTGTCACAAGGCTTTTGCCTTCACTTGTCAGCTCGTATCCCAGAAACAGGGCACTGAGGTGGGCATTCTTTGATTTGTTTCAAGTTGCATTTGTTGGCCATTTATGCAAATCCCAAAACTATGGGATCTAATCTGGTCAAGTGTACTAAAAGGTCATCATCCATCAAATATATGTCATTGACACAGGACAATGCCTGATCATTAAATTGCCGTAAAAGTTCTGTTACTCAAGCTGAAAACAGCCTGGGGCTGTTCTTTTTAAAAAAAAAATTTTTTAACTCTTTTTATTGATTGCACAACTCGAATAACATCATCTTACAAACAAATTAGTATAGTTATACGGAAATTGAGATTCCCATGCCATCGCACATTCCCCAACGACCACACACAGTTCCGAAGACATTGCCACAGCAGGCTCCTACCCATATCTAGTATCTGGGGCTGTTCTTATACCCTGGAGGTAATCAACAGAATCGCCTCTGAGAACCCAGCGGGATAAATGTGGTCAAATACCTGCTTTCAGGTGCTAAATTTTGGCAGAAAAATCCATGCGCGATATCTAGTGTGGTTTTGTAATTTTATCTTACTATATTGTTCATTAGTACAGCGCTGTGTGCGTTTTGTACTTCAACTGCCTGACTAGCTGTGTTTAAATGTCTGTGGTCTAATACTAGACCATGTGAATGGTCTGGTTTCATCACGGGAACCTACCCATGTGACACTACGCACAGCACACCCTCATTAGAGGTGCAACTAGATCTGTTGAGACAGGTAAAAAAATGAGCATGGAGCTGCACCTGCAGTAGATTTAGGTATGAAATTAAATTAATTTTGAAACAGTTACCATGATCTTTTTCAGCTCTAACAATAAGCCAGCGGATGACAGCAGTTCCTGATTAGATTCGTGAATGGGAATTACCAAAAACTAATCCGGATGTATACATGTCTGTGGGCTGTGGCACATTAGTATCACGAGCCATAGAACTGCAACTCAAAACAAAAAGTGAGGCTAACGAAAAAGCCGCATTTGAAAGCAAAAATAGGGAGAGAGTGAAATAATAAATAAGGATTGGACTAATTAAGGATTCTGGCAGTTTGGTTATAATTGGAGGGACAGTGATACAATTACAAATCCGGATCAAAATGGGTATTCTTCCTGTTTTTTTCAGGACTCTGACAGTAAAATGGTTGACAGTAAAAGAGCTGACCTAAGTGGACGGACTAAGTTCAGCAGAATAGAGGAGCATGTCAAGCAGAAAAGTGAACTAAGATGGGAAGCAGAAGTTAGTGTAAAGGAGGAAGAGAATGGTCCAGACTCAAAGACACACTTGAAAAAGAAAGACATGGGGCGTGGTCAAGATGGCAGACTGGTAGGATGCTTGTTTCCAGTCCAGGGAGGACTTGGTTTGGCAGTTCGGGCTGGACTGTTCCCATGAGGCACAGGGTCAAGACTGATTTGCATATGGCTGGGTTCAAACTGGAATGGCATGGTGAGCAAAAAAACGATGGATTTAGGCCCAGATCTCTGTACTGGGGTGAATGTATGACATTGTTCTGCATTCTGTCCATCAACTGTTGTTTTTGCATTTGTCACCCCGAGTCGGACGGGTATGCCCAGATGTGGATCCCGTGTTCTCCATCCCATTGGAATCAAGCTATCCTGGCTGAAGAGGGGTGAAACCCCGAAACCGGTCCTAGGAGGCTTGTTTCCAGTCCAGGGAGGACTTGGCTTGGCAGTTCTGGCTGGTCTGTTCCCATGAAGCACAGGGTCAAAACTAATTTGTATATGGCTGGGTTTAAACTGGAATGGCATTGTGAGCAAAAAAACGATGGATTTAGGCCCAGATCTCTGTACTGGGGTGAATGCATGACATTGTTCTGCATTCTGTCCATCAACTGTTGTTTTTGCAGACTGGTAGGACATGTCTCCCGGTTCCACCGTCGAAGAGAGCCTTGCCGCTCACTCTTCTCATGCCACAAATGACAGCCTGAGGTGCTTGACAACATTCCTGGGAGAGCCAGGCATCCGATCTTCCTGCACGGAACCGCGACACACTGGATTAGACGCGGAATCCGCCATGGTGACAACTCGAGCGGCTACACGCATGCAAAATGGCAGTGGCAGAGCTAATCAGTGTGGCAGCCCTCTCGTGCACCTTGGAGCTACACTGACCTTGGAGCTACACTGGCCTTGGCTGCAAAACATGCAATCATCTGGCCTAGACCCTTCGCATAACTTGACGAGAGGTGGGGGGCTCATTGATGCAACCAACCCGGCACCTGGAGGGCCTGAGCAGAAACGGACCTTGCAGCAAATGGCTGTGATGTGAAAGCGGTAGGCCACGCACGCGTGACCCTTCTCTCCCTCCCCTACCTCCCCTCCCTCCCCCCCTCCCCTCCCCTCCCCCAAGGAAAGCCCTACTTTATACAACCATGCTGCAGGTCATCACCGGGAGACCGGAACCTTCAATAACAACTCGGCCATGACCCTCCCCACAGATCCCCAGGGGGGTGGAGGGCCTCTTTGCTGTGGCGGGCCCCAGCACCTTGAGGGCCTGGGGGGAGATGTGCTCTGTGGCAGGATAGCCGCAATGTGAAGAAGGAGTGGTAGGCACATATGCAGACCACATGGGAGTCCGACTGGAGATGAGGGATCCTGAGCAGAAGGGCGACTCCTGCCCCACAAGGTACAGCCCCATACAAGAGCTGGCCAGCACTGTCCCCCTTGGCCTGCATTGCCTGCACCCGTGCCTCTCGCAACACACTGCACCTGGACCCCCTTTGCCTTCTTGTGGCCTGCTTGGATCTGTGGGGGACTGCATGCTTGCTGAGATCCTCACAGCATTTGCGTTTGGGGTCCCCAGGACCTCCAAGGGTCTTGGAGCCAGGACTGTCTGGGATCCCATCTACAGGGTTGAAGACGGAGGCACAGAGCCACAGGGCTCACTCCATGGGACAGCGGGGGAGGCCCCGCGATCAGGAAGACCGGCTGGGCCGGCCGCCACAGAGTCAGTAATCACTGCAGCAGGACCCCAGTGAAGACTGCGACTATCCTCGGTGGGGCCGGCAGGGGGATGAAATGCACGGACTGGGGCCAGACAGACTTCATGCCCGGAAAAAACAGCAGGCCCTGAACCCTGCTGCACGCCGCATGGGGATTCTGTGTGCACTGCCCATGATTACGACCTAGCTGCGCCCCAGTGCGGTCCTTGAGATCAGCATTCTTCGCACTGCGTCTTTAGGAGGCTGAGAGCAACCATGCAGCAGCACGAACAAAGAGGAAGCCCACCCTCAAAGACATGCTAACGAAAACCGTTGGGACCCCCTCCGGTGATGGAGTGCTGACCCAGGCCCAGGGGCCCCTCTCAGATGTTGAGGATGTGGAAGCTCCAGTGACGCCCTCCTTTCTAGAAGCCTTGTTCGCCTACTTTAGAGACAACTGTAGGAGAGTGGGTTTCTGTAGCAGTCCCCCCCTACATTTTGTCTGACTTTGAATGTGCACGGGGTTCCTGCTAACCAGGTTCCAAGTCCCTGTGCTCTTTACCCAAAACGAATCCACAATTGGACCAACTTCAGATACCCTGTAAGTCCCTAGTAAATGGTATGCCTGGTACCTGGGCATTGTTATTGAAGCACGTACCCAAGGGCTGCAGCACTAGTAGTGCCACCCATGACCCTCACTGAGGTCATGCAAACTGCCACTGCAGTCAGCGTGCCTTGGTGCACAGAAAGACGAAAAGCCCTGTGTGCCATGCCAAAGCAGCACTGCCCGGGTATATGTAACTTACCCCTCTGGAAGGCCTCTCAGACCTAAGGCACGGTGCAATATATATATGGTCAGGACATATCTGCATGAGCGGAGATGAACCTGCAAGATTATGTCTATTCTTAATATTGTAAGTGACTGTAAAGCCATGTAGAGTCCATGGCTGTAAACTCTCCAAACTCGCATTTCACAGCACCATGATGGCTTTACTGGACCTAGGCGAGTTTGATATCAAACTACTTCTAATAATAAATCCACCCTGATGCCAGGGTTGGATATATTAAAGAATGCACTCAGGGGTCCCCTTAGTCGGGTCCCCTAAAGAACAGCTCTAGTGTGTTTGACTGGTCGAGGCTGCCTGCTGCCCTGAGATGCCGATCTGGACACATGGGGTGAGAGCCAGTGCTCTCAGCGCCCAGAACAAAGCCTGTGCTGGGCGGAAGGCTTCAGCACCCCCTGCTCCCACCTCCCAGCCAGGATGAGTAATCCAAGGCGGTGAGCTTCAAACGGCTCAGCGCCCTTTGTTCAACCCCCCCCCCCGCCTCTCCTGTAGCAGGAAGGGACCCCCTTGCTATACCTGCCCCTTTTGGCGGAAAGAAAGGCAGGAAACCCACAATAGCCAGTAGGTGTGCCCTCCTCTGCCAACCCCACCGCTCTGGTGGTGGAAGCGAGGTAAAGCACAAAATTCACTTTCTACCATATTGAAAATGGGGAAAGATAGCCAAAAGGGCTTAGGGAACTGGCCCCCTCCCACTGGAGGTTGGCATTTAGCGGGTGTAGCCATGGCAAGGTAAAGGGCCCACTGGCCCATGCCTGTTACTCCCCTAAAATGCCCCTAAAGGTAATCCCTGAAACAGAACACTAGAATTCCTCAGACCAAGAATCGAAGAAGGAGGAGGAACTGCTGCTGGAGCGAGAACTGAATACCCTAAGAGGAATTTTGGTGCCAAACCCGTGCCTACCACTCTGGAACTCAAGAATCCGATTCCCCCCCCACCTCCCCCATCAGCCTCTCTTTCATCTTTGGGGCCTCTGCAAACCCCAGAGTGCTGCCAGCCTTTGTGAATCACTAAATTTTGCTAGAGACAGTGGTACTGTCCCCCTGCAGCTGCAGGAAGAAAAGTCCACAAAGTCCAGTATTGCGTCTTTGCTTTGCCCGGCACGTCCGAAACCGCTGAGGACTGAGCTATGGTACCATCACTCAGGAGGGTCAGATCGACCACCACACTAAATGTGTGGTCCCAGGACCTTCCTAGCCTGCCCAGTACCAATATCAGGGGTATCGGGCCACTGCACCCAAAAACCAGGTAAATCAAGTACTAGCGGGCTCCCACTTGCCAGCACCCTTCAAGGGACGTCCAGCCTCCACAGACCAACTTTCTAAGTATCTCAGAAGACCCAGAAACCCGACGAGAAATGTGCTGGGACTGACTGTGAGGCCATTTTTGTGGACAGTGCCAAGCTGTCCTGCTTGTGCTGCTCCGTGCCAGGCTGGGATTCCTATTATTATTTGCAACACAATCCTACTGTACCTACAATTATTGCTATTTTTAAACTATCACTTAACTACAACAGAGTTCTTCTTGACTAAAATAAACAAAATAATATTCTTATACAAACAATTGGACTCCGATTTAGTCAGAGCATGATTAATAAGTTCTAGACCGAGTGTACAACAAATGCTTAACACAGCCCTCGGATAAGCCTAACTGTCGCACACACTACCACAAAAAGAGAATAAGATATTATCTACTTTAGCCTATGTAAAGCCTCTAGGGAGCCACTGGACTCTGCGCACACCTTACCTTACTTTAGTACATACAGACTGCCAGAAAGTCAAGAAAGAGCTATCTCAGGACCTGAAAGAAGTCCGGCGGGATCTGGTGAAAATGGTAGACAGGGTCTCCGCCCTGGAAGATCACCAGTCAGGTAGCGACGAAGAGACAGAACAGTTACAGCAAGAAGTCATCCACCTTAGAAAACAGCATATTGACTTGCAGGAACACGTGGAGGACCTGGAAAACAGGTCAAGGCAAAATAATATCCACATACGAGGGGCACCCGCTAACGCAGAAGGCACAGATACTGGGACCAGCACCGGATTGGCGGGGGAGGGGGTTGCAGCTTGACAGGGGACACTGAGTAGGTCCTCCGCTGCCCAGGAACTCTAGCCCAGCTGACAAATTGGTCTGTGTACCTTACTTTCAGCTCAAAGAAATCATTGTTAACAAAGCCAGAGATCAACACTTCCAGCAATTTAAGGGACACACATTGATGCTTTACCAACAACTGTTAGCTCTCACGCTATAAAAGAGGAGAAATTTCCATCCTGTGACTACAAATCTCTATGGATAGGGAGTTTCATCCTCCTGGGGCCACCCCTTTCCAATTATTTTCCAATGGGAGGACAGACTGCACCAGATCCGGTCTCTCACAGAGGCCTTCCGTATGCTGTGCATTGAAGAGTCAGCAGACGGAGTCCAAGCACCTAGCCCCGAGGGCAGGCTGTTCAGAGACGCCTGTGGTGGCAGAGGGTTGTGGGGCCAACTAAAGAACTACAACCAGATCCTGAGACCATTGCCCAAGAACGCAGAGCAGTGCTTGAGATGCAGTCTGGAGAAGCTGACTTTCCAGAGTTGACTTGAGAACTGAGAAGGCATCAGAATGCATTGGTGGCAGGGGAAGCTGGGAAGTGGGGGGATTAAGGGCTGTGAGGGAGGAGGCAGGATAGGCAGGAGGGAAACTTGTGCCACCATAGGAAGCTCTTAATCTCACTTCCCAGAGGGACATTTCTTGTACTGCCCAGACTCCAAGTCAATTTACTATTCAAAGACAACCGAAACCGCTCAGCATACCAATTTGTCCACACAGAAGCCCTTTCAAAGGAGGGAGCCCAACAGATGCTGGAGATGGGACTAATTGACCTTTAGCAAGCACAACACCCCAGACTCAAGATTACACATTTTACTCACACGCCCACAAAACATATGCGTGCCCCTCCCGTAAATGGAGATTCAGGGAGACATTATTAAATAGACCAGAGAAGGTGTCGAAATAACCCAGGTGATCACAGATTACTTAGCTATTAACGATACTGCTCTCACATCAGTCACCACCCTTTGGGAAGTATTGAAGGCAGTAATTAATGGGAAATTGATAGCTGTATCAGCAGCAGAAAAACTCTGCCGAGACAAGAGGGACCATCTCCATAGACGAGTACAGGAGTGAGAATGCATGCACAAACACAATGGGGCTCCAAGGGTCTGGAGGCAGTTGGAAGCTGCGCAGGTGCTACTAGCAGGGCTGGACAAGGACAAAGGCGAATATGCATAATAGAGCCTCTAACATTCCTTTTATGTTGGGGGAGAGGTGCGGCAGGCTGTAGGCTAACAGGCTATGGGCGCAGAGACAGGCCATGGGTGTGGACTCCCTGGTGACTAAAGATGGCATGGGCGCCAAGCCTAACGCCGGAACAGGTTGATAGTCCGGACTGTCTGATTAGAATAGGAGGTCATCTATGTGATTGCCCGTCAGAAGTCCCTTAAGTCACCTGGATCCAATGGTTTTCCGGCCCTCTTCTAGAAGACTTTCTGCTCTATGGTCACCCCCATCCCGACCCGACTTTTTAATTCCATAACGGGACCCAGTGCAATCCCACCCTCTATGCTAGATTCCTCCATCGTGATAATTCCTAAACCAGGGAAAAATAAACAGCAATGCTGCTCGCATCACCCGATCTCTTTCCTGAATGTGGACATTAAATTATTCACTAGCACTCCAGCCGCGCATCTGGGAGCCCTCATGTCGACCCAGATCAGGCGGACTTTGTGCCACATAGACAAGGCAGTGACAATACCAAGTGCCTTCTCCACCTGACTGACGAGGCCAAACGCTCCACCCAGGAAATAATGCTCTTGGCCATAGATGCTAAAAAGGCATTTAACCGAGTCCACTGGCCCTACCTCGAGACGATGCTGTCCCACTTCGGTTTTGACACTCGATTTACCGCATGGGTCCTTATCAACTGTAGCCAACTAAGGGCGATAGTTCGGGTGAATAGACAGGCCTTGGCGCCCTTCCCCATCTGCAGAGGTACTCGCCAGGGGTGCCCACTCATCCCTGTTATTTGCTTTACATATGGTGCACTTCACCCAGCAGGTAAAGGACAACCCTGCCATTACCGGGGTCACATTTGGCAGCGTGAAACATGATGTAAGCCTCTAGGCATATGATGTAACTGTCCTCCTAGATAGCCTCCCATATTCCTTCCACGCTTCCTGGCCGAGATGGAGAGCATCAGAGTAGTGATGTGCTTCCACATCAGTATTCAAAAGTCCCAGGCCCTCAACCTATCGGTCACCCCATTGGGGCAGGAACAGATTGCTTGTCAATACCCTATCCAATATGCAGCCACCTCCATCCCCTACCCGGTGGTCCAACTAGCCTCTACCGTGAAAGAGACAGCGATGTTCAACTATAGTGCCCTACATCGGCAATTAAGACAACACCTGGCCCAGCGGAGGCAGTAGACTCTTATGCCTATGCTGAGTGGCTGCCACCTCCCTAAAATATTTTTGGTATTCCAGACTCTGCAGATAGAACCACCCACAGGGGCGATAGCAAATCTTTTCGTCTGGGCAGTTTGGAGACCTAGAATGCGTTGTGATCAGGGCTACAGATCACCGATGGAGGGCGGCCTGGGCATCCTTAACCATCTCCACTATCATGTGGCCCAATTAGGTATGAGGTGGAGTGGACCATGGAGGAATCGGAGAAGCATTGGTGGTTTATGGATCGAGCGGTCACAGGAATGCAGTTGGGGAAAGTGCCATTTCTGGTTAAGTCGCAGTGACCATGGGGCTCATATTTATCAACAATCACTAAGGCTATGCTCGAGGTTTGGTGTCGGGAGGCCACACATAGAGGCCTGTCTTCGTTTCCTTCCCCTCTTATGCTGATTCTCGACAACTCCAGAGACAGTTTCTGGTATGGCGGGGAGCCAGATGTCGCTCTACTAGTCACCTCTTTGAGGTTTGCTACCCTTTGACCAGCTGCAAGCAGACTACTCAGCCAGAGACGAAGCGCATGCACTCTCTTCAAGTTAGACACTGTTCCAGCATCAGACGATGCGCCCCGGGACCCAACAGGTCCTTACTGCATTTGAGAGGTGGTTGGTCACAAAAAAGTCTGATAAATGTCTCATTACGAAACCCCATGGAATACTTCAACAAGCTATCCCCTTGGCTAACACTGGAGCAGAGGTGTTGGTAAAAGGAACTTGGGTGACAAATGATGCATAAAGAGTGGGAGTAGATCTATCACAGGGCAAGCCATACAGCACGTAACAGAGCTAGCATTGAGACCGCTACTAAAATAGTGGAATACAGGTATCTTACACAGGTGCGCCTCCACAGAGGCAGGCCTGCCAGAAGCGCAGCATGTTGGAGGGCCTTTGCGTCTCCCGGGTCACTATTGCACCTACTTTGGGATTGCCCCCGGCTTGCACAGTACTGGGATTCGGTCCTTACTAACATAGATACACTTCTGAATGCACAGCTCTCGCGCTTTCTGGCCTATTTGATATTAGGGCTTCCCAATGCCCTTTTATTTCAACTGAAATCCCACAGGGGACTTATCGGGTTTGCACTGGGGGCCGCTCTTCAGAACATTTTGGCACATTGGAGCACTGATAAACTCCTGACACACCTGGGTTGGATACACCGCCTGTGGCATATCTTGGGCATGGCAAAGCTCACCCTTACACTCACCTTCAACGGTGACATTTATAGGGAACTCTGGCGCCCCTTTATTGCCTTACTCTCAGTGGAATTTCAGGACTTAACATGCCCTCGATATCATCGCCTCTTACGATGAACTGAGGTGGATACCCCAACCCAGGATGGATCTGCAGAATAAAGCGCATCCCGGGCACTATGCAGGGCCTAAAGGGAAGAATGTACTTAATCGTGAGTAACCCATGGGTGAGCAGCTGGTTGGAAGGGGGGGGGTCCGTTGGGGTGTCTTCATTGTTCTTAACAGGAGCTTCAGAATTTTGAATGTCGTGCTGTTATGCTCTACATCAGCTATTGTGCTTCTTTTTCAAAACCAATAAGGAGATTTGAACCATAAAAAAAAAAAAAAAAAAAAAAAGACGTGGCTGGATTGAGCAAAACAAAAAAAAAAAAAACACACACACACAGCCTGCAAACTATACTTTTGCAGAACAGAACAGGGGCTATAGCACTTCCAGACAGCGCAGCAGAACTGACAATAGATCACGAGACTCTCCAAGAGTATTTGGTGGTGACTTCAACTCAAGAGCATATACATGTTTTGACAGGTTGAGACACCAAATTGACCTATAAACCCCAGCCCTGCAGATAGGGTTTAAAAGGTAGAAATTATTGCCCATGGCCCCCGGCCCAAGAAAGAGAAGGGAACCGTGCAGCAGACTTAGCTGTATATCCTTAAGGTAGCGGAGGTACCCAGATCTCAAACAAAGATCGACACTGACATTTTGGTAGTGACAGAAGCAATATTAAGAGGGAAGAGCCTCCTGACTGCTTTCCCTCTAAATAAGTCTACAGCCTCAAGACAGATAATGCTCCTATGGTGTTCATACCCGGAGTGGGAGACAAATATATTCCTAATGAGCAAGCTAGATTAGAACAAATTAAGGTGGCACGGGGACAGGGTCTGTTAATGCTGGCATGAGTGCTACAGTATCAATAGTACAGCAACAACACTGATGGCCACACATACCGAAATAAACTAAAACTTATGTGTGGCAATCTAATATCTGCCAACTGATAAACCACTCTACTCTTCCATGACCAGTACAGACTTCCTTACTATCTCTGATTGCTTGTTTGGGATAGTTTTCCTCTGTCATTTTGGGTCAATCATCAACATAAACAGATATAAATTATATGGGGTACTGTTGATTTAGCACAAACAAATGTCGATGCTTCAGCGGCCATAAGACCAAGATACTTACCTTCAGTAATGCTTTTTCTGGTAGATACAGTATCTGTCTGTGGATTCCTCACCTTTTGAATGACCCCTGTTGTAGAATTCCACAGAAACCTTTTCATAGCTCTCCCACTTCAATGAGGACGTAACAATAAGATTCCAACGATCAGTGGTATATTACTAGGTATACTGGCGCCACTCAGGAAACGTCACACAATAGTTACAATAAAACAATATCAGATGACTGAGGACGTCACAATAGCACGGCTCCGCTCGCAACTCCATATGACGTCACCGGAACTATAAGACGACCTTGTCGGCATGCGGACGTCAGTTCTACCCATTTTGTCCATGCTTTCGAGAAGAACGGGTGGACTGACAACATATTACAAGTATACAATATATACACAGTATATTTATGAAAGAAGAAGTAAAACAGGTAAAGCTAAAGCCAAGACTTTTTCTAACGACAAGCATAGCAGCAATGCAAATGACATAGAAATACGAGAATATCAAACACAAAAACCTTTTCGGTATACGTAGGTAGACAATGGGGAGGAGGGTGGGTCAGTGAGGAATCCACAGGCAGATACTGTATTCATCAGAAAAAGCATTACCGAAGGTAAGTAACTTGTTGGTCTGATAGCCACAGCTGCTTGTGAATTCCTCACCTTTTTAATTGAATCCCCAAGCAGTCCCTCTCCCAGCAGAGGGTGTCCACCTACTCATACCAAAAAGTCCTGCAGCACAGACCGTGCAAAATGGCCGTCCATCCTCACCTCTGAATCCAAGCAATAATGCTACGCGTGTGGAGGGAGGCCCATATTACCGGCTTACAGATGTCTACCATAGGGGCACCTCTACCCAAAGCTGAAGTTGAAGACTATGCTCTAGTAGATATGAGCTCTAATACTATCAGAGGCTCCTTCTTGGCCAAGGCGTAGCATATCTTGATAAACAAGACGATCCACCTGGAAAGCGTTCTCTTGTGGACAGCTTTGGCCTTCATTCATCCAACGTAACCAACGAAGAGCTGATCGTGGAAATGAATTAGTGAGGCTCTTAATGAACCTCATAACTAAAGGAGACTTGAACAACGAAGGATGGTCTGGCAAATAAAGGAAGGCTGATAAAGCAGACAAGTAACCCTTAACAGTAGCCACAGCACAACCTTGCTGGGTCTAGGAAAGTGAAAAGCTAAGCACATCAGATATATGGGCCTTCCAGGGATCAATCGACCTCTCTCCACACCACTTCACAAATCTGGCCCATCTACTGCAATAAACAGATCTGGTGGAGTGTCTTCTGGACGATAAAATAACATCCACCACATCCGGTGAGAGAGAGAAAGAACTCGGGTTGCCCCGTTCAATCTCCAGGCATGAAGGGGAAGGCTCTGGAGGTGGGGGTGTAGAGCCTGCCCCTGCGACTGCAAGAGGATGTCTGCCCTGAGAGGAAGACGGGGCGGAGGGTGTGATGAGAGATGAAGAAGGTCTATGTACCACCCCCTTCTTGGCCAATCCGGGGCGATCATTATGACTTGGACCCAGTCTTGGCGAATCTTCCTCAGAACGTGAGGAATAAAGGGTATGGGAGGAAGTGCGTAAAGAAGCTGAGTCTAGCTGAAACGCGTCCCCTAATGCTCTCCGTATCGGATACCGAAGACTGCAGAACGATGGGCAGTGCATAATCTCGTGAGTGGCAAAAAGGTCCAACCGAGGAAACCCCCCACATCCTGAAAATGTGGCAGACCACCTCTGGATGGGGACGCCACTCGTGATCGGCCGAGTACTGCTGACTGAGAGTGTCCGCGCACACACATTCAGCACTCCGGCCAATGATTCGCAATCACACAAATCTGATGGTCCTAAGCCCAGGACCAGAGTAGCAGAGCCTCTCTGCAGAGGCGATACAACACTATTCCTCCCTGTTTGTTTATGTACCACATCGCGGTACTATTGTCAGTCAGGACCAAAACCAACTGACTGCGAAAGGAGAGAAGAAAGGCCTTGAGAGCCAAACGAATCGCCAGCAAATCCAGAAGATTGATATGAAGCAATCTTTCCTCTGGAGACCAAAGACCCTTGATCTCCAGATCCCTCAGATGAGCACCCCACCCCAGAGTCACTGTGGCCACCGGAGAGGGAGGTTGAAACAGCTTACCTTGAGACAGGTTGCCTGAAACATTAAACCATAACAGATCCGCCGCAGTCTCTCTGGAGATTCTGACCACCTCCCTGAGATCTCCGTTGTGCTGAAACCACTGCCTGCGAAGGCACCACTGGAGTGTCCCCATATGCCAGTGTGCACGGTTGACCAACAGTATGCAGGAAGCGAACAGACCGAGCAGGTGTAAGACCTTCAGGACTGGTGCTTCCGCCCCTTCTTGAAACAACGGAGTCGTAGTCGGGATGTCTAGGATCCTACGAGGAGGCGGGAAAGCATGATTCACAGTAGTGTTCAGTAATGCCTCTATGAACAGGTTGCGCTGGGAGGGCACAAAGTGAGATTTGGGTACATTTATCGAAAAACCCAAGTCAAAAACCAGCCGAGCAGTTATCTCCGGATGATGCAGCACCAACCCTGGAGACTTCGCCTTGAGCAGCCAGTCATCCAGATAAGGGAATACCGAAATCCCGGAAATTCTGGGATGAGCTGCAACCACTGCCATCACCTTTGTGAAGACCTGCGGTGCAGAAGTAAGATCGAACGGAAGGACCGCATATTGGTAGTGTTGGGATCCCACAGTGAAACGGAGATACTTCAGATGCAACTTTAGAATGGGAATGTGGAAATACGCATCCTGCATATCGATCAACACCATCCAGTCTTCCTGCTGCAGCCCCAGAAGACCCTGAGCTAGGGTCAACATCTTGAACTTCTCCTGTTTGAGGTAAGAATTCAAGATCCCGAGTCCAGGATTGGTCTCAACCGCCCATCCTTTTTGGGGATCAGGAAATATAGGGAGTAACACCCCTGACCCCTTTCCTGCTCCAGAACCACTTCTATTGCACCTTTCTGAAGCAAGGCCAAGACCTCTTGCTGAAGGAGCAGCCGCTGGTCCTCCGAACACTAGACCTGGCAAGGTGGGTAAGAAGAGGGAAACATCTGGAAAGGAAGGATGTACCCATTTTCTACAAGATTCAAAACCCAAAGATCTGATGTAACAGATTTCCAATTTAGTAGAAAATGGTACAACCAGCCTCCTACAGGACGAACATGCTCCAAGATGGGGGATCTAGAGATGCTTCCCTGTGTAACTGGTGGGGGAACAGAAGAGGAGGAGGAGGACTGTTGCCGGAAAGCCCCCCCCCCGCAGACAGCCTCTTCCCTTCCCCCTATACGACTTGTACAGGGGTGTTCTGCTGCTGCTGATGGCCTTGAAAGGATGCCGCCTTTCCGAATCCACGAAACCTACTGTACCATAGCCCTACGGCTGGGTCTGCAGGCCTAAGAATCTCGCAGTAGCCCTGCTATCCTTGAAGCCTTGCAGAGAAGAATCCGCCTTTGTCCCAAAGAGCCTGGATCCATCCAAAGGAAGATCAAGCAGCGTGGCCTGCACATCGGAGAAAACCCCGAACTTCTCATCCAGGGGTGCCTCCTGGTAGCCACCAAGGAGCCCATCACCCTGGCCACTGAGTCTGCCGTATCCAGACCCGACTGAATCACTTGACGGGCTGCAACCTGCGTATCAGTCAATGCCTCCAAAAAGTGACCTTGTATATTCATCAGGCAGTTTAGGAGCCACCAAAGCGTGGATATATCTTCCCAACAAGCATGTGGAGTTTGTAGATTTTAAGGCCATGCTTGACGAGGAAAACACCTTTTTGGCTGACTGCTACAGCTTTTTGGAGTCCTTATCCCCCGGGGTGGTGGGGAAAGTTCCTGCCGACTGTCTGTACCATCAACCTCTCCGGAGATGGGTGGGAGGTTAGAAAAGCCGGACTAAGGCTTCTGCCTCACTTCCAAAATCGGCTCCGTTAAAGCCTTATTGAATGCAAGCAAGAAAGCTCCCACTCAGAGGAAGTGTCCAAACTATTGGCCTCCTCAAGACCTTCGAAGTCATCCACAAAGTCAAGGATTTCCCCCTCTTCAGTTTGTTCCTGCTGTCCCTGGTACAACTCTTCTTCCAGCAGCCTCTGGGCCTCCCTCCTGGAGCGCATCTTCGGGATAAGAATCGATGGCGCCATGTGCGGTGACAATGGTGCCAGTGTCAAAGGAGAACCCTCAGTAGCGGCGTGCGGCGCCGCTCGAAGCTGGGAAGGCGCCGGCCCAAAACAAGACGGTGGCGGAGATTGCGGTATCAGCACAGAGAATCTGGGTGCTGGGAGATACCATGATGGGGTCATCGGCATGAAGGGCACGAATGGTGCCTGGTCATATTGCTGGGGGGTGCTCAAATTACATGCAAGCAGACCCACCGGGCCAGCCGGTGCGCCGGAATGGTTTAGCCGCTTGGGCAAAACATGCCAAACATCGCATCAAGAAAATGCGACAGATCCGCACCCAGATAGGGTGTGTAAGGATCAGGAACTGCCTGGTCTGGATCTGACCGAGGCTGTGTAGTTGGCTGTGTCTGATGAGCCGGGGACACCGAGGGCAGGTGAAGTCGGAGAATGGACCAGAGTCAACTGCAGAGAAGGTGAGGGCGAAGACAAGATGTAATCCTTACCAAGACGCCGCTGGACCGGAGAAGCCAACCTTGAAGACTTGCCTTTCGAAGAACGACGCTGAGACCCATGACAATACTTATTTGTGTGCTTCTTAGACAACCTCGAGGTGTGCGGGGTCGTTGACTTTGACTTGGATCTTTTGCGGCTTCTCTTCTTCTTTGCCCCCGGGCCATGAATAACTTCTCCTCTCACTTCTTAAGCGCCTTCGGATTCATCTTCCGACAAGACGAACATCCTTTCACGTCGTGAACTGACGACAGGCACCAAAGGCAATCTTTGTGGGGGTCCGTGATGGACATATGACCCCCACACTCCCTACAAGGCTTGAACCCTGACTTCTTTTGTGTAGCCTTCGCACTGCTACAACCAGTAGAGAAACTGAAACAAAGTAATATCCTAAGGAAACGGAAAGTCCCAGAAAAACCGTTAGAGCTATGAAAACGTTTCCATGGAATGCTGGCACAGGGGTAATTCAGAAGTTGAGGAATCCACAGGCAGATGTATCCATCAGAAAAGGCATGCAGTGCCTGACTGCAATGGGAGCAGTTTATACCTTTCATTCAGACAATGGGCTTGTATTTACCACCAAGACATTAGGAGATACTATGTCTGTTCCAGCCGGAACGCCATGGGACATTACAATGTGCAAATGGTGTGCTTAAACAAGCCTTGAACACTGGGCTGGCTTCATAATCTCTATGGAATTTGAAGAGCATTACATAATCTGCCTAGAGCAACATTGGGAGGTAGCACTCCATACAAGATGTCTTCCAAGTATCTATGTATGTCACTGATCTGGATATCCCTGGAATGGTTGCAGAAGCAAAGTGTTTTAAACCGGGATTCCCTTGCATCTCTTGCAGAATTTCGAAGAGGTCAGAACCAATCTATCTAATACGAGATAGCGCCACTTTTCCACCAGCGAAGGTTCCTAAAGCTTCTGAAGGGTGGCTCTCCAAAGTACGAGAGTGAGTTCAATCATACATTTCTTCATAGAGGATTAGTCGGTTCAATGCCTCTTTCACCAGTAGAAGAAAGTAACGGAAAGCTTGTAGATATGATCTGTACAGATAAATCCGGCAATTAAAAATTATCATAAAGGGGAGGGGAAGATGGGGTGGGAGGGATGTACGTGCACTGTAAGGAAAGCATGATGACATTGTGGTGTATCCATACTCCTGATTTGTTATGTATTAAAATAATTAAAAGAAATATTAAAAAAAAATTCAGATAAACACGTTTTTGGACCATCTTACAGACCACCCATTCCAGTTCTTGGGATAGAAAGGACATAGACAGAAATCCTGCCTGCACTGCATAGTTCAAAGAAAAACATGAAGGTGTCTATTGATCTTATAAAAAAAAAAGCACCATGTGGCCAGTTCTGTTCAGAAGACCCGCCTTGACACCAAGGTGCCTTCGGAATAGAACCACAAATCCTCTCTCTACTACGGAAGAACTAGTCGTGCTGAAATCCTGAGTCCCATTCTGGGGACTGCAGCACCAGCTGTATGTCTTCAGCTTTACACCCAATACAAGCTTCCATTTTTTTTTGGAAGACCTTTATTGTGCACAGCTGTGTCATTTTACAGTACACATTCGCCAACCATGGCGGCTAATCAAGGGGACAGTAAGCAGATGTTTCCAGACATTAGAACACAGCCATTCAGCCGGCTACCCGGGGGTCCGGCGGCGGTGTACACACTAGAATCGTTACAGTCATTAGGCAAGTGCCTTGAGAAATTACAGGTCCATGGTTTGTGTTTTTTTCATTTTTTGTGTGTTCCTTTATACTTAGTGTCAGCAACAGAAATGATGCGGTACTCCAGCTCGCAGTGCGGCCATAACGGTCGTCGCCCAGGCCCTCATTGAGAAGCGCCCTAAGTGTCGTGGTGAATCTTAACCGTGGGGGTCCCCGGAAGCGCAGTGTCAGCGTCGTGTTTGCAATGCTAGCCGGAGCACGGCAGTAGTGTGTCGGTATAGCTCACTGAGGCATGAAAGCTATCGGTTAAGCTCGGCGAGTTCAGCCTACAGCTGCATAATTAGGGTCCATGCGCGGGGTGTGAGGCGCGCGTCTGTCCCCCCTGCGCCGCACCCCCGAAGCCGCTGGACCCAATACAAGCTTCCATGGTGCAACCAGATATCTCAATTACAATAATCCCAACAGTTGAAACTACTGCTGTACTTTACTATGAGCCACCAACAACCGAATCAGGATTGACTGAGGTGATGCCACTTCAAGATATTATTCTGTATGAGAACTATTCTGATGCAGATTTTGAGTTAAGGAACATACCAATACACTTCACAATTGTTCAACTTCATTAATGGCTAATTGCTTGGTCTTGTGACAGATATCTCCTACCACCGTGGTCCTATTTCGGGATCTCTACTGGAGTGTTTCTCCTCTGGCTGTGCGGATTACAGGTTCGCTGCTAATACTATATTCCTAATAAAGCTGTGCAGTTTCCTGTGCTTCAGGAATTGCAACCGCATTCTTCTTACATAGCACATTATGGATCATCATGCTTTGAAAATCCCAGCATACGGATAGCGCACATCATGCTGGATGGCATGGTTTGGGAAAAAGTCTCATTATCAAATCATGGGTCAAATGATATTATTAATACTCTATGTATTTTGAAAGTGTCACTAAGATATAATAAATTCCAGGTTTCATTTCAGAGCAATGAGACATTAACATTGTTAAACAAATGATAAATAAATCTATTGTTTTCACTATAAATAGTTATCGTTACATTCACAGAACCATTCGTTTCCAAAAGATATACAATTACAGATATTAGGAACACTACAGTATCCCACCTTAAACAGTATTAAAAAGTTTCAAAAAAATAATTCCCTATTTCATTGGTACTGATAGGTCAGACCTATCAGCATTCTGTTACTCTTTGAAACCAGAAACACTTCCAAAAGAACTTGGTTACTAAACACACGCACATATACAGCACAATTGATTGAAAATCTTACTATATAAGACAATGGTTATGGAAAGAAAACGTTAATGAAAAAAGTATTTGAGGAACAACATTTTGCAAATTCAAGGTACAGAGGCCTTATTTAGGTTGTGCATAATACGCTGAGAAATAATTTTTCAGCGGACACCCTGTATGGGATTGGGGTCCATTAGGGATTTTAAAATACCATCTATTCCAAAAATCAATACAACAGTTTTCAGGTTGGCAGTGAAGAACAAGTTACTTACCTTCGGTAACGATATATCTGTAAGAGACATAGATTAGTTATGGATTCCTCACCTTAGAATTACCCTAAAGGGTCAGACTGGATCCGGAGAATTTTTTCTTCAGCAGTACTTGTGTGCGTCTGTGGGTAGCATCAGTCGACTCCACATTAGTCGTTGGCGTTGTGGTCACCCGAATGATGTTGCGGTATCTACTTAGATGCCGCCCCCACTCACTGACGTCAGTTCTTTACACGACATTCCATGCCAGAAGCGCAGAGCCATGCAAGACACTGACCATTGGTGCACAAGACTAGGGCCCTGAAAGGGAGCCCCCTACCCTAGAAGTCAGTTCGCAGAATGGGGAGGATGGGGGGGGGGGTTCGGGTGGCGGTGAGGAATCCATAACTAATCTAGGTCTCTAACAGATACATCGTTACCGAAGGTAAATAACTTGTTCATCTGAAAGAATCAATTAGTTATCTTTTCCTCACCCTAGAATACATATCCCAGCAATACCAACCCTGGAGGTGGGTCTGCGAACCAAGTTTACACCAGAAAGTCCTGGAGAACTGAACGGCCAAAGAAGCCGTCTCTCCGGACTTGGCTGTCCAGGCAGTAGTGTTTGGTAAACGTGTGCAATGAAGCCCATGTAGCTGCCTAGCAGATATCATGAAGGGGGACTCCACATCCCAAAGCAGTAGTAGCTGCCGTTGCCCTGGTGGAATGGGCACGCAACCACACTGGAGGTTCCTTTTTCGCTAAGGAAAAGCAGATTTTTATGCAAAGAACGACCCATCGAGAGATGGTTCATTTTTGCACGGCCCGACCTTTCTTGGTGCCCACAAAGCCCACAAAGAGTTGGTCATCTATCCGGAATTGTTTTGAGCGATCCAGATAGAATGAAAGTGCATGACCCAATCCTGGTTCGTTAGCCACTACTGCAATTGGTGTGCAGTGCCCTCCGAGATCTGGACGCAATCAGAAAGATTCCCCTGATGCTGTGCCCACTGGAACTTCAGGTCCCACTGCAGAACCCGCATATGCCACCTGGCATAGTCCACCAGCAGGCTGCAGGAGGCCATGAGGCTCAGTAGCCCCAGGGTCATTCTGACCGAAACCCGGGATAGAGGCAGAAAGATCGGAATCATAGCCCGAATATCCCGGACTCGCTCGGGAGGATAAGCCCGAAACAGCGCTGTGTCCAGAACCGCTCCGATTAAAAGGAGCTTCTGAGAGGGAATCAGGTGTGACTGCAGCAAGTTGATGGTGATCCCCAGCAAATGCAGGAGGTCGGCCTTAGTCTGGAGGTGAGAGACGACATCCTGGGGCGAGCCCGCCTTCAACAGCTAGTCTCCGAGATGGGGGAAGACTGGAACCTCTGATCTGTGCAGATGAGCTGCAACCACTGCCATCACTTTCATGGAACACCCGAGGGGCACTGGTAAGGCCAAAAGGGAGCACGGTAAACTGAAAGTGCTTGTGGCCTACCGTGAACCGTAGGCAACGCCGATGCGCCGGCAGGGCGGGAAGGTGAAAATAAGCGTCCTGCAAGTCCAACGCTACCATCCAGTCTCCAGGGTCAAGGGCAGACAGGACCTCAGCCAGTGTCAACATTTTGAACTTCTTCCGGAAGAAGCGGTTGACGTTCCTGAGAACCAAGCTAGGACGCAGGCCCTTGTCCTTCTTGGGCACCAGAAAGTAGTGGGAAGAAAACCACGACCTACTTCTGGGAGAGGAACGCACTCGATGGCTCCCTTGGCCAAGAGAGACGTAACTTCCTGTTGGAGAAGGGCCAAGTAATCCTCCGACACGCGGTGAAATTGAGGTGGCATGGATGGAGGGTAGTCTCGAAGGGGAGGAAGTAGCCCCTTCGGACTATCTGCAGAACCCACCTGTCTGATGTGATGTTGAGCCAGTGGGAGAGGTAATGGCAATCCTGCCGCCCACTGGCGAATGGTGGCCCTGAAAGGAGGACTAGGAGGGTTTGGAGGCAGCAGGGCGCTGGTGGACTGGCCCGCCAGCGTGTCCCCCGACCTACGACGGTGGGACCCACGTCCCTAGCCACGCAGAGGCTGGACAGCTTGCGCAGGCCTGTGGCTCTGGGCAGAACGTAGCGGGGCACCCATTCCGTAGCAAAGAAAGGCAGACTGGGCGGGAGGTGGAAGCAAGGCCCAAGGATCTGTCACCAAACAAGAGGCGGCCATCAAAGGGCATGTCCAAAAATGTTGCTTGGACATCACCTGAAAAGCCAGTGGACCTCAACCAGGTGTAGCGTCTCAGTGCTACTGACGTGGAAATCGTCCTGCCTAGTGAGTCGGCGGTGTCCAGCCCACATCTTATGGCGAACTTCGCTGCGTCTCTCCCTTCGGCAACTACACGGGAGAGCATGGCCCTGGCCTCCTCCGGGCACTGTGGCAGCACCGGTGCGACCAAGTCCCACACCGAGTGGGATAATGGCCCAAGAGCAATGTGTTGTTCACCGACCGCAGTCCTAAGCTGGAGGAAGAAAACATCTTCCCAAGCTGGTCCAGCTTCTTGGATTCCCTATCAGGTGGTGCTGTAGGGAATGTGCCCTTAGAAGTCGATGCTTGGACCACCAAGCTCTCAGGGGTGGGATGTTGGGAGAGGGGCTGGGCGGTGGCGTCAGGCAATCATCCTGTACACAGGAGGCCCTGTGTTGGGCTTGGACCAAGTGCCCAAAAGGATGTCTGTAAGAGCCTCATTGAACGACAGCAGGGGCTCGGAAGAGGCCGCTGCCGGCTGAAGCACCTCAGTCAGGAGGTTAGTCCTACCCGCCACCGTAGGAAGCTCAAGGTTTAGGGTCTCGGCTGCACCTACGCAACACCACTGCGTAAGATGCACCCTCCTCCGTAGCCACGGTAGGGGGAAGATAGCATGCCAAGGTCTGGGGAGGTGTCCAGACCACTGGCTTCCCCCAACTCCTCTCCAGTCCGGGTCCTCTGGTATGCTTAAGGGTCCACAGAACCCTCCCAGTCCTCCTCTGGTAGCCACTCGGGGCGATAGAGAACACCAGGGGAGAACAGTGGTAGAAAAGTACTGGTCAGCGCCGGTCCCGACATCGGTCGGGCTCCGTGTCCACATCGAGGGGAAGGCCAGGGTCGACGTTGGCTTGGGACACAACCGGCGTCGGAGGGGGTGCAGGTGTCAGCACTGGATTTGGCGCCAGAGGTGTCACGAGCTCCAATGGTGCCGAGCTGGATCCAGGCCTGGATCCCTGGGGGCCCTGCGGCACCGGAGCCAAAGTCACCGCATCGAAGGCCAAGAGCCCTCAGCAGATTCCGCAAGCCCTAAGGCGCGCCGGCAGTCTCGGGCTACCCAACGATGGAATGGAGGGCTTCGGAAAAGCTACGAAGTTGGGCAGAGGTTGCTTCGGCTCCAGGTAATTGAGGGAAGGCCGAGGTTGACCCAACAGGCTCCGCGGGCAGAGCCAGACGACTACCCATAACTTCCCGCATCGCGTCGGCTGACGGACGGGGAGAACACGAAGAAGGGTAAGTTACTTACCTGTAATCCTAGTTCTCTTCCAGGGGTATCCTCATCAAAGTCATAAGCACTGAATATTCCCGCCCATGTGCGGGGACCCCGGAAATAATAAAATTATATATGTAAAAACACATATATATACAGCTCTGTATATGTATAAACATATATCATTTTTTCCAAGCAAATGCAGCTCCCATAAAAGGCTAGGCAATGTAAATATACACATCCAATAACACATATATACATATATATATATATATATATATATAAAGGTATAACAATACACCTAAATCTCTTTTTTTTTTTTTTTTTTAATGAGGTAAACACTCATGAGAAAGCAAAAAATAAATAGAACAAAGTGTGGAAACACACAGATGTACAACACATTGCCAGCCTGCAGGCTGCATTGCAATATAATACCATAGAGACTAAAAAGCCCTGAACAGGTAAAAACTGGCACCGTGCCTTTAAGGCAGCCCTGACTTCCATATCCCATCATGCCTCAGGGGTGACAGTTAGGTCAGTTGTTCTTTGCGGGACCGTAGTCCTTAACACAAAGATATATCCTTTCCATAATGAATAATACACTTCTTCTCATTTGCCTGGGGAGGTGGGTGGGTTGCTTATGACTTTGATGAGGATACCCCTGGAAGAGAACTAGGATTACAGGTAAGTAACTTACCCTTCTCTTCCAGGGGATCCTCATCAATAGTCATAAGCACTGAATAGAGTAGCAAGCTCCCCTTCCACCAGCAGGCAAATGGAACTAAGGTTGTATCACCCATGGAGAAAGAGAATCATGAAAATGATTATGCATGGAACAGATTCCTCAAGGAGGCTTGTCCTACTTGAGTGTCTGCTCTGGTGTCCGAATCCAGACAATAATGCCTGGTAAAAGTGTGGACAGACCTCCAAGTGGCTGCCTTGCAGATCTCGGAGAGTGGGACATTATTGAGAAAAGCCGCGGTAGCCGCTTTTCCTCTTGTCGAATGCGCTTTAGGGCGCGCCCCCAATGGTTTCTGAGCCAGTTGGTAGGCCAATGTAATACTTGAAACAATCCACCTAGCAATGGAACGTTTGGATGCAGCAAAGCCCATACGGACAACCCCATAGTTCACAAACAATTGATCAGATTTCCTGACATTCTTAGTCCTATCTAGGTAGAATTTTAGGACCCTTTTGACATCTAGAGAATGCAACGCCCTCTCTGCCGGAGAGGAGGGGTTGGGAAAAAAGGTTGGTAAGGAGATGGCTTGGTTTACATGAAATTCCGATACCACCTTGGGTAGAAACGAAGGATGAGTTCTCATCACCACCCTATTTAGATGAAAAATTGTGTAGGGTTCTTTAGAACAGAGGGCCTGTATCTCACTGACCCTCCGTGCTGAAGTGATGGCTATTAAAAATGCTGTCTTCCATGTGAGGTGCTGTAGGGTAGCCTTATGAATAGGTTCAAAAGGCGAACCCATGAGCTTCGACAGAACCAAGTTTAGCTCCCAGGAAGGAGAGGGAGGTCTAACAGGGGGATAGACTTTCTTGAGTCCTTGCAAGAAATCCTTCACTACCTGCACTTTAAAAAATGACTGCTGTGAAGGCGAACGCCTGTATGCTGTTATGGCTGCTAGGTGAACCTTTATGGATGAAAATTTCAACCCTGCCCTTGCTAAATGTAGAAGATAGGGCAAAATTACATCCTCCTGGCATTTAGTGGGATCATAATGATGCTGAGCACACCATATATAAAATCTTTTCCACTTACAGAAGTAGGAGTGTCTTGTCGAAGGCCTCCTGGCTTCCTTCAGTATGGACATACACTCTTGAGGGAGGTTCAGATGGCCATACTGGAGGACTTCAGGAGCCATGCTGTTAAGCTCAGCGAGGGAAGGCTGGGATGGTAAATCTTCCCCTGCATCTTGGATAACAAGTCCGGCCTGCACGGCAGCCGCTTGTGGGGGCGGATCGACATGTGTAGGAGATCCGTGTACCACCACTGCCTCGGCCAGTCCGGTGCTATGAGGATCATCTTGGCAGATGAATTCTGTAGCTTGGTCACCACCTTGGGAATTAGTGGGAGAGGCGGAAAAGCGTACACAAATGTCATTGACCAATTGATCAAAAGGGCATTCCCTAGGGATCCTGGTCGATGGTATCTTGAGGCGAAGCCTCGGCATTTTGTGTTTTGCTCGTCCGCGAAGAGGTCCACTTGCGGGCGCCCCCATTCCTCGAAGATGTCTTCTAACACCTCGTCTTTGATTACCCAGTCCTCTGGTTCTTGAAAATGCCGACTGAGCAAGTCTGCTTGCACGTTGAGTTCTCCTGGTAGGTGCACCGCTTTCAATGAGATGTTCCTTGCTAAGATCCAGTGCCACAGGGACTGAGCTTCCAGCGAGAGCGTTCTGGATCGAGTACCCCCCTGCTTGTTCAGGTAGTACATTGTGGTGGTATTGTCCGTCTGTACTAGAATGGTACTCGTCGTGATCGCAGGCAGGAACGCTTTGAGGGCTAGGTGGACTGCCCTGAGCTCCAGCATGTTGATGTGGTACAACTGCTCGCTGCTGGACCACCGTCCCTGAGTTTGCAGAGTCCCAAAATGCGCACCCCATCCCTGAAGGGATGCGTCGGTGATTAAGGTCTGAATTGGGGGCTCTTGATGGAAGGGGATCCCCACTTGTAGATTCCTTGGCTTCAGCCACCACTTGACTGACTGTTTGGCTGCAGAGGAGAGGCAAACCTTTTCTTCCCACAGGGAGTTCCTTTGATCCCATTTGTCCTCGAGATCTTGCTGGAGAGGACGCATCCTTAGCCTGGCATTGGGCACTAGGAAGATGCAGGATGCCATGGCCCCTAGCAGAGATGAGATTCGCCTTGCCGACGACAGATTGCTGGTTATGATCTGTCTGCCTTTTAGCATAATGGATGACTGTCTTTCCTCCGAAGGAAACACTTTTCCTACTACGGAGTCTATAGTTGCACCCAGGTAGTGGATCCTCTGCGTTGGTGAAAAATTGGACTTTTTGACATTCACTCTGAGACCCAACTTGCGACATAAGTTCAGGCATAGCGACAGCTGTGACCGCACATTCTGTGGTGATGAGCCCTTTATTAGCCAGTCGTCTAGGTAGGGATAGACGAAGACTCCTGCGCGTCTCAGAGCAGCCGCTACTACTGCCACGCATTTTGTGAATACTCGAGGAGCTGACTTCAGGCCAAAAGGGAGGACTTTGAACTGATAGTGAGAGTTGCCTACCACAAACCTGAGAAATTTTCGATGATTCCTTAGGATGGGAATATGGAAATATGCATCCTGAAGGTCCAGTGAACACATCCAATCGCCCATCCGGAGAAGAGGATATATTTGGTGGAGCGCCAGCATGCAAAATTTTTCCTTTCTTATGTGCTTGTTCAGTATCCGTAGGTCTAAAATGGGTCTGAACTCTACCTTCACACTCCTCTTTTGGATGAGAAAGTATCTGGAGTAAACTCCCTTTCCTCTCTGGTTTATGGGCACTTTCTCTATTGCAGATTTGAGTAGTAGCGTCGCTACCTCTTCTCTGAGCTGCTTTAGATGCTGGGATGAATTGACAGGAGGAATCGATGGGGGGTGACTTTTGAAACGAAGCGAGTACCCATGACGCAGTATATTCAGTACCCACTTGTCCTTTGTGATGGATTGCCACTCTGGAAGATGATGTGCAACACTTCCTCCCACCGGAGCGGTGGACAGCATCGGAGGAAGCGGCTTCTCATTGCTTCCCCGGAGCTTTGTTTCCAGCATTAGACTGCCTGTTGTTACCTCGTCCCCTGGATGGCTTGCGGGACTGGTATTGCTGTTTCTTTTGACCTTGCTGGTCCTGGTTCTTTTGCCAATGAGGGGTTTGAACCCTCTGTTGGTAACTGCGCCTGTCATTTCCCTTGCGGCGTCGAAACTCTTTTCTCTTTTCAAGCCCGACAGCTTTCATGGTCTCCAGCTCTGCTTTCATACGGGCCATTTCTTCGTCTGCATGGGACCCAAAAAGAGAACTACCGGAGAAAGGCAGATTTAAAATTCTTGCCTGCGCTTCCGGTTTCAAGGCCGTCAATCTAAGCCAGGATGATCTTCTGGCTGTGACTCCATGTGCATATTCATGCGCTGCCAGTGTTGCCCCGTCTGCCGCTGCACTTATGATCTGGTTAGAAACCAGACTCCCCTCATGCAAAATCTCTTCAAAGTCCCGTCTGTCCTCTGATGGAACTTTGTCAATGAACCTCTGCAGAGAGTCCCATAATGACCTATCATAGCGCCCCAGAAGCGCCGAGGCACTCGCCACCTTAAGGCTTGAGGATGCTGAGCCGCAAACTTTCCTCCCCCAGGAGTCTTGTGTTTTACTGTCCTTATCTGGTGGTACCGTTGAAGATCCCGCTACTGCATGTGTCTTCCTGGCAGCGGCGGTGATGACAGAGTCCGGTGGAGGATCCGATTTAAGGAATAGAGGATCCTCCGGAGCTGGACGGTACTTTTTTAGAATTCTCGCCGGCGCCGTTTTGGTGGTTGCTGGTGTGAGAAAGATATCCATTACCGGTTGTAGCAAACCGGGGACTAACGGCAATAAAGGGCGTGACACTGTGCGTTCATGAAGAGTTTCAAAAATTATGGATGAAGTGGTCTCCTGAACCGGCATAGGGATATTTAATTTTGTAGCTCCTCTACACAACACTTCTTGAAACGTAGAAATATCATCTACCGGAGATACCCGAGAGGGTGGCGTCTCCGAGAGTGTCGGTGAATAATCCCTTTTGGATGATCTGGAAGAAGGGGAGGTAGAAGGGGTCCTACGGCGCCTTCTCTCTGATCTGGTCGACTCTCTTCTGCGGGAGGGAGACCTGGATCGCCTTCTTGGTGCTCGAGAGTGACTTCGGGATTCTCTTTCTCGAGATCTTGGTCTGATCGGTGTCGCTGGGAATACCACGCCCCTTATTCTTGTTAGCGATGCCTTTATTGCGTCTGGCATAGCAGGGTCCTGAGGCATCTCCCTTACGGGACTTTGAGGTACAGCATTGTCCTCCTCCTGCGAACTTTCTCTTGCAGGTACTGGAGATTGATGCACAAGCTCTGGTGATTCTGATCTTGAACCTGAGCCCTCTGATCCTGAAGGCGAGATAGATATGAGACGCGGTGATTCAGGAGTCGTATATATCAGTCTATGAGGAGATTTCCGCCTTGAGACTGGTCGAATCGTGAGGCGAATATGTGACACCTCCTGCGTACCCTCAACAGAGGGCTGCCTCGACGGTGATAGGCCTATCACCGGAGATCTTTGACTCGAATCTTCGAGGCTCCGAGCTTCTTGTCTCGACGTCGAGATTATCTTCGACGGAGGCTTCATGTACCTCACCAAAGCTTTGGAGACCTGTGAGGACGGAGGCACCTGCCTCGACGTCGACTCCGACGGAGGCACCTGCCTCGACGTCGACTCCGACGGAGGCCTTTGCCTCGACGTCGACTCCGACGGAGGCCTCTGCCTCGACGTCGACTCCGACGGAGGCTCCTGCCTCGACGTCGGCCCTGACGGAGGCGTCTGCCTCGACGTCACTCCTGACGGAGACTTCTGTCTCGACGTCGAATGCTCCGACGACGTCGAAAGCCTCTTCGCCGTCGAACGATGTTTCCTCGACGGCGATCTTGATCTTGACGGCGATCTTGGTCTCGACGTCGACTGTGGAGATCGTCTACGTACTTCTTGCGACGTCGAATGATGTCTCGCCGACCTCGACGTCGAACGATGTCTTTCTTTCGACGACGAACGATATCTCTGTGCAGACGTCGATCGATCTTCTCTTGACGTCGACAGATGCTTTTTCAACGTTGAACTATGGCGCCGAGTCCTCGACGCCGAGCTTTTAGATGCCGTCGACGTCGAACGCATCCGCTTCGACGCTGAATCTAAAGTCGACGACGATTTTCTCTTTGCAGCATGACTTCCCCTTGACTCCTCACCTCTCAGCGACGATCCCGCCGCTGGAGTCTTCGACGCCGAGCCCGACGTCGATGGGGAGCAAACAGGGACCAACTGCTTCGACGTCGACCGTTCTGCTAGGCCATACAGCCTAATCCTCTCCCTCTCCTTTAAAGTCCTTTTGGAAAGGTCTTCACAATGATGGCATGTTGCTGGAGAGTGAGAGTCCGGCAGACAGATAATACACACCTCATGTGTGTCTGAAGCCGCCTTCTTTTTTCCACAAGATGGACATGGAACAAATAAAGAAGGCATTTTTCTGACAAAATAGCAAAAAAGTCAGTCAGAAAAACACAGGATACAGACTTCCTCAAAGAAGTTCTAAGAAGAAGCCCAAAAAATCTTAAAGTAGTAATAATTCTTGACTAAAGAGTCAAAAAAGAAGAGAGCTGAATTCCAGGGTCCTGACTGAAGGAGCCGGAAAGAACAACTGACCTAACTGTCACCCCTGAGGCATGATGGGATATGGAAGTCAGGGCTGCCTTAAAGGCACGGTGCCAGTTTTTACCTGTTCAGGGCTTTTTAGTCTCTATGGTATTATATTGCAATGCAGCCTGCAGGCTGGCAATGTGTTGTACATCTGTGTGTTTCCACACTTTGTTCTATTTATTTTTTGCTTTCTCATGAGTGTTTACCTCATTAAAAAAAAAAAAAAAAAAAAAAGAGATTTAGGTGTATTGTTATACCTTTATATATATATATATATGTATATATGTGTTATTGGATGTGTATATTTACATTGCCTAGCCTTTTATGGGAGCTGCATTTGCTTGGAAAAAATGATATATGTTTATACATATACAGAGCTGTATATATATGTGTTTTTACATATATAATTTTATTATTTCCGGGGTCCCCGCACATGGGCGGGAATATTCAGTGCTTATGACTATTGATGAGGATCCCCTGGAAGAGAATGACGGTGCTTCTTCGCCTTCATCTTGTGCTTCGACTTACCAGAAGACTTTGACGAGGCGTGGTGGTGATGACTCTGCAACCAGTCCCGTGACCTTTCGACCGGGACCTCGAACAGCATGGAGAGGACTGCCGGGCCTCAAGAAGCTTTCGGGACTGCTCCAGCAAAGACTTCGGGTTCATGGCCGGACAGTCGGAGCAGGACTTTGGGTCATGGTCACGCTCCTATTACCAAAGACACACACGGTGCGTGTCTGTAACCGACATCAGTTTCTGACAGGAGTCACAAGCCTTGAAGCCGGTTCAAGGATGGGACATCCCTGCGGGCACCAGGAGTCGAACGACTTGAAAAGATGTCGACAAATAGTCGCAAAAAGGGTCAAAAAGTGACTTGAGGTACCACTCTCTCCAGATCTTCACTGGCTAACGCAGAAAAAGAAAAAATGACGTCAGCGCGCAGGGGCGGCGTCTAAATAGATACCGCAACAGCATTCCAGCAACCACAACACCAACAACAAATGCAGAGTTGACTGACGCCACCCACCGACACGCAGGGGTACTGCTAAAGAAAAAATTCTCTGGATCCAGTCTGACGCCTGGGGGCAATTCTAAGGTGAGGAAACCATAACTAATTCTCTTTCAGATGATGACATATTACAGAAGCCACATGTAATTAAATGATCCAAATTGGTAGTTATAATTTAAATGTGTTTCAATCTGAAGAGGCGCAGCAATGGCCAATTGATACTAATGTACGCTTGAATCAATATCTTTCCAAGATTCCTGGTCTTTAAGCTAATTGCTCAGATCGCAGGTATAATAAATATACACATATTGACTGTTGCCACATACAGTGTAGGTAACCTTTGCTAGCAATGGCTACCACATTAAGCTTTAGCCGCTGTGCAGGAGCACCTGTCCTCAATTACTGAATAAGGGGAGTTAACGTTTTTATCCTGGATCCACATCCCAATAAAAATAAATTATTTGTGCTCCTGTTAATATATGCCATTTACAAAGAAGAGCAAGCATATTCAGAAAGTGGAAGCTGCAGAAAGGATTAGGGAAACAGACGGAAATACGGCAAACAATGTTTAAGGTTACTGACAATGGCTTTCGAAGGCTCTAAAAACATGTAGACACAATAAGTACTATAACGTCATCAGTCCTCAATCTTTTAAAAGACTACTTCAACCTTTTACAATGTGGAGAAGCTCAATGAGAGCTATCACACAGTTACATTTGGTGTTGCAGACACTAAAATCTGGCAAAGTGCGATGGTAAATCATTAATGAATCTTAAAATGTGACTTCAACCCAAAATACAATGGCTAAAAAGAAGTCATATACATAAGTGTTGTGGCATTGCTTTGTATTCCCCTCCACAGAGAATATTTGCAAATGTTCCTTGGCCCACTCTTCCAGGTGAGACATCATCGCTCTCCGTGCAGGAGTGGGTAACTGGAGGGTGGTGTTGAACATCACTGAAGATTACCAAAGGATTCTCTACCACAGTGTAATATCTGCTGATTCGCTGCTGATATTCATGTCTCTGGACTGGATGTTCGAGAACAGAGGGGAGGGGTGGGTTTGTGGGGGCGTGATATAAATGGAGATAGTTGTAGTAAACCGAATTGGTCAACCTATTAATGTTACATGACTATAACTCTCTGGTAATGCTTTTCTATCTGGGAGTCTGCCAGCCGGCCCCGCTTTGCCTCCCAGCAGTTTTCTATGCAAATGAGCTGGGAGCTCTCATTTTGAGCATGTGGTTGGGGACAGGATTTGGGCTGGTTGCCACTTGCTCCAAAAATTATGAACAGAGACAGATAAATAGTACACAGAGTGCCCATCAGTGAACCATATGGCTTCATTCTGTCATACATTGTTAAATGTATATATGAAACATCAGAGCTCTGGTGGACTGGTTTAAAATCTCTGTGAAGCAATATGAGAAAGATACTTAGGGCCTAGTTTAGGGGTAGGGTGCTTCATCATAAACGTGATGAATATTTTGTCAGCCTAAGTACAAGTGCCACTGCATTTAATGTACTTGTGATAAGGTTGATGGGATACCCGTCACATTTGTGATAGAGTAACTTGTCTGCCAAACTCTAAATTAGGCTCTTTGTTATCATCTTCAAGTGTTATCTTTGGCAGGTACTTTCTTAAAGCTTTCGGGGGCTGGATATTACTCCATTAGCTGAAACAAAATTAAGCTGGGACAAAACATACTTGTATCAGATAAACTACGATGGTGGTTCCGTCTGTATAGTTTTCAGTTCGAGAGTGAAATCATGTCACCAATTCTCAAAATTACACAGCATTGAAGTAGAAGGTAACAACTTAAAGTAGCATCTTTGGCCTTTTGGGTTACTCTACCATTACACTGAATAATCTGCATTTTTTTATAACACTGGACTAGTCTATAAGGTTTCTGACAAATTGGGAATGAGTCTTTCAAATGGTTAACAGCTATATATAACTGATAGCCTGGCTCTCTGCAGAAAACTTCACCATATATTTTAAGAAAGAATACTAATAACATTGTTCATTGAATTTCAAAATAATTTTAATTGTATTTTTACTGTGATTATATGTAATATTGTGTACTTGCATTCTATTGCAGATATTATTTAAAGTACTTTGCTAGTTCTCACCTTAACTGTAATTACAATAGAACACAAAATATATGTGAATATTTGCAAAGAAAATACAAACCACTGGCCGCCCAGCTACAGTAGGTGGCTGTTTTGCCAACTGAGACTGAAAAACAAAAATAGAATTCAGATTCAGATGACGAACTCCGAAATTATTTTGTGCAGTTAGTTTTATTCATAGTCAACAGTTAAACTACGGCTTTCCTTACCTGCTGCTTCATGAGAAACACTTGGTCATCTTCTGCTGCAATTTCTTTCTCATGAACAAACTAAAAAAACAAAATACAGGATATTTAATTTCGACGGTAGTGTGATTTAAAAACACTAGAAAGACAACAATTAGGTTTATTTCTAGTAGCGCTTTTTCCTTAGAAAAAGACAGTCAAATAGTTATTTCTGAAATGTGAAACAAAAGTAAAAAACGTCATTTTCAACGCCAAAAGCTCTAACTAACAAATGCTTGTTTCCATTGCGCGTCTCATATCAGTGTAGGGCATCAGAGCACTTTAGATCCCACACACAGAGAACATGTTACACGAGACAAAGGGGACCACGAGGTGTAGGCGTTTTTAAGAGTGCTTGATCTGAAGAAGCACAAACTCAGCATTCGAAACATAACAGGGTTTAGGGCTGGCTGTAATAATCGGACTGAATTGCTTCGCAAACAAACCCTTTTTAAGCAACATTAGGATAATGAAAGACTGTGGGGAAAAAGCACACGTTTCAAACGACCTGTAGCATACAGCTTGCACGCAGCTCTTTGATGGTAGTTCATGGCTCGCTGAGATAGATTATGAATGAATTTTATTTAGTGCACAATAACAAAAGGATCTCTATGATAAAAGCAGTAACCCACCGAGCTATGCATATAAAATGCACTTGTTTGATCTGCGTGATACTGTGTTTTGCAGCAGGCACCTTAACCCTCTGCGCTTAGATGAGTCAAAACTTTCACTAGAAAAAAACTCCGACCCCTCTCCAGCAGGAATATTAATCACCAGAGACAACTTGACACTTTTATTGTTGCTGAAAAACATGCGGTGGTATTGCAAGTTTAGTACATCAGATTACGATTACATCACAGCATTTCTTAAAAGTGGCAATTTTCAAGCAAGCTTAAAAATATTTATGCCCCTCACCCCGACCACACCATGACGACAACGCTGTTGGCCAATTAAGAGGCGAGACAGCTGTCACAGATGCACCCTATATGCGCGGCCTCCTATGCGCACATTAAAAGCTGGAGCAAGAGCACCCATTCCGGGCTATGGGCAACACCCAGCCATGGGCTGCCCACAGTGCAGCCGCTTCACCACAGCGTCGGCATGGCTCGCCTGCCATCAGCGGTGTCCCCCGCCTTGCCAGGCCTAGTCTAATTTTCTTTATCTATCTGCACAGGGCCAGTGTTTGGCCTGGGCGAGCTGGGCCCAGAGCGCCAATCTCTGCGCCACCCGAGCAAGGGCCAGCCCTGGATTTCCGGCACCATGTACATCCATGCTGATATTATTAGCCAATGGTAGCACACCCAGGGTGGCAGCACTTACCGTAGGGTAGGTAGGTGCTGGAAGAGTCGTCTCAGACCAGTTGCTGGCCTGGCTTTCTGCACCGCAGGACAAGGGTGTACTTGTCTTGCTCCGGTTTGGTTTTCCCCTGTATTACCCTTTTTTTGTAAAAACATTAGCTTTCCAGTCACAGAACTTTAAGATCTTTAATTTGGTACCTTTTCAGATGACAAAGAGGACACACTGCAGAATGTGGTGGTGGGAGGGCATTGAGGAATCTGCATTAGCTAGCGTTTTCACCAGAAAGAGAGTTAGCAATAGTAAGTAACTCGTTATTCTGTTGGTTTGATACTTCTAACCAAAGATTTCTCACCTTTAGAATAGATACCAAAGCATTACCTCCCCCCAAGGTGGAGCGTCTGATGTGGACTCCTAGAAGAAAGTCCTGGAGGACTGAATGAACAAATTGCCCTTCTTGTTGAACCTGGCAAGTGCTCCGTGAATATATGCGCGAAGCCCACATCTCGGCCTGACAGATGTCAAGGACAGGCATTTCGCTTGCCAACACAGTGGTAGAAACCTTAGCTCTGGTGGAAAGAGCCCTCAGTTCTTCTGAGGGCTGCTTCTTGGCCAGTGCGTAGCAGGTCCTAATGCAGCGGACAATCCAGCGTGAGTTCATTTCTGCCACAGAGAACACTACAAACAGCTTATCGTCTAGTCTTTGGTGTGATCGATGTATAAGCTTAAGGCTCTTTTGGGGTTCAACCAATGGAATATGTCCTTTGGGCTGGCCTGTTCCTCCTGGAGCAGAGCCCAGACTGATTTGCATAAAGCCGGGACCTAACTGCAGTGGCATACTGAGCCAAGGGTATGGGTTGCTACCAGATTGCCAGTGGTTAGACTTGTTGTAAGCATTTTTCCCATCATCTTTTGTGTGCAACATGAATCAGAATCAAGACATTTGATAAAAAGGCATCACTGGTCCTCAACACCATCTTGGCGGGGGGAAAAGTTATCTAGGGAGGCTGCACGGAGAGAGCCTTGAGCTTACTTACCAGACAAGCTGAAATAATTACAATCGGAATTACGGCTTTGAGAGTTTGAAGACGTAGCAAACGGCTCTGCATTGGCTCGAAGAGTGTTCACATGAGGAATGGAAGGACCAAATTAAGATCCCACTGTGGCATGAACAGACTGGGAGGGAGCATCTGTGTCAAACATTTAATAAAGAGCAACAGATGATTTAAACAAGGACAGTTGGTCCAGTAAATGTAAAAAGGTCACAAGGGCTGTCAAATAGTCTTTAAGAATGCCCAATGAAAGGCCTTGCTGGGCTTGAGACAAATAAAACAGTAAAATATCCAACAGTTTGGGGTCTAAGTTCTGTGTTACAGAATCCACACCAGGCCGCACATTTATCCTAGCGTCTGACGTAGATGGACTTTATAGAAGGACGCCTAGAGACTAGCATGACATCCACAACCTCAGGAGGCAGATTCATCAGTCAGTGCAGATCAATCGCTAATGCATGGAGTTGTAGATTGTGCATGTATAGATACCACACTCTCCTAGCCCATTTGAGAGCCACTATGGTGGTTTTGAACAAGTCACTCTGATTTTCCTCAAAATCTGGGCAGCTGGACAGCTAGTGGTAGAAAGGCCTGTGCTCTACACTAGTCTGAATGCATCTCCTGAAGAGAACATTAATAGGAGCTACAACATGCAGAATTTTTGGCATTAAGCATTCTCACAGTGGTGTAAAGATCCAGCCACGGTACTCCCCATTGACAGAAGATGCCCTGCGCTATCTTGGGGTGCAGTCACCATTTGTGACCCAGCAGGCGCCAATGGCTGAGTTCATCCACTCTGGCATTTAAAGATCTCGCCAGGTGGTTCACAATCAGGCAAATTCCCTGATGCTTCAGCCAACTCCAGAGGCATAGCATCTCTTCGCACAGAACCCCACTTTGCCCTGCTTACTGCTGTACCATGTGATCGTGCTGTTGTCTGTGAGAACCTGCACCAGCTTTCCCTTGATGGAAGGCAGAAACGCTTTTAGTGCCAAGCGAATGTCTCACAGGTTCTAAAAACTGATGTAGAGTTGTGTTTCTGCCAGAGACCAGAGTCCACTGTTCTCCACCTCTCCCAGAAGTGACCATCCGTCACCACAGTTAGCTATTGGGAGGGGTCTGCAACAGGTCAGGCTGTTGTTGATCAGCCACTTGTTGAGTCTCAGAGCAGCTCCGTCCGAGAACAAGGACCACGGCTGAAACATTGGGATCATAGTTCGAATGTCCTGAATTGGTTATGAGGGAGGTAGTACGAGCTCCTACTAATGGAAGCTTCTGCAAAGTAATCAGGTGTGACCGTGGCTCGTTGACTGAGAACCTCAAAGATGCCAGAAGGTTTGCTGTCATCCAACTGAGGTGAGCCCACCTTTAACAGTCAGTCTTTGAGGTAAGGGAAAAATGGTGTTCCCATCCTCCAAAGATGTGCAGTGACCACATACATCACTTTTGTGAACACCAAAGGGGTGTTGGTAAAGCTAAAGGGGAGCACGGCAAACTGAAAGTGCCCCTGGTTGACCTTAAACCACAGGTAAAGTCTGTGGGACTGCAGGACAGGGACATGAAAATACACAGTGTGCAGCCCTAACAACCATCCAGTCACCCAAATCTAGGGCAGACATAATTTAGGCCAAAGTGAGCATTTTGAATTTGTCCTTACAGAGGATGGCATTCGGAGGGTGAAGATCCAAAATAGAATGATGGGATATGTTCTTCAGGACACGGAAATAGCGAGAGTAGCAACCAGTTCCTACATTCAAGCCTGACATCCTTTTGATGGCCCCCTTGGTCAGTAAAGCCCCTGCACCTCTAGAAGCAAGATCAACAGGTGCTCCTTGGAAAGCTGCTTTGCTGTAGAAGGATTACCAACTGCAGCAATCTTTCCCCTCCTGAGGCGGAAGCCGGGAGGTGTCTTTCTTTTACTTTGAGCGTTCTGTGCATTCTGTGCATTTTAGCATTTTGACTGTAACCTCACCTGTGTGATCTATATCGCTTGTTCAGAGCGGTGTGGATTGGATATTTTTTTTCGCGCCCCTAGGCGCTGTGTGTTCCTTCCCCCCTTCCCTGCCTTCGGACCGCCCTCGGCCGAGTATCGACGCCGAGGGCTGGCTTCCCGGTTTTTGGCGGCCATATTGGGTGTGGGGCAGGCGGGTGACGCGCTCTAGCAGCGCTTTAAATAAGAACGGCTATGACTCCGCGCAGCGGACGCGTATTGCGGAGGCGCCGGATCTGCGCCGGAGTCGTGCCAGAGTCCTGCCCGTCTGCGCCCGTCCAGGACGGGACTAGGGGCCTCGGACCAGACACCCACGCCCATCACATTTGCAAAGGCCACCCACATCAGGTATGCGGCGCAAACGCTACTACACCTTAGACCACTCCCTCTCTCAGAATGCTCCAGAGATTCCTGGCCGTGCCCCGAGGGCCCTTTCTCTTGCATATTTTGCAAATATCTAACCCCTTTCATAAAACCCAGCACTGAGAAGTTAGACCAAAGGGAACAAACTCCATTTACAGGGACTAAGGGGACAAAGTGCATTCTTCTAAATGTACATTCCCTACCTAGACATCAACTTGAGGTATAGGATTTAATACACACTACTCAACCTGACCTTTGCTTCCTAACGGAAACGTGGCTGAAACCCCATACTGTCCCCGCTATTGCTGTAGGGGTTCCTCTTGGCTACAAACTTGTTCATTTTGATCGGACAGAGAAAACAGGTGGTGGCTTAGCCATCATGCATAAAGAACACCTGAAGATCATCACACTATAACAGAAGCACAGCCCTCTCTTTGAGATAATAATTTTCAAAATGCAATTTACAACTAACAGATTTTGGAAAGGAGCCTTAGTTTATCGCCCTCCAGGGCCCTCTACAGGCTTCTCCCTTGCATTATTGGAATTTTTGGCCCCACATTTTAAAGCAAAAGAAGATTTCCTTCTTCTTGGCGATTTTAATGTCCATGTTGACAATCCCGCACTCTCTGAAACAATCTCTCTGATTTCTGAATTATCCTCCCTCGGTCTGACTTTGCAAAACCACGAGCCCACCCATATAGGTGGTCACCTTCTCGACCTGGTATTTACCAATTCCCCCAAAGTACAATGCTCCTCCCCGGTTCAAATAATTTGGTCTAACCACTTCATTGTGGAATTTTTACTATCCAGGGTGGAGAAGTCCTCCAATAAAAACTCTCTACCACCAATCTGGCGTCGACAATGGCATAAAGTCACTGTAGAGGATTTGCAAAAGGAATGGAAGTGGCCCATTCCTACAGAGACAGATAATATAGAGACCATATTAACTAAATTTAATACTTCCCTCAAAGAAGCAATCGACAAAATAGCACCCCTAAAACTACACAAACAATACCCTGCCACCAAACAGGAAACATGGTATACTGAGGAGCTTAGAACAGAAAAACAAAAATGTAGGAGGCTGGAAAAAAAGTGGAGAAAAACACGAACCGAAGAAAATAAGAAAGCACATCATGAGGCCCAGACCAAATATTATAAAAACATCAAACTTGCCCGTAGGAATAGCATCTCCCAACAACTTGCAGAAGCCGGAAACCAATCTAAGGAATTATTTAAAATTCTTCAGGAGTTCGTAAAACCTACTGCATGTAAAAGCCCTGATGACTTTTCCCAACAATTATGTGACGATATCTCCCTGTTCTTTGAAAATAAAATCAATTTGATCTACGACAAAATTTTATTGGCCGTCAACCATAATCAAAATCAAAATAGTGATAACTCTTTTTCCACCTCTATGTTGCCCACACGAAATAAAACCACACTCAAGATATTTCCAGCAGTCAATGACTCTGATCTCACCTACCTCATGAGCCATATAAAATCTGGATCCCCAGAGGACTTCTTTTCAGCTAAAATAACTGTCTCTTTGCAATCCCTGCTCGGGCCCCATATTCAAACATTGATCAATCATTCTCTAAGGGAAGGATCTGTACCCATAGAATGGAAAAAAGCAGTGGTGAACCCAATCCGAAAGAACGCAGCAATTCCATGGACCGATCTCTCCAATCTCCGACCCATCTCTCTCCTACCCTTTCTCAGCAAGATGACCGAGAGACACGTAAACACTCACTTGTCCAAATATATCGAGGCAACGGAGGGCCTAGATTTTTCACAATCTGGATTTAGGCCCCATCACAGCACATAATCTGCCCTCCTCTCAGTGACTGATAACATCAAGATGTCACTGGATGGAGGAAATTCAATGATTCTAGTGCTGTTAGATTTATCCGCTGCCTTCGACACTGTGTCTCATGAGATACTCCTCGATCGTCTAAGGGAGAGGGGAATAGATGGTGTGGCTCTTACTTGGCTAGAAAGCTTTCTTTCGGACCGCCAACAAGAGGTAAGATTGGGCTCCCACCATTCTATCTCAAGGGAGCTCACCAAAGGAGTGCCACAGGGCTCATGCCTAAGCCCTACACTATTCAACATATACGTAGCCCCCTTGGTGGATATTGTAAGATCTCATGGATTCACCCCTGTGTCGTACGCCGACGACACTCAGCTTTTGTTCCCCTTTAAAATCCTGACGCCCGCAATACAAAAATCCTTTGCGGACGGAATGAGGGCAATATCCCACTGGATGGCTATTAATCACCTCCAGTGTAATGTAGGCAAGACTGAGGTAATGTTGTTTGGAGAGGCCACACTTCTGTGGTCCCCGGAATGGTGGCCCCCGGATTTAGGACCAACTCTTACCCCCAAACAGACTGTCAAAAATCTCGGTGTGCGCTTGAACAAATCTCTTCTGTTTAAAGAGCACACAAACCAAGTAGCAGGCTCCTGTTTTCAGGTCATTGGACTGCTACGACGAGTCTTCCCATTTCTGTCAGACTTCGATAGGAAGACTCTTGTCCAAGCCTTGGTTATAAGTAGACTGGACTACTGTAATGGCCTACTGGTCTCGGCAAATGAGGAACAACTACAGAGACTACAGGTGGTCCAAAATACGGCTGCGAGACTAGTTCTCAACGTTCAGCCAAGGTCTCCATCATTCCCCCTCTTGACAAAACTCCACTGGCTGCCAATTAGACAGCGTGTAAAATTTAAAATCTGCTGCACTATCCACAGCTGTCTGTTTGGCAATGGACCTAAATATTTAAAAGAACTATTCAAATCCTACATACCCAGTCGTACCCTGCGCTCCAGCAGCCAGCAACAACTTCAGATTCCAAGGATAAAAAAAGCCAGGCAGGGAGGGCGAGCCTTGTCTTACAAAGGCCCTATCCTTTGGAACTCATTGCCCCCTGCTCTCAAAAATATTATTAATTTTCAATCTTTTAAGAAGTCCCTGAAAACGTTTCTATTTGTCGCCTGTTAGGTCTCTCACCCCCTTCTTTTTTCTGATCAGTATAAGATCTTGGCTCCTTGGTAAAACGTAAGCGCGGAGATACCCCTCCGGGGGTTGACTTCCTGCGCTATACAAGAATACAAATAAATAAATAAAGGAAGCAGAGGAAAGTCAGAAAGGAATGGTTGGGCATAGCCCTGCAGGATGATCTGGAGGACCCACTTACTGGATGTAATTGCCTGCCACCTTGAAGAAAATGCCTGATCCTGCCACTATCAAGGTGTCTGTGCACCTTCGAGGGCAAGCTAAAGCAGCCTGGAGGATGATGTCCCTCCGGAAGGGGACTGAGTAGAATGGTGTACCTGGTGACCTGTAAAATGTCTTCTTGATCGCTGTCCTTGGCCCCGAAAGGACTGGGATGACTGCTGTGGTGATGACAGTTCCAGGGGGCGCCCACATGGCAGCCCTCTGGAGTAAACTCAAAAGGGCTGAAACTGCTTGGGAAACTGTCAGGCAGGGATAGAAAGGCCCAAGGAATTTGCTATATCTCAACTTTCTTTAAAGGGCGCAAGTGCAGAATTAGCCTTTTTGCCAAAAAGCAAAAAAGCGTGACTCATCAAAAGCCATATCTATTCGAGACGCCTGCGCCCCCCCAGAAAAGCCCATGGATCGCATCCATGTGTGGCAGCAGAGCACCACACTAGTGTCCACAGCATGCCCAAAGCAGCCATGACCTACTTTGCTGCATCCTGACCTTCCTGAATGGTTTGAGTCAAAAAGGCCTGAAAGGTGTGAAAATATTGACATTAGAAGCATACTGCACTGATTGATCCAGACGCCAAGTTGGTGGAGGAGATCATTCGCTTTCCTAATGCCTCAATCCTTTTAAGCAACTTCACTGGTGGAAGCTTGGATCACCAACCTTATAGGAGTCGGGTGCTGCATAAGAAAGTCAAGGTGGCCTGATTCCGGTCTACGGTCTCTGTTAACTGGTGGGCAAGAGCAGGGCTTCAATCAAGTAACCGTAAGGGAGTCAGTCAGAATATGGAAGTTAAGGGCTCAGACGATATCCTCAGTATGTTCAAATCAAATCAAATTCAGGTTTTTTTCCGATTTTTCTTACGGTAGAAATCATGAAAGCACAGTAAAACATTTCACATTAAATTTCATGAAGATAAGAATAACAGTTGGAAAGGGTCAAAAGACACAAAAATGACATCACATTAAAAACCTTACATTGTATTCCTATATCTGATAACAACTTTTAAGAATGAGGAGATAGCCATAATAATCTGTTCATTTTCTAGAAATTGTAGCCTCAGGAAAGCTGTTCTGCATTGTCTTAGGCCGAAGTTCTTCAAAATGGGAATTATAAACCTTTTCCTCTGTAAGGTATAGTATTTACAGAATAAGTTACAGTGCAACATTGATTGAGTTGAAATGTCATCACATGGACATGGGAGGAAATTTCTCGACCAATCATTAAATTATGGAAAAGTAATCATTCTAAAAAGACCCAAAACGAAAGCGAGTTAAAAGCATACGGCTAAAACTTCCCTGAACCTGTACCAGATATGGTTGAATGCCTGGACATAATATCAGATGGTTATCCATGACAGTTATTTTTTCTCTCTCAATGAGCCAACGCTTATTCTCTAGATGGTTTAGGCAATCTATTTTCAAGGTTTTTCTAGGTATTATTTCCAAACACTCTGGTGTATCAAAATATTCAGGATGGCCAATATCATACAACAATTTTTTAATATAACTACTCCATGATATATTAGCTACCCTATCCAGTTTTAAACAATCTGTAATTACATCCCGGTTAAAACCTGTCTCCAAGGTAGCCCAGACCTTATGTCAAAGTAAAAGAGGGTTAATTTTAATAATGTCGGAAATAAATGGGAGGCCAATTAACCTATGACAACTAAAAGTAGCAGTGGAGCTAGGAACCGCCAGCAGATAACGGATGAAGGCATTTTCACAGTATTGAATTTGTTGGGCATCGATGATGCCCCAAATGCTTGCCCCGTATGTCGCTGTTGATATACATTTTGCTTCATAGATGTCTATTAACTCAGACGCAGGTCTACAACCTAATTTTCTTGAGAAGTGATTAACTGCTCCTATTGTTCTAGAAAATGTTAGTTTTCTAGCCTGCATGGCCGATTTCCATGAACCCGTTCTATCAAAGTTTAATCCCAGATAGGAAAACTTATCTGTACATTCGATTTTTTTTACTATCAATAAAAATGTCACATTTTTTACTCCTTTTGGTTCCTCACCTCCTTGCATATGTCTTACTAATATTTACATTTAGGCCCCTGTCTTGCATGTAATTAACAAAGTTAGTGACAGTTCTTGGTTAGCCTATCTGCGTTCGCGCCATGATAACTGCGTCGTCCGCATACAATAATATTGGAGCGGGAGTATTCATGATGATCGGATAATCCTGCCGATGTTCAATCAGGTATTCACCAACGGTGTTAATGTATAAGGAAAAGAGGAAAGGGGCAAGTATGCAGCTTTGCCTCACCCCTTTACTTATACGAAAATTAGTTGAATACTCCCCCTGCCTCCCATAATTCACCCTAGCCCCTGCCCTCCCTGTAAAATTCCTTAATAAATAATAACAAAGGTGGGTCCACTTCCATGTCTTTTAGGACCCTCCACAATTTATCATGTTTTACACAGTCAAAAGCTGAGCTTAGAGCTTACGTCAACAAATGTCAGAAAAAGTTTTCCCTCCTTTGCCAATGTATATTTGCTTATAATTAAAGTTTGATTTAGACCCTGCTCGATCTTGCCGCACGAAATCCATATTGCAAGTTAGATAGCACGCCTGTCTCCTCAGCCCATGTTTCTTGTTTGTGTTAAATTACCCTCCCCACTATTTTCAGGAGGGAATCCAACAGAGATTGGGCGATAGCACCTTGGTTTGTATCTGTCCCCTTTTTTAAAAATAGGAATCACAATTGCATCCGACCAGCTAGGAATGAAACCATGTCTGCTACAGCTATTTAAAACATTAGTTAACAGTGGAGCCCAAAGCCCGATGTCAGTTTTATATACGTCCACTGGGACGCCATCTGGCCCTGGTGCTTTTTCGGAGGCACTCTCAGTTACAGCCCTAGTAACTTCCTCAAGGGAAATATCAATATCTATGGTAAACACTCTAGACTGCGCGGTCTCATCATTCCCCGCAATTAATGTGGAGATCTCGTTACGACAAATGCTCTCATCATTATAGAGCCCCGCAAAAAATTCAACCCACTTTTCCTCAGCAATTAGTGTCTATAATATCAGTGTCCCTATTCCCGACAAAAAGTAGCATTAACAGCTGTCCAAAATCCCACATTATCCTTCCTTACACATGCCAAGTGTAACGCCTGCTACGCTTCCAGTCACAATTGTGCCTTACGCTTTTTTATCGCCTGTCGATAAAAGGTTCTTGCCTGTCTAATTTCCTCCTTACATCTGGTTTCACTATGCAGAACATTCTTCAGGTGGGTATGGGCTTTACTACATTCTCTGTCAAACCAGCCCTGTGGCTTATGTGATCCCTGTCTCTGCTCACTCCTTAACAATTTCTGAACCTCACCTGTAATTTTACAGAAGGCATTAAGGATTTCTTCATCATCCCTATTCTGAGAGAGACAGATTTCGAGGTCACTATGCACCCTGGTTACTAATTGTTTATTAAAATCCACAGGGTCCACTTTTGCCCAATTTAAAGAATACCCATTTGTGCTTGAAAGATTAATATTAAAATTATAGTGTGCATCCTTATTTTTAGTTCTAGCCGTCCCCTCATGAGAAAAGACCATACTAATTGGAAAATGATCACTCATTATACAATCATGTGTTTTAAAAGTACGAACATTACAAGCATACCTATTTGACACTAGGACAAAATCAATAACAGAATTGCATCCCCTCCCATTAAAAGTGGGCTCAAAAGGTATAAGGGGAATACATAATTTGTTGGCATATCCCAAATCAAACTTGAAGACTATTTCGTTTATCAAATCCCCTAAGGCTGTATGTGAAAAATGAGTCGGCGTATCATCTTTATCTTTACCTATGCCACAAATACCCTGTTTGCTATGTTGACACAAAAACACAATTAAAATCACCATACCAAACAATACACATGTCCCCCGGCATTTTCTCTTCTAGATTACACAGTGTCGGACATAAATTCGCTAACACACTCGACGTCTGAGCTTTGGGAATATTATTATAGAAATGTATTAGCCTTATACCATTTCCTCCTCCCATATTTACAGATAAGATCTGGTAATACACAGTCTCACATGCAAGTTTCATATTAGACACCCCTGCCGTAATGGAGACATAAATGCATAGTCTCCCTTTATTACGCCCCTGCTTGCTGATACTAGCCGGGGTATTAAAAGTTCGGAAACCATTAATATAAGTTTCCTTAACTGCCCAGGTTTTTTGTAGACAAAGTATGGAGTATTCTTCTATGAGGCTTAACCACTGTGGTTCTCTCACTTTAGTGGATAGGCCCGCAATGTTCCAAGAGATTATATTACAAGCTTTGTTGTTAACTAGCTTAGCCTGTCCCCCTCCTGATATTTTAGCTAACACATTTCTAGTGGAGTTATCCCCTGCCCTGGATACTATTGCTACGGTGTTGGAATTAGATTCAGGATTGCCTTGAGTATTAATAAGGTCCTCATCCATGTCCCCGTCCTCAGTACTATAAACCGCATGCCACCTGCCATCTATCCGATACTCGTGTAAGAGATCTTGACCATTTGTCGTCACAAGAGATATCTCCCTGGGGCGATAGCAGTTCCACCCTCCTGTGACCGTCCCCCCTCGCATGCCGTGTTCTTGGTCAATCTATATTTTCCAAGCTCGTTAACGGCTCAAATCTGTTATAGAGGGGGACATTCCATGATCTCATAGGGTCAGTATGGGAATCCCTTACACAGTTTTTAAGGTGATTCCTAGCAGGAGGCGGATGAAAAGGCCCTAGAGGTAGGACATTAATTTCGCTATAGTTAAAGAGTGCGTTCCCTACCCATATAAGGATTTCACACACTAGCATGGGATCGCTAAAAGTCAGAACAATACAATCTCCCCGAAAGGTTTTCCGTCGCTGTCCCAGCCATGTTACCCCACTGACCATTTTAAAGTTTTGGAATAATGCATCAGTAAGATTGGTTTTTCTTCCTAACCACTGCAGTGATTTATTACGAAGTCCCTCCCAAGACTCATACTCCGATGTATGGACTGTGAGGACGATGGCTAAAATAATTATGTATGGCGTGGCAGCGGGCGGTAGATCAAGGCGATTACACTCTGGAATCTCAGGGGGGTACCCTTATCCCAGTAGATTGTACCCCTCCTCTAGTGTTGTGTTCATTTTTCTCTACTCGAGACAAATTATGATCACTATTAACTTGCGTATCATTACTGGGAGGGATCGGTCTTTGCAGTGGCAATCTAGATGCATCGTACGTAGTGTCCGAGTTTGATGTTTCCACGGGTCTGGTCCTAGTGGGCCTGATGGAATGGGTCCCTACCTGTGGGATTGAGAGTGTGCTACTGGGGTGGATATCACTACCTTGCGCAGTCACTCCCCCTTTAATAACTATTTTCTCTATTGTCTCCTCTAAAACTCCCTTCTAAATTTGCCAATCTATCTGTAAGCTTCCCCAATGCTCCCACCATATAACTATACAATTCATCTATTCTCCTCGAAATTTTTCAAGTACCAAGGTTTGACCCTCAATTAGTATGTTCTCAGTGGGTCTTCCTGCGCTAATGGTATTTCTACGTGCAGGTGTTTTTACTTGTTTACCCAAGTTTTTCCATTTCTTAGTTAACGGTTTTTTACTTAGATTCACTGGGCTCTTCCCCACAGCTAATTTCTCCTCCACAACGTCCGGATTTCTGCCACGTTTCGGGGGTGGCTGGGGATCATCCTCTAGGTCAATCACAGATAGATGATCTGAGATCTCCTGAATACACCCATTATGAGTACCCTGATCAACTAGGTCCTCACCCGCGGGAGTTACAGATTTGTCAATCAGGTTAGCATGTGTGTTACCCCCCCGTTAGCGTGCCCCACCTCCCTTGCGTAAGAGTCACTTCTACCGTATGGATTTGCTCCTCAATAGCCCCCATAGCACCAGTCAAATAAGTCAAAGATTTTTGTCCTCCCGCTTTTAGAGCTGCGGTGGCTGTGTGTCCCGTCTTCCTCTTACCCATTGCTGGACTTAGACTTAAGAACCAGGACCGGGATGCAGGATTCTCAATCACGCACACGGAAAAAACCAAAGTGTACAAAATGTCCGACCAGCTTTAGGGGGGTTGCCCAGCCCGGCCTTGAACGGTCTATGACGGGCCCGTCTTGGCCCGGTCTACGTCCAGCGCGCGCCTGGCGCTGTGGGACCGGCTCCGTCAAGTTATGGCGTCCTCCAGGGATCAGGGGTAAAGTTCGGTGTGCCCAGAGTAGTCCGGGTTCTCCCTGAAAGTGCAACGTGCGTTCGGTGACAGAGCGGTCTCCCCAATTTTCAACAAGAACAACAATGGAGACAGCAGGCATTCCGGTCTTGTTATAAGAAATTTTAGCTTGAGTTTGAGGTTCCGATACTTGCGCTTGTAATCCACATCGACATCAGACTGTCCATTCATTGTTCATCACGTTTTAGATTATTAGTATTACTAACATTAACAGGCAGCCTCAAATGGTCACATGACAGACGTATGCCTAGTTCGTTACTAAGGACGTCAATCACGTTCCTCAGTATGTTAATTTATCTTGACTTTCACTGAAGATAGCAGTAGGTCCAGTAACTCAGCTGCACAGAAAAAGACGTGTTTTCCTCAGGAGTGAGTACCAGGAGTGACACCATCATCTGTCTGCAGAGGTATCCAGCCCACTGGCAAGTCCATGTGAATAATATTGATGATGATCTCATCATCGTATTAGGGTTAATCATCCCCATCATTGTCATTTTCATGTTGATTATAATTCGAAACAAAAAAGTAATGAAGCATCTGTGAAAGAGTTTTGCCTGAATCAACGAGTAGTGGGACCGGGTGCACTGGAATACAGTAAAGCCGCAGCCTCAGTCAAGGGTGAAGTGGATATGGCCTGAGGTCAGACACCGGAGTCAGCAGGGGGTTGATCTCTGGCACAGGGATCAGCGACGACGAATAAGGAAAAAAATAAGTTACCTACTTGTAACTACGGTTATCCAGTATTAGTATCTCATAGATTCACATGCCTAAGGCATTCCCATTCCTCAAGATGGGAGCCTCACGGTAACATAATCAAGCAGTATTTAAATAATGCCAAAGTCTATAATGGTCCTGAGCCATGTTTCAAATACCCTATCTATGTCCTTTCAAAAAAGGATTACATTTTGAATGCAGCCAGATCATTTGACTGGGGGTGAGTGCTTGCAATGTTCAACACTCCGTCCATCATTTCCTTTGGTTTTTGCCAATCAGCTACTAGCACCCTCTCCTAGCAGAGGCGGTTTCCCCCAGATTTTCACAGCACAAGTGAGAAGTGAGTATCTCATAAAACAATATAGAAACAGCCTCTACGGAGAGGAGGGTTGTTGCTTATGAATTTATGACAGCTATCAATACTGGATAACCGTAGTTACAGGTAAGTGACTTATTTCTTATCCATTCATGCCTGAATCAGAATAGCAACAACCAATATTATCTTGTGTCTTGTTGGTGGGAGACCTCTACAGTATAGAAAACCCCAAAATTTGAAATATAGAGGATGCATGTAAAGATGTGCCTGTGTCTCATTTTTCCCCATTATTCTTTTTTTTATGGTTAGATAAAAGGATGGAAGAGAACAAATGTACAGGGCATATACGCAAGAAAAAGTAACTTATTTCTCATATACTCACATTTTCACATACAGAGTAGCAAAGATAGACCAGAAAAAGTAACATAACTTATAATACACCTTATTCAGTTATAAATCACATAATCATGAATATGCGAGCATAAGAGAACACCATGAGAAGAAAGACTCCTTCTGAAGTCACCATGAGAAGAAAGACTTCCTTACCTTAATGGAAGAGGTGACGAAGCACCACCTGGCCCACAGATGCGTCTGCATACTGCACGGACTCCAGGCAATAGTGCTGTGTGAAAGTATGAGTGGTCCTCCAGGTTGAAGCACGACAATTGTTTTCCATAGTCACTCCAGCGAAGAGGGCAGCCAATGTGGCAAGCCAGCTTTGACTTGACAGAACTGTATAGCCGCCGATATCCATCTTGAGATAGTGGCTTTCGTTATTGCAGTCCCTTTTCTGCCTTGACCATAGGCCACAAATTGATCAGTTTTCCGAATTTCCTTCGTTCTCTGAAGGTAGAACTAAAGGCTACGTTTAACATCAAGCGTATGTAATGCTTTCTCTGCAGGCGTTGATGGTTGTGGGAAGGAGGACCGGAGCATGACTGACTCATTAAGGTAGAATTCGGACAGTACTATAGGAATAAACATAGGACCAATCCTTAAAAATCACAGCATCTTCATTTAACAGAAGAATGGGCTTCTAGATGGAGAACGCTTGAATTTCACTCACCCTTCTACAAAAGAGCAACTTTCCATGTCAGGAATTTCAACTCAGCTTTATGAATTGACTCAAACGGTTGTTTCATGAGTTGTGCAAGGGCTATGTTGAGATTCCATTCGGGGGGAGAAGCTCGCACCAGCGGAAAAGTGTGGAAAAGTTCCTTCATAATTCACCATGCTTGAGGCACAAAGTGAGGGGGCACTGGAAGCTCATCTATATCGGGAGATGGAGGCTAGATGCACTTTAACTGAGGCGAAAGCTAAACCAGATTTTGCCATGGAGAGGAGCTATGGTAAAATCTGTTGCGGGGATGCTGAAATGGATGCAGGCAATTTCGTTGGCACCAGAAACAAAACCTTTTCCATTTCAGCTTGTACGTTTAGTTGGTACTCAGCACTCTGGACTTTGAAAGGATGTCTACATTCCTGGGAAATGTTCATGTCCCTGAATTCCAAGAACTCCGGAGCAAGGCATGCAAGTGCTAGACTCCGGTTCGGATGGCACATCTGACCGTTGTCCCTGATCAAAAGAGAGGGTAGCATCTGCAGAGCAGTGCTTCATTTGTAAAATATTGAGTGCCAGGGCTCTGCCCAGAAGGCCACTGCAGCTTGCACCACTCATTGCCCTGGTCATTGCTGTGAAAAAAACTACTAACCATCTCTCTTGCATGTAAATGCGACAGTTCAGATTATTCCATCGCATCAAAAGGGCATTGGCCAGAGAGCCGTGAAGGGGGAATCTGATGGCATAGTACCGGCATTTGGCATTGATGTTTGTAGCAAACAAGCCCAGCAGTGGTTTCCCCCATAGTGCAAATACCCCGTCCAGTTGGGATTGGTTAAGTTACCATTTGTGGCAATTGTCTGTAGCTCTGCTGAGAGCATCCGCTAGTATGTTGTGCGAGCCTGGAACATGCTCAGCCCGGAGATATATACCATGCTCTGTTGTCCAGTTCCATAGTTCTTACGCTTCCTGCGAAAGCATGAGAGATTTGAATCCCCCTTGTTTGTTTATGTAGAACACACTGGTCGTATTGTCAGTATGGACCAGTACGGAGGCGCCCACTATTCTTGGCAGAAATGCTAGTAAGGAGAGGAATATAGCCTTCAGCTCCAGGCTGTTGATATGACTTTGCTTTTGAGAATTGGACCATTTGCCTTTAATTTGGAGGTCCTGTGGCCTCCCCAGCCTTCCATGGAGGCATCCGTTGTCAGGACGCAATCCAGAATTTCTTGCAGAAAGGTAAGGCTTTTCGAAAGATTCGGTCTGCGACACCACCACAGCATTACTGCTTTCATGTCTGGGGTTATTCAAATGGTATCTTCTAAGGATCCAGAAGTTTGCAGCCATGGTTTCTAAAGTTCTTCCTGCAGAGGTCTCGTCTTGACCCTGGCTAAGGGCACTAGGTCGACTAATGATGAGCATATTCCTAGGAGCGACTTGTACCTTCTCCATGAAATGGACTTTCTTCTTGAGATGGTCATAGCCAGCTAACGTAAACATGCTGGTCATTCGTCCGATAGGAAGGCTTTGCATTGGATCGTATCCAACCTGGCTCCCAGAAACGGTGTTATCTGACTGGGAAGAAATAAAGACTTATTTCTATTTACTGCCAGCCCTAGTTTGCTGAATAGCTAGAGACAAGCGTTCGTTCTGGCCGCCTGACTGGCTGTTGATGCCTTCAGTAGCCAGTCGTCCAAGTAGGGAAATACTTGGTGACCTTGAGTGGGTAAGGCTGCAGCCACTGGCACAAGACATTTTGTAAATATTCAGGGCGCTGCCTTGAGGCTGAAAGGGAGAGCCTTGAAATGGTATTGGGTACTAGCTACTGTGAACCTGAGGAATTTTTGGTGTTTCCGATGGATAGGGATGTGGAAATATGCGTCTTCCAGATCAAGTGAGGTCAAAGTCTCCTTTGTTGAGACGACATAGGATTTCAGCTAAAGTTACCATCCTGAAAGTTTGCTTTCTGAGGAACGTTTTGAGCTTTTGGAGATCCCGTATTGGGCTCCACTCCCCTGATTCCTTCATTATTAAGACAAAATGGGAGTAGAATCCTAAATCCCTTTGTAGAGTTAGAACTTCTTCGATTGCACCTTTTGAAAGCATTATCTGTACTTCTTTATGCAATAAGTGAAGACTAGGGGGAGGGATCCCCTTGGGTGGAGTATTTGGAGGTTTCCTCGTGAAAGGCGATTGGATCCAATACCCATTGGTCTGATGTTATGCTCTCCCATTGCTGGTAGAAACTGCAAATCTTCACACCCACCAGGGGACAAAGGGGGAAAGCTGGTACTCAGTGTTGATCATTGCTTCTTTGCATTGTCGTGTCCTTGGGACAATGTTCTCTTGCAGCCCCCTTGAAGAGAGAAACCAGCTGTAGAAGACCTATATTTCTCCTCATAAGGCTGAAATTGAGGTGCCCTCTGAAAGCCGCCTCTGTATGCGGGAAACTTGCAAACTTTTGCTTTTCTGAAATGACTTTTTGTATACTGTAGGGTTCCTAGTGACTTTGCTCTGTCCGTGTCAGTTTTTATGGAGAGCAGCACCTCATCAATGTGCTTGCCCAATAAGGAATCTCCGTCGAATGCCATATTCAAAATCTTAGTTTAGACTTCGGGCCTGAAGGTGGTGGCCTTTAACCATCCTTGGCACCTCAACACTGCTACGCTTGCTAGCTGTCAGAAACCTGTGTTCGCTAGATCCATAGCAGTCGATTGTTTCAGAGGCCGCTCGTTCACCTTCTAGAAGGATCTTCCTCGCCTCTTGCTTATCTATAGGGATGAGGTCAAACAAAGATGCCATATCCGACCACATCTGTCGATCGTAACGGCCAATGATAGCCAGAGCGTTGGCTGCCCTGATGGTAATAGTTACCCATGATATCCATTCTACGCCCCTCCTTATCAGGGGGAGTTGAGATCAGGGTAGCCAGATTTTTCGATCTTCTCTGCGTCACCTGCCAAATGACTGAATCCGGGTTTGGGTGTCCAGTCAGGCAAGAAGGGGAGTCTCCAGGGGCCCTGTATTTTTTATCTTTCCGAGAGAGCATTGGTGCTATCGTGGCCAATGTTTTCATTATTTAAATTATATTATATATTATATGTATTATATAAACAATCTATTATGGGGATTGTACAAATAGATTTCTGGCCTCCTCTTTGAAATCATACAGAAAGCAATCTGTATGCTTTACAGCCATTTGGAGATGTAATCTGTTGGACGCTCTCTCCATCAAGTTGTGGAATCTCCCGATGTCTTCCGGAGGTAAGTCCGCTGGATGATGCTATGGAGGAGTGGGAATGATCAAATCGTGCCAGGGATCTGCAGGTGGGTGAGGATCAGGGATCTTTCCTTCCTCTTTCTCTTCATCCGAGGAAGAGGGGCTTTCCTGGTCAAGAGCTTGTATTCAAGGGTGTGGCGTTGTTGGCAGAGGTAGAGCCGGTGTTCCTGGTGGCTGCGGATGAGGTGGCTCAATCTGGGAGTCTTGGGGTGGAAACCTCTGCCTATAGTCCACCAGCATGGCTTAGAGGTCTTTGATTAGAGATGGTGGTAGAGGGCTGATTGGCTGCATTTAACATCTGGTCCTTTTTAAAAAAAAAAGGACATATATAGGCTATTTGAACCATGGCTCAGGGCCATTATAGCCTTTGATATTATTTAAATACTGCTTGATTATGTTACAGTGGGACTCCCATCTCGACCATGTGGAGTAATTCAGGCCCGTGAATCTATGAAAGATAACCCAATACTGGATACCTGGCACAGATCCTGGAGCCAGAGTGAAAGTTGGCAATGGAGTGGGTACAGAACCTGAGGTGAGTTCTCAAGGCACAGATATATTGATGCATCTCTAGAACACGCGAATGCCAGTGGTGTCTTGCTGCTAATCTCTACCATACTGACTGAACACATCCTGATGGTTATAACTAGATTCTTTACCTGTCATAGTGGAAAGAGAAAAGCCAGGTTTTAAGATGTTTTCTAAAACTGAGGAAGATAGACTGGCCTCTCAACTGTTCTGGTAGATTCCACAAAAGGGTTGTGGAGTGAATGAAACTCCTGACCTGGCGCTGAGGATGAATCCACTGGTAGTATCCGGACTGGAGGCCTCTGCGGATCCTTTTGGCCAAAAAGTGCACCAGTGGGAAACTGAATACTGTCAAAAATGTGCATCCTTGAAGGCCTCAACCTACTGCGGCATTGCCTATGGCCCATGGAATTCAGGGTGCTATGGAACCATTTGTGGAAACAGCTCCATGACTGGGAGTGAGATCGGTTGGCGCCCAGACTTCTTTGGATGGAGAGTGGCGGGATGAGCCCGAGTCCTGCTTCAGCTTCTTACGTTTCTTCTTGGTTTTAGACTGACTAGACTACTTTGACCACGAAGAGGACCTATTACGGCAGCAGCCTCGAGAGCAAGAATGAGTCTGCACCCTAAACATGGAGCAGAACTTAAGCAAAGTCTATGACATCTTTCGTTATTTGGCAATGTACAGATTTGTTCATGGTCCCAGATTGCCTTTGTAAGCATGAGGGCACATTGTCTCATGACCTGGGATCATACACAGAGCCCAAACATCAAAGGCACACCCACAGTCACCAAACAGTTTGAGCCCTGTAATCTTCAGTGGGGGCATTGTTTCTTTGCGCACTTAAAAGAATTAGAAAGAAGTTTGTCAACCAACAAAGGGAAAGCAGAGCTCTCCAGATTCGCGTACAATGGCACAGAAAGAAAGGTACAGACATCACAGTGCAGGATAAGTGCTTATATGCAGTTTCCTCCATTACTTCCAGGGTGGAACAAGTCAAAGTAAAGCCTCAGAATTGTACCTAGCAGCGTGCAGGAGCACTGCTATGAAAAATTCTGGATTAAGTCTTGTGCTAGGGGAATATCCTAAAGATGACAGACCTGTGGATAGACGTGCCCATCAGAACGCCAAACTGTAGGTGGTCAGGTACCAAACTGACAGGTACAGTGACTAAGTTGTGATGTAGGATTTGACTGTTGTTACCGAAGATAATTTTCTAGTGATACTTAAGTGGGACAGCTGAGTCCCCAAATAAATATTAAAAAGAAGAAAAAAAGAAAAGGGGGTAGGGTAGGAATACCCTTAGGGACCCCACGAGAGCAAAAAAGCACTTTTTTAAAATTTTTGCTGCAAAATGTGCAACAGAGCTGTGAATCTGTGCCAAAAATAGAAAAAAAACCAAAACAACTGCGAGCTCCTGCGCTTGTTTACTGTATAGCCCTCTGGTGGGCCAGGTCCTGGGGGCGTAAAAAAGAAAAAGCAGGGATGCACGCAGCCCGCATCTTTTTTGAGCCTCAGGGACCACCACGTTCAGGGGCTTTATTTACATATGAGGGAGGGGCCACACAGACACCATCCCCCTTCATTTGAGCTCCTCAAGCCCCAGGGACCACCACCTCCATGGGGCTTTATTTAATTAATGAAGAGGGCAGCGTGGTGGGAGCTGTGAGAACTCCTGCCAAGCTAGAGCAAACATAGGTCTTTTTCCAGCATGCGGAGCTGTCAAACTGCTCCTACAGCCTGGAAGCACAGTTTTCATCTGTTTCCCTGCCTACTGCATTGCGGGCAGGGAAACAGATGAAATTATTGCTCCTGCACGCACAGAGCTGCATATTAAGCAGCTTCCTGTATGCGGAAACAATGCTGGGTCCCGCAGAAGGCGGGGAGCCAACTGGAACCGTGGGGGCATTGAGGCTCCCCCTGCAATCCCCATCATTGCACACTGGGTAGCCTGAGTGGGCTTCAGGGCACCCAGGGAGAAGTGGCTGTGGGATGGGATCTCTGAAGACAAAACTGGCCAGGGGAGGGTGGCCATGCACCCCCGGCCCCCAATGCAAAAGAAGGCAAAAAGGGGGCAGAAAAGAAAAAAAAAGTAGAAAAGGCAAAACCAAGTGCAGAAATATGAGCAGAAAAGGCAAAACAGAGCAGAAAACTAGCAGGATAGGCAAAACAAAGGGCAGACAAACAAGCCGAAAGGGCAAAACAGAGGGCACTCAGACATTCACACACCCCCTCACAGACCCACCAGGACTCATGCACCCCTCACAGACCCACTCACTTACATGTCGACTGATAGATCCACTCACACTCTTTTGGTTTTGGTTTTGTCAATGCATGTCTTGTTTTGACATGGTTTTTGTATCACTTTATTGTTGTGGAGCTGCTGGGCTCCTACAACAATAGCAAAAACAATGGCAAAAGCTAGAAAATGTTTGGTCTCAAAAACCACATATTGTCACAGCAGTTCCTGGCACTGAACAAAACTACTTTGCAACCCGATATGCTCCTTGTGAAAGAGCAGAATGCGGTCACTCACAGTGAAGCCAGCCAATAGATAAAGAGACAATTTTAATAAAAACAACAGGTCTTGGTTAACGCCAGACCTAATAGCAGCCCAATTCTTAAAGAAAGTCACAAAAGTGCAGCCATGGTTTATGTCCTTGCATTTGTGCAGAATTCAAAATAATTTACAGGAGTAGGGTAGGTAATCGTACTCCTAGAAAATATTTTCGAACTGCATTTTAAAATGAGCAACTATGCACATGTAGATTTGCTCATGCAAAGCTGTTGAGCAGGAACAAGTTCACTTTCCCACCAACAACTTTTTTTCCCCAACCCTTGAAGGTTTACTTCTGCCTTTATCAAGCTTACATTTCCAGCCTCTCTCTCGGTTTGGTAAAATATTAGAGAACAGCTGATGAAAGCCCATAGAAGATGCTAGTAGGTATGCACAGACTTAAAAGGGCATTCCGAGCATGGGGAAAATTGCTTGCTGCTACGTCCAGCTACAGTCTGTGAAAGGTGGCAAATTTAGTGAATTGCTAGCATTCAAACCCTACTATGATATAGGCTCTGGCATAGTCATAATTTCCATAATTTACCCCCGCACTACATGTCACCAAAGGGGCAAGTGGATTTTGTTACCACACGGCTTGAACTCTGTACGTCTAGAGGACATTCCTCAACACACAAGAAAAAGTCTCTCAACAAAATGTCGAGAAAAAAAATTAGAAAGAGAAAGGGGTAGCTCTTCTCCGGATCAGCTCTTAACTGGTGCCGAAAGAAAAGAACACACCTGAGTGGCACCTATATAGGGTGTGAGAGATCGTACAATCAGCGACGTCACGCAGAGCCGAACGGAACCACCCGATGGCACGCAGGGGTACTACTCGTGCAAAAGTTTCCAGATCCAGTCTGACGCCTGGCAAAATTCAAAGGCAAGGAATCTGCAGTCAGGTATTGTCTCTATCAGATAATGCATTACCGAAGTAAAGTAACTTGTTTTTCTAGCTCGGTGTAGATTGCAACTTTGGTAACGATATAACGGTAAGCGTGGTGGCTGAGCGACTGGCCTCTCGACCTCCACCTGGACCTTGAGCGGCATGGAGCCGACTGCCGGACTTCAAGCAACTTTCGTGATCGCTCCCACAAAGTCTTCGGTGCCTTGGCCCGGCAGTCGGGGCACGACTTGGGGTCGTGGTCGCGCCCCAGGCAGTAAAGACACACATGGTGCAGGTCCGTGACGGACCTCATACGATGACAGTCCACGCGGGACTTGAAGCTGGGCTTCCCAAAAGCACCAGGAGTCGATCGACTCGAAAAATAGACACAAAAGGTCTTGAAAAATTCAGTCAAAAAATGACTGGGGGTACCGCTCTCTCCGGATCTGCGCTTGCTGGCGCGGAAAAAGAAAGAACTGACGTCAGCGCGTGAGGGCAGCGTCTAAGTAGCTGCCGCGATATCTCTGTGACCACGACGCCAACGACTGATGCGGAGCAGCATGACGCCACCTTCCAACGCACAGGGGTACTGCTGACGAAAACGAGTGTCAAGGGTTGCTTTTATTCATTCTAGGTTGGCTTGGATGGTATTTTACCAATCCAAAGCTGGAATACTGTGCCTGGAGTGGTAAAAGTCTTGTCATTTTACAGCTTGGCATGTATGGCACTATGCTAATCCTATACTTTAAAACGTTGCTAAAAAAACATACATTCGAGGAGAGCAGATATATTGTCATAGGGTGCTACCATGCAGAAGCTGCTCTCCACGTAAACTTGGGAACTACCCAGAGGGGGGTGGTGTGGGTGTGGTGTTGGTGTGTGTGTGTGTGCATATATATCTCCCAACTTTATACACTAAACCTAAAACATACATAGGGGTCTCTTCACAACCCTTTCCCATTGCACGGAAAATATTTCAGGTTCCCTGTCACCACTTCTTTTTGTAGTGGCAGTAGAACCCCTGCCAGCCATTATCAGGACTCACAATGGTATTAAAGGTTTTTAATGGGATAGAGGCCTGGTAGATAAAATCTTACTTTATGCTAATAACCTCCTTATATACTTGCAGGACCCTGATAACTCCAAGCGGATTATGGTAGCTTTTATGACTTTGGACTAATTGGAATAAATAAGATTTATATCCAGTTGGGGTAAATCCCCAACGATAGTTTAGCAGCTCAATTTTCTATCAATAAAGTTACTAAGGAGATTTAATACTTGGTAATATAGGTCTCCGGTGACCGAGAACGGGTATGGGATAAAAATAGGTCGCTGCAGGTAGACAGACTCAAATAGAGTACTCAAATTTGGATGTCATCACTAATTATTTTTAAGTAAAGTGATAATTTTGCCAAAGTTCGTATACACCCTACAAAATTTCCAATTCAAGATCCCCAAGTAGTTTTACAAGCAGGTCTCAGACATGGTAAGGTCTTTTCTCTGGTGTACGAAACTCCTCAAGTGAGCTCGGCAAAATGTTATGACAGGGGCCTTGGTATGGCAGATTTCACTGTGTATTATAACTCAGTAAATCTGCTGGTGATTAATGACTGTTTGATACAACCCAAGCACACCTGCTTCGCTAGGCTCTAAGTGGAGGGGATCTAACACACTTTCAATATGGAAGCAAGGCACTCTCAGGCATTCCCACCAGCCACTACAACAGTCTTCACAATTTGGGAGCAAACATGCAGAAAAATAGGTTGGCACAAGAAACTAACAGAACAGACACCACTGTGGGTAGGTACGTTCATCTCAGAGGAGACAGGGCTCTGGGGTATATTCCTTCACAAGGATACGCTCAGGAATATAGGGCCCCAAGAACAAATTTCTTTGTGGTCGGGAACGGCCAAATCGGCCATTTCCAACCTCAAAAGTTCTTTTAAATATGTACAAAACACAAATTGCATTTTGGTAATGTGTTACCAAATCTCAATTTGTTTGTGATTCGGGATTTGGAAGGGATGTGTTTAGGTCGTCCCTTCGAAATGCTGAATCTCAATGGGATGTATGAATGTTTTGCTACCGAATTATGGTTGCAAAACATTCACACTTTAGCACTACCTCGATTTTGGCAGTAATCCATTCACGAATGAGAAGGGGTCCCCAAGTGACCCCTTTCCCTTTGAGAACGGGAAACAAATATTTTTTAACAGCAGGCAGTGGTCCCAGGGACCACTGCCTACTCTTACAAAATGTAAAGAAACCTTAATTTTTTTATTTAAACGCATTCCGTTTTCCTTCAAGGAAAAGGGCTTCATTGTAAAAAAAAAAAATCTTTATAAAATTACTTTATTTCAAAGTAATCAGACATGGCGGTCGCCTGACCCCAGCAGGCCATCATTCCTGTGATTTTTGCGATTCCTAAGGGATCGCAAACTGAGACCTACCTCATGTATTATTCACAAGGTAGGTCTATTTGCGACTGACTAGAGATTGCAAAAGGTATAAAACACACTTTAGCACATTAGTGTTTGTAATTACCAAACAGCGAATTTCAAAAATTCATAATTTGGTAATCTCAAACACTAATGTTAGTACATCGGGCCCATAATTTCCAACAAAGCCATGAAATCATTTACTAATCTAAAAGAAAAATTTGGCTCAATAAAAACCCAGCTCTTCTGTTATCTCCAGCTTTGGCACGCACTCACCTCATATTTAAATGCAATAGACAACATTCCAGAATTTAGCCCTCAGAAGCCCAAATTACCATTGCACCGTTGTTGAAGAAAATATCGCAAATTTATAAAACACTTAATTCATATGCCAGCCCTATTCTTACAATTAAGGTACAGATGGGAAAATGGTTGGGGGGGCTGGAGGTCCTTATGGGCCCAAAGGGAATTCTAGTTCAGGTATATAGGTATATAGGTATATGTATATATATATATATATATATATATATATATATATATATATATGTATATATATCAAACTTTTCGCCCAACAAGGAGAAGCCCAAACGCCTCAACCCTCATCTAATAAAAGTGTGGCGATGGTGAAACCAGTTTGGGCCTCTCCTTGTTGGGCGAAAAGTTTGATATATATATATATATATATATATATATGTAGGGGGTACAAAATGCTGTATAGATTGGCATAAAGTAGCAGAAGTACTATCTGACGTTACATAGATGAATACAATGAATACAGTCTCTTCCATGCGATGGGCATTACAGAGGATTAAATATTAACTGCAGGCAAACAGATATACCAACTCTTTATTGGACTCAGACTAGTAATTGCTGGAATGGGATATCGCAATCATCGGTTAATTAAGAATCCTGGAGCAGCAGATCTACAAGGATGGAGAACACCCACAGAAAAATGAAAGGATAAGGGCCAGATGTGACAGATGTCATCCATGCCCAATTCCCTGAGAGATATGCGTGCTAATACAATTTTTGTCAGTGCACCTCAGATATCAGCATAACAACGCAAGTATACATTGTGCCATATCTGAATTAAACTGAAGAAAATGCACATAAATATTCTCATAAAAAAGAACGAGGCAGATAAGTTACTCCCCACTTGCAACATGTTTTCCACTCAAATTCACCCCACAGCCTAAATAACCCCAGCCCCTCGTCCTGATGTTCCAGCACAGCTTCAGGTTAAATGAATGGATTGTGCAATCTAGTGGTAGTTGCTTTGCAATAAAGGTAGCTGTATTTAAATAAAATTACTTTACCTTTCTTATTGGTGGTTTTAATACAACATCTTCAAAACTGTCTTCTGCTTTTAATGTCTGAAAGTTTTCATGTAAAATTCGAATTTTCTTTTCATTATCCCACCCTGCAGGACTAGAAAACAAGAACAAGTACTAATGTTTAACATCTGTAATTTAAAAACATTACCAAATGTATTCATTATGCTGGAAAACCCCAGACCCGCGTGGTCAAAAATGCACACAACACTATAGGATGACAAAACTTCCTAACTTCCCCAAACATGTGGCTAGATTACTAATTTAAACCCAAGTTAGGTTTAAGTCAATGTAGATCTGTGCGAACTAACTGATGCTTTAACATTTCAGACTGCCATACGCCTGAATAGAATTAAAGATATGATCAACATATGGCGGAAGAAGTATAAAACAATAACTAGGCTAACATGCATGCTGAATTAAACATTCTTTTATATCACTATTTGTTGCTGCTTCAGCTCTTAAAGCTCCCTCCTCTTGGGAAACAGCCATTACAGTGCGGTCATAACTAAACATGACCATTACTAATATCCTCATTCTCAGACCCCTCTAGGAAGTTCGTTCATCATTGTAAATTTGTAATATTTTCTTGTACATTCCCCACCCTGCTTGCTGTGTTTGATTTTGTGTTATTGCTACCTCTTCTAGTCTCCTGTTTATTTTTGTAACCTTGTATTTTGTAACATTTCTCTCATGTAACGTAACTGGTTTCATTGTACAGCGCTCTAACACCTTTGGGTAAAGGCCGCGCTATATAAAAATGCATTAAATAAATTACCACGTATCCTTTACAACGAACCTGCCTATACCACGCATGTCCGTTACCATGAATCTTTTACCCTGAATATGCCTTTACCATGCATGCCTTTACTATGAAATCGGGCATGCATGATAAAGGCATGTTCGGTGTAAAGGCTATGACTGCGTTGTACACCAAGGGGCCAGGAAAAGGGGCAGTTTTAAGTTTCAGGGCCAGGCAGGGGGGCTGCGGCATGGGCGGTTTTAGGGCTCAGGGCCAGGAAAAGGAGCAGTTTTAAGGTTCAGGGCCGGGCAGGGGCTGCAGCAGGGGGTAGTTTTAGGGCTCAGGCTCAAGAGCCCGTGTACATTGACTGTGAATGGATCCCATACTCAGAGGACAGTGGGGGGACTAGCGGACAGGCCTAGAGGTGGATGTTAAGGCCCACCTGGAGCCTCGACTGGAAACACTGTCCCGGCTTAAGGCCGGCCTGCAGAGAGTTTTGTCCCCAACTCTCCCCATTGAAAACTCGCCCAACGACATGACACCACATTGTAGGATATGCAGGGAGAAAGTGCGGGCAGGCCCACTGCAGCAGACCCTCCTCTGTTGTGACCCCCCTCCTCTACGGAGCTACGAAATGGACACGCGCACCATCCAACTGGTGCAGGGGGTTAAACACAGCTGGGCCTAATACCCTCGATTGTGCGTGCCTGAGTATCTTTTTACTAAGGATATGTTATTACCAACTATGCCTTTACAAAAAAAAAAAAAATTGTAGTAAAGCCATGCGTGGTAAAGCTATTTGCATTGTAAAAATGTACGTTGTAAATGTATGTGGTAATGACGTATGGATGGTACTGACGGTGAAGGGAAGGCATGAGTCTTAGTTACATGCGTTCCATCATACAATCCCTCCTCTCCCTCCCAAAATTTTTGCCAGAGTTCCAGAATGCTGATTTACTTCCAATTGGTTTCACTATTATATCCTTCTACATGCGGCAGCCAATGGTACAACAGGGTGTGTTCTGCTATTCATACCTTTCGTGTATGTCTTAAATCACTGCTTTTGCCTCTTATTCCGACAGTAAAATGGCACACTTATACCAGTCTTTAAACCTACTCTTTCCTTCTTTACTTTTCAACCCTACACCTCAATCAACTTAAGGATAAGTTACATACTTGAAATCCTAGTTCTACAAGGGAATCCACAGAAAAGTCGTAAGCACTGAATTGTCTCATTGACCTGCGGGATCCCAGGGAACTGTGCACAAGTATACATATGTGCAAAGCTCTTCAGTAAGTAATGTCATCACAAAAAGGTAAAGAAAGAAAAATAAGTGCAATGTTAGCTCCTCAGACCTTCCTGAAGCAGCCTCCTACAGCCTCTCCTACTGGCCATGCAGTCCAATTTTCTGTCTGTCCTTGAGTTCTTACCAGGACAAAAATATTTCAGAAGGCACATTACAGAGCAACGTTGCCATGCACTTCCCAAAAAAGAAATTCTAAAAAAAAAAATACTGTCAAGAATTTTTTTTTTATTGCACTCCTAGTCCATGTGGACGTTGAGAGAAGTCACTTAGAAAAAGTTAGGAAAGATGTCAAATAGGAAAAAAGCAATAAAGGCCGAAATCAATAAACAGGATCTTGTTATCAGGAATGGAACAATCACCTGTGGGGCATGATGGGACACAGGAGGAAAAGTGAGGTAATTTCAGGCCCAGTGACAGTTTTTATGTCTCGCCTAGGCAGCGCTTGCGCTGTCTCTTCGAGACCTGCTGTATTCAGGATATGGGCTTTAAGCGTCACCTATGTTCCACCCATGTATTTTATTGGCTCCTTTAAGTATCTTTTGGAATTGTTATTTCATTAGTTTTCTAGTGCCGCCTTGTCCTTCCCTTTCTACTATTGTAACCTCCCATGAGGACTGCCCCTGTTACATGTAAACCTACCCTATAGGTTTTATTTACAGCTTGTTAGCACTCTTTTATTCATGACTTGCTGGTTTTCCTTTTGATCAGATTCAGCAGTTTTTTCTCCTTTCCAATAGGCTATGACCATGTTTTGACTGGCCACCTGTGTCCCTTTATTTCAGTTTTTTTTTTTACAGGATGTAGCATGTGTGGTTATGTAGGCAAGTGGGTAGCGTGTTTAAACAATCTTGCGTTAATTACATGTTTGGTGAGCCCTCAAGGCTTTTATATAGCAGTACCGTGCGTGCTTCACCAATGCCATGCGCCTGGTTTAATGTTATTGTTTTTTTGCCCCGCCATAGAACTGCAGGTTTGTGGAGCCCACACTTTTTTCATAGCAGCACTGCACCAGCTTCACAGACGCCATGCGTCAGGTTTCCAATTATTTATTTTTGTCTCTGCCTGCGGCTGCAGGATCTTAGTGATTCTGTTGGAAATGAAACAAAATCTACCACTCCAATAAATTACCGCTCTATCAGCTATGCTTTTCTGTGCTATGTATTTGCCTTGCCAGAGTAAGTCTTTCAATTCCATTGTTCTTCTCAAAATGTAGAAGTCTTTTTCCTTTCTTACGTTACCTCCCTCGCAAGCTAACAAAAATCTCACTTCCCAAAAAAACAAATGGAAACCTACTCATCTTTCTCTTTATAATTCCATTAAGGGTGCAGTACCTTATAAGGCTAATAGAGGTCACCTTATAACTCCACAGGGACACCTAGTAACAGCCTATTGTACTGCACCCTTTTTTGCTTTGTGCATTTTAATTTTTTGTTATACTACTGCTGGGATATTTTTTAACAAAAAAAACACAAATAAACATTTTCATTTGCAACGCCAATAGCTCACACTTTCACTAATGCAATATCTATTGCACTGCAAATGTTTGTTACTGTAATGACTATAGCAGTCTAGATGATAACATTTTATTTCCCTTTTTATCTTTACAAAATAAAAAGGTCAGTGGAAGAGAATTCCTGTCAGTTTTAGGTAATCTAGTCGTCCTACCACAACTTCCTATTCACTCTAAGGACACCCCGAGATGTAAATTGAGAGAAAGTTAGCACTGTTCCTATTCAACGTCGAGGGCCACAATGTCCAGAGCAAGTAGTGGACTAACAAGTACACAGAAGCCGAACCTCCCTGTACTCCCTAGGGTGTTTAGTTTTTTCAGAAATGTCTGGGTTTGGTAGGTTTCCCTAGATGGCCACCAAGCCCAGGACCAAAAGCGCAGGTGACTCCCTTGCAAAACCATGTCTTTTGTGATTGATAATTTTGAGGTCTCCACAATACGTTTTGGGCCATTTCCTGTCACAGGCACTAGGTCTATCCACACCATTTTTATCGGAAGACTTGAGGGAATTCTGGGTGGGTGGAAGTTTGTGGCTCCCCACATATTCCCGAACTTTCCATCAAAGAAATGAGGAAAATGTGCATTTAAATTTTTTTTTTTTTTTACAAAGTTTGAAGTTTGCAAGGGATTCTGTGTAACAGAACCTTTTAACAGCCACTCAAGTCACCCCATCCCGGATTTCCCTGGGTGTCTAGTTTTAAAAAATGTATAGTTTTGCTAGGTTTCCATAGGTGCCGGCTGAGCTAGGGTCCAAAATCCACAGCTAGGCACATTGCAAAAAAGGGTCAGTATTCTGTGTAAAAATGTGATGCGTCCACATTGGGTTTTGGGCGGTTTCCTGTAGCGGGAACTAGGTCTACCCACACAAGTGAGGTACCATTTTTATTGGGAGACTTGGGGGAATGCTGGGTGGGTGGATGTTTGTGGCTCCCCACAGATTCCAGATCTTTCCATCACAGAAATGTGAGAAAAATGTGTTTATGTACACATTTGGAGCTTTGCAAAGGATTCTGGGTAACAGAACCTGGGGAGAGCCACACAAGTCACCCCATCCTGGATTCCCCTAGGTGTCTAGTTTTGAAAGATTTACAGGTTTGCTAGGTTTCTTCAGGTGCCGGCTGAGCTATGGCTCAAAATCCACAGCTAGGCACTTTGCAAAGAAAGGGTCAGTTTTTCAGTAGAAAATGTGATGTGTCCATGTTGCATTTTGCCCCATTTTCTGTTGCGGGCACAGAATAGCAGAACAAGTATTATTACCACTTGTCTTTCTATGCATTTCTGACTTTCAAATGTAAGACAGTGTGTAAAAAAGAAGACATTTTGAAAAATGCCCCCTAATTCAGATGCTAGTATGGCTACCCACAAATTCAGAGTTTTGCAAAAAGCCACAGCTTCTAAACTCCACATCTTGTTCTGATTTCGGAAATACATGGGTTTCCTTGATACCTATTTTTCACTCTTTAGTTTTTACCAAATGTATTGCTGTATACCCAGTACACAATGAAAAAATATTGCAAGATACAGCACAGTTATTGGCTCTGGGTACCTTGGGTTCTTAGTGAACCTACAAGACCGATATATCCTCACAACCAGAAGGGTCCCGCGGACATAACAGTTAAAAGTTACAGGTGAAAATGCAGGCACAAATGGCTGTTTTTTTCAACTCAATTTCAATTTTATTTTTATTGCAACTGTTACATTCTATAGGAAAACCTTGAAGGATCTACACAAATAACCCCTTGCTACACTCAGAATTTTGTCTTCATTTCAGAAATGTATAGCTGTCCAGGATCCATTATTGGTTTCACACCCAATTCTACCACTACTGGAAGGAGGTTGAAAGCACAAACAATAGGAAAATTAGGCTATGTCCCAGTAAAATGCCAAAACTGTGTAGAAAATGTTAGTTTTCTGACAAAAGTCTGCCTGCTCCTGAAAGCTGGGAAGATGGTGATTTCAGCACCACAAACCATTTTCAGGAAAAAAAAACCCAAATCTAGCTGTATTTTGCCTAATTTCTTGGTCCTCTCCAGGGGAATCCACAAACCCCGGGTACCGTTACAATCCTCAGGATGTTCAAGGAAAAGGACGCAAATTTGGCATAGATACCTTATGTGCACAAATAGGTATGGGGGCCTAAGCGCGAAATGCCCCAAATAAAAAAAATGGCGTGGCACGGAAGGGGGGAGGAGGACGACGTTAGGCCTGGCAGCGAAGGGGTTAATTAAGTCCTCACATTTCATTTTCATCTGTTATCCATTTCTCTTTAACTTATCTGATGTTAGTTCTTTCTAATATTTCTCTACTAAGTTTCCAATTCATAGTTCAAACCTTCCGCTACGTGATTACTGGTTTGCTCATTTATTTTATATTACTTTTCATTCAATTTCATCACTTATAAGTCCTTGTACTGTGCATTATTCATGTAATCTACCTTACACCTTTTCAGTCCTGTTCCGATTTCATCTACAATTTAATTGTTTAATACCGTTATTGTTCTATTTTAGCAGTCTTGTATCCATGAATATTTTGAAGTTGTGACAGTAAGGATTTCTTATCATTGGCTGACATCTGCAAGTCAAAGACTGATCGCTGCAACTCACCACTCTGTCATCAAAGTCTCATTCGATCTCACACCCCTTAAATTTTGGGTCTCCTTGCCTTATTTTGTTTATCTTCGCCATGTTCCAATTCAGAATTTACAACTGACGAAGATTGTGGATGATCATTAATACTAAAAGAACTACACATGGCTCACCTCGCAGAGGTAAACCAAAATAAAAAAGTGTGTACTTTACATTATATATTAGAACCCAGCTGAGAGTTGGTGCGATCTACTATACCAATTCAGTTAACATGAATAATCATCGCTAATTGGTCAGTGCTTTGCCATGTCGGACTCGGATTTCATATTCAAAGACTAATGTAATAATTTTCTTTTTACGTAGGATGAGAATATATTTACTTGAATAATTCTGGCACATACTTATTTATAGTATATGTATAGTGTACTTACATAAATACTGCATCTTTCTCCACAACAAGAGCAGGAGCGTTAAATGGAAACCCATACAGTTTCTGAACAATATATTTATATACAATATCAATATTTTTATTTTCTTTTATAGAAGTGTAAATAAGTGCTGCACCATCTGTGTAGATCAGTTAAAGAAAACATGTTAATCGTACAGACCTATTAAGAACGATACAATTAGGTAAATCACTGCACAGTAATTAAAAAGAAAAACATTACATTGCTGTAACAGGCTAAAAAACTATCTGGGGCAATAGGATAAGTTTAATTTCACAAAAGCTATTCAAAAAAGTAACTTCTGATTCACTTTTGGCTGCCCTAACATTGCTTGCAACATTCCAGCATGCACAGTAGGGCTGCAGAAAGTAACTTAAAGAGATTGCATCAAGCACATAATATTTGCTCAAACCTTTTAGTTCAGGAGCCTAGTTCTCCCATAGAAACCAAATAATTTAGTGCAAGTACACCGAATAGTATCTTTCCCTGAGCCCCACGTTGTTTAACATTTATATGAGACCCTCGGCTGAGATTGTCCATCCATTTGGCATTAAAATCATCACCTATGCAGACGACACGCAGCTCGTGGTTGCATAGAACCACCCCGAGAAGTCGTCTAGCACCCTAGACCCGTGCCTAGAGGAAGTTGCCAAGTGGATGGAACACTCATGCCTTAAGCTGAATGGGGATAAGACCGAGCTCATGCTCCTGGGCAACTCAACCTCATTCGGCCGGGTTTTGCTCTGGCCGAACTGCCTCGGTCCCGCACCAGATCCAAAGCCTCAGATCAAGAGCCTTGGTGTGTGGCTTGATCGCTCGCTCAGTTTTAATCACCAGTCCATTAAAATCTCAGCCACTTGCTTCGGCCTCCTGAGGATGCTCCGCAACAGCCTCCCCCTTCTCCCTTTTCAGGCGAGAAGGATCATGGTTCAGGCCCTCATCCTTTCTCGCCTGGACTATGGGAATTCCCTCTACCTGGGAGCCCCCCAAACCACCATCCATAAGCTCCAGGTCATTCAGAACTGTGCAGCTCGCATGCTCTTGCAGGTTCCCCGTCGACAATCGGCGAAACCTGCACTAAGGAGCCTCCATTGGCTACCAATTAAGGCAAGGATCCAGTTTAAGGCCATGTGCTTGACTCATAGGGCCTTCTGGAAGAAGGGCCCAGTCACAATCCAATCCATGATCACTCCCTATCAACCTTCCAGAGACCTCCGCTCTATGTCTTCCTTCCTAGTCACCTCACACAGAATAAGGAAGGCTAGATGAGGTGGGTGTTCTTTCTCTCATAATGCTGCTAACTCATGGAACTCCCTCCCACTCCATCTGCAGAAGGAACAAAACCTGCTATCTTTTCAAAAGCTTCTAAAAACCGTTCTTTTCAATGAATGCATCTAACCCGCTCCTCTCCTGTCATTTTGCGTCAGTCCACAGCGCTAGGAGGCCTGAGGGTATTGTGCTATATAAATTTTATTTTCATTTTCATTTCTAGATAGCTCAACTATATATTACTGATTGTGCATTGACGCTAATATTTTACTGGGAACATTACCAGAAATACAATTCATAAAAGAAGGCATGAACTAGAGTGAAGTAACAAGAGACTCCAAATTTCTTTAGCAGAGAAGTGATTATTAGCTTCAAAGTAATGTGTTTAAAAATGACACATGACAGAACCAGTTGCAGAAACCAGGGTCGTGTTTGGCGCCGATGGCACCCGGTGCAATAATGTTTGCTGGCACCGCCCTCTCCCCCATCCGTGACCACCTCCACCACGTATTCCCTCACCACCACCTTTAAACAGTGCCCCTCAAGTCTCCATAACCACTCTCTTTCAGATGCCTTTAGGTAGTTGTATTGTGTCACTCATACCAGTGTAGGGTGTCATGGCACTTTGCATCACACACACCTTGACAATCAATCAAACGTGTGTAAATCAATGTATAGAAAATGTTACATAAGCCAGAGGACTACACGGTGTAGGAATGACATGTCAACCATTCTGGTAGGGGGTATAATTTAAGTGTGCTTGGTCTGGAGACGCACAAACTCAAATGAAAATGGAACACCATAGTTGGGGCATTCTATTTAATAAGAAGAAGAATCGATTTCTACCCAAATTAACCCTTTTGGCAACATTAATCTATGCTCTAACCTATACTTTGCAGTCTGCTTGCAGTTCTTTGATGACAGTCAACAATTCACTGTTCTATATTAGGATTTTAACTTAAAAACTGCAAGAAAGGGGAGGAGCCAAGATGGCGACCGGAGCAGACGCTTGAGCGCCCGGCTCCGTCGGCCCTTGGCCCCGGACTATTATCCTGATTCCTACCCTTGCCGATTCTCGAGGTGAAACGTGTACGACGACGCGCTGTCCACGCCGCCACTTCCCCGAAGTCTCAGCCCGCCCGGATGCCGGAGTTTTTGGTGCTTTTGTTCTCCACCCTGGACCCCTGCTCCATTGTGGCCTTTGCCGGCCCCCAGGAAGCTCCGCAGTCCCCGGACCCGCTAGCGCAAATCCGAGCCCCGCGGTCCCGACCTCACCTAACACCACGGACTGTCGCCAGATGAGCCTGGGGAGGGACGGCCAGACACCTCCTGCACCCTGCGCCTGAAGGGCTGGGGCTGTAGGGTAAGCCCCGGTGAGGCGAGTCTCCTGCCCCGATCTGTGGACCGCGCTGTGGGAGGCTGCTGACCCCCTTCTTCTATTGCCTAGTCGGCTGCAAAGAGAACCCGAGGGAAGGGAGGCGAATGTTGGCTTTTCCAGTTGCGGCGCAGACCTGAGGGGAACTGACTCCTTGCTACGACCCCCCCCCTGGCCATTGTGCCGTCCGGCGGTAAAACATGGCGTTGTTTGCCTGCTCGCGGCTGGGGGGTGATACTCCGGTCTTGCCCGCTGCCCGCTTCGCCCTCCCTCCACCAGACACCAGCTCCACAGTGCCGTCCCGGATTGCTGCCGATGTGGGGGTGCAGCTCCCGCTGACATGCGGCTCCGTACTGGCCGTCCTGCGGGACTTTCGTTTACAAATGTTTGCTCGCTTTCAGGCGCTAAGTGAGCAGTTTGACTCCCTGTTGTCGGCTGCGGGCCGTGAGCGCTCCGTCTGTCATCAACACGGCGTGGGTCCGCCAGTGCTTTTGTCCTCTTGCGGGGACGCAACGGCTGTGTGTGATCGTGCTACACTGGTGCCTGCATCTGGCTTTCCCGGCACCCAGGATCAATTGCTCTTCAGCTTAACAGCGGATACTTTGTTTCCCCGTTCATTGCTGCCTGCTTCATTGTTGCCTGCCCCACCGCGTCTGCAAGAGTATCCAGCTGAGCAACACCTAACATCCTCGAGGAATCGTTCACGGTGGCCTACTGCTTCTTTTCTGTGGAACTCCTGTACTTTACATGCCATGTCTGGACTTTATGTGGTGCACAAAGGGACCTCTACAGATTGTCGGCGGCCATTTTGGGATTCTACTTCACCATCTTCTCCCAAACGGCCATATTGTCTTTGTCTGCACGGGCTGCGGGGCCTTCATGTAGGGGCTGGCTTAATCTCAAGCCCGCGATCGGGCCAGGGCTAGACTGATTAATATCGCCATGGTTTCACGGAGGGGCTGGACTGGGACTGGAACTGTATGTGTACTTTGTGCGCATTCGTCGCGATTCGTCTTTCTTCATCTAAATTGTTGTGACAATTCATTTTCACACGACCGCTTTTGGGGTAGTGGGTTCTCAGTGTGTGGAAGCCAAAGATGGCCGATGGTTCAGGGCGCTCTGATGATACGTAGGCTCCTCCCCACCTTCTTCTTTTTGGGAGTTTAGATTAGAATAGTCCTATTCTTTTCTCACCCCCTTTAACATAGGTGTATTGTTTTCTTATCTTTCTTTACTTTATTCTTACTCTCTTTCTTGTCTATATTTCGGGTTTATTGGGCGACAGGCACTATGCTGGGGGGGGGGAAGGCCGTAGCCTCCGCATTGGTGTAGGGTGGGGGGGTAACTTACTGTTTCTAATTAGTTCTATGGGCCTTTTTTCTCTTTATGTTTCTGCGCTATACTTGTTTCGATTCTGGGTCCGGGTGGGGGGTTGACTGAGTGGGGGCGGCACTGGAGGGGTGCGTAATTGCTCATGTGACTATCCTGTTATATAACTGCATTGCCTCACTGCCTGTGATTTTACTTCCATTGCTGCTTTAATGATGCTGCTGCTCTCCTGTGTGGTGAAGATAGCGTGCGGACTCGAATCTCCTTGGTTCTTATTCTTCACTGACTATTTCCCTGATAAACTTATTTTGAAAACTTTAAAATTAACCTTCACTTCTCCTTTCCCTGGGGTCAAGGATCTCTCCAGTGTATGTGTCATAAATCGTCGCTAACCTTGACCGTTGAAGCACAGGGGCCGTAATGTTTGTATCAGTGCTTAACCGTATCGTGGCCGGCCTGAAGGTTGTAGGCCCGTATTTGTTCTTTTAATATGCACGAATAAAGGTTTAAAAAAAAAAAAAAAACTGCAAGAAAATAAAGGATGTCTTTGATCAAAGCAGTAAGTCACTGACCTATTTACATTATATGCACTTTGTGATCTGCATGGTACACGTTCATTGCAGCAGGCCTATTAACCCTTGTACTCATTTATGATCAGCCAAAGCCTCAACTAGACAAAACTCTGATCTCTCGCCAGGTAGAACATTAATCACCGGAGTTATCTTGACATTTTTATTGTTGCCTGGAAATTGCTGGGGGCAAGGAACGTGGCAGCAGGTGCTTTCAATACCAAAATAAACTTGCAAACTCGGCGCCTCCTGAAGTCAGCACCCTAGAGCCAGCCTTGGCATAAACTGCTTAGCTATTGAACAAAATGTAAGTTGGTCCTTAAATAGGAAAGCTTTCCTAGGGTCTATTGTACAAAAGGATTTTGCAATAGCAAATCACGTGTCATCCAAAATCCCAGGGTCTGCGATCACTAAATGATGCTTCCTATTGTACCAAAATCCTTTAGCGACTAAGAAAAGGTGTTTGAGACTAATTCCGAATCACAACTAGGAGGTAGCTTTAAAGCAGCTTGCCTCCCAGTTGTAAATTGCAATGAGATGCACCAATGGTTTGAAATCCCATTTACGGACAGCTTCCCCTTTGGGAGCTGTCAGCTGGCGCAGGATAGTAGGCTGTGGTCCTTGGACCACTGTCTGCTCCCCTCAATCTGTTCCTAGTACTTCCTTGAATGAACAGTGGCCGCTGTTTAAAAAAGAAAAAAAAAAAAAAAAAAGTTTGCCGTTTGGGAATGCAGGGATGGTGGTCTGCTGTTTTTTGCAGGCCCCTATCCCTTTGTTTGTAGGGAATCACAGGGGTTTGCAAATAGTGACTTGTATATTTAATATTGGTTAGCCAGGTCATTCTGCGACAAACTGTGACTAGAAATTGTGTGACAAGACGTGTTAATACAAAGGCTGGTCACCAAACACTTGTGGAAATTTTTGCAAAATGTATTTCTAGAGCCCTTAGTTTCTTACCTTTACCAATGGTCCTATGGAATAGGAAAGATAGCTCTCACTGAAAGTAGCAGTCTATCCACTGGAGAGACTCAAGCAAGAGAAGAGATAGAGTTGGGGAACGTACACATTTTAGAATTCGTTCCCATGGACCGAAAGTATTACTTTAGAAGCAAATACTTAACAGCAACTCAGAACATTAAGTCCTATTTTACAGGCATAGTATCACATTTCTGTTAGAAAATGTGTTGCAATCCTTTTAACAACGAGTTTCAGAACTCATCTGAAAACGTGCAGCACACACAGTTTCATCTCAGATTTGATTTTGTGGTTGTTGATACACCACATCTTCCTAAACCGGGGAGGATGGTTAAACTGCACAATACAACCTTAGACAATACCCATGCTGGAGAACCATTGCTCTCGGTAAGGTTCGAAATTAAAATATTCCACGTTGAAAATTCTTAACAGTCGAGCAAGCAGCTTCGGGGTGTCGGAAGGAGAAATAAAAGCAGTCGGGTTTATAAAGGTTTGACCGGCATTTCCTTTTAAAACATTCCAGAACTCAACGATGAACTGCAGTCTTACAGATTGGTTTCTAGACCACGTTCTTTCTATGAATAGCTAAAGCAACCAAAGTGAACGCTCCGAAATGTGCACGACTAACCTAGCGAGAAGTAGCAGGCAAGGAGCCAGATTCTCCTCATACTGAAAAATGTCACTCCCCAAACTAAAATCGACCCGAGAACAGGAAGTCAGAATGGGTGGTCTCCTTCCTCCAAAGAAGCCACACAGTACTACATGCAGGAGGTACGAATTAAGGGGGCAAGTGGGTGGGTTCACAGTTTGATGGAAGAGTTCTAAAACCTTGCCACTTTTCACTAGAAATGTCCTTTGGGGAGGGGGGCCGACACTTTAATCCACAATGGCTAGATTCTGTATCTTTCTCGTCAGAGCTATAAGATGACTGCAGTCTCACTCTTCCACACTGTCCTGCCTATCATGGGCTGAGAGGTCACATGAGGCTGCTGTGGTGCTGATGACCTGGTTGGAGATTAGCATAGTCACTGCTGATGGACTTCTTGGAAAAACTTGCCTGTCTTCCCTCAGCAGTTGGTCTGTGAATCTGTGTACAGAATCCCAGAGGGCTCTTTCGTAGCAGCCCAACAACACTGTGGCAGTCATTGCTGTACAGAAATGTCTTCCGTACGTTTGCTCTCCCTGTCATCAGTCAAAGTGGAGAAAGGAGCAACACCATGGGATTTTCAGGTCACAGATCTAATTACAGAATCCGAGGGTGGATCTTTCATGAGGAACAGAGAGTCTCGTTCTGGTGGTTTGCACTTTTTCTGAAGCCTAGATCTAGCAGACTTCACAGATGCTTAAGTCACAAATAACTGCATCACAGGCTCCAGCAGGCCAGGACCAGTGGCAAGAGGTCTGGCAGTCATTCTGTGACGCATGGTCTCAAATACTGCAAGCCAAAATTGTGGGAATAGGCAATGGTATATTCAACTTGGCCACGCTTCCAACTAGGACCTCACTGAAAGTAGTAGTGCTATTCACTGGAGAGACTCGAGCAGGAGTAGAGATAGAGTTAGGGAATAAACATCGATGAAAGAATAGTCTTCGAATCTAATGGCGAGAGCGCCTATGTCTGTGATAACACCTGCTATTTCATCTTGAGTGTCTGCACAAAAGTGAATTCTGGTCGCAATCCTATGCTCCTGCATGGGGTTTTCGGTTCTGAGTCTGGAAGAAGCACATGGGGACAAAGGTTGAGTAACCACTAGTGACTTTAGTACTTTGTAATAAACAAAGGCACTGTGGATTCGCCGGGCACGCTATGGGAGGCTTGTAAGGTGGTGACAAGAGGGCACTGCATGTCACTGAAAACGGGTGTGCTGAGATCCATAAGAGAGACATTGGGTAAATTAGAAACTGAACTTGCACAACTGGAGACCGCGTTGATAGATGCCCCGACGGATAAGTTGCGGGCAGACTTCAGGTCGAAGCTTACCAGGTATCAAGAGGAAGCGGACAGGGAGGTTGCATTTTTGTCTAAAGACCATCAGGCCAGACGGTATGGGGAGGGGGACTGGGCCGGACGTACACTAGCGAACCTGCTGCGCGCGCCGCGAGGGTCGGATCATGTCCTGGAACTACAGGGGGTGGGGGGTGGCGTGGTACGAGAGCCCCCGGCCATACTGGCAACCATGACAGACTACTACAGGGACTTATACACCTCTAGGGTGACACCGGAGGACACGGTGCTCAGCGACTATCTGGACACTATTGCCCTAGCATGGTTCAGTGATAGGGCTAGACAATATATGGACTTACCGTTCACGCAAGATGACATACGTTCGGTAATAGCCGCTCTGCCACTTAGTAAGGCACCTGGCCCTGACGGGCTGACAGCGGCCTTCTATAAAGAATATGCTGACATCCTGGTCCCGAGACTGCACGGGGTCTTTGAGGAGGCGGTAGAAAAGGGAATCCTCCCGCAATCGATGCGCGAGGCTCTAATTATTACGCTGCTTAAACCGGGCAAAGACCCGGTATGTCCAGACTCATATCGCCCGCTTTCACTAATTAACCTTGATGCAAAAATATACGCGAAGTTGCTTGCCGACCGCTTGAAATATATGCTGCCACAGATTGCGCTGTCTGATCAGTCGGGCTTTGTGATGGGGAGGTCGACTTCCCATAACTTGAGAGTACTGTTCGGGCTCCTGCATTATCTGGATCCCAAGCTGCAGGCCGCAGCTGCACTGTTGGATGCCACTAAGGCATTCGACTCCCTGGAGTGGAAATTCCTACGAACATTATTTACTCGTATGGGATTCAGCCCATCCTTTTCCAGGCGTATTGGCATACTTTATAACGATCTGACGGCCAGGGTGCGGGTGAATGGGCAGATGTCCGCCCCGATCTCCATAACCAGGGGGACTCGACAGGGTTGCCCGCTGTCGCCGTTGCTGTTTGCTATTGCAACGGAGCCGCTCGCAGCTCGCTTGAGACAACATCATACTCAACGCAGCTTCGGATTCACGTCGCGTGGTCTACTCGTATCTATGTACGCCGACGACATCACCATATACATGTTGAACCCGTCGGAGAATTTTGACCCGCTGATGAGAGAGGTGACACGTTACAGTGGCCTCACAGGCATGGATATTAACTGGTCAAAATCGACAATGTTTCCACTGACCGATGGTACGAACAAGTGCCACACGGAATTTCCGATCGACTGGGTGACGGACGAGGTCAAATATTTGGGCATTCAGCTGAGCCGTTCGGTTCAGGATATAGTGCTTGCCAACCTTGGTGTGGCTGTGGAGTGGTTGGAGAGCAAAGTTCAGAGATGGAAGAAGCTGCCGCTGTCTTTGACGGGCCGCATAGCTAGTGCGAAAATGGTGGTGGTGCCTAAATTTCTCTACTTGTTCCCGAATATCCCTGTGCCACTAACAAAGGCGTTTTTTCGCCGACTTCGCTCAGCCATGATAGAATTGGTTTGGGCGGGTAAGCAGCCCAGAGTGGCCTGGAACCTTCTCACACTTCCCTTCCGACAGGGCGGCCTTGCGGCCCCGGATTTTGAACTATATGCGTACAGTGCGCAGGCTCAATACTTACATTACTGGCATCACCCAATCCCTTACCAGCCCCACGTGGCAATAGAGATGGACGTGGCGGCACCCTGCCCGCTTCGGACAGCGGTGTACCAGAGTTACAAACGCCCCCAGGAATACGTTGACACCGTTGAAATGGTACGCTGGGCTTGGACGAACATTGCTAAGCGTGCGGGCATAGCAGACCTATATGCGCCGAGTATGCCACTTGCGGCTAACCCACTGCTAGGTCCATTGACGGATGTGGCGGTGGCGCGCCGGGCGCAGACCTGTGGCCTGAGGGTGGCGGGAGACTTGTATCCGGACGATACTTTCCTGACAGTGCAGGCTATGGTAGCAGCGCCTGAACCGACGGCATCGGAGCTACTTCTGTATTACCAACTGCGGTCGGCTTGTAAACACAGGTACACTATGTTCCCAAACGCTCCGCCGACGCTGGCGGGTTTGGAGGACATACTTTCGAACTCCTCCTCGCGCAAACTGATTACACGCATCTATAGGACTACTCAAAACGCAACACCTGTTGCGCACGTGGATTCCAGATCACTGTGGGAGGGCGAAGCGGGCATAAGTATCACAGAGAAATAGTGGGAGTTTTGTTGCACCCAAAACCTGTCGCCTAATTATAGACTGCGGCTGATACATTTCAACTACCTGCATAGGACTTACCGTACGCCCATACAGCTGTTTAAGATGGGGCTGCTGGCCGATACGAACTGTTGGAGATGTGGCGAGAGGGAGGCTACGTTCTATCACCTCGTTTGGGTGTGTGTACCAGTGCAGAGGTACTGGGATACGGTCTTCCATACTATTGGTAAGATCGTGGGAACGACTATGGAGCCAGACCCGCTCGTGGCCCTCCTGGGGTTTGTGATGAAGGTGCCTAGCGGATCGCGCAAACTTGTTGCCCTTTTACTGTTACTTGCCAAGCGCCAAATAGCGATACACTGGAAGGAAAAGGCACCGCCGAAAGCATCGGCCTGGGTAGGATCAGCGGTGTACTGTAGGGAGTAACTCACTTCCTACTGGGACCAGCTGCCGCAGCGATCAAAGCCTGTAGACATATGGCAGCCGTTGGTGGATTGGTTGGCAGGAGCGGAAGTGGTGGAAGATGGCTGAGAGGGTGGATTGTACGTCTGGCGCGTTGGGGCTGCTGGGATGGGGCTGCGGCGAGGGGCACGCATGTGGGAAGCCTGGTGTCATCATTCTTGAGGCTGCAATGCGCCTCGCATGGGTGGGTTCTCTACTGTCTGCACAGGCATGGCAACACAAGGACCCGGAGTGGTGACAGTTGTGTCCTTTATCACCGACATTGTTCGCTTTCCTATGGTTCTCGCTTACTGTTGTTGTTGTTGACTACTGACTAATGTACTATTATTGGTGTGCTGCTCAAATGTTCGGCCAGGACTCGCTACGGCGGTATACCGCTACGTAACCAAGCTGCCTGCCTCCGGGTTGTTGGCTGAATAGCAGTGTACAATCTATTGGAATAATAAAGGTTTTTGGAAAAAAAAAAAGAAAAAAAAAAAAGAAAAAAAACCACTAGCGACTTTGGAAGATTTTGAGGCATCAAATGCAAATGGTGAAGAAGGTAAATGGCGAACATCTGTGTTCTCTCGGCATCTGGTGGTGTTTCAACAGCGTTCCAGCTCTTAACAGCGAACAGGTGACCACTTTATCCTTTTCCGGCATCATGGACTTTGACCAGAAACTGCGACTTTTCATTTTGGGGTTGTTTTTCTCTAGCTCTACCTCTTAGGTGCTATTATCGAACAAAGAGGAAGCTGTGGTAGAAGAAACACCTTGCCCTTGGAGCTTCCCGAAGTAGTTTCCTGGAGCTTTTCGTACAGGCAGTGCAGTCTGATTTTCTGCCAGTCCTTCAAGGTTCTCCTGGACATCTTCTGACAGTGGCTGCAGTCTTCAGGGCGATAATCTTCTTGAAAGCACAGTATGCACGTCACCTCTGACTGGGGTTTCTTCTTGCCTCAGGCTTAGAGCAAAAATTGGAGTCATTTGAATAGGAACAACAATGAAATCCTGTCCGAAAAAAGTCTCAATCAATCACACTCCTAGCCTTAAGGGAACCAAAGTCACTTAGGAAATGTTTGGAAAGAATTCCATTGGGGATACAACAGAACGATCGAGTTTACTTCTCCAGGATCCCGTTACCTGCAGCTGGAAAAAAGTGCCATGTCACCTATGGGACATGATAGAATACAGGAGGAAGGGTGAGACCCTTAAACGCATGGTGCCAATTTTTATGTATTACTTTCCTTTGCTGTAGAAGAAAAATATATACATGTACACCCTTTCTATGTAGTTATGTATCTAAATATTTATTACTTTACTCCTACTGTAGAAAAAAAAGAGAAAAAAACAAGTCTCTCTCCAATGCACTACTGTCTCACCCTATACCTCTCACTAAATATCCTCTACCTCCGCTCTCTGACTCATCCCAAACCTTATTTTACTACTATGATCACCAAAATAAACCTGACCCCCTCTATCCCTCCTTGGCTCGCCCGAAACCTCATTTTACTACTATGATTTCTGAATCAACCCTTACTAAATTCTTCCCTCATGTATCCACCCTTGGACTCATTCCAAACCTCATTTTACTACTATGATTTCCATAATTCCTTCTAGAGCCTCGTCCCGCCTCCAGCTCTCCTTTTGCTCATCTCAAGCCTCATCTTCCTACTATGATCTCTCAAATAACACTTTCTAGACTCTTCCCTCTTCAATCCCTCCATTATCCTACCCAATCCAATTAACAGACACGCTCAAATTAACACATTTCTCTATACTAATCAACCGCTAAACCTTTTTTGGGTTCCGTAGGAGTGTGCTACTTCCTGAAAAATGCTTCAACGTCTCATCAGGGGTAGTAAGCGCTATATAAATACAATTACGATTTTAATTCTAAGGTCTAAGGCAGCCTATCTGTTAACCCCTTCGCTGCGGGGGTAATTTCCCCACGGTGCGGAGGGTGAGCACGGCACTGCGGTGCTCGTGACGAGCCTAGCTCGTCATGAGTCATAGTGGAGCTGTGCTCATGACGAGCTGGGCTTGTCACGACTTCGCCCACTCATTAATTCACCCACACAGGCGGGGAATCAATCGCGCGTGGGTGGAGCGCAGCCGCTATGACGAGCCCAGCTCGTCATGAGCACAGCTCCACTGTGACTCATGACGAGCTGGGCTCGTCATGAGCACCAAAGGAGTTTATATTGCCCTTCATTTCCTTCCTTTTTTTCAACATAGTTTGTGAACGATGTTTCTAGTCAATTTTGTTAATGCAGGGACTTTTTGGTTTATTTGGTATTTTTATAAATTGAAAAAGAAAAGAAATGTGTTAATTTTCAGCCTGTTAAGTCTTCAAAGACCGCTTTTTCTCTATTGAAGTGCATTTTCTACTGAAAAGCTTTCCACATGTGTACATGCATATTTTTATATATAGTTTTTAGTAAGTGCTCTGAGATTATGACTGCTGATGAGGATCCCCTGAAAGAGAATAGTGAATGTCTCCATCTAAATATCTTGCACTGGAACACTTTTTCAACATAGGAATTCCACCAATTATTGGAAAAAAACAAAAAAAGATACCATGTTGCTATTTATTTAAATCTTTTTATGAAATTAAATATTCATAACCAATTAGAAAGAACATGTTTGTATACAAATAGCAGCACTGTTGTACCAACTCCTTTTTATTTTATCTCATGAAACTAAGTCGCTTACAAAGTTTGTTTAAAAAATGAAAGGAGGCTGTTTCATAAGCCTGCAGTCTAGATCAAGAGATACACGTCTCTAAGGTATCCAGAATCTAATAACAGCAAGCACACTGTGGTAACAGGTCCCTGGAGTTCATTTACCACTCTATGGCAAGGATCTCTCAACAAAGGGCTCTGCTCGAGAAGTATTGTTTCACATTAATTATTGCGTAAAGCAATTCCTTTACATCACACGTTTTTCACTTATAGTTTATACCAAAACACTATTACAACACTTCTGAGAATATCTGGTTTTCGCATCAAATCAGAATTCTAGTAAAACAAAAAGACCACAGATGAATTGATACCGCATGAAAGACCCTCAGAAGCTGCCTATGACTTCACCCCACTCTCGATGGTCAGAAAGTGCACTGATGTTTCGAGGTTCGCACCATTGACTTTCAGCCCCTTTAAGAGATCCTTGAAACTACGAGATGCCCATGACCTTGAGTGGTACCATCACATTGTGAAAGCCTTAAAACATTAGGATAATTGATGTGATGAAGACCATGACGTCCATGTGGACCTTGTGGTCATGAGGATATCATTGCAAAGAGCCCGAAATGTTGAAAATGTCTTGACATACATGAGCTAGGGGTGCAAAGACAGCTAAATAGGAATGCAGTCATGATGGAAAGTGACTCAAATATCCCTGAAAAGCACCACAGAAAGCAGGACAATTACAAAGTGTGGCCACACAGTGAAGGACTACAGCTACCAAAGGGATGACTACTACAAGATATGTAGTCATATTGCTATACTGCCACAAGACCACACTTTGCATTGACATGAGGGCGGCGTTAACAAAGGTAATGACACCAGAAGACAAGCTAGCAAATGCAAATGAAATCAGGGTGCTCAAAAACGCATGCCATCAAAAATATCTATAAATTTGAGATGGCTCAGTCACAAGATTCTAGAAAGAAAGTGGGTCTGCATGTACTAAGAAGAATTAATTTATTAATCGAATTAAAGTATTGACGCTTTTCCATGCGCGGAGGTAAAAAAAAAAAAGTTTCCAGATTTTCACTTCATAAGCCGGCATAAACTAGATAGGTCTATGTAGGGGTATTTGTAAAGCACACTGTTACTCCCAAGAGTGTCCTGCCGCTAACGGTTGAAAGGAGAGTAGCGGGGAGGAGAAAATTATTAACAAGAATAAAGCCAAGTTTTTAGTTTCTTTAGAAACTTAGGAGTTGATTCGATGTTTCTTAGGTGGAATGGCATTTTGTTCCAGAGGACAGGACCAAGGTAAGAGAGCCTTGCCCCCTGTCCTCGACTTTCTAACTTGGTGGATGTTTGCTAACAGCGGGTCAGTCAAAATGAGAGTTCTACGCGGGGTATAGAAAGTGATTTTCTGTTTGAGGTACTCTGGTACGGTCCCATACAGGGCTTTCTAGGTAACAAATAAGGTCTTGAAAATTACATTTTTCGTTACAGGGAGCCAATGAAGGCTTTTCAGAAGGTGGGACACATGAGCATTCCGGGGAAGCTCAAAGATGGCGTGGGCAGATGCATTCCGGACAAGCTAAAGTCTGTACAGCAAATAGCTAGGCATGCCCAAATAAAGACCATTCCTGTAATCTAAGCGGGATATGATCAAGGCTTGGGCCACCTGTTGTCTGGCCACTCTTGATAGAAAGAATAAAAATTTCTGCAAGAGACGCAACAGGAAAAAACAGGTGCTCACCACCGCATTGACTTGGGCGCGGAAAAGCAGCTGCATTGTTTGCCATGGGAGCAGGTGCATCAGCTGGCCAAAAGACTTGCAGCGGTGTCTCAGCACCCTTGCCAAAGAAGAGTAGCTTAGTCTTCCCTGCGTTGCATTTCAGCTGATTCGCAGCCAGTCACCCAAAGACTGCCGAGAGGCAGGCCCTGATAGACAACCCAGGACACGGCTCGTTGTTCTTCCGTTAAAACAGCAGCTGCGTGTCATCGGCGTAGGACACAATTTTAGCCCCCAGCGATTCCGCCAGCGTGGCCAGTGGAGTGAGATAGATGTTAAACAGGGTCGGACTCAAAGCCGAACCCTGCGGGACCCCAATCTTCAACTGGCGCTAGGCGGCAGAGTAAGGATGGCGCCAGATCTCTTGCCCCCTCCCCTCAAGGAAGGAGGCCATCCATTTCCAGGCATGTTCCCTGATGCCAATCAGATGGAGCAGAGAGAGAAGCATATGGTGTGAGACCGTGTTGAAAACGGCCAATAGGTCTAACAAGACCAACAGCGCTTTCTCACCTGCCTTCAGGCTAAGCCGAATGGAGTCAGCTATCTCCAAAAGAGCAGTTTCCGTACTATGGTTAGGTCGGAAACCAGACTGGCTAGGATGAAGTAGGTCATTTATTTCAAGAAAGGAGGATAGCTGCTGATTAACGTGTTTCTCCAAATTTTTAGAAAAGGCTGGGAGAAGGATCTACAATTGGCAGGATCCGAAAGATTAGCCTGCGCCTTTTTTAACAATGGTATGAACTTTGCTTGTTTCCATTTAACAGGAACCATGGCCGATGAAAGGGAGAAATTCAAAAGCTGGGTCATAGGTGGGTTTATGGCTTCTGCACCCAGGGCGAGAATAGAAGCTGAGACGGTGTCCACCGGTGAACCCGACTTAAGGTCCTTTAGGACCCTCAGTGAGTCTTCCAGGGCGATAGGGTCAAAAAAGTTCAAGGAACCGGTCACTGGGATGGGGGGGAATGCCATTGATATGGTGTGCCCTGATCATTGTCCCCTTCTGAGGCAGGGCCGGAGGTAAGGTCTCCCAACACGGGTGGAGGAAGGCTGGCCTGGATAGAAGCTATTTTTTCTTGAAAATAAAAAAAGAGGCCAGCGTCTCACAACATTCCTCAGAAGGTGGTATCTCGATAGAGCCCGCTTCGGGCGTGGAGAAGGAATTTACAACTTAAAAAAATGTCTTTCGAATGTTTACCTGCCTTTGAAATTTTGGCCTCAAAGTAGGCTAGCTTAATAGCTTTGTGGTAGCATCTAAGCGCAGATTTATAGTCCATTTGGCCACAGATCAGTAGTTCATCCTCCATATTCTCTCTTTCTGTTTGCATAATAATTTAGATGCTTTCAGTGACGATGTGTACCATGGGCTAGGAACTTTGGAACACTGCTGTTTAATACTATTTTCCGGGGCCAGCGGCCGACAGGTGGACTCAATCCAACCTTCAACCCGATCCACATCCTCGCTAATTGTGCCTGTTAAACAGGGTCTAGAGGCATTAAGCATGGCATTCAGTGCATTGGATTTGATTTTACTGAGGGCCCTAACTGTGCGGGGCAAATGCTCTCCTTGAGGGGGATGCTACAAAGCTTAGGCCATCTGAACCTGAGCATGTAATGTTCAGACCAGAGGGAAAGGCAGGTCAGCCTTGAGGGGAGTTAAAGTAAACATTTGGTCAAGTGTGTGCCCGGCCACATGTGTCGGGCCAGGATGGTGGGTATAAGGCCCATGGCTGACAAGCTCTCTATGAGAGTATGGATATCCTTTCGCTGGTATGTATAAGTTCCAATCCCCTAGAAGGATGCAATGTTTGTACCCAAGTGTCAGAGGGGATATTGTTTCACAAAGTGCTGATACAAATCCTACAGACACAAGCAGCATCTTTAAACCTTAGAGCTAGCTAAGAATCCAGTCACTCCGATGCCTTTATTTCTTTGCCTAAAACAGAGGAAGGAGGAAAAGCATGCCCCTTTCCTTTTCCAAAGACCGCTACTACTGCTCATATTCCTGACAGATTGCCTATTTTTATGTATGAATCATCTTTTGGAGATTAGGTATATGATCAGGAATGTGGGTACAACCAAAGTGTAAAGGACTGTTACATGATTTAAAGTACCTGGGCTCAGTAATTAGTACGCTGAACAGAAACTTGAAAAGTGTCCACAGAATAAATGTTTCAAAGAAGTGAGAAAATATTTTTCCACATGGCCTTTGGAATTGCACTACAGAACTGCTTTAAAGGATATACAAGCTGCTGACCATTACCTACACTTTGGAGAGTCTGTTGCTGCATCAATATTTAGCTTTTTCAGAGAACAATGACTTGGTCCCTTCTCTAGAAGGTTCAGGAGGAATGGGGAGGAAACCTGATTTCTTGCTATTTAATGGAGGGGCCATATCTCTCACACACTAACATCTGAAACACAGTATCTATCTTTTACTACCTTCTGATGCTTATCAACTCACTGTGCTTCAATGGGAAGGAAACTCTAGCTCCGCAGTGTAGGTAGAGTTAAGAGAGGCTGCCTAATGAACACAAGTTTTGATGAAGCCATCATAAAGATATTTATATCACGTTCACAGTGATTCCATCACTCTTAGTCCTCTATCTTCTTTCATTAAAAACCATGCTAAAAGCAAGGCTGGAAAAGCTTCAATGAAAGGATATTGACACCTTATAGCTTTGAAACCCATGGATGGGTATGGCTCCCAGTAGGCTCTTGCAAATTGGAGCCACTACGGCTCCAGCTGTCAAGCCCATAAAACTCTGTAAAGATTCTGTAAACTGATAATAAAAAAACAAGTTACTTACCTGTACACTGTGGTTCTCCAGGATGGATATCTTTCACACATTCACATGCTTGAATCTTCCCCTTCGTCATGGTCTTATGGTATTAGAAATATAGTAGTAAAAAAGAAAAATTCAATGAAAAGCAATACAAATGTATTATACTTTAGTAACCCATCACCATCATTATATGGCCCACAAGTCAGCCAATGAAACGCCAGACCTGAGATCACAATCCCCTGCAGAGCCACCCCATACCACAGATTTCCAGTACCAGTGTGAGGCAAGGATAGTTACTGTGAGGTAAAAGTGGTCTACCTTAAAAACGGGGAGGTGGGCGGGCCGCATGTGAATCTATGAAAGGTATCAATACTGGAGAACCACAGTGTACAGGTAACTTGTTTTTTCTGCAGCATTGAATCTTTCATAGATTCACATGCTTGAATCAGAATAGAAAGCAGTATCTCATCCATGAAAAGCGTTTTAAGGGTAAGACCCCTTTTTCCTTATGGTCCAAATAGTGCACTTTCAAAGTCTACGAGATCTTCTTGCTTACATATCGGATTGTGTGTCTCAGAATGTTAAAAATAAAAAAGACTACATATATAAATATAAAGAATCATGAAAAACAATCCTATCATGCACTTCTTTATATACAAGTATATTCTTTTAAAATAAAAAGTACCTTAACCCCTTGGCCGCGGGGGTAATTACCAATCGGCGCGCGGGGGGGCCGCGGTGCTCGTGACGAGCCAAGCTCGTCACGACCCCACCCACTGATTGATTATCCCACACCGGCGGGGAATCAATCGCGCGTGGGCGGGCCGCGACCGTTATGACGAGCCCAGCTCGAATAATGCGGCAGAAGTAGCCATCTTCCTTGTCGAATGTGCTTTAGCCTTTGAAGTTAGATGCCTTCCAGCCTTCTTGTGACAGATTGCGACTCTTGACCTTGTTAGGTAGGTCGCTCCCCCACCACACAGCTCCGCCTGTGTTTCCTGACCCTGCCCCAGCTGCAGAAGAAGTTGAGGACCTCCTCCGCCCGCAGGCTACCACCTGCGCCTCATCCCTGGTGGCCAGTGGTAAGCCTTAGGTTTGTATCACTGTTGCTGTCTTTCCCTGTACTGCCCTTACTGTCTTCTGGTGTCTGTGACCGCTGTTGTCTGTCTCCCCCCTGTGCCTGCATTCTTTTCTGTGCCCGTTTCTCTTTTGTTCCCCTCGTTGCCCCTTCATTCTGTGCCATCTTTTTCCTTCTGTTCCCCCTCGTTGCCCCCTGATTTGTGCCCGTTTGCCATCGGTGCCCTCGCCGCTTCCGTTCCCGCTGCTGCATCCCCTGCGGCCCCCGCCCCCTCTCACTTCCCATTCGCTGCCCCTGCCTCCCGCCTCCCAGCTGAGCCTTCCTCCCACCTCCCCAAATAGCCTGTCTGGCCCCCGCACCCGCCACGACAACCGCTGCCGCTACGATGCCAGCACACTCCACGCTCTCAACTCTGGACGGACCCACACCTGCTTCAAAGCCGCCCCGAAACGCACACAGGGTCCCTTCACCTGCCAGAACTGCAGCTACACCAGCCTCAGAGCCGCTGAACCACCCGCCAAGAAAGGCCACAATCACCTCCGATGCATTCTACTGAACACCCGCTCCGCACGCAAACTTGCCGTTGAGCTCTGGGACCTGTTTGACACTTCATCCCCGGACGTCGCCTTCCTGACAGAGACCTGGATGAACAACTCTTCTGCACCCGACATCGCCATTGCCATCCCAGACGGCTACAAGATCACCCGCAGAGACCACACCAATGGAGAGGGAGGAGGAATCGCCATGGTCCACAAGAACAGCATCAGGGTCTCGACCAGCACCGACGACGCCTCAGCACCGCCAAAGACATGCATTTCCAGATCCACACAGATCCCAACTCCACCCTCAGAGTCACCCTCGTCTACAGACTCCCCGAACCCCGACCCCAGTTCAGCGACTCAGTCGCCGACTTCATCAGCATGCACGCCCTGACCTCCACAGACTACATCCCCCTCGGAGACCTGAACTTTCACCTTGAGAACAACAACGACAGCAACTCTACCTCCCTGATCGATAACCTCGTCAACCTCGGACGGAGGCAACTCGTCTCATCGCCTACCCACTCCGCCAGCCACACACTCGACCCCGTCTTCTCCTCAAGCTCCCACATCTCCTTCAGCCACACCACAGAACTCCTCTGGACTGACCACCGCTGCATCCACTTCACCTACCAGAAACCCACCACTCACCACCGCACCCAACAGATCCCTCGCTGCTGCTGGAGCAAACTCACCGAAGACCAACTACACGCAAACCTCGCTCTCAGCCCACCCACCGAACCCTCCAACACCGACAACGACTGCGCCAACACCCTCGCCCCGCTGAAGAAACCCTCCTACAGAGACACCAGCAAGAGGGCCAGCTGGTTCACGCAAGAACTCCTAGCCTCCAAGCGAGCCTGCCAGAAACTAGAGAAGAAATGGCACAGTGAGCAGACTCCGGACAGCCACGCAGCCCACAAGGACGCCATCCGCAACCACCATCACCTCATCAGGACTGCCAAGTGGACCTCCTTCAAAGACCGCCTCGACAACAACGCACACAATAGCAAGGCGTTCTTCAACATCGTGAAGGAACTTTCCAACCCCAGCTCCAACGACATCCCGCCGTCGCTAACCCTGTGCGACTCCCTCGCCACTTTTTTCCACCGCAAGATAGCAGACATCCACGACAGCTTCAACACCGAGACAGCTCCAACAGACATCAACACAACTGACTCTCCGCACACCATCGACCACAACCCCCTGCTAGCCTGGGCCAACGTGAGCATCGATGGCCCCATCAAGACCATGAGCACAATCCACTCCGGCTCCCTGTCAGACCCATTCCCGCACCACATCTTCAACAAAGCCAGCAGCTCCGTCGCACCCCATCTGCGCAACATCATCAATCTCTCCCGAGAGACTGTGACCTTCCCAGAGAGCTGGAAACACGCAGAGAACAACGCCCTACTCAAAAAACCCAAGGCGGACCCAAGAGACCTCAATAACTTCCTGCCCATCTCTCTGCTTCCGTTCCCGGCCAAGGTCATCGAGAAAATCGTCAACAGACAGCTAACCCGATACCTCGAAGATAACAGAATCCTGGACCCTTCCCAGTCAGGGTTCCGCAGCAACCACAGCACCAAGACTGCCCTAATCCCCACCACCGACAACATCAGGACCCTGCTGGACAACGGTGAGACAGCGGCCCTCATCCTCCTGGACCTCTCTGCCGCCTTCGACAGCCACTGCCACCGCACACTACACGCACGTCTCTACGCCGTAGGGATCAGAGACTAGGCTCGGGAATGGACCACCTCCTTCCTCTCCGGCAGAACCCAGAGCGTCCGCCTCCCCCATTCCGATCCAAAGCCTCCGAGATCATCTGCGGCGTACCCCAGGGATCTTCCCTGAGCCCGACACTGTTCAACATCTACATGGCCCCGCTCGCACACGTTGCCCGACAGCCCGACCTCAACATAATCTCCTACGCCGACGACACTCAACTGTTCCTCTCCCTCACCAAGGACCCCATCACCGCCAAATCCAACCTCAACGAAGGAATGAAGGCCGTCGCCGACTGGATGAAGATCAGCCGACTGAAGTTGAACACTGACAAGACGGAGGTCCTCATCCTCGGCTCCAACCCTTCAGCCTGGGATGACTCCTGGTGGAAGGCGGCACTGGGGGCAGTCCCGACACCCACCGACCATGCACGCAACCTGGAAATCATCCTCGACTCAACGCTCTCCATGACCAAGCAAGACAATGCCGTCTCCTCCTCCTGCTTCAACACCCTCCGCATGCTCCGCAAGATCTACAGGTGGATCCCGACAGATACAAGAAGAACAGTCACCCAGGCCCTCGTCAGCAGCAGACTCAACTACGGAAACGCCCTATACGCGGGGGCCCCGACCAAGCTCAAACAACTGCAACGCATCCAAAACGCATCTGCACGACTGATCCTCGACGTACCGTGCCACAGCCACATCACCCCCCACCTGAGAAACCTGAACTGGCTCCCCGTCAACCAGAGGATATCCTTCTGGCTCCTCATCCACGCACACAAGGCACTCCACAAGACCGGCCCAGCCTACCTCAACAGACGACTTTCCTTCTACATTCCCAACCGCCAGCTCCGCTCACCTCGCACTCGCCACCGTCCCTCCCATCCAAAGAACAACCACCAGCGGGAGATCCTTCTCCCATCTCGCTGCCAAGACCTGGAACACCCTCCCACTGAGCCTACGACAGACCCAAGACCTGCTGACCTTCAGCAGGCTACTCAAGACCTAGCTGTTTGACCAGTAGCGCCCCCCCCCCCCCCAGCGCCTTGAGACCCTCGCGGGTATGTCGTGCGCTCTACAAATGATTGATTGACTGATTGATTGCAATTGCTGAAGATATCCATCTGGAAATACTATTTCTGGAAAATGTCGAACCCTTCCTGGGAGTGGCGAAAGCGATTAACAGTTGATTCGATTTTCTAAAAGACTTTGTTCTGTCAATATAAAATCTTAAGCATCTTCTGACATCCAATGTGTGAAGGGATCTTTAAGCTATAGAAGTTGGATTTTTAAAGTATGTAGGTAGGACGATATGTTCATTTAGGTGGAATGACGTCGGGACTTTCAGAATGAATTTTGGATTCGTTCTCAGCACTACTTTGTCTTTCTCGAACTGTATAAAAGGTTCAGATATCGAAAAAGCTTGGATCTCACTGACTCTTCTGGCTTACGTCAGAGCCAGAAGTAGAGCTACTTTCCATGACACAAACTTCAAAGGTGGTTTCATCATCTGTGCAAGGACTGCGTTAAGTTGCCAAGGCACTACGGGTCGTTTTATTGGAGGGAAAACCCTGAAAAGACCCTTCATAAACGCCTTTATTACTCTATCAGACCAAAGAGAAGGTTGCCCCGGCCTTCTGCGATATCTTGAGATCGCCGCAAGATGCACCTTCAGAGATGAATGGGCTAATCCTGCGTTGGCTTAATACAGTAAATATGGTAGTATTTGATCTGGCGTTGAGAGAAGAGGGAGTAGAGTGATCCAAACACCACTCGCAAAACCTTTTCCACTTTGCAGCATATGTTTTATTGGTGGAAATTGCTCTAGAGTGATTCAGAATATCATGACATTCCTGAGCAATACTCAAGGATTGGAATTCGTGGTCATGTGGTTCTAAGCTGATAAATTGAGCAAGCTTATTTGGGGATGTACCACTTGCCCCTTGTTCATCGATATTAGATTGTGCACCGGTTGAAATTGAACACGAGGGGATACAGACATTTGTAGAAGCTCCGTGAACCAGAACGGTCTCGGCCATGTCGGAGCTATGAGTATCAGGTGGCACGGTTCCAATTTAATTTTCCTCAGCACCTTCGGAATTAAAGGGAATGGGAGAAATGCATAAGCAAACATTCCTGTCCATCGTAGTTGAAGAGCATTCCCCCATAAGCCTTTTTGAGGAAACCTGCATGCAAACCTTTTGCATTTCTTGTTGTCTCTAGTGGCAAAAAGATCCAACCCTTTTGTTCCCCATTGGTGGAATATCTGAAGAACCAGATGTTGGTCTAGCTCCCATTCATGGCATAAGCTTGCCGACCTGCTTAAGGAATCTGACTACGTGTTGGGGAATCCTGGGACATGCTGTGATGTTGTGCTTTAGAAGCCACTGCCAGATTTCATGAGTTTGTATTGATAAAGATTTCGACCTTGTTCCTCCTTGCCTTAGAAGATACAACATAGTAGTCGTGCTGTCCATTCTGACAAGGACTGGGGAATTGTGAATTCTGGGGAGAAAACCCTGAAGACCTAAAAACACTGCTTTTAGTTCCAACCAATTGATGTGCATCTTCGCTTCTTGCCAGTTCCAATGACCTCATATTTCCAGGTCCTGCAGATGTGCTCCCCATCCCAGCAAGGATGCATCCGTTGTCATTATGTAACTGGGAGTTTGAGGTTCGAAAAGTAGGCCTGCAGAGAGATTTATTCTTATCCCCCACCATGACAGAGCTTTCTTTATTAGTGGAGTGACAAGGACTAGATCTTTGAAAGATCCTTGAGCCTGAAGCCATTGTAGGTCGAGAAGTTCCTGAAGTGGCCTCATGTGGAGTCGACAATTTGGAACTAACGGAATGCAGGATGAGAGGATTCACAGCATGGACTTGTACATCCTCACTAAAACGGACTCTTTTTTTAATCTGAGAACTCAGCTTTAAAATTTTCTTAATGCGTTCATCCGAAGGATACAACTTTGCTTCTTTTGTGTTCAACACTGCCCCTAAAAACTGTAGAGGTTGTGACTGTATCAGAGAGGATTTTCCACGTTTATTTTTAGACCTAGGGTCACGAATGGCCTTCTGCAAGTTCTTAGTGAGCTCTGAGTGCAATTATACGTCAGACCTTTTATCAGCCAGTCGTCCACGAGCTTTTCTTCCCATCTTTTATTTCATTGCGGCACCTAACGATACAATAGCTGCCTTTCTATACTCCATGTACTAGCGATGCATGAAAGATGACGATGTCATTCTTTTTCTTCATTTAGTTTGAGTTTCTATTTTCTTTTTTGCATGTTTACCCAGCAGACTTTGTTCATGTGAACATTCTTGACTCCTGTTTTTTCGCCTGAGATCAGAGATTCTTCTTGCCTGTGTCCTCACTTGGACCCATTTGCCACAACTAGATTTCCCACAGGTGAGCGCAAAAACGATCAATCTGCCCTCCTTTTTCCCTTTGGACTAACTTTTATCATAAGAAACATGATGCTAATTAAGTATACAATTTGCTCTTTTTTTCTCTTCCCTGGGATACAGGACTCGTCAGTGTTCACGTTGTTTTACTTAATAATATAATTTTTCACTTGATATTAATGTTTAAACAAATTCTTCTATGATGTTTGACACTTATGACCTATGACCTTGTGCTGTTTAGCCCTCTTTTTGAAACCAATGATGTTTGTCAAGAATTCCTGTCATACAAGGGAAACACGCCCTTATGTAAACAGGAGAGCTGTTACATAACTCAAGGGAAACACGCCCTTATGTAAACAGGAGAGCTGTTACATAACTCAAGGGAAACACGCCCTTATGTAAACAGGAGAGCTGTTACCTAACTCAAGGAAAACACGCCCTATAAAGGGAGGAACCGGGAGGTACAAGGCTGTCGGATATTGTGTTTACACCGACGTACCTGCTTCGTGAAGAGCAGTGTTCCGGAGTGGTGCTCCAGTAAGGCAAGAACGGAGGTAGGTCGAGTCGTTACTCCCTGGGCCGTGTCTTGCCCCATCGTCACCTGTGAAGGACCCGGAAGCTCTACCGGTCAACCATTGAGCTTCGCTTTTTGACTCGGCTGAGTCCAAGCGCAGTGGCGCTTTTGCTGGTTGGAGTCGTAACTCCCAGCCCGACCAGAGACACAGGGACTGCCAGCTGTAACGCACACCAGGAGGTGTTTGCCGCGTTACAGACTCGGAAGTCCACAGGATCGATCGAGCGGCTGCTCTCGGTTCAGTCTTCTTGCTTGTGATTGGGGTATCGGTGACGCATCACCAGGAGGTGACTCCGCGTCCCGGTGCAGTCTGAGGAAGAGGTTGAGCGGCTGCTCCCTTCAGGTAGAGACCCCGGCTGGGTGTTTCCCTGACTCCTCGATTCTCCCCAACACTCTTCGTGCCCCTCACAGCCTACCGATTGGCATTGTCGGCCATTTCATTTCTGCCCTCTGTTGGCATACGCCGGGATCGGCGTATATGCAGAGGACGGTTAAGACCATCCGTGCTGTGGGCTGGTAACGTACTTAGCCTGGAGGATTCCAGTGACTATAACTTTTGTTTGTTCTTTGTATTTTATTTGCCTTCATTAAAAGAACTAACCCTTCACAAGTGGTTGCGTCCTCATTGTCGTGTCTGTTAAACGATCCTGAGACGTTCAGGGCGTTACAATGTTATTAAATGACACTTGAATTGCCCCCTCTCTTTTTTTGATTTACTTCTCTTATTTTTGTTAGGCCCCAGCTAAAACGCCAAAACCATTTCCCTGTTCGCCTTGAGGAAGGTGGCACCTGCATTTCGGTGCGTTCACCGAAACACGCGTCGGCGCTCCCAAGGGGTCCACTCAAGCCCTAAATCTTGTATTTTGAGGATGTTTTCTTTAGCACAGCATTGAATGCCTATATACTTTTGCTTATATATTGATTTATGAGGCAAAGTTGTTTGGACCCCCACTCGATGAGTGGCATTTTTATGAGTAGATGTATGAGTTTTGTTTTTAAGGTGTGATATGATACCGGTATAAGTTTGTGTGTTTGTATGTGCGTGATTGTGATTGGGACCTTTCTGTCATCATTATTTGTATTGTGGCTTACAATATTGTTTTGTTATTCTTATAAATTATTGAGGATTTCATTTATTTGCTGAATCCCTTTGTCTAAAATTGATTAAAACAAAAAATAAAAATATAAACGAATTTTTCTTTGACCATGCACTGAAAATTCTTTGCTCTGTATAGGTCTAGTTTAAGTGTCAGTATATTTATGATATGATACATTGTACATTTAGAAAAAATAGGTAGAGTACCTTCCTTTCCTTGTTGATCAGCTGGAGGAAAATCACAGGACAGCAGTAGGGGGCAGTGATATTCTCAGGGCGCCAACCACCTCGTCAGAAAACAAACCTCATCAGAACCACTACTTTTCTCAGTTTTACCAACAATGGCTGTCAATAACATCAGACAAATGGGTGTTGGACATTATACATCACGGTCACACCCTAGAGTTCATTAAAAAAACACCGTCCCGACCTCCCTTTCCCAAGAAACATCAACATCTATCCTTTCTAAAGAAAGAGATTTTGAATCTCCTTATGAAAGGAGCAATAGAGGAGGTTCCTCAGAATCATCGAGCGAAAGGATTTTACTCGCATTTTTTCCTAATAAAGAAAATACAAAGTGCCAAATGGAGGCAGGTGATGGACCTAAGAGGTATAAACAAGTATATCAGAAAGCAACTCTTCAGAATGTTATTGCTGCAAGAGATTCTTCTAATGCTGGACAGAGGAGACTATATGAAATCTTTTGATCTATTAGATGCATACTTCATTGTTCCAATACACGTCAACCACCGACGGTATCTGAGATTCAAGGTGCCACTGCCAATTCAAAGTTTTGCCCTTTGGTCTCCATTCCGCACCAAGAGTGTTCACGAAGTGCATGACACCAGTGGCAGCATATTTGAGACAACAAGGACACCAGGTCTATCCTTATCTAGACGACTGGCTGATAAAAGGTCTGACGTATAATTGCACTCAGAGCTCACTGTTCTTCATAGACCCACCGGCCGGGGTGAGCCTGGGAGTAATTACACGGACTCGGGTCCTTCACCCCCTAGCTTTTCTTGTGTCTCTCAACCTGTCCTTCTTAACAAGCCTCACCTTCCATCCGCAGATTTGGAGTGTTTTCACACACTCTCACTCTGTACTCCTACCAATACTAACCCCGTAAGCACTGTGTTGGTACTTGATGATGGTGAGTTGCCTACAGTCCCTCCCTTCTCTGCATGTATTGTCCCTTGCACCCCTGTGATTGAGACTGTGGTTCCTGATAGCGTTGAATCCTTCCAGTGGTTCTGACCTCTTCTTGTACTCTAACGCCCTTGGTTTCCCCATGTTCCCTTGTCCTTACCTTGGCTTCATGGAACATTGCGGGGCTCCGTAGTAAACTAACCAATGAGGACTGGTCTGCCTGGGTATCATCCCATGATATCCTGGCTTTTCAGGAAACTTGGGCTGTCGACCCTATTTACTATCCTGGGTATGTGAATTTTTACAAGGGGGCTATCAGTAACCAGAGGGGTCGCCCCTCCGGAGGTCTCTGCATTTGGGTAAGGCAAACCCTGAAGTATAGTTTAACTGAAACGGCCATTGACAATCCTGATCTTTTGATTATTTCCCTGCATTGTACTGACGAACCCCCAACTTTGATAATAAATGTATATAACAGGGGTCTTCCTGGAGGTCGTGGAACTAATACTTTCCTACAACTGGATGAGTTTCTGGAGACCGTTGACCCAAGCACCAATGTCGTAATTATAGGTGATCTCAACTGTTGTTTTGAGCCACTGTACCCCGAATGCGACTCTTTGACCATGGAAGTTGATATTATTTGGAATATTCCTCCCCTTGCCCTTCCGCCTATCAAACGATGGAGTGAATCCGCTGTTCAGTGGACAAGTCTATGCATGGAACGTGGATTTAGGGCAGCTAATGGACGAACCCCTTCTGATATGTCTGGTAATGTGACATTCTCCGATGGTCGAGGCCGCAGCAGCCGAATCGATTACGCCCTAATAAAAGTGGAGTTTTGGCACACCTTGGGCGATATGTCGGGCTGTGAGCGCATAGAGAGTGACCACAACCCTTTGGTTCTGACACTCCTGTTTTCTCCTCAGCTCAGAAGCACTCAATCTGAGATATCGACTGCTAATGCCCTCTTAACCAATAATCACCAGAGAGTGCGCTGGGAAAAGGTTGCCCTCGATAGTGCATTGCTCTCCGAGATTAGTCTTAAAGTCTCCTCTGCGTTGGTAGATTTACAGTCCCTCCGGTTCGACAACGGTGACGTTGCCGAATCCACAAATATACACTTAAATCTATTCTCGGATCTAAAATCCCTTTTTTCTAAACCTCGTAGGGCCACGACATCTAAGATCCCCAAACAAAGCTCCTGGTATAATAAGAATTGCCGAGATTCTTATAACAATCTGAAAGTAGCTATTGTCACCAAGGATCAGGCCATTATTAGATCTGCGAGAAAACTTTACACCAGGGCCAAAGTCCAGGCGAAGCGTGACTGGGATAACGACCACTGGAGTGACCTATTGGCAGCCAGCAAACTAAGGAATGTAACCTTGTTTTGGCATACCTTGAAGTGGGGTAATACATCTAACTCACAGGTCCCCTCTAATAATGTCTCTCCGGACAATTGGGTATCCCACTATGAATCTCAGTTTTCTGATGCTAACTTGGCTGTTATACCTACTCTTCCAACAAGTTGGGACTCGACTACGCCCTCTAACCTCGAGTTTGATATCTAAGAGGTTAAGATGGCACTATCGAAGGTACCTAGTGGTAAGGCACCAGGTATCGATTGTGTCCCTGCGGACCTTTTTAAATCCGATCCTGGTAACTGGGCCCCTTACATCGCCTTTTTGGCTAATGCCTTAGTTAAGGGGGCTTCCATCCCTGACTCATGGAAGGGCGCAGAGATCCTGCCCATCTTTAAAAAAGGCGACCGCTCATGCAACTATCGCCCCATTAGCCTTATTGACTCCGTCCAAAAAATTGTCGCAAGAATGATTTTGGCCAGGATCCAGTTATGGGCCGAGCAGGATGATATTATCTCGCCAATACAGGCAGGTTTTAGATCCTGCACTAGTACCATTGACCAGGCATTCAAATTCCAACTAATTGTCTGGAAAACGGTATATCTTTGCAGTGGTACAATTTATGCAGCTTTCGTAGACCTTCGGTCTGCATTTGACCTAGTCAATAGGACCAAACTTTGGGGCGAATTAGCGGAGCTTGGGCTGTCCTCGGATCTCTTAAACATCATAATTAGGTTACATGAAAACAATTTCGCCCAGGTCCGATGGGGGAATCAAGGGCAGGTTACTGAAAAATGTAATGTTAACAGAGGTGTCAGGCAAGGGTGCGTCCTCGCGCCTACTTTATTCTTACTATTCATCAATAGAGTTGTGCAATACTTCTCCAATAAACCCACGGACGCCCCAATGTAGGGCGGTTCCAAAATACCGCTCCTTATGTTTGCGGATGACACCCTACTCCCCTCACAAACTTTGTCAGGGTTGCAGTCGGCTCTGAATGTATTTTCTACTTTCTGTTCCGACTATGACCTGTCAGTTAACATCTCAAAAACCAAATATATGGTTTTTAACAAAGGGAAACCTGTGACGGGCCAGGTGTCCATGAACAACGAAATTTTGGAACGCACAAATGTTATGACCTACCTGGGGGTTGTATTCGAAAATAAGTTGAACTGGAGGCCCCAAATTGACGTTCTCTCTCTTAAATTTGCTCAACTATCGGGCAGCTTGATCAAGGAACAAAAACAATCCCAGTCGAAAATGATAGGTCCCCCTATCAAAATCTTCGAAGCTAGGATCACATCAGCGATTTTGTATGGCGCTGAACTCTGGGGTTTCGCTGATCTTTCCCCCTTGGTCAAAGCAAAAAGCAAATTTTTTAGAAAGTTAACGGGACTTCCCTGTTCAACCCCAGTGAAACCGCTTTTGTTAGACCTTGGATGTCATTTCTTTGATGACATCGCTAGGTTTAAACCTCTGGCTTTCTGGAGGAGATTATGGACAGTACCAGAACTAGGTCCCTACGCCAAGGCATTTATGGATGTTCGCTGCATTCTGGGGGCGGGTGACATCCCCTGGTGTAAGCATGTTCGATTACTATTGGAATCCATGGGTTTAGGTATATTGTGGACTTTTATTGGTCAATGATATCCCAAAAACATATCTCCTCTGTTTCCCCCGAGTCATTGTCTGGCAGGTTCTTTGGACATAAACAAGCCCCCGCACTCGAAGAATATTGGGACATCATTACTAGGCCTAGTGATAGGAAACTTTACCACCAATTCAGGGTCGGCTCCCTACCTACCAATTCATTCACAAAAAAATGGAAGGGTGGATCATGCGATACCTGTAGTTGGTGTTCTGATTGTGTCGACTCAGCTGGACACATATTTTTTGTTTGCCCGGCGTACGCTGCACCTCGGGCCAAATGGCTTAAACCTTTACGTCGTAATATGGGTACCCGGCAGGGTTTTGTTGCACTTAACATCTTGCGTTTTGACACTAGTGAATGCGTTGTAATCGCTGTGGCCAAATTTCTAGGCTGGGTCTGGATCATACGAAATAGGAATGAACAGTTTACTTGAGTGATGTTGTGATTGCCATCTCTATCTTTGTGTTTTAAAGTTTATGTTTCTTTTCTTCAGTTTTATCTAAATTTGTATTTTTATTATGGCTGTAAAACGTCTTTTATGATGAAATTTTATCGAAATAAAGACTAAATAAATGAAATGATATGATACATTGTACATTTAGAAAAAAATAGGTAGAGTACCTTCCTTTCCTTGTTGATTTTCTTTCCCCTGTGTCTCTTCCTTCATCCTTTTGCAGGGGTTCCCCTTGTTATATTGGTTGTTTCCTCCAGCTGATGTCTTTCTTCTATTTGACTGTTGATGGTAAGGCGTATTGGTTGATTGAAACTGTTGCTGATTAGGATATTGTCGATACCCTTGTTGCTGGTAGGATTGATACCTATATGATTGATATGACGGCCTTTGTTGGTAATGGCTTCTTGCTCCTCTACCACGAAAGGACTGAAACCTTTTCTTTGAAGGATCCCTAAAGCACGTGCTGTGTCTGTATCAGTCTTAATTCCCTGAAGAGCATCATCCGCGTGTTTACCAAAAAGATTTTCACCATCGAATGCCATATCAATAATTTTTGCTTCAATTTCCGGACGGGAAGAGGTGGCTTTGAGCCAGCCCTGTCTGCGAAGTGCGACAGCCCCTGCCATCTGCCTAAAAGCCACTGATGAAATGTCCATGGCTATGTCAATAATTTCAGAGGCTGCCCTAGCCTTATCTTGAAGAATTTGCGTTGCCTCTTCCTTCTTGTCCTCAGGAAGATGAGATAGCAAAGGGGCTAAATCAGACCACATTTGTCTGTCATACCGGCTTACTATGGCCAAAGCATTCGATGCTTTGATGGACGCAGCTGCCATAACCGCAAGACCTGTGCCATCTAGTTTTCTACCTTCTTTGTCTGGTGGAGCAGAACATGTAGCTGCCGGGTTTCTAGTGCGCCTCTGCGCTGTTGCATGACCACTGATTCCGGTCTGGGATGACCTATCAGACATGAGCGGAGACGATTCTGGGGCTTTATATTTCTTTTCCATCCTCAGGACTGAAGCCGAAATAGAAGATGGATTTCTCATAATTTTTAGGCCTTCCTCCCATATATAGCTCACCAATGGGATTATCCGAATCGACTTCCTAGCCGAATCTTTGAAATCGTATAAGAAACAGGCTGCCTGTTTCACCAGAAGAGGAAGTTCAAACCTTTTTGAGGCTCACTCCATTAACTCATGGAATCCTCCAATATTCTCCAGCGGAGAATTTGCTGGGGAAGGTGAAGGAGATGACGGAGCAATATACTGATCCCATTCGTCACCCATGGGCTCTTCCTCCTGTGTCAACTCTCCTTTTTCTGGTTGCTCTTCCACATCGCTCTCTATATAGTAATCTCTGATGGCTATTACTGTCGGGGGGACGCGTCTTCTGTGAGGCTTGCGGTGGTGCTGCCTTCTCAGTGGAGGATGCGCTTTGCGTCTTACTTGGAGTGTTGGGTAAAGGAGCATGCGCTTGCGGAAAACGTCTATAATAGTCCTTAATCACGTGCCTCAGATCTGTGACCAATGAAACTGGCACTGACATAGTATCTTCTCTAGGCATTGGAGGATTATCCTCCTCCTGCTCATACTCATAAGTGTCCTTGAAAAGATTTGTCCATCTGTGATCTTGATGGAGGACGATCTCTAAAAGAGAAATCCTCATGTAAATATTTGGATTTGTCCTGATAGTCTTCCTCATCCATGTCTTGGCATTTCACCTTGAGCTGAGATGGACTATACGCAGGTCCAAAAGAACCTTCCTCCTCCGATTCCTGCATTTCCAATAGAAGGGGTGGTGGTAGCGGTAAGACTTTGCTCCAGGATGCCAATTCTGCTGAAAATCTACCTGAATCAGGCATGACTCAGGATCTATTTCTTTCCGTCGACGAGCCCGTCGACGTTGGAATCCATTTTAGAGAAATGGTCATCGACGTCCTTTGTATATTTGGAGAATTGAATACCATCGTCAACGAAGCAGTCGTCGAAGAAGTAGTCGAAGATGGCATCGGCTGTGCCGTCGTCAAGGCGGCCGTCGACGAGACTGTCGTCGTCAGAGTTGAAGTTACTGCCGTCGACGACACTGTCATCGTAGTAACTGTCGTCCACACGGTCACTCATCAACTAGGCTGCCGTCGACGGGGCCTTTTTCGCCACAGATTTCTTATGAGGAATGGGAGGCTCTGAGGAAGAAGACCTTTTAGGAACACCTTCAGGAGGCAGTAATTCTGGCACCTTGTCCTCAGTTTTACTGACCTGTTTTTGAAACAGTAGGCTCTAATTTCCTTTTTGGAGTAGAATGAGCCTCTTCAGCCGCTGAACCAGATTCTGATCTGGATTTCTTCTTCTGTAGCCACAGAAGCAAACGTACCTCTCTATCTTTTAGAGTTTTGGCAGAGAAAGTCCTGCAATGCTTACACTCCTTGCGAACATGTTGTGGATATAAGCAATATAAACAATCTTTGTGGGGGTCCTCAGAGAACAGTCTAGCCTTCCCACAAGATCTGCAGGGTCTGAATAACCTCTTCTTCGAGCCCTCAGACATCTTCCCAAATGAAGAAAATAACAATACATCTTTTCCAGAGAAATACTGAGATGAAAGCAAGGTCAAAAGTTCACCAGAGAGAAAACTGAGCAGAGCGCAAGGAGACTCCTCCTCACACGACGTGCGGTTAGAAATCTAAGGTATGGTGGCTCTGCAGGGGATTGTGATCTCAGGTCAGGCGTCTCATTGGCTGACTTTTGGACCATATAATGATGGTGATGGGTATTGGTTCTCATGAAATTTTTCTTTTATACTGCTATATTTCGAATACCGTGAGACTTCCACCATGACGACGGGGAAGATTCAAGCATGTGAAGCTATGAAAGATTCAATGCTGGAGAACATATTCTACCCTGCAGGAAAGAGTAAAGAAGCCCATTTCTGTGTTCTAGGTGATGAAAACTGATGAAACTTCTGACAACTTTTGAGGCTAGGAGCACTGTAGAACAAGTTACTTTCCTTTGGTAACACTCTTTCTGGTAGAGACTTAATCTAGCCGCTGATTTTTCAGCTTTTGAATATTCCTTAGGTGTCAGACTGGATCCAAATCTTTTTTAGCAGTAACCCTGCATGCCGGTAGGTGGCGCTGAGCAGGTACGCAAAGATGCCACTCCCCAAATGGCATGTGAAGCTATATAGGAGCCACACCAGGTGCTAACGTCAGTTGCTTTCAAGACTGCCCACTATCCCAGACGCAGAGCCCCAAAAGTAAATTGGCATGACCAGTGTGCATATTCCTAGATTTGTGATCTTATTAATAGAGTCCAACCACAGAACTGGAAGGATAGGAGGGTCGATGAAGAGTGCTACCTAAGTAAAGTAAGGAATGGTTTATTACCTGTAAACCTAGCACTCTCTCAGGGATATCTCCACTGAAATCATAAGCTCTGAATAGTCCTGCCCACATGCGAGGACGAGAGAGCAGTTCTTTCAAAGTCACATTTACTTCACCTTACTTCGGAAAGAGCAGGATGCCCGTGACGCAAATGTTACGATTTTGAAGCCTTAAAACAGCATATATTGCCAATTATATAAAATCACTTTAAAATTACGAAGAAAAAAAGGCTTAAGCCTTTAAAAGTCACTAGAAAGATTAAATTGTGACCTACTGAAAATATCCTTAACAAACTCTTTACTTCTTTCTTAAAAGAAGTGGAAATATGGGGCATTGCAGCTGTACAGTCATCAGCATTGAAAACAATGAGAATAGGACACCGTGCCTTCAAGGGCACCTTGACTTTCAGTGTCCCATCATACTCTGCATGTGGCAGTTTACTCACGAATTAGCAGTACGCAGAGTTATATTTATTTTATCTCTACCCTCTGGGAGGAGGGAGGGTTGCTTATACTTTCAATGAAGATTTTCCTGACTGTAAACTAGGATTACAGGCAAGAACCGATTCCTTCTCTCAAGAGATTTACATTGATAATCTTAAACACTGAATAGATTAGCAAACTCATCCCCAATAATTTTGCGAGTGAGGAGATTAAAGGCAATAGTACAATTAAGCAAATACATTTCTCAGACAGACTTGCCCGAATTTAGCATCTGCCCTCGCACCCGAATCACGACAATAGTGTCTTGTAAAGGTGTGAACAGATCTCCAAGTTGCAGTTTTGCAAATCTCAGCAATTAGAATGTTATTAAGTAATACAGCAGCAGCTGTTTTAGCTCTAGTGGGATGCGTACTAGGTCTCCCAGGCATGGTTTTGTTGGCCTTTTGATAAAGGATTATGCAGAAGACAATCCATCTAGACCAGGTTTGTTTCGAAGTGGCCAAACCTGTACGCAAAGGACTATAGTTCACAAAAAGTTGTTTTGACGTCCTTAAGACTTTCATCCTGGGGGCGTGGTCTTGCCAGCTCTGCCGGCCAAGCGAAATATCCACTACAATCCGAGGAGACAAATAACCTTCCAGACTGATTCCGTGCGGGCCGCACTGCCCACATCGCTAGGTGCACCTACAACCCAATGGGCGCAGTCAGAGAGCCACGGGCATGCAGATACCGATGCGACTACACCAGCCGATGAGACAGCAGAGTAGGATGCGAGAGAACCGGCAGGCCGAGGCCGGCACCATCTGGTGTGTAGCGGATGAGTGCACACCCACACACCAAGAACACTACTACACTGCCACACTGGTGCAGAGCTTGCCCCAGCTACGACACCCACACTGAAAAACGCCTGAACGATCATCTGGGGTAGACCAGAGGTGGCGGGCTGCAGCAAGCAGTGAGCATTCCCCCGCGTGAGCCGGACCCCTGTGAGCGGCGGTGTGCTGGCAGCTGGCCCGTGTGGCTAAGTGTCCATGATACAGAGTCCCGCTGCGGCAACTACAAAGTAAGGAGTTGTGCCAGGGGAGGCAGGGTTGGCTGCTGGCTGGCTTCGGCAGAACACGCTTCTTACATCACCCTCCCCCGCCCACAAGGCCATCAAACCGATGAACTGTCTCACCATAGTGGCATTCCACTGGCCTGGTCTTGTCTGTGCTACAGCTCCAGATTGCGCATCATTCAGCCGCCGCCCTAAGGCCATAACTACAAATGAAACCTTGAGAGACTTAGACCCACCCCTAATGTGTATGTAAACAAGATACCTGCTCAACCTCAATTGCGTGCTTCAGAAATCGGTGCTCACCCACGCCGGGGGCAACGATCACCAGGCGGAGGGACTGGGTTTGCTGCGAGGTGCCAGAGCCTTCTGTAGGCGCACGGGCCTTGAGCCAGAGATACATTCCGGTGGCAGGGATGTGACCTAGCTGTGACTAGACACAAGACCGGTGACGCTGTTAACCACATCCACAGCCACTAGAACCGGCCATCGCAGATACTTACCACTCGTCCACCCAGGAAGTAGCGGCTAACGTGCTGGCTTAAAACCCGACAGGGCAACCATATCACCCACGGCAGCGGGTCAAGGCGGAATAACAGCCTCAGTAACAGGAGTTGAGCACGCACGACACTACCAGGCTGCCTGACCGTGCGGCCCGCGGCATTGTCCCGTGCTCCCTTGCATCCTATCCAAAGCGCCAACACATCCTAACTCACAATAAGAAGACGATACCTAACAATCCAAACTTGTCTTCGAAAACCGGCGGACCGGGCAATATGGGGAACTGCCGCAGGATGCGTTAGAACAGGCCAAGCAAACAGAAAATACCGGAGTGCAGGACTTCAGAGGTCAAATCCAGCCTAAAAACGATAGACTCTATAATAGATCACCTTACCACCGGCTGAATCAGGGTAATCAGCGGGTGGACTCGCATGAATCTCAGATTGCACACCTAGAATCCAGGGTCTCCGATGCCCGACAGCGCTTGTTAAAAATGGACAGGGTACTAGAACGTATCGGCGCGAAGAACAAAGACCTAGAATAGCGTTCTTGAAGAAACACCTCTGCATTATTGGAATCCCTGAATTCACAGCCATCTCCAAGATGGAAGTTCACCTAGAGTCCTTGCTCCGTGAACTGTTTGGCACAACACTGTCGGAGGTCTGCCTCCCTGGACTCCCGTGCAGCCAATAGTAGCCCGCATACTGAGCTATCATGACCGGGATGCAATCCTGCGGAAAGCCAGAGAAATGGGGGAAATCCGGCATCAGGGTAACACCCTCTCCTTCTACCCTGACTTTACCCTTGCAGTACAGACAGCAAGGAGCGATTTCCTACCAGCAAAACAAATTCTTTAAGAATGGAAGATTCCATACGCCCTCCTGTACTCCGCCAAACTTTGCATAGATACTGACGGCAAACTGCGTTACTTCACAGATTCCAAGGCTGCTATGACCTATGAGAAACAACTAAGCAGAAACATATTGCACCAACACAACTCACCCGGATCGTCCAAAGGTGGCCCGCCAGTGATGACAGACTCCCATATGAGGGCCGCTTGCAGAACTGATATGGACCTTATTACCGTACTAGACTGCTCCACCATCATACAAATATATAGTCGCAAAAGGCGTGTCCAAATTTAAACATCTGGACATAATGTATTGTGTTACCCTTTGCTATTTCCAAATATACAACAATGCTCGGCCACCCTATCCTCTGGGCAGGGGAGTACGCCTGGAGAGCCCACGTATCTCATCGGGATAATTCCCTTGAATGTTCACTATGTTTCAAAGTTGGGAATCTTTGGGTGGGGAGGGCACAACATCTCAACCCGTTTGGGGGTTGGAGTGGGTGGAACATGGGAGGTTTGGGTAGGGCACAGGGAATGGGGATTGTTAGTTCTGGGGTATGTTGTCTAGTTGCTTAAGTTAACCCTGGACTATGCTATCTTATGTTAAGGTGCTGCACCACCATTCCCCGCATAATCCCCACAAACCCTTGAAGGCACCATTAAGACATGAAACGGCACACACACCTAACAATTGACTCATGACTAATGTAACTTTTCTAACATGAAACATTTGGGGTATCAACAACCATCGGCTCCGTGCCCGCTGGGGGGTTGATTCTTACTCATCATTGTACTCAAACTATGCTAGTGGGGGTAACCATTCTACTTAAAAAAAGACTTTCATGGTGCAACACACACACACTCACAGACCCGGGCAGCAGATATGTTGTACTGGCAGACGCACTATATTCTCAACCATTGATTAAGGCAGCATTATACAGACCCAACTCGGATGATTCTGACTCCCCCACCCCCCACATCTGGTGATTGATAGCGAAACAGTCCTTGCACAATGGTTTGGGGTGGAGATTTTAACGTTGCGCTATATGGGAATTTGGATCGTTCAGGCATTAGATTACAACATCTGCAAGTCACAGAGACATTAAACTTGCTCGTAGTCGACAACACACTATTGGATGTGTGGGGACATGCCCACCCCAATGGACGCAATGGCACCTGCTTCTCCACCTCACTTAACTCCTGGTACCGCTTTGATCTGTGGTTAGCATCTAGAGACGTAGCTAACTGGTCCTATTCTGTTGAACATCTAGCACACACTTTGTCAGTGCCCTTTGAGTCTGGTCCTTCAAATTCCCCAAACTCTACGGCCTATGTTCTTGTGGCACCTTCCCCCACATGCACTGAGGGACATGGCATTTAAAGAAGAAATTTGTAGCTCCATTTCAGACTTTTTTTTATTAAACGCTGGCTCGATCAACTCACTTTCCACATTATGGGAAAGGTTCTAGGTAGTAATCCGTGGTGTGTGCATTGCTAAGCAATCTGCGGTGCTTCAAGCAATTAGAGAGACCCTGGAAAAACTGGAAACGGAAATCAAAATGCTATATCAAGTATATAGCACCAATCCCACGTCTGACACATTAGCTGAGATTAGAACCAAAATGTCAGAGTACCAGAGTGAGGCAGAGAAGGAGGTGAACTACTTGGGACGTGAGGAGAGGGCTCGGCAATATGGGGAGGGGGACCTTCCTGGTAGCAAACACAAGGAGATAATGGACAGAGTGGTGAAACCTTTCAGACACTCACCCCCAGTCACAGATCTGGGTTGAATCCATCATCATTCTATAGCTCACTTCGCCACCTCAGGTCAGACCCAGTTATATGCAAATCAGTCTTGACCCTGTGCCTCATGGGAACAGTCCAGTCCGAACTGCCCAGCCAGGTCTTCCCTGAACTAGAAACAAGCATCCTTGGACCAGTTTCTGGGTAACACTCTTCATCAGTCAGGCTAGCTTGAATCCAGTGGCAAAGTTAGCAAGGGACCCACGTCGGGGCATACCGGGAAACAACCACTACAACGCGGCCGCTTCCACGCATACATTACAACGCATGCGTGGTTACCACGCATAGCCGTTACCACGCATTCTTTAACTACGAGATACATAGTAAAGGTATGTGTGTTAAAGGTACAGTTAAAAAAGGGGGGTTGGGGGGTCTCCCCCCAAAAAACACACACCTGTTTAAAAAAAGGAGCTTGGGGTGGTCTCCTCCCCCTCCTCCCCCCTCCCCAAAAAAACACACCTGTTTCCGTCGCCTTCACAGTCAAAGATTGACTGCTTGTGTCGCGCAGGGCAAAATTAAAAGCGTTCCGGGCAGGGGTATTTCAAAGAAGAAATGGAGCGAAGGAACTTTTTCTTTGTAACTTGCATGTTACAATACATCTAAATGTGTCTTGAGGATGAAGTGAGGGGAATATTTATATTGGCACGTATTGTAAAATGAATTCAAACAGATCGATCTTGAAAGTAAACTACATAAAAATGCAGCATGTGCCATCTAGTGGAGACAATAGATTATTGTAACACAGCTGAATCCCACCACTGAATTGGGGCAGGGGATCGGAGCCTTTACCATGAAAATGCCAATATCATGCATGGTTTTACAATGAAAATCGTTGTAAAGGTATGCGTGGTAAAGGCATTTTCGTGGTAAAGGTTATGCGTGGTAATGGCATTCGCGTTGTAACATGCGTGGTAAAGCCATGTGTTGCAACGGAATGTGTTGTAACGTCATACAACCAGCATACCCTGCCAACTTATGGCAAACAAAAGAAACACAGGGAGATAATTGACAGAGCGCTGGATAGGACACTGGCTGGTCTGCTGAGGAGACCGCATGCCTCTTCATATGTGACTGAACTGCTTGACGACAACGGCTGTAGAGTTACATCTCCCGTAGAACTAATAACAGTGATGTCCTCCTTCTACTCTCAACTTTACTGCTATGGCTAGACCCAGGCCACAGAGAATACTTCGATGCTCCTTTCACAACGGAGGAAATTCACAGGTCATTGCTGGTCTACCTGGAGATAAAGCCCTGGGTCTGGACGGACTAACACACGCCTTCTATAAAGAATAAGCTACCATACTCATTCCCCATCTCAGAGTCAGCAACGGTAGGCCAGCTCTCCCCTCCCTTCGGAAGGCACTAATCACAACAATACTTAAACCAGATAGGGCCCCCAAGTTGTTTGACTCCTACCGCCCCCCATCATTGATCAACATAGACAACAAAATATAAGCAAAACTGCTAGCGAATCGACTACTTCCTCTTATGCCTTTAATTGTATGCCCTGATCAATCCAGTTTTATGTCGGGAAGAGCCACATAACACAACCTACGCACAATATTCTCGGTCATGTACCACATCAATCCCTCTCTGCCGGCGGTAGCAGCTCTCCTAGTTGCAACCAGGCGTTTGTCTCTCTAGAACGGCCCTTCCTCTTCTTGCTCCACGGGCGTTGAGGTTTCAGCTCCAGCTTTATCCACAAAATCCGCATGTTATACACTCACCCCTCAGCAGGCATTAAACTAAACGGTCAAATCATCGAGCCCATCACGATCGCTCGGGGCACGAGGCAGGGATGCCCACTTTCCCCGCTATTATTTGCAGTGGCGATGGAAACACTGCCAGCTAGGCATGCCAACACGACGCAGAACGAGGCATTGGCTTTACGGCCAGAGGACTAGTGGGGTCTATGTATGCTGATGATATTACTCTCTATTTTCGTGAACCACACAAGAATTTGGAACCCATAACGAGAGAGGTAATCGGCTTCGGCGGTCACTCGGGAGTCCACATAAACTGGAGCAAATCCATACTTTTTCCTCACTTCAATCTGAGAGTGTATCCATGTTCTACAATACTCAGAACCCATTTGTCATTGTTTATTTTTTGGCATTCTTGTAGATAAGAGGTTATACTTCTCCCTACCGGTGTGGGTAACCAAAGAGGGGGGAAGAGAGGACTCCCTGATTGTCACTGGCTGGTTTAGTGGCTTGGGCAGATGATTGCTAACTAACTGACGCTTGACTGATGGCGCTGTTGCTGAGGTCTCTGGTTGTTGAGATGATTATTGTTGTTGTTGCCCTTGAAGCCAACGAGGGGGTTTGTACCATCTAAAGAGAGTACAGGCAGTCAAAGCATGCAGCAATATCATCTGCTTTTTCTCTAATCTGACAACTTTCAGTGTTGAACTCTGATTTATTCTAGACATCTCTCCGTCTGCATGAGAGCCAAATAAGGTGTTTGCTGAGAATGGAAGGTTCAGATTTTGGTGTTGGATTTCATGTTTCAAGCCTATAAGTCTCAGCCTAGAAAGCGCCAAAGTGCTAGGCCATGACAGTAGCCATGCACTGCTAGAGAGGAGGAATCAGCTGCAGCACTGATGACCTGGTTTGACATCATTATGCCTTCATTTACAATTTCTTGGATGTCCTTACGTTTCTCTCTGGGAAGATCAGGCAGAATAGGTTGAACGGAGTCTCAAAAGAAATCTATCATAAATCGTGCCTAGAGCAGTTGAGCTAACAGCGCTCACAGAAACCGTAGATGTCTTGCAGACTTTTCTGCCCACCAGAACTAACTTTTTGCTTTATTTGTCAGGAGGTATAATTGAGGATGGAGCTAATGGTATGTAGCTTATTTGCAGCTGTGACTATGACAGTCTGGGATAGGTTATGAGCGAAGAAAAGATAGAGGTCACCTTTACATCCGCGGGTGACAAAAAAACTCCATAGTTGGCTCTAACAGACCTGGAACCAAAGGTGGTACTGGTCTAGCTGATAACATCTTATGAAGAGTCTTACACATTACTGGTGTGGCTGTAGTAGTAGTTGGTAAAACAATATTGAATTTCTCAGCAACCCTAGTAAGTACCTCCTGGAAGATGTTGCTATCATCCACAGATGATGATCTCGCTGGAGGAGAATCTGTTTAGGTTGAGAAAAATAGTCATGAAGAAGATGCAGCCACCCCTGAATGAGGTGACAGAGAGGCGGCTGGAGTTTGATATGGCTGTCTGTATACTGCATTGGTTCCCACACACGCCCAAAACTAAAATCACGAGCAAAGTCGTATATATGGGACTTATATTAGCAAAACGAGAAATCACAAAGAGGTGGAAGGCAACAGTGGGTCCCACTAGTAGACGATGGAAGGGGGAATTTCTTAAATGGGCCGCCGGCGAGGGCGCGCTGCGATATCAATGGGCTCATAGGCGCAACGAGAAGGCGCTGGAGGCGGCAGCTGCGTGGGAGGCGTTAGTGCAGGCACTGCGAGATTATGAGCCAGGCGGGGAGGGAGATGACCGAGCAGGGGATGAGGGGATGACCCCGGAGCAAACTGGGCACATCACATAACTCGACACATTGGTATTCCTTGGACTGTACGATATCAGAGGGCAGAAACGGCCACATGCGTTGCTGATGAGGACTGAGGGAGGGGGAGGGAATTTAGAAGTTTCATAGTGTTTAGGGGTAGAGGTTTTGTTATGTAGCTTATTGGTTTATGCGTTGTATAGACTGGGAGGGATTTCTATGACCCTGCGTTAGGTATTGTATGAAACCAATAAACTATGTTTAAAAAAAAAAATGAAGAAGATGCAGCCACCTGGATTCCCGGGTGGGAGGAAACAAGGGCAAAGTGGAGGATTCCTGCAACCCAAAAGCCGCCTGAATTACCAAGCTCTGAGCGGTAGGGTGGAGGGACAGGCAAAGTGGATCGCCCGGGGCGGGACGGTGCCTACCAGCAATCAACCGGGGCTCTGGAAGAGGGCCGTGCCCATGCGCCACGCATGGCTTCTAATAAAGCACCCCCAAGGGGTAGCAAGGGCTCCACGGTAATGGGCTTGAGTTGGAGCAGATCCATTAAGGGATCGAGGATGAGGTGTACCACAGGAGGCTGAAAGCCAAGGATAGCAGATGCCCAGTTGATAGTTCGCGCATAGGCCGCCCCTAGCTCAGTAGTCACCCTAGGAGGGGAAAAGAGGCAGTCTGTAGGAGACTGTTGGAGGGTTATTCTCCCAGTTGCCATAAAGAGCGGGGCTAGGGAACGACCCGAAGGCCATGCCACACTAGGGACCTGCAACAGTGGTCCCTGACCAGGGGAAGCAGCAGCCTCCGAAAAGGCTCTAGCGGATACCGGAGTCGCCCGAGCCCGCTGAGGGGACAGAAACGAGGAATCCGGAGGGAGGTCAACCCCAGTCATGGACGCCGGTGTCGATGAACGGATGGACACCGGTGGCGATGGATGCGTCGACAGCGGGCGCCGTGTCGGAGTCGACAGGACATCGACGGCCTCCACGAGGGACGCTACCTTGACGTCAACCGACGTTGGATGATGCGTTGCCCCAGCTGTGGGATCAGGCTTAGAGCTTGTTGTGGGTTTGGACATCGAGCCAGTTATTGGGTCCGACGTGGTACCCGGCTCTGAGCCCGGCGTCGCCGATGCTGCTCCCGCCGTCCGTGCAGGAAGCCGCCCAGAGCTATGCGCTGACTGGCGGAGGATGCTAGAGCGACCAGGACGGTATGGGCCACGGCCCAACGTCGCAGCCTCGGCGTCTGAGTCGGTGCACACAACCCTGGTTGGGGAAGGATCTGACGTCGAGGGCCTGGCCTGAGTACCCTCTGCCTCTGTGGGGGCCGAAGGCACGCCAGGGAGAAAGGGGGACTCAAAGTAGGCCTGAAGAGCCCGGGAGTAGGCCTCCATTTGGGGGTGCATCGCTCCAACTCCTCGAAAAGGAGGGTATGGAGGAGGTGACCTTCGGGCGCCCGTAGCTGACCTCTTACCGGACCTCAGTGGGCTTGTGGCGACGAGAAGAAGCTGGGCCGAACAGCCATGCGACCAACAACTTCATACGGCATTCCCGTAGGGACTTAGGCTTCATCTGTTGACAGTCGCCGCATTGTTTGGAATCGTGGTACACACCAAGGCACCACGTGCAAATAAGGTGTGGATCAGTGCCAGACATCTGACGTGCACAGGCCTCACAGGCTTTGAACCCGGAGGGCATTGCACACTGTTCCGGTACGACACCAACAGTGCCTAGAAGGCCCAAAACAAGGCCAGGAACTGCTGGTTTCCAGGGTCCGCGTCGTGACGCGGAAAAGAAGAAAACCGATGCCGGCGCGAGGCATATATGGCTCCGCTGACGTCACGTCCATGGACGACGTCAGGGCGGTGCCATACGGCGCCGTGACCCGGCGCGCAGAGGTGCTCCTGCACAAAATTTTACAGACCAGTCTGACGCCTGGGGATATTCTAAGTTAAGGAATCTGCGGCTAGACGTCTCTATCAGATAGAAAAGCATACAGGAGTACTGGGTTCCACTCGAGGCAAAATGCATCTCCAAGCAGGATAGGCCATTGAAACTACAAAATACAGAAGCGCTGACAATGCACATTCTCTGCGGTGGCTAAGCGATCAAGCTAAGGTTCTCTCCATTCGTGAAAGAGATTTAGCACCAACTCCGGATGCAATTGCCACTCGTGATTGGCATGGCATCAGCAGCAGAGTTTGTCCGCATTCAAAGAGCCAGTCGGATGGTTCACCACCAGGAAGATCCTATGGAGTTCCAGCCATTTCCAAAGGTGCAGAGCCTCATGGCAAAGGGTCCATAACACTACCCTCCCGAATTGTCCCAGTACCACATGGCGTTGGTGTTATCCATGGACACCTGTACCAGCCTCCACTTGATGGACTGAAGGAAGGTTAACGACAGGTAGATGGCCTTCAGCTCCAGAAGGGTGATATGGAGCCCGGACCCTACGCCAGACCAGAAACCTCCGATATTCATCTCTAACAGATTGCCCCCTCAACCCAAAAGCAATGCATAGGTCAACACTGTCACCTCAATGTGGGAAAGGGAGAAGGTTCTTTTGCAGGCAGAATCGCAGCCCAGTTACGACCACTGCAGGTCATTTGAAGTCTCTTCTGAAATCTGAATATTATCAGAGAGGTCCCCCTGATGTTGGGTTCAAAGACTTCTGATGTCGCTACAGAGCCAGCATATGCCATTTAGTGTGTTCGGCCAGCAGGGTGCGCGAGGCCATCAGTCCCAGCAGTATGAGTCGACCTCAATGATATCCAGGACCTAGGCTGAAAGACTGGGATCATAACCTGGATGTCTACAAGTGTCCAGAATGGCTCCGATAAAGGGATAAACTGGGGGGGGCGAGTAGGAAAGTAGGATCTGCTTTCATGGTTACCCCCAATTTTTGCTGGTGTCCTTATGTTTTATTGACTAGTCTGGCTGGGTTCCGGCTAATCAGGACACCAGTTACTGTGCTTTTTCCCTAAATTAAATGGTAATGACTACTTCTGTACATCCACAATTGGCTACTGGTGTACCCTTGTAAGTCCTTAGAATATAGTACTAAGGTATCCAGGGCATAGGTATACGAGGGGTCTCCCATGGGCTGCAACAAGTATTGTGCCACCCATGAGAGACCACTCAAACTGTGACTACAGACTAGCACCACTTACGACAGATATAAGTTTCCTTATATCTGAGGTCACTGTACTTGAAACCTATAAGTCACCCCTACGGCAGGCTCCACAGTCCTGGTGCTTGGTTACAAGTGTGAGTGTGCCCCTGCATTAGCAGGACACCCCTGCAAACCCCGAAGTTGGTTCGCAAAGCTTTGCAAGTGCAGCCAGCCATTTTGATACGTATAGTGGCAACCCGTCCTTACGCGATGGCTAACTATGTAGTGGCTGTGCCGAACCTGGGCAGGTTTGGTATAAAAAATTTTGGAATCATACCCCAACACCGATTCCAGTGTTGGAAGAAGATCCAATGTACTGGGGGGTTCCCTTGGGGTACCCCCCTGTACTCCCGGTTACAGACTTTCAGGGTCTGACAGCAAGATAGTGCTCCTGCCAACCACAGACAATTCTGCCCGCCTGCTGCTGAGCCACGCTCGAGCAGGGGAAGGTAGAACAGAAGGTTTCCTGTCACAGGAAGGTGAGACCACCTCCCAGACAGGACTCCGTGTATTGGGCTGGGGGCGCTTGCCAGCGCCACCAGACTGCTTTGTATAGGGCACATTTGGTGCCCTCCTTACATACCCCAGTTTGAACCAGTTCGGGGAGCCCTTGGCTCCCGCTTTGGCACGAAACTGGGCAAAGGATATGGAAGCATCGTCCCTCTGTCCAGCCCCACCTCTGGGAGGGACCCCTGAGTCGCCCTAATCCCCTTCCTAGGGTATTTAATGGCTTATTTGTAGGTGGGTCCTCCGATTCGACGTAGGAAAAGACTCAAGCCTGAAACACGTCACTCTTCGACCATCTGGACACTTGGACTTCGCTGAACTTCGCCTGTAACCGAGACTGCATCACGGAAGACTCCTGCTGCTCCTGATCTTGCTATTCTGCAAATCTTTTTCGTCTTGTGTGTCTGTGCTTCTTCCAGTATCTTCACCAGACCTATGGGCATAAAGGACACCCAAAGTAATCTCCCTTGGAGTGAAGAAGTCAATCCCCTGCATCTGCAGGCACTGCAACGAAGCTGACCGGTCTGCTGCTCCAGATGTCCCATGGACTTCCAAAGGCTCAGCAACTCAGGGGGTGGTTCTGCAACTCCCTCGAGGCCTGACCTGTCCTCTCTGCAATTTTAATGCCAGTATCCCTCGTTGGAACTGCTGGGACCAAACCCCTGAGCACTACGTCAACTTGCCATTGCCAAGGCTTGTTGGCTCTGCACTCCAGAGATCTTCGGGCTACAAGAAGCTCCAGCATCCCTTCCTGCCAAGATCAGCGTCCTCACAGCATCCTCTGCACCGTGGGCCTTCATCTTTGGTGAGCTGATCGAGGTACTTTTGTAACTCCTGTGCCTTCAGCCTGTGGGGCCTCTCATGGGTAATCTTCTGCTCCAGTGGCCTCCCATGCTTGCTCAGGCCTGCTCTGTCTCTCCTTATTGAGGTGAGTCCCTTGGACCGTGCTTATCCCAACGATGCTCCTTCTTTGCTTCCCACGCCTGTTGCAGCTGCCAAGGCTTGTTGGTGCTCCCGCCGAACATCAACCCCCTGGTTCTCGACTTCAGACGTGGGACAGCTCGTGCATGGCTCCTGCTCTTCCTCAGCATCGCCTGGTCCCCACAACTGCAGGGACAAGGTCACTGTCAACTCTTCTGAACCATCCGACATCGGTGGGCATTGCTCTTCCGTGCCTTCTGGTCACCTCCAAGTGCCATAGACTATCCCCTCTGCTTGCAGGCTCTTCTCTTCAAGAATCCACCCTTGGATTCCACCTGACTCTTGCACAGTCTTCTAAAGCTGCATCCTTCCTGACGGGAGCTCCCGTCATGCTCTGTGACTAAGGTGGGCGTGGCTAAGCGGCTGGCGAACTAGTTCGACTGCGAGAGGAGGCGGCGGCTCTCGCTTGTATCGCCTGGCCAGCCCCCAAGCATTTTCAGGCTCTTTTGCACTTCAGGATGCCTGTGCCTATAGCGCGTTAATGGCAACAACGCGACCTTCACGTTTCCTGCATCACCTCTTTGGATGGGACTTCTCCCTCGCAGTGGAAGTCAGCGCTGCATACGGGAGGCAGAGGTTGAGGCTGAGCAGGCAGATCGATTGCCCTGAGAGAACACTGGCAGCAGGGCTGTGGCAGCCGGGAGTGCTTTCCGCTTGATGAATTTCAGAGGAAGACCAGGACGTAGCTGCTGGGCCCTACTCTGATCGATGCTGCTGCCCCCTTTTTAGGTCTCGCTGAGTCAGCGCGCATGCGCTGCTCGGAGAGACTTTAGTAGGTGAGTTTTCAAAGTGCTGCTGGCTGGCGACAAGCTTGCGTTCACGCGAGCCTGCACGCGCGAACCACCAGCCTTCAGCGGCACTTTGAAAACTCACCTACTAAAGCATGTCTTGTAGCGTGTTTTCTTTACTTTTGGTATAATCGCGGCACCCGCGCTTTACTTTTAATGTTATAAGTAAAGCGCGGGTGCCGCGATTTAGCAAAAGTAAAGAAATAGATGTATTTTTCTATTTCTTTACTTTTGGTATAATCGAGGCACCCGCGCTTTACTTTTAATGTTATAAGTAAAGCACGGGTGCCGTGATGCTTGTTAGTTTGGGAGTTTCGTATAGTCAACACTGGCTGGACTAATGCAAGAGATTCATATATAAAAGTACCCAGCCACCTGACTCACCTGAAAGTGCTTTCAGGCTGGAGGGGGGCTGTGGGTGTAGGGCGTGAGGCGGTGATGGCCGTATTGAAAGCGGGAAGCCAGTATAACACGCAAAAGTTGCCAGGCATCCCTTTCCAAGTCCTGTCTCCACTTATAGAGACCAGGAAGTAAGCACATGTGCTCCTGCTTTCTGTCTTAACCCAGACGTTACTGATACTACTTCCTGTGATAGGTGTGCCCCAGCCACCAAGAGCTGACCTTCCATAGTCTTCAGCCTGTTCCACATACCCAGTGTCCATTTAATCTTCATTGCCGTTTAAAATATCGAACCTGTTTTCGTGTATGCCTGATCCTGACAAGCAATAGAAAGCATCGAGTGAAAGCAATAAAATAATATACAAGTAGAACTGCTTTACAGTTGGCATTATAGGGGACATCGATTGAAGAGAAAAAACTGTTCTCTTTACCTGGCCCTACACTGCTAACTATCAGCATCAAATGTCGTTTAGCAGAACAGGTTGGAGAAGGCAGGGTTGGTTGGGGAAAGCATCTTTTACGTTTTGGATGCTAAATGACCAGATTTTTTCTTAAAACGTAATGCAAAAAAGGCATATTAACCCGGCTTAACTTGCACAGAATGACTTTAAAGCCTTTAAAATCTTTAAAAGTCGATATTTGAGACTAAATTTAATTTGTAACTCAGCGAATCGGAGGAGAAAATGTTTTTAAGTCACAGAGCCTGAATTTTGTTTTTTTGCCCAGTCAACAATGCTGTCCTACATGATTCTTTGGAGGTTTTGGATTTTTTACCTAGTAAAGACAGTGTGAGAGGTGTTTAGAAGAATTAACATGGAATGTTAAATTTTAGTAATTGTAAGAATAACCAGTAAGTGATGAACAAACATTAAGATTTTTTTCAAATTTTAAACCAATGAAATGGAAGTAGGATTGACTTCAGGGAACTAATGTGCATCTTGGTGAAGGAGGAAGGGTTTCTGGTATAGATAGATCTCAGCTAGACTTTGACCAGCTTGCAGTTTCACTAGTCTTCCTTTTTTCAGGGGATTTATAGCAGTCTTCGATCTCCATCAGAAGTTTAATATAGTTTTATCTAACTACCGAAAAAGCCTGCAAGAGTTTGAAGGGAAGCATTGCCGTAAGTACTTAACAAGTGGGTTTTATTATCGCTTTTAGTGATTCTAATTTAACTTTGGATGGCATTACCTTCGCTATATCTTACTGAATCATGCAAGTCGAAAGGGAACCAAAATCCTAAATGTTTTTAATAGGAGGCTTGCCATCAGGGACTAGCATTGTCTAGTACATTTTAATGGCATAATCAGGTTAGGTTATCTGAGGTTAAGAGCAGGGTTTTCAGTGGGCTGAAAAAACTGGGCAGGGTCTCTCAAAGGGCCGTGGTGATGTAATTATGAGGGTGGCTTAAAAACACTTCAGCTAAAAACCTGTGCTAGGCATAGTATGCCACCAAACTGGTATTTTCCTGCTTCTATCATTGCATCCAGATACATAACAATTAACATTACACCTACTACAAGCCAGGACTATTGGCTTTATCAAAAGTTGTTAGGAATATTAATGTGCTTAAGATAAATAAGCAACAACTATGGCTTTGTTGTATACATTATTGCACATACTTTAGTTCTTGTGAGAGGGGTTGTGGAATAACTGCTCGAGCTGCCGACTTTGGAGTTGGGAAAGCTGGTTCGAGTCTCCGCATCAACTTCCTGTGATTCTGGGAAATCACTTAATATCCAGGTGCCTACCAAAACAAGCACTGGCATAGCCAATAGGTCTCGCTTTTGGGACCTTACAAGTATTTAGTTATGCAGCACAATATCCTTGGTGCAACAATATCAACTGTTGCATGGCTAAACACTTATACAGTCCCAAAGGCAAGACCTATTGGCTATGCCACTGCTTGTTTTGTTTATGAGGCGAGATAAGGAACAATTTGCGCTTGGCTGTAAGAGACCTGAGTGAAATATATTTGCCGTATGACCAGAATTGCAGAGCAGGGGCTGGGACTTTACCTTATTCAAGGTTGTGTTTTTTTATTTTTAAAAGACTGTCATTGTCTTATTAAAACTTTAACGTCACTAAGCAAAAGGGGGCCTTAAGGCTTCTCGTCAGAGACAGCCGCATAGGGGATAAGGCGCGGAAGCGGTCTAGTTGGATTGGGTGCGGCTTGCGCATTTCTCTCAAACATTTCTATGTCTTGCTCATAAGGAAACAGGAATAAGACTGAAGGAATAATTAATATAAAAAGAATTTCTCGAGATACTATGGTGAAACCTCGCTTGATGGCAAACTCTGCAAGGGGCACGAGAACACGTCGTAAGAGTAAGAGTCCATCTCTCCCAACTCTTAAAGATGTTGAGTTCAGGCTGTTTAGTGGCAGTTTACGAAAAGATTCATCCAATAAGCCCGCAGGCTTACTAGGTCTGGGAGGTGCGGGTATTCAACAGAAGCTTGACAATCAGCAAGGCATGAATGCTCCCCAGGGCTATGAAGATCATTTAGCAATGTTGCCCCTATCAACAATGAAGCCTTCGGGAGATACAAATAACAGCGATAAGCCTCCCCTCAGCCCAGCTAACTATCCAATGCAATGATAAATTTTTATTGACAATTCTTGTGCTTTCAACAACGGAGGGCCTCCCAGCTGATAAACAGTATGCTCCCTGCCCGTTCTCTTTGGGACCAGACGCGAAGGTTCAGACACAGACTAATTAAAAAAGCTTCATTTTATCTAAACCTAATGTAAACCCCGTGCTTCAGGATGTGGGGAGTCCCAGGCTCTTGGACACATCCCTATTTACTACAGCAATGGTAGCCGCAACTGCAACACCAGACAAGATCTGGTCTCAGGGCCCAATTACCCAGCAATTGGTCTCAACGCCATTAGACTCAAGGAGCGTGTCTGGTACAGAAGATTCTACACAAACCCTTCTTTTTCAGATCTTAACAGACCTCAAAAATATGAAACTCTCCCAAGAAGGAGCTCAGAAAAGGACGGAGTCACAACTGAACTCGATTCAATCTCATGTTCAGCAGGTCACATCTCGAGTCTCAGAAGTGGAACAACATATATGATCTTGAAGATACTGCCCCCGACAAAGCAGTTCAGGTAGTTAAACTACTAAATGAGCTAGCAAGTCTTCAGCTTAAGGTAGACGATGCGGAAAATCGTGCGTGAAGATGCAACTTAAGCATTACAGGGATTCCGGAAGGCTATGAGAAGGGGCAAGCAATGGTTAAAGTTATCACGGACCTGGTCACCAAGTATGTTTTCCCTGAAACCATTGCTCAGATGACGGATCTTACGTGCACACCGAGTTCTGGCAGTTCAATACCCAAACGCCAAATACCGGAGAACGATTATTGTGAATTCGGAGGATTTAGAATAAAGGGGAAAATTCTAGCCTGTGCAATCCGTGATAAAGGGTATCAGACAAACGACAAATTTTCGTTTAAATTTTTTTCAGATAAGTCTGCCCTCTCGGCTAAGCGCAGAGAGGAATTTAGAGGCAAGATAAATTAATTTCAACAAGTGGGGGCTCCTGCGGGTTTAGTCCAGCAATCAAAGTTGGAGAGTCCACATATTTCAATCAGTTCAAGAGGCGCATGAGCTCCTCCATTCTCTGCAACATTCAGGGAGTAGAGGGGTTAAATGATTGACAAGTTTGGTAAAAGCAAAAGTATAACTAGATGAAGCAAAAACTAGGTGTTTTTACCTCTGCGTCTCCTTTTTCTTTTTTGCTGTTTCTTTTTTACACTTTTGATGTCTTCTTGGACCACCAGCTACTACTGGTTCACCACTGTGGGTGCCAAGTCACAGCACCCCAATGTAGGGAGGAGGGTAGGGTCACATGGGGTAGGTGGGAGGGTATCAGGCTTACTAGGGAAGGTAGAGGGGAGACACCTCGGGGAGCCCCAGAGGGGGGAGGCTCCAGTATGGAGGCGATCTATGGGTGCGGGGAGGAAGTCCTCACGAAGTGTAGGGAGGGTGAGGGGGTGTTGGGCTCATGGGGCAAGGGAGGTGAAAAAATAAAATGTAGCAAATTTTTGATAGAAATGCAAGGGATCGAGATAATAATGTTTCTTATTCCTATTCTTAAATGACTGCTAGACCATTAAAGATTATTTCCTGTAAGGTAAACGGCTTTAATAATAGACTGAAGCACCACTCAATGTTGGCTTGGTTTAAGTCCTTTCAAACCGACATAATTTTCTTTCAGGAGACTTTTTACAAGGAGGGCACGCCAAGGGATAAAACTCCTGCCTTTCTTCAATATGAATTTTACGTCCCCGCAAGTGCGGCCATTAGGGGAGTAGCCATATTACTTAGTAAAAAGCTACAGGGGGATATTATAATGGTTCAAAGGGATTATTACGCTAGATGGCTTTGGTTAAAGATGAAGATCTGTAACCAACTATTTAATTTATTAGCTTATATGGCCCAATTGAAGACTCACCAGAGACGCTTCAGTAAGAATATGATTTCGCCAATGCTCAAGCAGGATACTTGGTTATTAGGGGGGACTTTAAAAGTTGACAAAGGTGACAAAGGTGAAAAAGGTCCCAACTAAAGCTGGCGTAGATCGGGCGTAGATCTTACTGAAAAATCGAAAAATCGAAAAAAGACATTTGTCAATAGTTTTGACAAATCAAATTAAATCTGTAAGACAGCACAGTTCATAACATAAATACAGGATAAAATTCACACCATCCATACTACCCGGCTGTCGGAGACAGCACAGTTGGAATCACTGGACTATCAGTCCTCCGGCGTTTCAACGGTTTAGAGGAGCGACGCTGGTGTTTTCCCGGTGGACCCCTGACAAGAGCACTTGTCCCAGCCCACCTCTAATAAGTATTCAACCTATAAGCTATGAGATCTGGGAAAATTAGGAAATCTGCAGTGGCTCCCAAAAGGAGGAAACCAAAACAGATGTCCTCCGACGAGGAGCCGGATCAAGGTAGCCATGGGTCCTCAATGGCTTCTAACGTTACAGCAAAGGTGGCAATACAGAGGCCAAATGGTAACGACAATAACAGTCTTGGTCGTAACGGCAAGGGCAAGGACACACCAAACACTTTGAAAACCTTGAAGCTGCTTGACTATTTCAAAAAAATTCCACCCATGGCGAAAACTTCTACTTATTCGCAACCGCTGGAGGATACCAATCTTGGAGCATCGGACCAAACGGCCGAAATAATTACGCTCTCTTTACAACCTCCGCCCCCACAACAGCTGCAGAAGAACACTCCCAGTAAAATCTTGGCTCAACTTCCGGAAGTCTTTATTTTTGGATCCACACAAAAAGAAGTAACCTCAACTCAGCCAGAGGGGATAACTTTAAAACAAAACCTCCAACACGATGACCCTCCACAAACGCAATCAGGTCATTCCCCCTCATTAACGAACATGAGCAAGCAAGAAGTACCTTTGTTGCACATCCTTCCGCAGAGCCAATTACAAAACTCAAGCACCCTTACTGACCAAGCTCAGAATACAGAATCATTAGTACTACAACCATGCCAAGATCTTGTCGTATTAAAGGATCCCACAATGGCTCTTCATAGTCACCTAGTTTTTCCTCAAATTCATGTGCAAAATACCCTCCATAGCAATATCAATCTACGATCAGTTGAACTGCTTCATTCTATAAGCACACCAAAGGACCATTTCGAAGCGCCAAGCCCTCAGCACACCATATTTACACCTAAAATAGAATTAATGACACCTCCACCACAATCGCCTAAAAAATCAGTACCAGATGACTAGTTTTTAGCGGACTTGTCATTGTTCTTTAAAAATACTCAAAATTCTCCTAATCATACTTCAAACGCAAAACTTAAGGCAGAGGACCCTACAGCAATTGGTATCTGGCCCCAACTTCTCCAAACTTTCCAACAAACAGTTAATGCACTAAATTATCACTCCGACAAATTGGATGTGCAGATAGACCTTTTGAATACCCTAGCACTGTTCACAGCTGGCATTGACAATAAATTGGACAAACTGAACAACTTAATAATAGGAGCGCAATCTTCTGCAAAGCTTGTCCAGGCGGTCTGTTGCTGTTCCCCAATTATAGACTCACTTTCGTCGCTTCCAGCCTTCTTATCAAAGGTCATAGATGAAGTCAAGTTGTTGAAGGGAGGCAATTCATCAACAACTTTTTGCCCACAATCGCAAACATTGCCAAACACGTCCCAAAAACAAGCTAACCCTTGGAGAATAACAAAACAAGGCTCCCAGCTGAGGGAGGAAATAGTTCTCCTCCCAAAACAGCCAAATGAGCAGTCAACATCTGACCAACTCCAAATAGGTACAACGGGCGCCGACCTGACAGAAGCAACGATCAAAAAAGCTTGGCCTCCAAGTGGCAGCCCAGATTGCGCAGCCCACATTGAGCACGAGACAGTGGCTAGCCTGGCAGCTCAGATATCCTTGACCTCGGAAGTACAGCCAGCTCCTTTATTACTCTGCAGCAAGAGAGAGCGCAAACGCCAGCGCAAAAACAGAAATAAAACTAGGACTAAAACTACAGCAGCTACGACAAACTTTTTTCCTCTCTTCGCAATAGCTTCTAACAAAAAAGTTCTTAGTGAACATGACGCGCCATCACCCTCAGCAAACCCAAACATAAATGAACAAAAAGGGGACCTATCCGAAACCGCCGCCCAACGGATTCTGAGCAGTAACCAAGACTCAACTAAGTTAGTTACGGGAATAGTGACTGACGATTTTAATGCTGCTAAAGAAAAGCTAAGGGGGAAAATCAACGATCCAAGCGCATCAGAGCCCACACCTGTGGGAATAACAATAAAAGATCTTAGCATAGCTAAAGAAAAGCTAAGGGCGTGTCAGGAATCCCCTCCCGCACATGGATTCCCTCCCACGATGCCACTTCCGTGAACCTGGTGCGCTTGGAGGAGAGCGGACTACAACTCCCAGAATGCCCTCCGGCAACAATTGCCTCATGGAACTCAAGAGTTCTGGTTACATAACACCAAGAGTAACGCCTAGTTTTCATGTTATGCAACTCAAGAGTTCTGGTTGCATAACACCAAGGGTAACGCCTAGTTTGCATGTTATGCAACTCAAGAGTTCTGGTTACATAACACCAAGGGTAACGCCTAGTTTTCATGTTATACAACGCCGAGAGTACTACTTAAGGAGAAGATCACTGGGACTCGGCGTCGGATATTCTGATCTTTGCCGGAGTACCTGGTTGAGGTACACGGACCCGTTGGAGAGTGGAGCGGCGGAAGGAACATTCTAAGGAGCGGAGGAGAGGTGCTGGCGTGTGCTTCCTGCCCGTGTCCTGTCCCGTTCTGAGAGCCGTATTCAACGTCATTGGGCACAAGTACCGTTGGTAGAGCCGAAGCTCCCAACGGCCTGACAATTTGGAGAAATCGAGGTTGGTGCGAGCCGAAGCTCCCAACCCTCGTTACTTGGGTGAACACACGCTTAGAGCTAAGACGCTATCCAGGCGGTGTTTCCGCGTCTTAGCCATCGACACTCGTAGGAGAACTGGGATAGGTAGAGCGGCTGCTCCCATCCATTCTCTGCACCACCTTGGGTATCATCACTTAAACCCGGATACAAGAGACGCACACTAGGAGGTGTTCCCAGCGTCTTTGTGTTGTGGCAGTACTCTGGGGGAAACTGGTAGAGCGGCTGTTTCCAGGTGGTAGAGAGCCCGGCCGGGTGACTCCCACGTGCCCCCGTATATTCCACAACCTTGGAACTACCCTTCACAGCGGTCGAGTGGCATTGTCGGCAACTGCTTAGCACTGTGCCCTCCGTTGGAGAATACCGGGACCGGTGTGCATGCGGAGGACGGTTAGAAGAGCTGTGAATGGGTATCTTACTTTAACTGGTGATTCCAGTACCGGTATTCTTTGTTGTCTGTAGTTGTTTATCTGTTTATTAAATCCTCCTTAACCTCCCTTTCTCTGGTCCGTTGTCTGTTTGTCCCAACCCCGAGAAAGCCAGGACGTTACATAATATCCGACCTCTTCCATAACTATCTCCTGGTTGGGCGAACGACATGGCCACGATTGAGGATGTGTTGGCCGTCTTAGCCGCGATGCAAATCTAGCTCACCGCTTCCAGAAAGGAAACAGCAGACGTTAAGGCTAGACTGGACGCTCTGCAGAACGATCCGCTACAGGCGGATGCCTCTCACACGGCCACGGCTCCTGCGGTTGTGGTAGAGATGCCCGTAGCCATTCCTTTGGCGACACCAGAGAGGTACAGCGGAGACCCCAACACAGTGCAGGTATTCCTCACTCAAGTAGCACTGCATCTGTCCTGCAAACCAAAGGCCTTTCCGACCAGCCAAGCCAGAGTGGCCTTTCTGATCTCGTATCTTGCTGGGAACGCGGCGCAATGGGCAGTCCCACTGGTGAGCAGGGACGACCCTATCCTATGTGATTGGGGAGCCTTCCGCGAGGAATTCTTGAAGGTGTTTGATCGAAGGGCGGACTCGTATACTGCCGATCGAGAGATGTTGGAGCTGAGGCAAGGCAACAATGATCTGGTGCAGTACCTTAATGCTTTTCGACGGTTAGTGGCCGAAACCAAGTGGCCCATAGCCAAACAAACAGCGCTGTTTCACCAGGGCTTGAGCGAAGAGCTCAAAGATGTGGTAGCACAAATCGACCCCCAACCCAAGACATGTGAGGGCTTGATCAACCTGGTGCTACGGCTGGACCATAGATTGAACGAAAGAAAGGGCGATCACAAGAGGAAAGGGAAAGCGCTGCCATCGTATGTTTCGATGGGTGGCCCTGAGACCAACTCCTCCACCAGGACAGAACCCATGGACATAGGAGCTATAAGGGCGAGCCTTACAGCCACTGAAAAAGAATCACGCCGCAAGCAAGGCCTTTGCCTTTACTGCGGAAAAAAGGGGCACTATGTACGCGAGTGTCCAGCCAAGCCAAAGTCCTCACGATACCGAGCGAACAAAACGGTGACAGCAGTGGTGGACGCACCGGCGGAAAACTGAGGGACTCCGGGTCTAGGGAAGGGGCATCTTGGAGTCACACCCACATCCCTTCCATGTTGAGCCCGAATCAAAAAGGGCGAAGACATTTGTTTATTACCTTACACGTAGGAGTGCAGGACCAGTGGATACCTGTGGTAGCCATGGTTGATTCAGGAGCCACGGGCATGTTCATGGACTACAATGAAGCACGGAGACTGGGTCTCACTCTCCTTCCCAAACAGATACCAGAGGAGGTGTATGCAGTGGATGGGAGAAGTCTGGGGACCGGACCTATCGGACAGCACACAGGAGAAGTACCGGTGAGGTTCGGAAAACTGCATAACGAACGTATCGATTTTAGCATAATCAGAGCCCCGCAGTACGGGGTCATATTGGGTCTACCCTGGCTCCAAAAACATAACCCAACGGTGGATTGGCCTACGCATCACATTGAGATGACTTCCCCGTTTTGTGAACAATGGTGCGGCATGCGGCAGGACCCCCACGTAGGTGAGGTAGGCGAAGGGCACACGGTCGCCACGGCAGCAGAAAAGGCCGTAAAGCTGCCCAGAGTGTATCACAGTTTCGGGGACGTCTTCGATGAAATCCGAGCGGAGGTGCTCCCTCCACATAGACCGCTCGACTGCCAAATCGACCTGGTTCCGGGGGCTAGCGTTCCAAGCGGCAGACTGTATGCGCTCAAAGAACCCGAAAATGTACATCTACGGGGATATTTGGATAAGTTACTAGGGCTGGGGTTCATCAGGCCATCGAAATCCCCTGCCGCATCGCCTCTCTTTTTCATCCCGAAAGCAAATGGCGAATTGAGGGCCTGCGTGGACTTTAGGGCCTTGAACGCGATAACCATAAAAAAAACGGTACCCCTTGCCTCTCATAAGCGTTCTCCTGGAACAGGTAAAAAAGGCCCAAATATACACAAAGCTTGATCTCAAGGGGGCATACCATCTAGTGCGCATGAGGAACGGTGACGAATGGAAAACCGCCTTTAAGACCAGGTTCGGGCTCTTTGAGTACCTCGTCATGCCGTTCGGACTATGCAATGCCCCTGCCGCCTTCCAATACTTCCTCAATGAGGTGTTCCGGGAGGTATTGGATATCTACGTGGTCGTTTATATAGACGACATACTCATCTACTCCAACTCAGAGGAAGAACACGTACAGCACGTATCCGCGGTTCTCAAAAAACTGAGGGAAAACATGCTATACTGCAAACTCAGCAAATGTGACTTCCACGTCACATCAGTGGAATTCCTTGGGGTGATGCTGAGCCCCAACGGACAGGAGATGGCGGAACGCAAGATCAGAGCGGTGGAGGAGTGGCCGGTGCCCCGAGGAGTAAAGGAAGTCCAGAGCTTCATAGGCTTCGCCAACTTTTATAGGCGTTTTATTGAGGGGTTTTCTGGCTTGGTTGCCCCGATCACGCAACTACTAAGGAAGTCTCAGGAGTTCGTGTGGGGACCAGAAGCACAAAAAGCATTTGTGGCCCTCAAGAAGGCCTTCAGCACCGCCCCGGTGCTAGCTCACTCGAATCCGGAATTACCCTATGTGGTAGAAGCGGACGCCTCTGATGTGGCGCTGGGTGCCATTCTATCTCAGAGGAATGAGGTGTCGGGTTTGCTCCATCCTGTGGCGTACATGTCTCGTAAATTGAACGACGCGGAACGCAATTACCATATTGCGGAGAAGGAACTACTCGCAATAAAGGACGCATTTGCTGAGTGGAGGCATTTGTTAATGGGGGCCAGACACGTGGTTACAGTGTATACGGACCACAGAAACCTCCAGTTTCTGACGGCGGCGCGGCATTTATCTCCCCGTCAAATGAGGTGGATGATCTTTTTCTCCGGTTTCAATTTCCACATCACATACCGACCCGGTACAAAGAACAGGAAAGCGGACGCGCTTTCGAGGCAATCGAATGCCAGGGATCCGCAGCCGGTTGCCGAACATTCCATCATCCCTCCAGGAGTTGTGATAGGGGTGATTCAACCACAGACGTTCCTCAGGGGGGTCCAGAAGGGGACCCATACCTTCATGTGGCGGAGGTGGCTTCACAGTCACAAGGAGTGGCAGATGAAGGACGGGATTCCGGTGAAAGGACGATGTATGTTGTTACCCACGCCTAGGCTTCGAAAACAGGCCTTCACCTGGTGCCACGTGTCTCCCTGTGCCGGCCATCTGGGTGTCGAAAAGACGGTAGCGAGCCTAGGACGGCAGTTCTGGTGGCCTGCCATGAGAACAGACGTCCGGAATTGGTGTTCATCATGTACCGTTTGCGCATCCATGAAATCGGACCACAGAAGATCGCAAGGACTCCTCCAACCCCTTCCTACACCGACCAAACCCTGGGAAAACATATCCTTGGACTTCATTGTCGGGCTACCAAAGGATCAAGGAAAGACGGCCATACTGGTGGTGGTGGACTATCTCACGAAGATGGGGCACTTCCTCGCTTGCAAACAGGTACCTTCGGCAGGAGAGCTGGCGTCGTTGTTATTGAAGAATGTAGTGAGACTACATGGCCTACCCAACGTGATCGTGTCGGACAGGGGGTCTCAGTTCACGTCGCACTTCTGGAAAACTTGGTGTTCGGCGTTACACGTCAAGTCTGCCATGTCCACGAGTTATCACCCGCAGACGGACGGCCAGACGGAGCGCCTGAACCAGTCGCTCAAACAATATCTGCGTTGTTTTGTAGAGCAAGGGAAGGATGAGTGGGTGGACCTACTTTGGATCGCGGAAATCGCGTACAACAACGCCACACATTGTTCCACCAAGGCCTCCCCTTTTTATAGTAACTACGGCCATCATCCCCGGTTCTTGCCGTTTCTGCACCCGGTCAGGGAAGACAGATTGCCGACAACAGCCAAGAGGGTGGCCCGCATCAAGGAGGCCTTGATGAGTTCTCGAGTTGCCCTGGAGGGGGCTAAAGCCACGTATAAAGCCTTTTCTGATAGGAGGAGAAGGCCTGGACCGGTCTACAAACCTGGAGATTACGTCTGGGTCTCTACACGGCACATGAGATTCAAGAAAAGTAGCGTGTTCCATCCCCGCTTCATGGGCCCATATAGGATCCTTCGATGCATCAGCCCGGTGAACGTGAAAGTGTGCCTGCCCCAGTCCCTGCGGATCCATCCCGTGTTCCACGTTTCCCTCTTGAAACCCGCGAACGCGGTGAGGCCTCATACGCCGGTGTCGGTGACTGTGGATTCGGAGGTGGAGTACGAGGTGGCTGGTATCTTGGATTCCAAGTGGCGCAGGGGCAAACTATGGTATCTGGTGGCATGGAAGGGGTACGGACCCGAGGAGCAATCATGGGAACCTGCGGCGGGGGTTCACGCTCCTCGTCTGGTATCGTCGTTCCATCGTCGATATCCTTCCTGTGCTGGTCCTGATGGGGGGCACTGATGGGAGGGGGATGTACTGTCAGGAATCCCCTCCCGCACATGGATTCCCTCCCACGATGCCACTTCAGTGAACCTGGTGCGCTTGGAGGAGAGCGGACTACAACTCCCAGAATGCCCTCCGGCAACAATTGCCTCATGGAACTCAAGAGTTCTGGTTACATAACACCAAGGGTAACGCCTAGTTTGCATGTTATGCAACTCAAGAGTTCTGGATACATAACACCAAGGGTAACGCCTAGTTTTCATGTTATACAACGCCGAGAGTACTACTTAAGGAGAAGATCACTGGGACTCGGCGTCGGATATTCTGAGCTTTGCCGGAGTACCTGGTTGAGGTACACGGACCCGTTGGAGAGTGGAGCGGCGGAAGGAACATTCTAAGGAGCGGAGGAGAGGTGCTGGCGTGTGCTTCCTGCCCGTGTCCTGTCCCGTTCTGAGAGCCGTATTCAACGTCATTGGGCACAAGTACCGTTGGTAGAGCCGAAGCTCCCAACGGCCTGACAATTTGGAGAAATCGAGGTTGGTGCGAGCCGAAGCTCCCAACCCTCGTTACTTGGGTGAACACACGCTTAGAGCTAAGACGCTATCCAGGAGGTGTTTCCGCGTCTTAGCCATCGACACTCGTAGGAGAACTGGGATAGGTAGAGCGGCTGCTCCCATCCATTCTCTGCACCACCTTGGGTATCATCACTTAAACCCGGATACAAGAGACGCACACTAGGAGGTGTTCCCAGCGTCTTTGTGTTGTGGCAGTACTCTGGGGGAAACTGGTAGAGCGGCTGTTCCCAGGTGGTAGAGAGCCCGGCCGGGTGACTCCCACGTGCCCCCGTATATTCCACAACCTTGGAACTACCCTTCACAGCGGTCGAGTGGCATTGTCGGCCACTGCTTAGCACTGTGCCCTCCGTTGGAGCATACCGGGACAGGTGTGCATGCGGAGGACGGTTAGAAGAGCTGTGAATGGGTATCGTACTTTAACTGGTGATTCCAGTACCGGTATTCTTTGTTGTCTGTAGTTGTTTATCTGTTTATTAAATCCTCCTTAACCTCCCTTTCTCTGGTCCGTTGTCTGTTTGTCCCAACCCCGAGAAAGCCAGGACGTTACAGGGCGAAAAGCAACGATCTAAGCTTGTCAGAACTTACCGCGACCACAACTAATCCTAAATCAGTGCCTGCCTCAATTTTACCCTGGTCAGACAATGCAATGACTAGTTCAAATCTAACAAAAACTATCTACAACCATAATCCACCTCTGCCTACTAATAGCCAGTCCTTGAGGAAGGATCCTCAATACCAGCCGCAACATGAGCCGGATCTCGATGCAGGCCCGACCCTTAACAACACAAATAAGTCAACTCAAAGCTCATGCAGCAAAAAGGACAAATGCGACCCCAAACTTTCTCATATTATACTAGCCCCAGACTATAAATCAAAAGGCAGGCAAGACATCCTCAATAGATCTAATATAATTAAATTAGTGGATGGAACTCCGGGGTTTGCAGGCATGGCTTCGGATGACATAGAATCCATTGAATTCCTTCCACCAAGAGGCACTCAACCATCTGAGGTTACACTGGTAGCTTTTAAGTCGGCCTACTGGGCAGGGGTATTTCTGGATCACAAGGCTATCCTGCAGGGTTGGGGCATTCGTGTTTATCCATATTCCACCCCAGGGTATCCCCCAGCCTTATTAAACCAGCAAACGCCACCAAAAAGAGCAGGAACCTTACAATCCGAGCCCCGTCTCAGACCATTCTCGATTCTAAAAAATGCGTCAGGACCTGAAGCACGTGACAAACTGACATTAAATGCGATCTCTAACGACGATTCTCATCAAGGCTGGAGTTGGCTCCCTGCCATCTTATCATCAAAAAGAGCAGAATGACCTCAAGGCGCAGAGCCTATGGGTCAAACTCTCACACCTTTGGAAAATATAACCACTCAAGCATCCCTATCGGCAATGGGGCACAACCCGCAAGTAGATCCCATCTTCTTAATTTGCTCCTGGAACATCAGTGGACTGCAACAGAAAATTAGGAACCCAGAAACTTATTCTTTCATTTGTAAGCACGCTGTAATAGCTCTGCAGGAAACTTGGGCCTCACAAGGCTACCCCGTCACAGGTTATATCGAGCTATGGAAACCAGCACTGAGGGACAGCAGGTACGGTCACTCAAAAGGTGGTATGTCAATATATATATCAATTAATCTAAAAGGCCCAATAACACAATTAAAATTGGATGAAGACTGGCTGCTTGGGGTTAAAATCAATTCTTGGCGGGAACAACGCTCACTCATCCTCTTAAACGTGTATATCAACCCAAATACACGCACAAAAAAATCACACCTGGTACAACTAACGGAAATTATGAGCGACCTAGCTGTGGAGCACCCTCACTCGGACTGTATTGTAACTGGGGATTTTAACACCAATCTATTTCAGGGGCAATTAGCAGAAATTGAGGGGCCCTTTCTATTCTCCCTGAACGAGACAGAGTCACAAATCAAACCGGCAAATCAAGCCTATTGTGGCTTGGGACATCTCTGTGCGATGCGTTTTTACAGCGCAGGCTACCTGGTTATAAACGGAAGATCAGAGAGTGATACGCCCCCCAACTGGACCTGGACAAATGGAAATAAATGTTCCTATCTGGATTATTCCATCTGCAATTCAGCTCTGCTCCAATGTTTGGTCAGCTTTTGCATTCACCCACGAACTGAAAGCGATCATCGGCCTCAGGTCATAACCTTCAAAACAAATCCGGTGAAGCATAAACCTGCACCTTCAACTAGCAGGGGAATATACTCCGAAAACCTTAAGCGCCTCAGATGGAGCGAAGACATCAGCCCGCAGATCCTTCAAGTAAGCATGGAGCTGATAAGAGGCGGATGTGACCAGGAAGCCTCCCCGATAGTGACATGGTCGAAGCTCTGCGTTCATCTGATTAACCTTTTTCCAAAAAAACATCAATCCTCAAGGAGATCTCTCCCGCGCCAGTTCGTGCTTTCACATCAGTCGAAGCAACTTAAGAAAGCTAGAAATAAAGCCTTACGACTGCTGGCAAAAGCTCCAGGGAACAGAGAATGCTTAAAACAGTACCAAGTAGCTCAAAAGTCATTTAGGTTGGCGACCACAAAAGATAAACGGACACATGACAACCAATTTTGGTGTAAGTTAGTGTATGAAAGCAAGAGCCGAAACTCACGAAAATTTGGGGCCCTAATCAACCAGTCCAATTCAAGTATATTGGGTTTTGGATCTGCCAACATTCAAGAATCAGACTGGGTCACCTTCCTTACTGACCATTTTAGTCACCCAGAATGCTCAGGAGCAACAGGAGAAAGTCCCGCAAGAGAGAAAGCAACAGATTACAACATAAAGCAGAGCAACCTCATAGATAACGAGGATCTCCAGTTGTCACAAGAAAGGGTCGCCACGGCTGTGTCAAAAGCCAGATCAGATGGAGCTCCGGGCCCAAATGGCCTCCCACAGAATTTGTTTAAATCAGACGTGGCTTTCTGGTCAGGCCCATTGTCAAATCTCTTTAACTTTGCCCTGAGAACTGCAACAATCCCAGACTCATGGCGGGGCGCAATAATTCAACCTATCTATAAATCTGGTTCCCGTGCCTCCCCCAGCAATTATAGACTTATTGCACTCCTGGACATAGAGGCGAAACATTATGCGGGTCTCCTGCTGGAGGAGTTGAGGATATGGGCAAAGGCACACAAATTGATACCAATTAGCCAAACAGGCTTTATCGCCAATTCTGGGACAATGACCAACCTATTAGCACTGTCAACTATTGTCGATAAAGCACTCTTCACATCTAGATCGGTGTTCTGTTGCTTTGTCGACTTTAAAGCAGCGTTTGATAGGGTTCCGAGGGCTGCTTTATGGGAAAAGCTGAGGAAATGGGGGATCCCGGACAAACTTCTGGAGGCTATCATACAACTTTACTCCAGAACCTGGGTTAGGGTGAAGTTGGGGTCCGGCACGCATCTCTCTTGGAAAATCTGGACATCAAGAGGTGTGAAGCAGGGATGCGTGCTGGCCCCCATGCTTTTCAATCTGTTTATAGCGGATTTGTCAACCTCACTGGACGATACTAATAGCCACCCCCCAAAGGTAGGAGGAATGGCATTAAGTAATCTCTTATATGCCGACGACCTGGTTCTCTTTAGCCTCACTAGGGTCGGGCTGCAAAGGCTCCTTGACAAACTGTACACCTATACGACCATGAACCAACTAGAGGTCAATTTAAAGAAAACACAAGTAGTTCCATTTGGTCGGAAACGGCGCATTGTTGGGAGGGTGGTCATACAATAATACAAGCCTCGTCATAGGTCATTCATATAAGTACCTAGGTGTCCACTTGGACTCTAGGGGTAATCTTACTAAACACCGCAACGAGCTCACAGTAAAAGCCATAACCCTTGCTGTATCACTAGCAAAACTCTCAAAAAATATCTCTGGTCCAACTCTTTTACCACTTTTAGAAGTTTTGAGAGCAAAAATCGGCCCCACCCTATCATATGGCATAGAGATATTCAGGGGCAAGCTGAACACTGTCCTAAATCAACATACAACCAAAATTTACAAAAAGGTACTCCACTTGCCAAACTCCGCATCTCCAGCTCAGGTAAGACTTGAGCTGGGGATATTGAATTATAATGTTTCTAACATTGGCACATATCTAAATCTTTGCCACAAACTGAGACAAGCGGACTCAGGCACGCTAGAATCTTTGGTCTGGCTGGAAATCAGCCAGAAAAACCCTGGAGGTACGTTTGGCTGTCTCTTCAAGGACTATATACATCAAATGTCGGCGAGTGAGCTATGGGCCCTCAACCCCAGCCGAGCAGCATTCAAAACTGCCATCAAAAAATGTGTGAGAATGAGCTCCCTCACAATGGATAAGGCACTCTTTACCAAACGTAGTCATGCTTGGGCTCTTGTAAATTCTTACAGACGGCTAGCCCCTGCAACTTATCTGTCTTGCACATACTCACTGTATTTAAAACGTAGCTTCATGGCAATCAGGATGGGTGACTGGCGCTTTTTGCAAGATCTGCCCCCCTGGCGGCGTATGGCGGAAAATGTAATTTGCAGAGGGTGCGGCAAGACAGCCGAAACCCTGCTACATGTAGTTTGTCTTTGCCCAGCTTTTAATCCCCAACGCAAGTGCAAACTTAAAGTAGAGTGGAATAGGATGGGTGTTCGGACATGTAGGCAAGCCATTATAGAGGCCCTGAACCCTGAAAATAAAGACTTAAATTTGGGTCTAATAACTTTTATTCAACAAGCATATCGTTATTTTATGCAAAACAGGACTTGTTAATAAAAATTTTAGAGAAGAAATGAAATGTTTACCATGCTCTGCAAATTGATAGTTCAATACTCCCAATCCCATTCCACAGAACACTGCCTTGTTTTTAATATGCATGTTGTACTTTTACAGTTAGCGTAATATATAACAGTGTATCGTATTTTAAACTAGTAGGTGCTCTTTTTAACTGTGAATTTTGTAAATGCTTTTAAAGATATCTGTGTTATATCTAAATAAAGATTATTATTATTATTATTACTGTTAATTGATCCAACCATTGATTCATCATGACCCCATAAAACTCAGACAAAACCAAAATCCAACAAGCTTTGTCAGGAGTTGATACGGGATTTTAGGTTGGTTGACTGCTGGTGTGACGAATTCCCCAGAGAGAAGTTCACTTGCCATTCGAAGAGATATTATTCGTCTTCACGAACTGATCTTTTTCTCGTCTCGCATGCTCTTTTAAGCACCAAATCTGAGATCATTGAAAATCCTTTTTCTGACCACGCGTTAATCTCGGTCCAATTTCAAATCCAAACTCATGTTTGAACTAAGTTCAGATGGTCATTGGACAAGTCTCTCCTGGTGGCTGGCATGCGCATGTTACTAGAGAATTTCTTGAAACGCTATAAAAATACAGTCCCGATTTTGCAGTCTGGGGGGCTCTTAAGGCATTTTTTTCAAGGGGAAGTAATTAATTATAATGCATACAAAGGCAAAAAGAGAATGAACAAAAGTCTCAGCTAGAAAAACAATTTTCGATTCTCACAGCTCAATATTTAGCAGGACACTCCAGGGAAAATAAAATATAGCTGCATCAAAATAAATATAACTTACAAGATTTATTTGTTTCCAAGGAAATCCTAGCGCATGATGCGGTCCTGCTGAAAAGGTATGAAGAGAATGAACATAGGTAAATATCTTTCGTGGTCAGCAAAGTGTAGGGTTAATAAGAATACTATCAAAAACATAAATGACCCAGTTACTGGAAGATCTACTTTGCATCCCCAGGAAATTTCTGCCATCTTTCTGGAACATTAAAGGGTGCTTCAGAGGCAGCAGTTGCCTGGCTTAATAGAATGTATTGTCCCTTATTACCACAGGAGAAAAAAGCTAGCTTAATCACGGAAATTACAGCAGAAGAAATAAATCACTGCGTTATGTCTTCACCCTTCGCTAAAGCATGTGGGTGCAATGGGATCCCCATAGAGTTTTACAAGATTTTTTTTTACCGCAACGTAGCTTTGTTTTGAACTTGAAATTTAATTACATTTTGAAAGCTGAAACGGTCCCTGTCTCATTCACACAAGCTGTAGTAGTGAGCTTTGTTAAAAAAGGTAAATCAGAGGAGAAGGTCAATTTTTGTTGACCGATAAGTCTACTTAATCATGACTACAAGATCTTTTCAAAGATTCTGGCGAATCGTTTATCTCAAGCGTCTATTTCTCTTGTACACAGGAAACCGAAAGGGTTCATCCCCGGTAGACTTTTAGCTACTAATACTCATTATCTATGCAAATCAATTGATTATTTTAACACCAATAGAACAAAAGCAGTCATTATGATGTTGGACGCAGAGAAGGCTTTCAACAGAGTTCAGTGGAACGTACTATTTGCTATTTTAAGAAAATCTGCGCTTCCATCTGAATTCTGTCGTACAGTGAGAAATCTCTATTTAGGTGCTAAGGTGTCCATAATTATAAATGTCAATAAAGCCGGCAATATCTCCATTAGTCGGGGGACGTGGCAAGGCTGCCCCTTTCTCCAATACTGTTTTCCTCATTCTTGCATGTGCAATAAGGCAGGATTGCTCTATCCTACCCCCGCTCGCTGGCGCCGCTAAATTGAAGCTGTTAGTCGATGATATGGCTTTATATCTGACAGCTGAAGAAGACCATCTACGGCGCACTTTGGCCAAAATACGTGAATTTACAGCTATTGGGGGTATACAAAATAAATCAAGCAAAGTCAGAGGCTCTCCTTTTTAACTGCTCCCCAGCTGTCTTGCCTCTCTCAATGCAAGGACAACACCCAAGGTCCCGTTCTATAAGATATCTGGGAATATTTGTTACATTCCATCTGGAAGATCTGTTTTTGCTCAATTTTCTCCCTGCTTTTAATAAGATGCTAAATCTGTTATCACAATGGAAGGACCTTGCTTTGACAAATATAGCTCTTAATAAAAGGAATATACTACCCTTGTTCTTATTTTTATTTTCCAACTTGGTCAAGGTCCCTCAGTCCTTTTTTAAGCAAATCAACTCTGAAATAAGATGATTTATATGGCAAGGCAAAATAACCAAGACTGAAGTTAGAAACTCTACAACGAGAAGTCGAAGATGGGGGTCTTGCACTTCCCAATTTACAATTATACTATGAGGCCTCACTAATCAATTGGTTACATTACAACGGCTCAGAAGAGATGTATTCTGCTAACTTCTTTCTTGATGTAATGCTAGGTGAAATGAAGATCGCTCTTTCTCTTTTCTTGTGAATCCCCAAGCTTCCAAAGAGATAACGCTACAAAATTCCCAAGATTGTTTTCTCATTCCCAGAAGGTCTGGGAGACATTCAATATCCCTTGGCTACATCCGCAGCTGAGATTAGTGGAATGTCTCTCCTTGGGACTTCATATGTCCATCCGGACTTGTGATCTCTGTTCTAAATCCGGATTTCTTAAACTTCAGGATTTTTTTTTTAAATGACAGATTGAGAACCTGGCAGGAAATCAGGACGCATAATAGTAATATGAAGACATCTCTTTTTTTAGCTACTTCCAGATAAATAAGTTTTGCTCAGGATTAAGGAATTTGGACAATTGTACACGGTTACTATTAAGTAAAGCTCATTTTATACTTAAAGTTATGGGAATTGGGACAAACTGTTTAAATCTACTCAGAACGAATGAATAGTTTGAATCTATCTAGAAAAAATCTCTGAGTCAATCGGCAGCCGTCTTCACTTTCACCAATGCAAAGCTTCAATAAAATGAGTTATAAAGCAGTAAGAGCAGCTAACCTAAGGAGGCTGGCGTTTTTCAGTAAATGGCAGATTTATTTTACACCGGCCAAGCTCCATAAAATCTACCCAGCAATGGATCCTCAATGTTTTAGATGCCATCAGGCTTTAAGAGATTGGCTTCATGTGGTACTTACATGCACTCAGATTACAAGCTTTTGAGAAAATCTCTTTTCAGAAGTAGGAAGAATGCTGGTAGTCGATCTTCCTCCCAAGGCCTCTACAGCTCTCTTAGGTCGAGTAGAAGCATGAAGTGTATTAACTCTACCTAACGCCAATTTATATTTATCTCTACCTTGGTAGCAAGATCATTAATTTTTGCTAATTGGAAATCAGTAGTAACTCCAACTATCTCTCAATGGGTAAATAAAATGAATAGACTTTTTAATCAGGAAACTATATATGCAAGAAGAGTGGGCTCTGCACTTAAATTGAATAGAATATGAAAAGAATGGAAAAGATCAAACATTTTTTTATTTTAGAGGAAGGCTAGGACGCCGACAAAGATCTATGTAGATACTAAATATGCTACTAAAGTATTTAGTATGAATAATTTTTAAGGTTCCTTCATGTTTAATGTATTTATTCATGATATGTATTTCGATCTCTATAAGCACTTCATCTAAATCTTGGAAGAAGTATTATAAAATGTTTTTTATGCTACATTGAAATAAAAACTTAATTAAAAAAAAAACTTTTAAAAAAAGCCACATTCCTCCTGAAGTCCTCCATTGTGGTCTACGGGGAATTCCAACTCACTTCGCACCAATGCACCAGTCTTCCCTGGTGTAGGTATCCTGATTCCTGGGGTATCCACCAGTAGAGTGACTCTTCAAACTTCTTTCTTCCACTGGATTTCTTCAGGGTCCGCTCAGAAGGGTCCTTCTCTAAAACTGCAACTGCAACCTTCACGTTGACTTCTGTTGGACACACAGCTGTGTTTCCACTCTGCACACAGCCTCTGTGGGGTTCCTAGGTACTTATCTTGGGTGGTTCCTTGTGTCCCTAGTCTGAGACCTAACTTTGGTCGCAGTTCACACTCCACTTTTTAGGTTGATGACCTTTTGGAATCGGTCTTGCAGGAGCAAACAGTTTCTAATTAGCATGGCCGTGCACGCTTGTTTACATTTGTCTGTCTCGCGGTCGCTTTCACCTTCTTACCTGTCTTGCTGTCGCTTTCACTTTTGTGCTGTGCTTATTTTTTTATTTATTGAAGCGAGCTGCTGGCAGCAGAGCCTGCTTCCTTTGGGGTGTGTGCACAAACGTGTCAAGTTCTTTTTAAATCAACATATTGATATGATTAAAGCCACGTAAACTTGCAGATTGCATGATGACTTGAACGCAGTATTTCAGTGGCATTACAGGTTTTTATGGGACGTTGACATATAGCCAGTGGCTCAGTACTTTTTTTAATCTCACAGTTCAGGGGGATGAGGAATGTAGGAGCTGTACTTGGTATCCAGTAAAAGGGCATTTGCGGCTGGCAAAAGCGGAACTTAAAGTCCAAATATTTAGTATTGCCTGTCTTTGGAGAGCAAACCCTACTTGGTAGTTACATGCATGTGACTAGAGGGTGTAAGATTCAGGGTAGTCACTATGGTATTTCCATCAAGTTGTTTCTGCTTTTTGTGTGTGATGGGAAGGGCTCATCTGGAGGTTTAGGACAATTTCCTACCATTTCTCTGGCCTGCGCTTCTAGGTAGTTGACGTTTTCTCCAGAAGCTCCTTTAGCTGCCCCTCAACCACACAATCTGGAAGCTGACCGGAGAAGGCTGGGGTCCTTCCTCTCCCAACCCAGGAGAGTAATGAACACTCACATACATCTCCGCCCTTCCTCTCAGGCAAACAGTGGAAAAATGCAGAAGCTCTGATGTTATACTAATCACGTTAAGCGCTGTGGGATTTATTCTGAGGATATGCAGCCTTTCAATTAGGACAGTTTACACAGCATTTTTAAAATTGTATCTTTTTAATATTGTGGAATGATAAGGTTTGGACCGCATCGATGCATGTCTGAACCTCCAGCATGCGAACAAATTTGCTTTATGCAAAACACGTTTTTCTGTTTTTACAAGCAGGACTGACAAGACACAAAAGCTTGTAAAATTCAGAAATGTTTTGGCTTCTCAAACCTAACATGGGGAAACTTGGGATGTTTTAACATGACCAACTTTTGATCATCTGTTGTCGGTATCAATATCACATTGAAAGTCACAGACAGGCTCCCCCGCGGGGGGTGGGGCGGGGGTTTTAGGATTTTTTGCGTCATGTTAGTAATGTTTGTCAGGCACACATGTCTTGTTTCTACCCACTGTATCCTATCTTTTTTAAACCTTTTCATCTACACTTTTAGAACCATGGGAGAGAACGACAGCAGGACTTGGGGGGAACAGAGATGAGGGACCATTGGGGTGCGGCACAGCTAGCACACACCCGATCTACAGAGGGGTGGGGCAGTACTGAACAGAAAGGGGAAACAGCTTTGGTTAAACAACCAATACCTAGCATATCATAATGACAGCAGACAATACGAAAACACTAACGTCCAATCTAAAGATAGTCTCCTTAAACGTTAAAGGTCTAAACCACCCAGTTAAAAGAAAAAAAATACTTGATTACCTAGCTAAAACTAAAGCAGATATCTTCCTCCTACAAGAGACCAGACTATCCTGTGACGATGCAGAACGGGTTAGGGCGAGATGGGTTGGACAGATGGCCTGCTCTCCGGCCATAGGAAAGAAACTAGGTGTGATCACTCTGATAAACAAGAACTTCAAAATAAATATAGAAGATCAGCAAAACGATGAGGAAGGGAGAACACTGCTGACGCACTTGAAAAGGGGGGAAGAAAACATCCATGTACTCAACATATACAGGCCAAACGCTGATGACTCCGGTTTCTGGGAGGGCATCTCTAAAAGGCTGGAGGCACTCCCACAAACTGACCAAACAGTGATGGCAGGTGACTTCAATATGGCGTCAGACTACACCATAAACAGACAATCACAGTGCCACTCACTACCACCAGGTGCACACAGCGTACTAAAATATTTATGCACCAGATTTAATCTTAAAGAACACTTGGCGGCTACAATACCCGGACACAAGAGATTACACTTTTTATTCAAACCCACATAATTCATACAGCAGAATAGACTACATACTGATCACAGGAACACACACCCACTTAATATAACACACAGACATAGCCTCGAGAACGGTCTCAGACCACTCCTGCTATGCGTCCGTCACAATGAGGATCATCCACGAAGATGGAGATTCAACAGTGATGTCTTGTCAGACCAGAGCAACAGAATCAAAATAGAGGAGGCCATTAAGGAGTACATTACCCTTATTGACACTGCAGACACAGACCTTAAAACCATGTGGGATGCATTGAAAGCCACAATTAGGGGGCAATTATGGATATTAAAGGCAAGATGAACAGGAACGCGAATGCACTTTTGGGACATCTGGAGTTGGATATCTAAAGATTAGAGGCAACTCATCTCTCAGACTCGAACACAGGTGCACTTACAGAACTCACAAAGAAGAAATACGAATTCAACAGAATTCTGAGCGAATGAGCGGGTATGTGGATAAACAAATTCAAAGCAATAAACTTATGCGAGGCTAACAAAGCAGGGAACCTCCTGGCCTCTTACCTAAAACATAAACAAAGACAACATACCATCTCATCAATCACGGACTCACAAAATATCACACACACAAGACAAAGAAATACTACGAACATTTAGTAAATTCTATAAAGATCTCTATAAAAAAGACCAAACACTGGACGAGAATGGTTGCTCCGAGTACCTAAACAGACTAAACCTCCTAAAGATATCACCAGAAGAAGCACACAACCTAGGAAAGGAGATAAGCTCAGCTGAAATTGGGATAGCAGTAAAGTCCCTTAAAGTTAACAAGGCACCAGGGCCAGATGGATACACAGCCACCTTCTACAAGACTTTCTTAACTCACTTACAACCCACTTTGAAAAACGTTTTTAACCACTGCAAGGGGGCGGGGAAGGTCTCACATACCATGTCCGAAGCTAACATTATAGTTATCCCCAAGGAAGGTAAAAACACTCAGTTGCCCCAAAATTACAGGCCTATTTCACTGATTAACGTTGACTGCAAGATATACGCAAAAATTCTGGCAGCAAGGCTTAATAAGGTACTACCACGACTTATAAGTAACACACAAGTTGGCTTCCTCAAGACACGCATGTCACATGGTAACACCAGACTACTATGCCATATTCTGGATAGAGCTGCCAAGTCTGACAAACCAAGAGTTAAGCACACAGGGGTAACCCTATAACCCAAGGAACCTGGGCCTCGTAAATATATATGAACAATGGTTCCGTAGGGTAAATATTATTTACAATGAAGAAAAATCAATTGAACATAAACACAGCAATCGATGATCTAGCAAGCAATTAATCTTAAAGAATGAATAATACTTCAAAAAACGTAACAATTTATTTTTTAGTATTTCATCTGAATTTTAAATCATTCATCAACTCCTTTAGATATGTACAAAAAATGAGAACGGGCTGAATATACAATAATATTTACAAAACAACGACGCAGTGACAAAGTGAATAAGGTGACTCTGTGTGATTGTGAAGAAGTGAATATTTATAATATCAATAAAATACAAAGGAAGTTTTTTACACAAAAAGTCCTCGGCTAAATTATGGATAGGTAATGAGCCTTGTATGGCACAAGTCCTGTAATCTGTATATACAAGGGATTCCAGTTGGTGCAGGACTGTGGAACCGTCAACGTTTCGACCCTATGTCGACCAGTTGTTCTATATGGTCATGTCGGGTCTTCTTCAGGACATTGGGGATGTATAACAGCCTGCATAAAATAGATATAGATCAATATCTCTGCTGTGTTAAAAGTAAAAACAGGGAAGGTATAAGTTTCCCATAAACTCACCCAATTAAAGGTGAAAGGACCGATGTCCAACAGTATGGCGTGATTACTGCTCAGTGTCAGTCACAGGAGAATACCTATTGACATATGTGCACATTAGTAATCAAATACTGAATGCCAGTCTTACTTAAACACCATATGGGACATGTAAAAATATTAATTTTTACCAGTATCGTAGAAGGTCTAGATTCTTCTTCACCTAGTTATCTACTCTTTTTCTTCGTTTGTCATTCTGATTAGCGTGCCCGCTGAGAGTCACTGCAAACATGAACGCAAATAAGGGTATTCAGAATAATAACTATAGAGGCAAAATTAGGCGCCACTAGAGCTTAGTGGTCCATGTGATAGCTCACCTGACTTCAGGGTAATTATTTAGCGCTGCTGGAGTCAAGGTCATCAGGATATCAATTCAGCTAGAATAAACCATAAGTCAGCCCTCATTAAATATTAGACTAGTATGATCTGTAAACATTTCAAAACTTCTAAACTATTGAGTCATAGTATGCTCTGGTTCATACAAAGCGCAATCATATTTAAGCGAGAATCCAATGATAGCGATATATCATAAATACACCCTCATAAAAGCAAGTGTGATCTATGGGTATTTCGAAGAGTGTTAAGATTTCCCTCCTTGAAGCTTAGACCTGTGACCCAATTAAAGAGAGATTGTTATGGTGGCGGCGAATCAACTCAAGAGACCTTCAAAAACGTCAAATACACCAATTAATTGTCTGAAGTACAACAGTTACTTCGCGCACCACCAACGGCCCGCACGACATCAGCCCACTAAACTTAATCGACTATACTTAGCAATCGTTGCTTCACGCGCTACGAGCGTCAAGCCATATATTACGGAGAGTTCTCCTACCTGATGTATACAATGTATTCTCCTAGTCTCGGGGAGTCCGTCTGAAGCACGCCACCAGCCCGACTGTGGAGCGTGCAGCAGCTAAATAGTAGCTGCTATGGATATAGAAACGGGACTGGTGTGGATGTTTGTTTTAGTTTATTAAATTTATAATTTCACAATTGTTTGCGATGTTGACTTTGATAATATATTTAAGCAGATGGGTAAAGGCCTAATTAGGCAAAATGAAATAGATGCTCGAGCTACCACTTCTATCAAAATCTGAACCAACCTGGCTGGATCGCGTGCGATGTTAGTTTTAAAATGTATTAGGGCGGGTAATCCGATTGCTCAACCACACAGTTCTACCTAGCGTATCAATGCGCTAGAAAATGTTAAGCTTATACAAAATGAAACAAATTGCTCAACTCACAACAACTAAACAAAACTTGACCTATAGGCATTTCAATACCATATAGGTGAATTCACGATACTTAAAAAACAAAAAACACATCATGTTTTGAATGCTTAGGAACAATAAATCCATTAAACAACCGATACCATTAGAGTTTTTTAGCAGAAAGTTTGCAATGTTCTGTGATCAAAAGCGGTTGTTCCAAACGATGTCAAAGGTCATGGATACAATTTAACCTAAGGCATTCTTTGGACCAATGTAAATAAACCATATATATATGATAGCATTTGGTGGCATTATAATGATTGTTACTTATATTGCATTTCATGTAACATGTAAGTGACATAGAGAGACTGTCATTGTATATGCGTTTTTTACAACATTTCATCGCACCTTGGTGACAGGACAACAAAAGGTAGTCATGGCATGTATCTTTGAAGTAATGTCGAAGGAAGCATATCAATAAGATGGTTTGGACCTTATTGTGTAGAGTGTGTTTCATACAAAATAACAGTAGTGTGCATAATGATGTCAATACATGTACATTTCAACAATTGTTCATCAAATCTTTACAGTGATCATGAACTTAGACTGTAGATTGTTATCAAAGTTCCACGAAGCAAGTCAAATGGTAATTTCTAATTACCTAAAGCATAGCATTCCCAGTTGTTTGTTAGTCTCCTCATTTTCGTTGAGCCCTGTCTTTACAGAATCTAGGGAGTGGATCCATCTGCACTCCTTATAATTGAGCATGGAATGAATATTACCGCCTCTCGGGTGCAGCCGCACCCTCTCAATTACTGTCCATCTCATACTGTCTGGTGGATGGTTGAAGCTCAAGAAATGGTCAACTAGAGGTGCCCCTTGCGTTCTGCATTTGACCCTGCTCATATGTTGCAGAATTCTACATTTGATTTTTTGTGTAGTTTGCCCTACATATACTTTATCGCATGGACAATAAATTGCATAAATAACGTTGTTACTGTTGCAATTGGTAAATGTAGGTCGTGTGAAGTTCTTTGTACCATACACGAAAAACATACCCTCTATCGATGAGTCACAAGCCTTGCAGTTGCCACATTTTTTATGGCCCAAGATGGGTGGCAATGATAGTTGAGAACGTAAGTCTGGTTTAGGGGGACCATGAAGGTAGGCACTGACTACTGTATCTTTTATACTCTTGCCGCGTTTGAAGGCAAATAGTGGTAATTCCGTAGTTCCAATTTCTGTGGCTACCAGATTCCAATATTTAGCAATAGTTTTTTTAATGGATTGGCTATCTGGGTTAAAGGTGGTGACACAGACTATTCTATCACTCGTCTTTTCACTTTTTTTAGTCTCTAGTAGAGTTTCTCGTGGGCAGTACCAGGCTCTCTTTTTAGCCCGTTTCAGGAGGATGTTAGGGTAACCTCTATCTCTTAGCCTTTTTGTGAGAACAGTTGCTTCCGCAAAGTAATCTGCTCTCAGTGTGCAGTTGCGGCGCAGTCTAAGAAACTGCCCATAGGGCAGATTATCTCGAAGACTGCGGGGATGGTTCGAGTTATAGCTAAGAAGAGCGTTTCTCTCAATTGGTTTTCTGTACAATCCAGTATAGAGTACCCCATCTGCCGTTTTCACATTGAGGTCTAAGAAGCTTATGGTTTCATTGTTTTCGCTCATTGTAAATTTGATGTCGTTGGATCTTCCATTTAGCCAGTCAAAAAACGACTTGAGGGTCGTAGTTGAGCCGGTCCAAATCATAAAGACATCATCAATATATCTTTTCCATATATTGATGCTGTCTCTATAAGGATTACTTTCATCATAAAGAAAGGTCCACTCAAAATGATTCATGTAAAGGTTTGCCAAGGACGGCGCATAGCTTGCGCCCATGGCAACGCCCTTGCATTGGAAAAAGTATTGATTATGAAACACAAAGTAGTTTTTTGTCATTGCGATGTCCAACATGGCTATTAAGAAATCCGTAGGGATTCTATGGGGAGCGGGTCTTGTATTGAGTACTTCTTGTATTACAGACAGAGCCTCTTTTTGTGGTATGCTCGTGTACAAGGAGGAAACGTCTAAAGTTACTAAGAGTTGTTTCTCCTTATCAAATGGATGGTCCTCTATGAACTGGATCATTTGAGTTGAATCCCGAACATAGGATTTAGTGGCAATCACAAATGGCTGTAGAAAGTAATCAATATATTGATTTAAAGGTTCCAGTATGGAGCCACAGCCCGATACGATTGGGCGTCCCGGTGGTTTGTCAAGGTTCTTATGGACTTTCGGCAGAGTATAAATTGTTGGAATTCTGGGGTTAGTTTGAGTAAGAAATTTAGACTCTGGGATACTAAGGAAACCTGAATCAAGTGCTTGTGTTAGTAAGGAATCAATCAGAATTTTTATTTCGGGTGTAGGGTCCTTTGTGATTGGTTGGTAGCTATCACGGTCATTAAGTTGTCCTTGGATTTCATCTATGTAATCACTCCGATTTTGTATTATGATTGAACCCCCTTTATCAGCAGCTTTGATAATTATTTGGTCGTTGTTCTTTAGGGACTGTAGGGCCAATTTTTCTCTCAATGAGATATTATAGGGAACAAATCTAGGCTTGTCCAATAAGGACAAAACTTCATGTGTAACAATTTGTTCAAAAGCTACAATTTTCTGGCTCATAGTCTGTATACCAGGTGTAAAAACAGAATTAGGTTTGAAAGGTGTTGCTGCAATAGACCGAACAAAAGGTTCTCTATGTGCATAGAAGTACTTTAGTCTGACCTTTCTGAAAAACTGCATCAATTCAAGTTTTACCATAAAAGGATCTGTTCTCTGAGTGGGCACAAAAGATAGCCCTTTGGATAGAATATTATTTTCTTCTTGCGACAAAATATAGTTAGAGAGATTAATGATAGGATTACTCTCGTTTACAACCGCCGATTCAATTTGGATGTTATTGGGAATGAGGGCATCTCTAGTGTCAACCTCACTAGGAGGAACATTTGTCGGTAGTAAGGTCATATTTGAATTTTCAGTAATTAAGGTGTCAGACGTTGTGTTAGGGGAAATTGAGGTTACCATCGGTATGTCTGGCGTCTTGTTGAAATTTCCCCATGATTCACCTGGTCGTAGAATCTCACTTGTTGGTTGCCTCGTTGGGGTGGGGGATTCTGATTTCCCCTTTGGGTGTGGGCCTGTTGGTTCCCGCCCCTGCCACGATACCAACCTCTCTGTCTCTGGAACCCTCTCCCTCTGTTGGAACTCCATGGTGCGTCCCCTAAAAAAGACTGTTGTTGAGGGCCTTGTGGTCTTGATGCTGTGCTTGTCGAAGCTAGCTCACTTTCACCTTCGGAATTACTCCCAAAGGAGGAATTCGACAAGGTGGTGAACCTTCGTGGACCCTGTCTGCTACGGTTCGTAATTCTGTACATCCTTATGACAAAAAGATAACATATCCTTATATCTCAGACGATTACTACCAGCAGGATAATCAAGGCTTTTACACGAACCGTAGCAGACAGGGTCCACGAAGGTTCACCACCTTGTCGAATTCCTCCTTTGGGAGTAATTCCGAAGGTGAAAGTGAGCTAGCTTCAACAAGCACAGCATCAAGACCACAAGGCCCTCAACAACAGTCTTTTTTAGGGGACGCACCATGGAGTTCCAACAGAGGGAGAGGGTTCCAGAGACAGAGAGGTTGGTATCGTGGCAGGGGCGGGAACCAACAGGCCCACACCCAAAGGGGAAATCAGAATCCCCCACCCCAACGAGGCAACCAACAAGTGAGATTCTACGACCAGGTGAATCATGGGGAAATTTCAACAAGACGCCAGACATACCGATGGTAACATCAATTTCCCCTAACACAACGTCTGACACCTTAATTACTGAAAATTCAAATATGACCTTACTACCGACAAATGTTCCTCCTAGTGAGGTTGACACTAGAGATGCCCTCATTCCCAATAACATCCAAATTGAATCGGCGGTTGTAAACGAGAGTAATCCTATCATTAAACTCTCTAACTATATTTTGTCGCAAGAAGAAAATAATATTCTATCCAAAGGGCTATCTTTTGTGCCCACTCAGAGAACAGATCCTTTTATGGTCAAACTTGAATTGATGCAGTTTTTCAGAAAGGTCAGACTAAAGTACTTCTATGCACATAGAGAACCTTTTGTTCGGTCTATTGCAGCAACACCTTTCAAACCTAATTCTGTTTTTACACCTGGTATACAGACTATGAGCCAGAAAATTGTAGCTTTTGAACAAATTGTTACACATGAAGTTTTGTCCTTATTGGACAAGCCTAGATTTGTTCCCTATAATATCTAATTGAGAGAAAAATTGGCCCTACAGTCCCTAAAGAACAACGACCAAATAATTATCAAAGCTGCTGATAAAGGGGGTTCAATCATAATACAAAATCGGAGTGATTACATAGATGAAATCCAAGGACAACTTAATGACCGTGATAGCTACCAACCAATCACAAAGGACCCTACACCCGAAATAAAAATTTTGATTGATTCCTTACTAACACAAGCACTTGATTCAGGTTTCCTTAGTATCCCAGAGTCTAAATTTCTTACTCAAACTAACCCCAGAATTCCAACAATTTATACTCTGCCGAAAGTCCATAAGAACCTTGACAAACCACCGGGACGCCCAATCGTATCGGGCTGTGGCTCCATACTGGAACCTTTAAATCAATATATTGATTACTTTCTACAGCCATTTGTGATTGCCACTAAATCCTATGTTCGGGATTCAACTCAAATGATCCAGTTCATAGAGGACCATCCATTTGATAAGGAGAAACAACTCTTAGTAACTTTAGACGTTTCCTCCTTGTACACGAGCATACCACAAAAAGAGGCTCTGTCTGTAATACAAGAAGTACTCAATACAAGACCCGCTCCCCATAGAATCCCTACGGATTTCTTAATAGCCATGTTGGACATCGCAATGACAAAAAACGACTTTGTGTTTCATAATCAATACTTTTTCCAATGCAAGGGCGTTGCCATGGGCGCAAGCTATGCGCCGTCCTTGGCAAACCTTTACATGAATCATTTTGAGTGGACCTTTCTTTATGATGAAAGTAATCCTTATAGAGACAGCATCAATATATGGAAAAGATATATTGATGATGTCTTTATGATTTGGACCGGCTCAACTACGACCCTCAAGTCGTTTTTTGACTGGCTAAATGGAAGATCCAACGACATCAAATTTACAATGAGCGAAAACAATGAAACCATAAGCTTCTTAGACCTCAATGTGAAAACGGCAGATGGGGTACTCTATACTGGATTGTACAGAAAACCAATTGAGAGAAACGCTCTTCTTAGCTATAACTCGAACCATCCCCGCAGTCTTCGAGATAATCTGCCCTATGGGCAGTTTCTTAGACTGCGCCGCAACTGCACACTGAGAGCAGATTACTTTGCGGAAGCAACTGTTCTCACAAAAAGGCTAAGAGATAGAGGTTACCCTAACATCCTCCTGAAACGGGCTAAAAAGAGAGCCTGGTACTGCCCACGAGAAACTCTACTAGAGACTAAAAAAAGTGAAAAGACGAGTGATAGAATAGTCTGTGTCACCACCTTTAACCCAGATAGCCAATCCATTAAAAAAACTATTGCTAAATATTGGAATCTGGTAGCCACAGAAATTGGAACTACGGAATTACCACTATTTGCCTTCAAACGCGGCAAGAGTATAAAAGATACAGTAGTCAGTGCCTACCTTCATGGTCCCCCTAAACCAGACTTACGTTCTCAACTATCATTGCCACCCATCTTGGGCCATAAAAAATGTGGCAACTGCAAGGCTTGTGACTCATCGATAGAGGGTATGTTTTTCGTGTATGGTACAAAGAACTTCACACGACCTACATTTACCAATTGCAACAGTAACAACGTTATTTATGCAATTTATTGTCCATGCGATAAAGTATATGTAGGGCAAACTACACAAAAAATCAAATGTAGAATTCTGCAACATATGAGCAGGGTCAAATGCAGAACGCAAGGGGCACCTCTAGTTGACCATTTCTTGAGCTTCAACCATCCACCAGACAGTATGAGATGGACAGTAATTGAGAGGGTGCGGCTGCACCCGAGAGGCGGTAATATTCATTCCATGCTCAATTATAAGGAGTGCAGATGGATCCACTCCCTAGATTCTGTAAAGACAGGGCTCAACGAAAATGAGGAGACTAACAAACAACTGGGAATGCTATGCTTTAGGTAATTAGAAATTACCATTTGACTTGCTTCGTGGAACTTTGATAACAATCTACAGTCTAAGTTCATGATCACTGTAAAGATTTGATGAACAATTGTTGAAATGTACATGTATTGACATCATTATGCACACTACTGTTATTTTGTATGAAACACACTCTACACAATAAGGTCCAAACCATCTTATTGATATGCTTCCTTCGACATTACTTCAAAGATACATGCCATGACTACCTTTTGTTGTCCTGTCACCAAGGTGCGATGAAATGTTGTAAAAAACGCATATACAATGACAGTCTCTCTATGTCACTTACATGTTACATGAAATGCAATATAAGTAACAATCATTATAATGCCACCAAATGCTATCATATATATATGGTTTATTTACATTGGTCCAAAGAATGCCTTAGGTTAAATTGTATCCATGACCTTTGACATCGTTTGGAACAACCGCTTTTGATCACAGAACATTGCAAACTTTCTGCTAAAAAACTCTAATGGTATCGGTTGTTTAATGGATTTATTGTTCCTAAGCATTCAAAACATGATGTGTTTTTTGTTTTTTAAGTATCGTGAATTCACCTATATGGTATTGAAATGCCTATAGGTCAAGTTTTGTTTAGTTGTTGTGAGTTGAGCAATTTGTTTCATTTTGTATAAGCTTAACATTTTCTAGCGCATTGATACGCTAGGTAGAACTGTGTGGTTGAGCAATCGGATTACCCGCCCTAATACATTTTAAAACTAACATCGCACGCGATCCAGCCAGGTTGGTTCAGATTTTGATAGAAGTGGTAGCTCGAGCATCTATTTCATTTTGCCTAATTAGGCCTTTACCCATCTGCTTAAATATATTATCAAAGTCAACATCGCAAACAATTGTGAAATTATAAATTTAATAAACTAAAACAAACATCCACACCAGTCCCGTTTCTATATCCATAGCAGCTACTATTTAGCTGCTGCACGCTCCACAGTCGGGCTGGTGGCGTGCTTCAGACGGACTCCCCGAGACTAGGAGAATACATTGTATACATCAGGTAGGAGAACTCTCCGTAATTTATGGCTTGACGCTCGTAGCGCGTGAAGCAACGATTGCTAAGTATAGTCGATTAAGTTTAGTGGGCTGATGTCGTGCGGGCCGTTGGTGGTGCGCGAAGTAACTGTTGTACTTCAGACAATTAATTGGTGTATTTGACGTTTTTGAAGGTCTCTTGAGTTGATTCGCCGCCACCATAACAATCTCTCTTTAATTGGGTCACAGGTCTAAGCTTCAAGGAGGGAAATCATAACACTCTTCGAAATACCCATAGATCACACTTGCTTTTATGAGGGTGTATTTATGATATATCGCTATCATTGGATTCTCGCTTAAATATGATTGCGCTTTGTATGAACCAGAGCATACTATGACTCAATAGTTTAGAAGTTTTGAAATGTTTACAGATCATACTAGTATAATATTTAATGAGGGCTGACTTATGGTTTATTCTAGCTGAATTGATATCCTGATGACCTTGACTCCAGCAGCGCTAAATAATTACCCTGAAGTCAGGTGAGCTATCACATGGACCACTAAGCTCTAGTGGCGCCTAATTTTGCCTCTATAGTTATTATTCTGAATACCCTTATTTGCGTTCATGTTTGCAGTGACTCTCAGCGGGCACGCTAATCAGAATGACAAACGAAGAAAAAGAGTAGATAACTAGGTGAAGAAGAATCTAGACCTTCTACGATACTGGTAAAAATTAATATTTTTACATGTCCCATATGGTGTTTAAGTAAGACTGGCATTCAGTATTTGATTACTAATGTGCACATATGTCAATAGGTATTCTCCTGTGACTGACACTGAGCAGTAATCACGCCATACTGTTGGACATCGGTCCTTTCACCTTTAATTGGGTGAGTTTATGGGAAACTTATACCTTCCCTGTTTTTACTTTTAACACAGCAGAGATATTGATCTATATCTATTTTATGCAGGCTGTTATACATCCCCAATGTCCTGAAGAAGACCCGACATGACCATATAGAACAACTGGTCGACATAGGGTCGAAACGTTGACGGTTCCACAGTCCTGCACCAACTGGAATCCCTTGTATATACAGATTACAGGACTTGTGCCATACAAGGCTCATTACCTATCCATAATTTAGCCGAGGACTTTTTGTGTAAAAAACTTCCTTTGTATTTTATTGATATTATAAATATTCACTTCTTCACAATCACACAGAGTCACCTTATTCACTTTGTCACTGCGTCGTTGTTTTGTAAATATTATTGTATATACAGCCCGTTCTCATTTTTTGTACATATCTAAAGGAGTTGATGAATGATTTAAAATTCAGATGAAATACTAAAAAATAAATTGTTACGTTTTTTGAAGTATTATTCATTCTTTAAGATTAATTGCTTGCTAGATCATCGATTGCTGTGTTTATGTTCAATTGATTTTTCTTCATTGTAAAAAATATTTACCCTACGGAACCATTGTTCATATATAAGTCTGACAAACCAGCGGTGACCGTCACACTAGACGCGGAAAAGGCTTTCGATAGGGTATCGTGGCATTTCCTAGAACAGTGCATGCGGACCTTCAACCTGGGAAACTCTTTCACGTGTAAAGTAATGGCACTATACGAAAAGCCCACGACCCGTATCGTAGTCAATGGGGCGGTCTCAGAGCCCTTCACCCTGCAGCGAGGGACAAGGCAGGGTTGCCCCCTGTCTCCCTCGCTGTTCCTATTAGCTCTAGAGTCTCTGATTAAGGACATCGAGGCAAATGAAGAGATGAAAGCCCTAAATCCTCTATCACGGCACTCATGGAAACCATAGATATGTATTCGGCCCTTTCCAGCTATAAACTCAACAAAGACAAGTCAGAATGCAAACCACTCAACATACACACCACAAAAGACATACTGGGGGAGTCGGGCCTTGCCTGGCAAACTAGTTTTGTAAAATACCTGGGTATATATTTTGGGAATGACCTTAAAAACACACTGGAACACAATGAGAAACTAATGCTGGACAAGATAAAAACGCTGTTGAGGGCTGGTCACCTAAATTCATTACTTGGTGGGGAAGGATTGAGACAGTAAAAGTGATGGTCACCCCAATGGTCAACTACCTGGCAAATATGCTCTCTCTAATACTCACTGACGACTTCCACCGCAAATTAGATAAGATGCTGAATAAGTTCATCTGGCGAGACAAGAAAGCAAGGATTAGCCTTAAAAAATTACGATTGTGAAACAAACTGGGGGGGTTAAACCTGGCGGATTTTAAAACCTTCCAAACGGCCTTCTTGGCAAAACAGGGGAGTTATTGGATCCTGCCCACCAGGAGTACACATCTGTTTGGCTGGAACTTGAGAGAGCCATACTTAACAACCTCAAACCCTTAGCCCTACTAACAGCCAATAAACACATGCTAGCAGCAAACCCAATACTCAAAAATACCAGAAACGCCCTACTGAAGGTAGACCAGAACATGGAACACTGCATAAAAGACTTGAGATGGGAATCTCTGTGGGCAAACAATAAGATAATATACAGGGGAAAACCGCTCTCTATGGAGTCATGGGGAAGAACAGGGATTTCCACCCTATACAACTCATGGAGGGTGGGAATCCCACCACTTTCAGTATGCTAAAAATCAAACATAACCTACAAGACATAGAATTATATAATTTCCTAAAAATCAAAACAGCACTGACCAAAGCGAGACTTTGATACCAAGCCGTCAATCATCCAATCTATGACCAACCTCAATAAATTAGGCCATCAGGTATCACACCTCTATAGACTCCTGCAGCCTAGCTCAACCAAACTTAATGAAAAGACACGCAAATACTGGGAAGCCCAACTTGGAGACTCACTTAGCGAAAACGAGACCCAGATGCTATGGTCCTCCCCCACGCAAAGTAAGATATCCCCAGTACTAGCTCAGACAAAGTTCTGGACGCTACACAAAATATACTGGACACCAGCGCGCCTGGCGACCATGGGACTGAACACCAATGACCAGTGCTGGAATTGTAATAAGGGAAGGGGAGATCTGGCCCATCTCATATTACTGTCCCACAGTCAAATCATACTGGGAGAAGATCTTCGCCTTTCTAAACAACATGTTAGGTTGTTCTCTTAAAACTGAGTTTTCCACCCTGGTAACTGCCTTTATTAGGACAGATATAGACTCACAACAGGACAGAGACCTACTCAATCTCCTACTAACAGCAGGTGTAAAATTGGTACTCAATAAATGGAAAGACGCCTCCAAGGCAATGTTTAAGGGATGGCTCAATTGGGTGACGCACCTCAGAGGAGCAGATACGGTGGCCCTACGAGACTCACCGTGGAGACATCCCGTCAGAAAAATGTGGGCATCCCTGGACAAATACCTAGACCCCTATCACCCTCCCTGGAAAGGCCTAGTATAACGACCCAGATAGCAACCCTCTTTGGACAGAATTAGCAGTCTAACTCTCCCTACGTGAGATATCTCCTCTCTCTCCCTCTGCTCTGGTTCCTTTGCCGTGTCCTTCTCTGTGTTTTCTGTGACCCATACGAGGACAGTTGGTGGGGGGCAGCCAAAATAGGCAAACTGTACCATAACTAACAGCCAGCGTGGGCTGTCCTGTAACTACAAGCGATGCGAGTGCACGTTTTTATGTTGTATGTAGATGCTATGTTTTATGTTAAATGTCCTTTTATATGTGACAAAATAATAATAAAAATTCTATTGAAATTAAAAAAAAATGTAAAAAAAGAAAGTCACAGACAGGAATCATTATATAGAAGCACAGACTAAATTACTGCAATTACACATGCATACATACATACATACATCACAAAACGTTGCTGTTCTGCCATGAACTTACTCCTATTCTTCCACGTTACTGTAAACAAGACAAGCCTTTGTGTGACAAGGTACTCCTAACTAATCAAGTTAGCTAAAACCATATTTTATTTATAACGGAGAAAGCGTGATGGTCCTGGATTGGCTGTGGCACCTCATGTCAGTGGTTTGACTAGAGAAGTTCCTGTCAGGCATTCATTTGCTGTAGGAACTTGGAGACAATGCAGTGATTTGCAATTGGTTAGGAAACTGCTTTTTTTTGTCTGCGATGTCTCAAACTCTATACATGCCGCCGCCTAAAAAAACAATAATCATATTGCATGTTTATTAGTCCCAGTCATCATTCAGTGACTGTTCATTGTCATTTTGCTTATCGTTTTCAGTAAGTCGCAGCCCGGACCAGAGGCACTTAAAAAACATAGGTCAGTTGCTCTTGTGAGATAGGTGCTGATTAGTAGTGGTGGTGGTGGTTCAGTACCTGGCGGCACAGCACCCAGAACATTATAAAGTCCCAAAAGCTAGACCTATTGGCTATGCCAATGCTGGTTTAATATATGGTTTGGTCTTCCCCAGGAGGCCACTGTATTTTGTGCTTGCTTCCTTGTTTACAATCGAAGTATTACTGTGTATTTAGTATATCTCCTACCCGGAGATATAAACACAATGTGTTAGTGAGTGTTGAGTAATAAAACATTTTTAGGTCTTGCGCTGCTCTGCGAGACTTATTGTAAGGGCTTCAAAAAGCTCACCACACACACGCTCGTGCATGAGTGGCCTACTGCTTGCGGTTACCCGCACGGCGCCATATGTTTTGAATTATCGTGTCCAGACACGGGCGTGATAATTCAAAACACATGGCCTGGTGCTCGCTCTCGCGCGCACCACTCGCAGGACGCTGCATTCCTTGTTTCACTAAGCATGCAGGCCTGCTAGTAGTAGATCGCCTACCATTTGACTCTGTCACCAGGGCACTATGCTTCCACTCCTGGACTATTGTAGTTCTTCTACAGAACTCATCACACTGCGTAATAAATGAACTCCTAGGGCTGCAGCGGAGCTGTCCTCGTGACTAGGATGAGGATCACACTACAAACAAGGTTAACGTGAGAGGAGCGAGGACTAGCTTTCAAGTTACCGCGGGTCGTGTTTTCTTGATACCCAGCCCGGGTCAGATTTGGACTGAGTGCCTGACGCTGGACCCCTCAGCCCAAATCCGTGTTGGCCACACGAACATCACAACTGCTTGTAAATATTAATGTTGCCAGCCAGTTCTAACCAGCGACGCTGATGACCTTTCAGCTTCACGGGTGTGTGTGCGCGCATTAGAAGAGACTGCTCGGCCACAAGGGCGCAATAAAACCCCGGGCACCCCGCTGTCTCCCAGCCTCTGAAACGCCCAGGGATAATGAGGTTAGGGAAGGTCAACTGGCAATTTACAGGCACTCGAGAGCCGGTGTGCCCGCTAATGACATTCTTCCACAAAGAGTGTGGGCTTGCGTTCGTGCAGGAACAACAAAGGGCCCCTAATTGCGAACATGTTGTTTTATGGCCAATCAGCTCGCGCAGAGCCACATGTTGCTAATTATCCCACCAAATCAAGGAGGTCACGACTCCTCTGCAGACACCAAGTCCTTTATGACCTTTAGCAGATTTCTCACGTGTCCCAGGTCGTGCTCGGGTAGGTCGCCCAGCTCAGCTTTGTTTTTTGCATTCTGCTTCTCGTAGTCACATTTATAGCAGTATTAGTACAGGGCTACAAGTAACAGAATGCAAAGGGAAACATTAGACTGGATAACATTCTGAGGCAGGAAACTGTGGATTTAAGAGGTCTGCTTCTCTCTGAACCTTTAGGATAAGTAGAACTGTGGTCTCACGACTTGACTGCCGACTTTGGAGCTGGGAAACCAAGGTTCGAGCCTCGGGTTCGACTCCACATCCTGTGATTCTGGGCAAATCACTTAATCTCCCCATGCCTATCAAAACAAGCATTGGCATAGCCAATAGGTCTCGCTTTTGGGAACTTATAAGTAGTTATGCAGCACAATATCCTTGGTGCAACAACATCAACCGTTGCATGGCTAAACACTTATAAGGTCCCAAAGGCGAGACCTATTGGCTATACCAATGCTTGATATATATATATATATATATATATATATATATATATATTACCTACTGGCGGCCGCCAGTAGGTAGTTATAGTTAGGACCCTGTTTCCATAGGAAATCCGCAACATTCTATTTGGAATAACTTTGGCGCCGGTCGACGAATCCTCGCGAAATTTTCAAAATTGGTGGGGCGCTACGCTCCGCTCCTACCCTGAAAGTCTCGGGGGGATTCGCCAAGCAGGGGCCGAGAAAAAAGGGGGGTCCCAAAACACGTTTTCCCCATGCATTTTTCCATAGGACCTTTAGACACAGCTACAGCCCGAACGGCTGAACAGAATTACTTGATATTTGGCAGAGAGGTAGCCATAAGGTCAAGGAAGTGCCTTTTGCAGGTCTGGTGTAAATCTGTTCAGTATTTCCTGAGAAAATAGCATTTAAAAGCATATATATATGTGGGCGGAGCCTAACCACACATCTCATCCTGAGATCTGATTGGCTGTCAGCACTTCATCCAAGAAGTGTTGGCAGCCATCTTGGGACCGATATACATGATAGCACCTCATTAAAAAGCATTGCAGTTAATAGAAGGTTTTAAGACTTTAGTTACATTATAAATCATTTGTTGATGGTACCATACTCATTTTAGGAATTGTGGTATGTTCTAAGGTGATTTCACCATGTGAAAAAGCCTTCTGCTGGGATATCATGATTGAGAGAAAAATATTTTCTCATGCTTTTACCACAGAGGTTTGGAAGGTGATCTATAGGCTAAACTGAGAGCTTATTTTCTGTAAATTCACATTATCTTTCTCAGTCATGTGAGAATGAAGTCTGACATTCTCAGTAAAACATGTACATCCAACAAGGGCAGAGACTGTCAGTTGATTCCTTTGTGTTCTACTGCAGCTTCCCAGAGTGTTCCAAAGAACTACTAGAGCGCTAACAGTCCTACTTATGATAAACGTATGGCACACCTGAAGCCATCTTGCTTGGATTAAAGTGGTAACTCTTAAAACATTTAATTTAAAAAGGAACAAAATGAGGGGGTTCATTTTTCCATAAAAAGTATGATTAGTGCTGCAGAAAGAAAAATTAGGGCACATTTTGAGTGACTTTTTAAATCCTCTTCTATTTCATTAAAATATTCTGACATGCAGACTGAAACATGCACTTTCAATACCAGCAGCAGTTTTCCCTGGTGAGCAGTAGCTTTACTACAGTGATCTAATGAGCAAAAAGAGTGCTAACATTCTGAATTTATGGCAAATGTGTGACACATCTGAATGCCTTCTTGATGGAATCAAAGTAAACAACTGAAAGTATTTCCTACTGAGGAGACTGAAGTAAATGAGGAAATTAGGAAACTTCATAACAAATAAGTCTCCCAAGATGGCCACCAGAGACAAAAGAGCCCAAATGTAGCCCAAATATCACCCAGATGTAGCCCAAGTATAGCCCAATGACAGAATGTCCCAGAATGTTCTTAAAAACAACTAGAGCGCTTACTGTCTTCATTATGACAAAAGTATGGCACACCTGAAGCCATCTTGATTGGAATAAACTGGTAACACTTAAAACATTTAATTTAAAAAGGAACACAATGAGGAGGTTCATTTTGCCATAGAAATTATGATTAATGCTGAAGAAAGAAAATGAGGGCACATTTTGAGTGACTTCTCAAATCCTCTTCGATTTCATTAAAAAATTCTGACATGCAGACTGAAACATGCACTTTTAATACCAGGAGCAGACTTCCATGGTGCAGTAGTTTTACTACAGTGATCTAATGAGCAACTAGAGTGCTAACATTCAGAATTTATGGCAAATGTGTGACATATCTGAATACCTTCATGATGGAATCAAAGTAAAAAACTGAAAGCATTTCCTACTGAGGAGACTGCAGTACATGAGGAAATTAGGAAACTTCATAACAAATAAATCTCCCAAGATGGCCACCGGAGACAAAAGAGCCCAAATGTAGCCCAAAATCACCCAGATGTAGCCCAAATATAGCCCAATGACAGAAGTGTGCAAAACACTTATTATTTTGTGTTTTTGCAGTGTTATATAGTGCAGACTTGTCAGGTATTGGAGTGCTTTACATGAGCATTGGTTACATCACACAAGAACAAATTCATTTTGGTTGTAGACATGGGGAGACTAAGTGATTTGACCAGAATCACAGAATGTCGAGCTGAAGCAGAAACTTCAACCTGGTTCCCCAGTTGCAAAGTCTGCAGTTCTGGAAGTAACACCACATCCTCTCCCCTAAGTGCAACATTTAATCAAGTGGTCAACTGGATAAAAAAACATAAAGATAACAAATAATTTAAAAGTGCTTTGTCGCTATTTGAAAACTCAGAAAATATGTCCTTATTTTAGTCTTTTAGAGCACTAACCATAATTTTGATGCCAATAAGACCCTCTCATATATGTAATTTCTAAAGGAAATGCTCTAGGTATTACAGTTTTGATTACATCAAGATGATGTCAGGCGTTCCACACTTTTGTAATAAATATAGAATGTTAGCAATCTAGTTGTTCATTAGGATACTGTTGAGAGGCAGAGGCCAGGGGCACGGACTCTGAAAATTGAAGGCAGGTAGGAGGGTGCAAAGGCAACAATTTAACCACACTGAGCAGGCAGGAAGGGCCGTGGAAGCACAACAGACTATGGAGGGCAGTGGAAAGGGGGGCAGGGGCAACAAACCAACAATACAGGACTTGCAAGAGAGGCTGTTGGAGGGAAGATCTATTACGGGTCAAGGAAGCTAGGGGCGGTCCCCAGATCCCCGGGAGCCACCACAGAACTGAGCAGGAGAGTGAGTCAGGGACAAAAGGGGCACCTTAATTTGAGCCGGGGTGCCTAGGAACGCTTGCTCCAAAAATGAAGAAAACAGACATATGAGACATGGAATTGGAGGCAGAATACAATGGCAGTTTAATGAGAAGATGCAACTTCATAGAAACCGCAGAATAGAGACATAAAGTACAAAATACAGAATCCAGATAATCATACAGCTGTCATAATATTCTCTGTATCTCAATTAATGTACTGACAGAGAGAGAGAGAAAACACATCTATAAATGCATCATGAGAAACAAGTTACACCAAGGAAAATGTTACCTAGGAACACTCACGTTTACTCTTAGAGCAAGCATTCCTGCAATTACAATACAAAATCTTTTAAATGCAAAAGTAAAGAGAACAATGGTTAAACATAACATGACATTTCATATAGGTAAAATAGAATAAGATACTTCAAGCAAAGCAGAGCAAGACATTTTAAGCAAAGGAAGACAAGAGCTCCCAGCTCTTGGGGAAAACCTGCACTGCCTGTTAACCTACATACAGACGGCGAGGTAGTCCGTCGATATCTGTGGGTGCTCCCTTTTTATATCATTTTGTGGGCTCCTTTGCACGCTACATCTACCTACGTATGCTACCCAAAAGCTTCGTCTGCAGATTTTACCAGACATTTCGTCATTTACCCACTTAATGCTGACAATGGACTGGGTGAAAAGGTCAGTCTCTCAGGCCAATCGCTTATCGTAAGTTCCATAGAGCAAGCAGAAAATAATGGGTATTGTACGGGAATTCAATATATTCATGTATAAAATCTCCTCAGTTCTCCTAACTTGACGCTCTGCGGTTGCCACTTCCTTAAAAGTGGGAAACCTGCCCAGGAAGCAAGTACCAGTCCAGGATGCAGCCTACTGTATGTCGACAGCTTCAGGGGGATGTTGAACTTTGATACCGAGCACGGAGCACTCGGGTAGGGTGGGGGCTACTAGTTTGGATCAGAAGGCCTCGCAGACCTGCCTTCAGACTGCTATACACTAAAATTGCAGAGCTATGGTCAATTTAACAAAGAGGCCTACATATTGAACAGAAGGGCCTACACAGGGGTTTTATGCTGGCTGAGTGGTAAGGATGTCTCAGGATAATTATATAGCAACACAGGACCCGCTGGTCAATTTAATACGGCCTACAAATGCAGCTGGCAGGGCAAGGACAAGGGTCTCATACTTCAGGTGTGGACAGAACGGCCAGGGGCCCCCTGTGATACAAAATCTACCCTCCTTCAAGGCCGTGGCAATGTAATAGACCATTATGGGCAGAAGGAAGAGGCAATGGTAGTACAACCATACATGCCAACAGACCCGATTCAGCCAGGAAACGTCCAATGTTTTTAAGCTCAAATGGGCTTTATTTGATCTGTCTCCTGTCTACAATATCCTCTTTTTCAATGTAACTCAAAGGGGAAAATCAATACCCCAGTTTTTTTTCAAAATCTCCCTCTTACCAAGTTCAAAATGTTCGCAAGTATGGTACATTGGATCATGGAAGGAAATGGGATAGGGACATGGACTTGGATAACAGAGGACAGGAGGGACATGGAGAGGTGCACCAAACTGACCCTGCAGGGCAGGCATCAGGGTTTGCAGCAGCACAATACACCACACAGGGCATGCAGGACGGGAGTGCAGCACAACAATCCATAGAAAGCAAGAGGGAGGGGACAGGACCATGCACATGGACAACAGAGAACAGAGGGGCAAGAGGCAATGGTAGCTAGCTGACCATAATGGACAGACAGGAAAGAAAGCTGCAGCATAACAGACCATAAAGGGCAGGAGGGACGGATCAGGGGCATTACAATGGAACAGACAAGCCAGGAGGGAGGGAGTAGGGCTGGGGGCAAGGGGGCAGGGCAGGAGCAGCAAGATAGCCATGGAGGTCAGGCAGGATGGGCACTAGAAGCAAGACACACCATGAAGAGCAACAGTGAGACTGTGATGGCATACACACAGACCATGGAGGGAAGGTGGGAGGGGGTCAGGGGCAGCTAACTGACCACACAGGGAAGGTGGGAGGGGCCATGGCAGCACAGAAGACCATGCATGGCAAGTGGGAGGGTTAGTGGCAGCACAATGGCTATGATGGGCAAGAAGGAGGGTGGAGGGGCATGCACAAAGGACGATGGAGGATAGAAGGGAGGGTCAGGACCTGTGCACAGACAAGAAAGTTCAGGGGAAGGGACCTCACAACAGACCACACGGGGCAGGCAGGAGGAGCAGTTGCAGCACAACAGACCAGGGAGGGCAGAAGGGTGTGGCAGTACAATGGACCATGTAGCACAGGAGGAAGAGGATAGGGGCATGGCATGTGGACAGGCAGGGTGGAGGTGGCAGGGACAGGTTACAGTCATCTGACAATGCTAGGCAGGTGGGAGGGGAGTGGCAGCTCAACAGAACACTCAGAGTAGATAGGAGTGGCAGGTCAATGGGACATGGTGGGCAAAAAGGATGGAGCAGGGGCATGCACAAAGACATCGGAGGGCAGGGGGAAGGAGAATAGGGGCAGCAAGCTAAGCACAGAGTTTAAGCAGGAGGTCAATGATGGGGCATAGAATTGGGCAATGGAGGGCAGGAGGAGTGGACTGGTACATCATACTAAATTGAGGGCAGTGGCAGCACATCAGACCATGCATGGCAGGAGGGAGGAGGCTAGTCCATGGATTCACACAACAGAGGATAGGGAGGAAGAGGATGGGGCAGCAAGCTAACTGTTCAGAGAAGGCGGGTATTAGGAACTTTATTGTTTTTAAAACATTGTGTCTGTGCAAACTACTTAAAATATGAACAAGTATGCAGCATAATCTCACTTTTATTCAGGAAGAAGAGGACGTTTGTGACTGTGACTCCGGGCTCACTTGGCAGAAACACCCCCTGACCCTCCACCCCCTATCGCAAAATGTAATGCCCGTGAAAAGGGTAGGTGAACACAGTGTTCTATAGAACATAGTCCTGAGAGCACGATTGAAAATGAAAACTAGATATAGTGTATGGTATAAACTATGCACCAAAAAGTGTGATATAAGATGAACCGGGCGTGAAATATAATATGCAATACATTGTGCGCAATGACAGATTCATTGGAGAGCGCGAGATAGCACAGGCACTAGCGCGTGCTATGCGATATGCGCCTTGGAGTGTAATATGTACAGGGCAGTGTTGTGTAACCTAACTAGTCTCTAAAGTTGTAATATAAAATATGTGCTGGGGAGTGTAACGTTGCATATGCACTGTGACAAAGATATGGATCCCAGATTGTAATATGTATGGCATAGCACTGTGCGTTATAACATAGGCATCGAGAAAGGCACGTTAGATGGGGCAATATAACCCGTGCGAAGACAAGTGTGGCATGACATATTCACGGGGTGGTGTTACAGTGCACATGGGCTAGAGAGTGTCATAGCATATGCACTAGCTAGTGGAATACAACACAGAGGTGTGTGGCACTCGGCAGGCAATGGTGGGTGTAACACAGCATTGGGCTCTGTCAGGAGCACGCTGTGACTCTCAAGTGATGTTCGTCCCCTTTCCAGAGAGTAAAATAAAAAGTATTACACATCCGGCAGTGGATGTGTGTTTTATTAACCGTGAGGGGGGTTTCTTGCATAGTTTTGGTCGAATTTTTGTCGAATCCCCTTTGAATGGCTTGGTGTGCATGTGTATTAAATGTGCCCGTCAATAGCTACCCATGTTTGTATAAATAAACGACAAGGGTGTCTACCAGGATTAAGCACGGTAGGGCATCAGACATGTCAGAGCTTCACTAGTGGTGTAAATACATTCCACGTGGATTCATTGCATGCATAGTCGCCTTTTAATGAATATCACGCAAATCGTCATGGTGATAGGTACGTACGGTTTGTCCAGCATGTCCTAGGTGTGTCTATAAATATATATTTTTTTAAAATAATAAAAAACAGTGGCCGGCCCTGGGGATTGGGGTCAAAAAAATATAATTAGGAGACCGGCCCTGGGGGATGGGGTCATCAGGGCCAATAAATTAGAATAAGAAGGGGAACCAAACAGCCCCCCTTCTTAAAAAACTAAAATAAATAAAAGACTGGCATCGTGCCGGAGGCCATGCCCCCTCCGTGCAGCACTCTGCAAACGCGCCCCCAACAGGCATCTCCAGTATGCGCCAGGGAGCTGCGCTGCAGCCAGGTGTTCTGAGGCCAAGCCCCTTTTTACACCTCTCTGCAACACAGCTCTGTGGCGCTTACTGGAGGTACCTAGTGGTCTAGTTTGACCCTAGGGACCCTTAGGATTCAAGGGGACTTAATCTCTCAACTTAGAACAGCCACAGGGCGCGTTTACACAGTGGTGAAGGGAGGGGACGGGGCCTGAAGTGACGTGTGCAAACACGCACTATGGCACGTTTTAAATTGGGGATATAATTTCCCTTCAATACTGAGGGCCCCTGGGGGCTAACTAGCCCACCAAGTGCTTCCAGTAAGCGCCACTGAGCTGCATTGCAGAGAGGTGGTCCAGGCCGTGCCACTTTTTACACCTCTCTGCAACGCAGCTCTGTGGCACTTACTGGAGGTACCTAGTGGGCTAGTTGGACCCTAGGGACCCTCAGGATTCAAATGAACTTAATCTCCCAACTAAAAATGGACACAGGGCGTGTTTACACAGTGGTGAAGGGAGGGGACGGGGCCTGAGTTAACGTGTGCAAAAACGCCCTGTGGTCTGTTTTAAGAGGTAGTTTTAATCCCCATGCCCTATTATACACTAGGGGCTTACAGAGGAGGTCATGCTAATCACAGGGGGACCCCAACGCATAATGTTCCCTAGTGTATGTAGGTGTTTTCACTGTATTCTAAGTGTCTTTTAACATAGCACTGGCTCTAGGACTGGTTAGTCAGACTCAGTTACCACCAGTATCAGTCTGAAAAAGTTGAGGGTACAGGATGATTTTGCAACAAGGCTGCTTTCTGCTCTTCTTTTTGTTCTTTCTGCACGTTATCCTTCTTCCTGCACTTATCTTCGTATTTGAGGACTTCTGTTGCTTCTTTCTGCACTTCTTTTGTTTCTTTCTGTGCATTTTTTCTTCTTTCTTCACATGTCCTATCTCTGTAGGCATAGTTAGAAATTAGCATTTAAAAAACCTTTGAAATTCACAGAAAAAACCATAGGTTTCAGGCACGTTATAGTTAGGAATTAGCATTTAAAAAACCTCAGAAATTCACTGAAAAAACCATAGGTTTCAGGGGTGTTATAGTTAGCTGGACTTTTCACTTGTACAAAACCATTGAAATTCCCCCGTTATAGTTAGTTCAGCTAACTATAACTCGCGCGCCCGCAATGCACTGCTGATGACGTCACATATTACATCACTCATGACATGGTCAGTGACATCACTCATGACATCACTGATGACATCTCAAATGACATCACTGATGACATCACTGATGACATCATCCTTGTGATAGAGTGGCAGACCTCCTCTCACCCTAATATAACCTTTGATACACACATTCAAAAATAGAGACTAAAATATTCAAAACAATGGACATACCAATACCAGTTACAACAACCTCTTCAGTAATTCTAAGATCCACATACACATCCACTCATTAACCAACAGTCCTATACAGTCACTCATACATGTACTCACTCATCATACGTACTCATACACCTATACATCCTGTTACACAATGCCACTCATCCATAGAGTTACTCACACACATGCTAATGCTAATAAAGAATCAAACATACATTTACTTGCATATACAGTTATACACACACCACCATACTTACTTCTACGGAAACTTACACATACTTAGTCTTTTAAACAATCACTTATAGAAACACATACTTATTCATACAGGAACTCTTTCAATCTCTCACTCTCACATATACTCACATATATACACCAATATTCACATATAATAGTTTAAAACATATGTAGTTACTCATAAAGACACTATTGAGACAGTCATTCACTCACTAACACACCCATACACACACTCATCCACCCATACAGTCCTGCACACATGCTGTGTTCAACACATACAAACAGTGAGTCACTCATTCATGCACCTATGCACTACGTAATACCCCCCACCGAACCATGCAGACACTCAGACTGATACTCAAAAAACCAACTAATAACCTATATAGACACCCATGTAGCTACTCACCAACCCATGCAGCCACTTATACACAAAGTGAGAGACTGAGACAGATATTTACATATTTAAACATTACTCACTAAGCCATGTATTCACTATGATACACTTAATCAGTCAGTTACACAATCAATTTTTCAAAAACAAATCATCCATTTAGACACTTATATACCCATTTATTCTTCCATCGACCTTGAGATATACATATATAAAACATATTTAATTTTCAGAAAAACACACATTCACTGGATGATGTCATCAGTGACGTCATCAGTGATGTCATTTGAGATGTCATCAGTGATGTCATGAGTGATGTCACTGACCATGTCATGAGTGATGTAATATGTGACGTCATCAGCAGTGCATTGCGGGCGCGCGAGTTATAGTTAGCTGAACTAACTATAACGGGGGAATTTCAATGGTTTTGTACAAGTGAAAAGTCCAGCTAACTATAACACCCCTGAAACCTATGGTTTTTTCAGTGAATATATATATATATATTATATATATATATATATATATATATATATATATATACATATACATACATAGTGTGTGGTTCTTTTTCGTTTAACCTACACTACATGATTAGATATGGTAAAACAAGCTGCTTAACACTGCTTCAAGATAAGCCTGAAAGCTGCTCTCCACAGCTACCACTGAGAGTTTCTATGGTTATCAAACACCACTAAAATCATCATAAAGATTGCCTGGACTAGTGCACGGTCCTTCACTTAAATAAGTGTGTACCATATTCTAAGCCAGTCTCATACAGGGGGCGTCTGAGAAGGAATCAGGTGTGACTTTGGCACGTTGATAGTAGATCACAAAGGTGACAGGAAGTTTGCTATAGTCTGGAGGTGGTTAGTGACTGCCTGGGGCGAGCCTGCCTTCAACAGCCAGTTGTCGAAGTAGAGAAGACTGGCACCCATGACCTACAAATGTGTGCTGCCACCAGCACTGCCACTTTCGTGAACACCTGAATGGCACCTATGAAACCAAATGGAAGCACAGCAAACTAAAAATGCCTATGTCCCACCACAAACTTCAGGTAGTGACGATGGGCCAGAAGGATGGCCATATGGTAAAGGCGTCCTGCAGGTCCAATGCTACCATCCAGTCTAACAGGTCAAGGGCAGACAAGCAATGGGCCATGGAGGGCATCTTTAATTTCTCCTTGAGAGGGCCGAACAGTGCAACAAATGTGTCCCAACGACAGGTGTATACAGTTTTTGCTGAGGGACACATGGCTGTTAAGGTGACATCAACCAGGTCGAAGGTGTTCAGCTGTTGCCACTCAATCTTCAAGCATGAAGGTGAAGACTGCGAAGACAGGGTGCAGAACCCTGCCCTGCTACTGTGATAGCAGATCCTTCCAAAGGGGCAACCTGATCGGAATCCAGGAGTTCTGTATTCCATATTCTTCGTGCTCACTATTTTGACTTGGGCTTGCTCGGTCCTTGAAAATTTGGGGCAAGAGTGGTATTGGCAGAAAAGCCTACAGAAGTCCCAACTTACACTCGAGGCGGAATGAGTCTCCAAGCGAGAGATGCCATGTAAACTACAATGTACTAGAATAGGCCAAAAGCCTCTGTCCTTCATTGGCACCAGAAAGTAGATCAATAACAACCACATCCTACTTCCGTTACTGGCACCCTCTTGACAGCCTTATTGGCCAAAAGGGATTGCATTTAATGTTGCAAAATGGAGATCTGGTCCTCCGTCAGTCACTTGGGGGACAGTGAAAGGTATGGCGGAGAAGAGAGGAAGGGTAAGGCATATAACCTGCAAACAATCTGCAGGATCCACCTGATGTTATAATTTGCCAAACCAGGAAGAATCGTTGGATCCTGTCTCCCAGTGGGTGGCTGTGCTCCCCTATGGGTATGGTAAAGGGGCTTAGCAAGTGGGGATGCAGGGGGCCAGTGGAATGGGCGGCCCACTTGACCTTGATCGTGGGGCACTGGGTATCACGACCTGTACTATGAAACTGATGAGTGCCTTGCAGAGGCTATATAGTTTGGTGGTACGGAACAGTCCGAGCAAATCCACAAAAGGAGCAGTAAGATTGGTGCAGTTGGCGAGGCACAGCAGATAAGCCAGAAGAGTGTGCGTTAGCTTTGCCCTTTTTAATTGTCTATAAAGAGGCAGTAGCCTGGTTCCCAAATAGACACGCCCCGAAAGGCATTTCAATAAGGGAGAACTGCATGGAATTCATGGTGTCCAACCCACAATGAATATGAACTTGGCAGCATCATAACTGTCTTGGATGGCCTGGGCAAGAATAAGTCTGAGATCTTTGGGGACACCAGGAAGAGCCTGAGCGTCCCAGGAGGCAGATGGCATTAACTGAATGGAGCTAGACTGTTGGAAGAGAAAACTTACTTCGCAAATATCTCCACCTGTTTGGATACCCTATCGGGGGAGTTGTCAAAAGAGTGTTGGGTTAGGCATGTTTCTGGATGCCTGCACTTCCAAGCTTTCAGGGGAGGCGTGCTTAGATAAGAACGGAGGGTATCCCAGCGCAGGGCAATGGCATCTCAATATTTGCCTCTTGACTGTAGGGCCAAAGCATGGTTTTTTCCCATGCCCCTAATAAGGTGTCAGTTAGTGCTTATTAAAATACAGAAGAGGCTCAGAGGAGGTCTGCCTTGGCTGGAGAACTTCTGTCAATACATTTTTTTTAACCTCCAGAGGTAGTCAGCAAGGAAGGATGCAAGGAGCTGGAGCATGGCTGCACAGAACTCTTCTATCTGTTGTGGAGTGGCAGACTTTCCTGGAAACCAGGTATGGGTGGAGAAGTAGAGCGATTCCAAAAGCACCACCCCGTGCCTGCTCAAGTGAATGCCATTGGGGACCGAGTCCTGCTTTGTTTTCTTGTGCCTCTTTTTGGACTTATCAGACAATTTTGGTCAAGATGAAGACCGGCCTGTGGACTGGATTGGCAACTCCTGGAGCGGGACTAGGACCAGGGCCAAGACCAAACTCTCAGTTTCTATAGTATTAAAAGATTAATCATAATCGAGGCACTATTCACATCTGACATTTTTTGGCCTAAGGACAAAAAAGGACCATTTTGAAAGCAAGGGAGACTTTAGTGTACATACTCCAGGATGCACAAAAACAATAACAAAAAACACCTGGTACCAGCGACTCTAATAAGAGGACGCTAGGAGGGAAGAATGCACAAGGTAGAGAGAAGGAGGAGAGGGAGGACAGAAAAGGGATGCAAAATGGTGGAAGACAGGGGTGGGTGATGAGGAGCATACAGGAAAGTGTGAGGGATGAAAGGGGGGAATACGCGTGGAGTGCAGAGGCTGTAAAGAAGCACAGAGGAATGAAAGAGGGATGGGAGGAACAAGTAAGAGTGAATGGTCTGCAGGGCTAACAAGGTTCGCCTGGGGAAGAAGAGGGGCAGGTGAAGGAAACGAGAGGGTGGAGGATGAGCATCAAGGAGCGAGATACGCAGTAGAGGACTCAGAGGGCACTTATGCAGTTAAATTTAAACACTTTAGTGGCAGTGGAAGCATACATCCTAACAGCTATTAGTTAAAAGATAAATGTTCCAATAGGCCAAGCCAAGATGTGATCCACAAAGCATCAAGCCAAATGTGAAGAGGATAACTGATGTAAGAAGCCTCCCAAAGCCCAGTATATGTATATTGTTAGCAAGAGGTCAGTTTGAATGCTGTGCGGTCAAAAATCAGACCTAAAAAGATGTAAAAGAAAGCATGCTACTTCCTGAACATGGCATCAATATATTAGCAATAAACATTTTAAATAAAAGCATCTACTGCACATCACTTTGCCAGAACATAATGGTGCTTCCTAGAAGACCGGTGTACTTAGAAAAGCCATAAAACGTTTTGGTTTAAAAGCTCATTATAGGAAAATATGATTCTTACCAAGCAAACAAAAGCTAATATTGGCTTTGAAATATTGTACATTGAAGACCTTGCTTAAGCAAAACAAGGATGACTAAAACATTTAAAAGAATAAAGAATAGGAATGAAAGAAATAAGTATCGGCCCACATCCTCGAGCACTGGGACTGAATTGCACCTATATTTAGGCAGATGTGTACATGTGATCAGACAAAATGCAATCGCTCTGTGTATGAGGATGAATAGTGATTTGACGCACCCATTGCCAAATGGGGTATGCTGTGGTGGATGGGAGTAAATTGTGAATGACAATTTGAACAGAACAATGGATGAACAGGGCTCAGCCAAAGTCCCTTATGTATTTTTGGTGTATTAATTTTTGATTAAATGAGACTGGCACAACATATAAAGCTGTTCCTTAGCCAGGCTTAAAATACTAATTTCATAAAAACGGTATAAAGGAAAGCTATGCCTAGTTGGAATGTTCCGAAATGCAGAGTTTAGTAATCGGGCTAATTTGTGCCAATCTGAATCTGCAGTACACCTAATGGCAGGTGATTGTGAGGGCACTTTCGTAAAATATTTTTGGGGACACCAACTAACAACTGGAATCAATAAACATTGACAAATTTAAAATATAAAACCAAAAGTCTTACCATCCTGCATTCCCAGTCTTTTCTTTAAAAAGAGTACTCCACATGTGTGGGTAGGTTTATCGCATAGGGCGGTAAAGGCCCAAAGACAGGACCATGTTAAGGAAGGAAATTAGGTTTGCAAAATAGATTTTTGTGGTGGTGGTTCATGTAATTTTTGGCCCAAGAGTCAGTTGTAGCACAAGGAAACTGACCCCTGATAATTCAGAAAACTAGAGTCACCGGTGGAGTTCATAGAGTTGTGGCATGTTTTTATGCTACTACTACTTTTTACCCAGAATTCATTGAAAAGGCAAACACTGAGTATAAACACAGAATGTCCTCACATTTCTGTGAGATAATTCTGCAATTTTCGGAGAACAAAAGTACTACCACTCACATTTCCCACACCTGTAAAAAAGCTCCCCACGTATGTGGGTGGGCCTATCCCCTGGGACATGAGCATCCAACAAACAAAATGGAAACGTCAAGAACGTTGCTTGGAATTAGATTAATTTTTGGGAGTAAGATATCTCCCATACTACGGGCCATGATAGGTACCCTAGGAGCCCTCCCATCCCTGGCTATTATTTAAAACTAGAGATCCAGGGGAATCCAGAGAGTTGTCACTTGCATGGATATGGTGCCGGTCCATGTTTATTGAGCTCAATGGCATGACACGGAGAAAAGACTTGGTAGATGATGAAGAGAACTCTGTACAGCTACTTATTTTGAGAGTTGAGGCCAGCCACCCAGAAACTAAAACCAGCCTATGCTATGATAAACATCAAGGCCCATGTGCAGCATTTTTGTATGGTGCTATGTGGCCTTGAAAGGCAATGGTACTTTGTGGGTCTCTCCAACACATAGGAAGTTTAAGGAAAGGTGTGACAACACCACTAATGAACCTTTTCTGTAGGGAGAAGAAGAACAAAAAAAGTACAACTTTTTGTCTGCAAGTTACCAAATGTTTTTGAAAATATTGCCTTGAAAACAGCACATGCAAGATTATTTCATTAATCACAATAAAAGTTAAGTGCGTGACAACTACTGTTCTGATTCAAAGCTCACCTACTCATCTTTTCATTTTAGAGGGAATAGATAACAAGTGAATATTTTACCAAGGAAACACATTATAGACTTACAGGAATGTTATAAACGGTAAAGGATACACTGTAAACAAAATCGACGGATGTATGATTGAATGAAGTCAAAATGTTCATCTATGTAGTCATGCTCTTTTTCCAAAATACTAATAGCATCACACTGTAGGGGAAAAAATAAAGAAATCAATTACTATAACAAATTTAGAACTAATGAATTAAATTTCATTTTGTACAATACACCTTTCAAGGTAGGATCGTCTCTATGGTATGAAGTTTATAAAGAAATTCTGTACATTCGTTTATGGTAAACACACACTTTTGATCAATTACACAGATATGCGCAAAAATCAAAAACGATTTTTCACACTGTTTTATTATGCTTCCTTCACCCACTTTGCACTGAACCCCTGAAGTCTGCTAATATCAAATATGTATTTTTCATTTGTGGTCTCATAGATGTTAAAGAAAGCAGTATCTGTACATGTCACAAAACTTGTAGTATAATCTATCTATTGGCCGTGCTTGCACTACAGCCAAAAAAAAGTAAAAGATGTATGTTCTCCAATTGGCAGATCATTTGCTCTTGGTTCGAAAACATCACTGAACACTAGCCTATTGATTGTGAATAAATTAGTTTTGCAAAGCCACGTTTGAATTCAGCTTCCCTCCCACAGTACCAGGTCAATAGGGCCAGGTGGACTAAAACGGTCAACAGACTGTAAGGGGACAAGATTTAGTCGGATTGCCCAGCCAGACGATGCCCCGAAGTCCTCTAGACCTACCAGCAAGATCTCACAGGTCATGTCTCAAAGGGCATGTGTATATTGTGCCAATAGCCATAATATACCTAAGCCCTGGCAGGGCATTTGTGGAGTGCAGTGCCAGGCTGGCAGACAAAACACGTTTTTCAAAGACATCAATAATTTTGGATTCTCTATCTGGGGGATTGGTTGGAAACTAATTAGGTTCACCTTACAGGTCTAGGCTTGCACTCTATGGAATAGGGTGCCTGGTAAAATAAAAACATACAAGCAATGTGAAAAGTATTTATGCAGCCCATAACCAGTATAAACACAACACAAGAAAAATCCCACACTAAATTGGAAAACTTGAGTATATTCTATTAAATTATTTGACACCAAAACAACAAAAATCCTATCACAATGAATTGTTAAAGGTTAAAGTGAAAAATGGCACCTAAAAGATAAAAGTGCCAACTGCGGCTATCTAGTAGAGCAAGAAGCAGGACCGGGGCAAAGGTGAAAGTTATGGCTGACTTTGATGGAGCGCAGGTCGGATACACAAAGTGGATTGAGTCCGGTCTCCGCTTACCTACGGACTTAGAAGAAATTTAAAAAAAGAAATTATAAGAACAAAGTTCAGCAAGGCAAGGCAGCCGGTCCAAGAAGGAAGTTTAGTCGTTGAGGAGCCGCTGGACAAATTTGCACTGAAAATTTTGTTGTTTGTACTTGGTCTCTTTTTCTGAAGTCAAAACTTTCCAAAGGGACGAAGATGTAGACTGTAGCAGGTGAGGGCTCTACAAGGTCAGGTATCTCTTCTGAGAGAGGCTGCTGAACAGGATTTACTGCTGCAGAGAACAACGAAGCACGAGCTGCTGCAAAATCAGGCCGACCTGCAATGCACCATAGGCGAATCATCGAGCAGGTAGGTCCAGGTTTCCTCTTGGCTCTCAGAGCACGTTTTGGCAGAAACATTTTTAAGTACCTTTGTATTTGGGCACTTTTAGCATCACTTGCAAAGGTCAAGGACTGGAAGGGCACCACTTGGATGGTCATAACTCACTCAAGCTGCATCCAGGTGTGGGTTCAAGATGGTTGGAGCCTTTTCTGTCCCTAAGGCTCTAATCAGGAGGCCAGCCAACTAGTCCTTGGAGTTGCTCTGAAAGTCTTGGTTCAAGCAGGAAAGCAGTTCTCAAACCCTGCCAACACACAGTCTCTTTTGTGGCCATCTGACAGGAATGCACAAAGGCCAACTGCACCTAGGTCATGTGACCAAAAAACAGGCTACAGGCACCAAATGGTTAGGATAAGAAAATGCCAACATTTGAAAAGTCGCATTTTCAGAATTGTGACATAAAATAGACTTTTATCATTAAAGAGGCTTTAAAATTACAATTCGCTAGATATCAAACATGATATTTCAACCTGCTTACAAACAATGGATATCACTCATTAAATGTAATAAGGTAACCCAATGTTATCCTATGAGAGAGGTGGACCCCACCGCAGTGAAAAATGAATTTGTGAGTTTTTCACTACCAGGACATGTAAAACCTGAAAGTACATGTCCAACTTTTTAATTACAATGCACCCTGCCCTATGAGCTGTCTAGGGCCTACCTTAGGGGTGACATATGTAATTATGTAATATAAAGGGAGTTTATATAACATATATATATATATATATATATATATATATATATATTCACTTAAAAAACCATAGGTTTCGGGCACGTTATAGTTAGGAATTAGCATTTAAAAAACCTTGCAAATTCACTTCAAAAACCATAGGTTTCACACATGTTATAGTTAGCTGTACATTTCACTCGTAAAAAACCAATGAAATTCCACGTTATAGTTAGATCAGGTAACTATAACTTGCGCGACCGCAATCCACAATGTGTAATTTCAGATGTCATCATTGATGTCATGAGTGATGTCACTGACCATGTCATGATTGATGTAATATGTGATGTCATCAGCAGTTTATTGTGGGCGCGCAAGTTATAGTTACCTGATCTAACTATAACGTGGAATTTCATTGGTTTTTTACGAGTGAAATGTACAGCTAACTATAACATGTGTGAAACCTATGGTTTTTTAAGTGAATTTGCAAGGTTTTTTAAATGATAATTCCTAACTATAACGTGTGTGAAACCTATGGTTTTTTCAGTGAATATATATATATATATATATATATATATATATATATATATATATATATATATATATATATATATATATATATATATATATATATATATATATATTCGCTCACTCCTTTTTCACCATCCGGATTAAGGAAAGCACTCGCAGGGGTTATCTTTTGTATTCTTTATTTGGACCGCTTTAGAACATGACGAGTTTCGGCTTGCGCCTTAATCTGATGTTTTTAGATTTCGCGCCGAGAAACGAACAACTTTTTTTAACAAAACGTAAAAGGTCACGTGATACATCCACGTATGGAGAGCAAAAAAGGACCACCATAAGTCCATAAACAAGCGCCATATTGGAGTAGATCGACCCCCATTGGAACATCATAAAGCAACAATACCGCTGAATAATTAACAGCATACAGTATATATGTTTACCACAAATGTGTACACCATATTATGTATAAAATAACATCAACTGTGACTTGTTGCTAATTAACACAACCTGATCTAACTATAACGTGGAATTTCATTGGTTTTTTACGAGTGAAATGTACAGCTAACTATAACATGTGTGAAACCTATGGTTTTTTAAGTGAATTTGCAAGGTTTTTTAAATGATAATTCCTAACTATAACGTGTGTGAAACCTATGGTTTTTTCAGTGAATATATATATATATATATATATATATATATATTACCTACTGGCGGTCGCCAGTAGGTAGTTATAGTTAGGACCACGTTTCCATAGGAAAACCTCAACATTCTATTTTGAATAACTTTGGCGCCGGTCGACGAATCCTCGCGAATTTCTCAAAATAGGTGGGGCGCTACGCTCCGCTCCTACCCTGAAAGTCTCGGGGGGATTCGTCAAGCGGGGGCTGAGATAAAAGGGGGGTCCCAAAACGCGTTTTTCCCATGCATTTTTCCATAGGACCTTTAGAACGAGCTACAGCCCGAACGGCTGAACAGAATTACTAGAAATTTGGCAGAGAGGTAGTCCCTAGGTCAAGGAAGTGCCTTTTGTAGGTTTGGTGTAAATCTGTTCAGTAGATTCTGAGAAAATAGCCTTTAAATCAATATATATATCTGAGCCCGCTTACGGTACGCTTACCGTACGCTTACCGTACGCTTACCGTAAGCTTACGGTGGCGTGCGCGAGCGCGATTCTGATTGGCTCTTAGATCTTAGTAAACATTCGAATCGGCCGAAACCAGGAAGCGGCGTCCGCCATTTTGTCTCTCGCACTGAGTGTTGTTTATCAAACATGATGGCCAAAAACATGTTACGGGGCTGTTTTGACAACTCCCTCCCACATAGTCATGTTGAGGGAGTCCCCAAACATCCCCCAAGAGCAAAAACGGTTTTATTTTTTTTTCGGCAATTTCGCGGGGTACGCTTACCGTACGCTTACCGTACGCTTACCGTAAGCTTACCGTACGCTTACGGTAAAAAAATAAAAATAAAAAAAACACTATCCACACTTACCCCACCCCCTGTGCTTTTGGTGGCCGCAGGCCACCAAATGTGCAGGGCTTATTAATAGAGAAAAAAAACGTAATTTTGGCAACATGAAATTATAAAATCGAAATAAAAAAAACACTATCCACATTGACCTCACCCCCTGTGCTTTTGGTGGCCGAAGGCCACCAAATGTACAGGGCTTATTAAAGTTGATAAAAACCGTGCACGGAACGAACTGCGTTAAGTGGGCGCGCACGCCACAAATGGCGTAAAGTAACTTAGCATTTAAAAAACCGTACAAATTCACTGAAAAAACCATAGGTTTCACACACGTTATAGTTAGGAAATAGCATTTAAAAAACCTTGCTAATTCACTGAAAAAACCATAGGTTTCACACATGTTATAGTTAGCTGGACATTTTACTGATAAAAAACCAATGAAATTCCCCCGTTATAGTTACTGTAGGCAACTATAACTCACGCGACCGTAATCCTCTGCTGATGACATATGTGTCTTTATGAAAAAAAAATATTTGTAATATATGTATAGCTAAAATTTAATGGAAGAAGATATGGGCAAATAAGTGTCTAAATACAGTATTAGCATCAGCAGAGGATTACGGTCGCGTGAGTTATAGTTGCCTACAGTAACTATAACGGGGGAATTTCATTGGTTTTTTATCAGTAAAATGTCCAGCTAACTATAACATGTGTGAAACCTATGGTTTTTTCAGTGAATATATATATATATATATATATATATATATATAAAGATTGGCAATAGGTTTGTTTTGCCAAGTTAAATTGACAGTTTAAAACTGCATACAGGCTGCCACAGCAGGCAATAGGCATGTTTTAAGCGGCTACTTAATTGAGTGGCACAATTATTGCTGCAAGTCCACTAGTAGCATTTCATTTTCCAGCCCTGGGTATATGGCTTACCAGTTTACTAGGGCCGGATAAGTAAATTAAAGATGTCAATTGGTTGCGAGTCAATTTTACCATGTTTAATAGAGAAAACACAAACACTTTAGCACTGGTTAGCAGTGATAAAGTGCATAGAGTCCTAAGGCCAACAAACATTAATTGAGCATAGCAGGAGGGGTGAAGGCAAAAAGTTTGGAGGTGACCATGCAGAGAGGGCCAAGTCCAATAATCAACAACCTAACTTCTAAAAGGGACTGGTATCATGGGAGAATTACATAACTTGCTAGTATTGAAACGGAACGTCAATGATGTATAATCAAACAATTTGCAGTGTTGCAACATATTAGGGGAATAGTTCTGAAGTGGTTCTTCTACCAGAGACACAAGCTGGAATCAAATTATGCATCCTTAAAAAGATAAGGGTATATTAAAGTGTTTCGTTCACAGAGGTTGCAGAGGGGTTACAATCGCCTTTTAAAAAAAAAATGGTGAGCTAAACTGTTGTCTCAGGGACCCATTATGGGCAAACGGGAACTCCGATAAATGTACAAGTCCATCCCTCAATACTGAAAATGACCGTACAGTCACAACGCGAGTTGCTTACCAACGGGTAGATCCCAATGTCGGTCGGAAGGGCTCCGAATCGCATTAGTGTTTGCCAAAACCGTTTCGGAGCCCTCGTTTATGACCAACTTGTTCCCAGTTCCGAACGACCAAACACGGTGCCTGGAAACCATTAGGGCTGACCGAATCTGTTCTGAAAGGCATTTGGAGAGGACGAACCTTTCCAAAGCCGGTTTGAACAGCTCTATGGACTTGGTTTCCAAATTAGTGAGTATGATGACCGTCTCGGACAGCCTTTTCGATTTGATTTGCCCAGAAAGAAGAGGCGGCCGAAATCGGTCTTTGGGGGACCATACCAGGCCCCCCTACAGCCAGGGCCCTCCTAATCGGGCCCGTGGAGGTAACCCCCTTTTTAGCCATGCACAATGTGGCAGGCACCATGGGGTGCCTATCACAGGGTGCACGATTTTCCCCAGCCACCCCTTTCTTCAATGAGAGTCTGTGTTCTCGTTCGGAACACAGGCTCCCATTGAAGTCAAAGGGAGTCCGACCAAATCGTATTCGGGTGCATACAGATGCATCGTACTCGCTCGGTCAGAATTCCCAGATCCAAGTCGTACAGAAAGCATTCCGGAACCGATTCAGTGGGTATGCTTTCCGAACAAGATCAGAATTGGGCCCTATGACATCATCCGGAGCCACCCACGCTTAGGGGAGATTTAAATTTAATTATGGACACTGTAACAGACTCTCAATCCTCCTGTATTACAGGAACAAGCAAAAACTCACCACTTAGCATAAGGCCTAAAGCAATGGTGGGTGCTACGGGATGCCTGGTAGTGCTGTCACCCAAGCAGAAGGCATCCACTGTTCTCTGTAAGTCACCAATCCTTCTCTCGACGTAATCACTTTTTTATTAGTGGGTGATGAGCAAAAATTGACTGCCATGTAGAATTTCTGACCACACCTTATGGAGTTCATCATTGGCTCCTACGAAGCGGGCCAAAAAGGAGAACATGGATACTGAATGCATGATGGCTAAGAGACATCATTTATTGAGTTTCTCCAGCAAGATGCAGAGAAGCACTTCCAAATGAATAAGGGTTCTATTAATTTCAGTGTGTTCTCTGGGATGCTTTCAAGTCTATAATTCTAGGGAGTCTCAAGAACATCATTAACAAGCATTGGTGATGCCAACAGTCATGGCATTAGTGATTTTAACAGGTATGGCCTTGGCAAGCCCACATTTATTTTTCAAAGCATATCCCCTAGGCAATAAAAAGTGTGCAAGTAAAAAAAAAAAAAAAGTTTAAAAAATGCTACACTCTAAAAGGTAAAAACAACAATTGATGGACAGAATGCAGAGCAATGTCATACATTCACCCCAGTAGAGAGATCTGGGGCTAAATCCATTGTTTTTTTGCTCCCCATGCCATTCCAGTTTGAACCCAGCCATAAGCAAATCAGTCTTGACCCTGCGCCCAATGGGAACAGTCCAGCCCGAGCTGCCAGGCCAGGTCCTCCCTGGACTGGAAACAGGCATCACAGGACCGATTTCGGGGTTTCACCCCTCAGCTGCTTGACTCCATTGTCATGGGGAGCACGGGACCCACATCTGGGCATACCCGTTCCACTCGGGGTGACAAATGCAAAAACAATTGATAAACAGAATGCATAACAATGTCATACATTCACCCCAGTACAGATCTTTGGGCCTAAATCCATCTTTATTGGCTCCTCATGCCATTATATACTTTAAAGGTAGCATGCATGTCTGACAAAAAAAACAACAAAAAAACAGAAGCGTCTATTTTGCTGAAATATGGAGAAACCGCAAAGGATGGATAACATATCTCCTATTTCCAAGCCCTCTGGCACCTTTTGTTCCAGAACCAGCAAGGGAAAGGATTTGATATCATTATGCCATGTAATCCAGAACTTTACAAGTTTAGAAAACACCCAGTTAAACACACAAAAGAATACCCTTATATCATTCCAGTCTATTGATAAATAATAATGCAGAGGAAACATCATGTACAACGTTAAGGAAGTGGAGGTATTACTGGTAAATACCTGTACTATTCTAGAGTCTTGTCAGAAGAAAACGTGCAGCAAATACAATTAATGGTCACTGCGACAAAAATAAGACTCTTTCAGGACAAATACATTGAAAGTTAAAAAAGGGCCTTACTTAGCGAGTTAAAAATCCAATATAACTTGAAGTTTGTGGTAAATTGATTGCTGAATGCTGTCAGACACTTAATTTGCTGCATCTAACCTAAAAGGAACTCAGACATCAGTGTAAGACACTGTACTCCCAGTATTGGGCAGAAGGAAAATGTTTTCAAGGACAGGAAGGCATGGTATCATTAATTCAAAATGTAAATTGATCAAAGCTTTACAGATATACAGGTAAAATGCCCCTGATGTGCCCACCTTGACACAGCATTTACCATTTGGTATGGGCCTGCCTAGAACTAAGGTATTGGGACGCAGTGGAAGAAAATGCTGGCTGCCAGACTTTGACCCTGCCAAAGCATGTTTCATTATGGTTTTTGTAATACATTATAGTTGAGGGAGCTGCAGGACCTTCACCAACAAAAATCAGAAACCAATGGATAAAAGCAAAAATAATCTTTTGGTTTCATAAAAGATACATTGCAATAGAAGTCCCTGGCACCGAAGGGAACTATTTTATAAGTGGATGTGTTCCAAATAAAAGAACATCAAAAAGAACTAGGCTGCCACCCAAATTCTCCAATCAGTGACCCTCACCGGCCACCATTACATGACTGAAAAGAACTCCATGTCCATCAAAGAGTATACACATTTTTCAAAGAACAAGTTACTTACCTTTGGTGATGTCTTATCTGGTAGAGACTATATCTATCCATAGATTCCTTCCCTTTTGAATTTCCTCAGGCGTCAGACTGGATCCCGAACATTTTTAGTGAGCCGTATCCCTGCATGTTGGTAGGTGGCATCGATCAGCTCTGTGTCCGCGTCATAAACGGCGTTGCGGTACCTATATAAGCACCAGCCAGGCGTGTTGTCAGTTTTTTTTTCGACTTTCCACGCTAGAAGCGAGGAGACATGAAGAAAACTGACCACTGGTGTGTCAAAACTAAGGCCCTGAAAGGGGTCAGCCCTGTTTCTAGAAATCGGTTCGCAGAACGGGGAGGATGAGTGCGTTGGTAAGGAATCTGCAGCTAGATATAGTCTCTAAAAGATAAGGCATCACTGAACGTAAGTAACTTGTTCATCTGATAGACTTTTAGGTACAGATTCCTTACCTTTTGAATAGATACCCAAGCAATACAATCCCCGGAAGAGGGTCCGCAAACTAATTTCAAATGAGAAAGACCTGCAGGACTGAAAGGGCTTAGTGGCCATCCCTGCGGACCCAATTGTCCAGGCAGTAGTATTTGGCAAGCGGGTGCAGGGAAACCCATTTAGCTGTCTGACAGATGTCCAGGGCTGAACTCCGCTAGCTAACTCTGTGGTCGTAGCTTTAGCTCTGGTGGAATAAGCTTTCATGCCTTCAGGAGGTTACTCCTTGGCCAGTGTGTTGCAGATTATGATGCAGAGCACGACTCATCTGGAAATAGTCCGCTTCTTCATTGCCCAACCTTTCTTTGCACTAACATACCCTACGAAGTGTTGGTCATCCACACAGAACTCTCGTATGCGGTCAAGGGAGAATGACAGCCACTTTCTATATTGTATCTTAATGATATGGCATGGTAACAAAGGGACCGTTCTGGAGTTCCTTGACTGTACTGGGTTGAAATTTACTCTAACGCAGAGCAAATCGGAAATAGCCTTTCAAGATTTACTCATAAAACCTGTCGAAGGGGAAGTTTTCACTAGACTATATCGAAAACCCATGAACAGAAGAAAACAAGTTACTTACCTGTAATTTTGGTTATCCAGTATTGGAAACTTTCATAGATTGCTATGCTTGCATCATTCCCCGTTGTCGGAATGGGAGTCCCCGGTATACATAAAAAAAGCATCACTAAAACATAACTCAGGCCTAGGCCCATTCTTGTTTTGCATCCTATCGACCTTTTTTTGTAAAAGAGACCAAAAAAAAAAAAAAACCACCAATCAGATTAGCCTCACCCATTTGAACCCTCCTGAGAGAAGCTCAGAACCTCGGATTTTTCGTAGCTGTTGTGTAACCAAACCACTAAATATGTACGAGGCTGAGCTTTCCCAGGGGAGGTGGGTGGGTCGCATGGGAATCTATGAAAGTTTCCAATACTGGAGAACCAAAGTTACAGGTAAGCAACTTGTTTTCTTACTCCAGTATTGGAACTTTCATAGATTCCCATGCTTTTATCAGAATAGCTAGAAGTTATCAGCACATTTTTGGAACCATGCATATTATAAAATGCAGAATAAATAAATAGCATCTTCACCATAAAGACATTATCAATAGTCAAAAATATAATAAGAACATTTGATAAAACACCATACATGAGGTTCAAAATGTGCAAGAGCTAATAAACCAGTAACATGGAAGGAGGGATGAAAAGGAAAGCTCACCACTACTGAAATAGGTTCCTCAGGACTGCTTGGCCGACTGCTGCATCCCCCTGCGTCGCCGCATCCAGGCAGTAATGTCTTGTGAACGTATGTGTACTGCTCCAGGCTGCTGCCCGGCAGATCTCTTGGAACACCAGCAAAGAGGGCTGTAGAAGAGGAACTCGCCCTCGTGGAATCAGCACGGACTCGACCTTCCAGGGGGTTGCCCGCTGCCTTGTGACAATATTGGATAGTATTAGTAATCCAACGTGCGATCCCTTGCTTGGATAGGGGAAAACCCTTACGAGGGTCACTGAAAGAAACAAATAGTTGAGAAGACTTTCTGAAGTCTCTAGTCCTTTGAAGATAGAATTTTAAGCACCTTTGTACATCCAGAGCATAAAGTGCCTTCTCCGCCGGAGTAGCCGGTTGAGGGAAAAAAAGTCTTGAGAATTACCGGCTCATTCAAATGAAAGTCCGAAGGAACTTTTGGTATGAATTTAGGGTTAGCCCTTAAAATTACTGTTCCTTTTTTGAACTGGAGAAAAGGTTCCTGAATGGTTAGAGCCTGCAACTCCCCCACACGTCTAGCTGAAGTCAAGGCTAGAAGAAGCGCTACCTTCCAGGAGAGGAATTTCAGGTCTGCCTTGTGAATAGGTTCAAAAGGAGGTTTCATAAGCTGGGCGAGAACTAAGTTCAGATGCCACAGGGGAGGAGGAGGCCTGACCGGAGGGAAGACTTTGAAAAGCCATTTAAGAAACTGTTTAATGATCCTTGCTGAGAGTGAAGGGCCTGCGGACGTGCGTCTGAAGCGAGAAATCGCTGCCAGGTGAACCTTTATAGAAGAGTGAGCCAGTCCTGCTTTTGCTAATGATAGAATGTATGGAAGAATTTCATGCGGCTCAGAATTAAAGGGATGAAGCCCATTGCGCTGGCACCAAATACAGAACCGTTTCCATTTAAATTTGTAAGTCTTATTTGTACTTGGGGCTCTTGCTTGAGATAGTACCTCTACATTTCGCTGAGAGATTCAGCCCTCGAAATTCTCGCTGCTCAGGAGCCATGCCGAGAGTTGAAGAGACTGAGGATCCGGATGTAAGGGGGAACAACCTTTACAACGCAACTTTTACAAAGCACTACCATTACAACAAAACTTCCCTGCTGTTACGTGGACTGGAGTTGGAATAGTAAATTACACTTTTTTAATGTTAGCACGCCATCTAGTGCAAGTCGATGTAAAGACTTGCGTTGTAATGTCCTGCGTTGTCAATGCACTCGCGTTGTAAAACTTTCGTTGTAACAGCATGCGTTGTAACGTCATACATCCGGATGTAAGACTTGGCCCTGGGACATCGTCAGCAGCGAAGGAATCGGCTGCAAAGGAAGAGGAAGTTCCAGTGAGAGAAGTTGAAGCTCGTGAACCAAAACTGTCTGGGCCACGCTGGAGCTATCAGAATCATCCTGCATGGTTCTGCTTTGAGCTTTGAGAATCCTGGGGATTAGAGGAATGGGGGGGGGGGGGGAAGCGTAAACAAATGCGCCCGACCAGGCCATCGAAAGCACATTCCACAACGATCCCGTATGGTGAACTCTACTTGCATAGAACCGGCATTTCCTGTTCTGTGGTGTGGCAAAGAGATCTATTGTCGGCATGCCCCACCTGTGAAACACTTTCTGAAGAGTAAAATTGTCCAGTTCGCACTCGTGACTGACAGATTTCAGCCTGCTGAGTTTTTCCGCTGCCTTGTTGAGGACACCTGGAAGATGTTCCGCACGTAGTGATACCTCCTGTTGAATTGCCCATTCTCACGACAACAGACGAGATCTGGTGCCTCCCTCCTTGTTTATATAATGCATGGCCATCGTGTTGTCCGTATATATTAGGACTGAAGACTGTTGTACTCTTGGAAGAAAAGCTTGTAACGCTAGACTAATCGCTCTGAGTTCTAACAGATTTATGTGCAGCAGTTGATCCTGAGACCTCCATCTGCCGCTCACGTGAAGGTCTTGAAAAACCGCTTCCCAGCCGTCGAGAGAGGTGTCCATAGTTATAATGAGAGGAGCCGGGAATAGTTTGAAAGAAAGCCCTTGAGAAATGTTTTCCTTGGTCATCCACCAAGATGCGGCGTGTCTCATGGTCTCGGTAAATGAGATCTTGTCGTCGAAGGATCCGTCTACTTGGCGCCACTGTAAATCCAACTCCTCCTGAAGTGGCCGCATTCAGGGAATCAGGGGTATGCATGAGGAGATGGAACCCAGCATGAACTTGTAGAGGCAAACTGAAAGTAACCTTTTTAACAGTAGGGAAGCCACTGACATCGGCGTCTGTTGTCTCTCTACAGATGGGAAAGCTTTGTTTACTGAAGTGTCAAGAATGGCCCCTAGAAACCTGGCAGTCCTTGATGGAAGAAGAGAAGACTTCTGCTCGTTGAGCGTTAGTCCGAGATTGGCAAACAGACAAACACGTTCCGAATGATTCTTCCGTTGCTTGCTTGGTAGAAGCTTTTATCAACCAGTCGTCCAGGTAAGGGAAGACCTGCAATTTTTGTCTTCGCAGAAAAGCTGGTATCGGAGCTAACACCTTCGTGAAGATCCGTGGAGCCGTACGCAGACCAAAGGGAAGAACCTTGAATTGAAAATGGCTCTTGGCTACTGTAAACCGAAGATATTTCCTGTGAGCTGGGTGGATGGGTACATGAAAATAGGCTTCCTCCAAATCCAGAGTGGCCATGAAATCCCCTGGGTTGAGAAGACGAAGGATGTCCTGCAGAGAAACAATCTAAAAAGACTGTTTGATGAGCTTCTCTCAGTAGGGTTCCATGGGGTGAGGCTAATCTGATTGGTTGTTCATTTTTTTTGGTCTCTTTTACAAAAAGAGGTAGATAGGATGCAAAACAAGAATGGGCCTAGGCCCGAGTGATGGTTTCTATTGCTTTTTTTATGTATACCGACGACGGGGAATGATACAAGCATGGGAATCTATGAAAGTTCCAATACTGGAGTAAATAACCTTCTCTCTTTATGCCAGCCACCAACCACAAGCATTAAGGGATTCATTATCTTTTTCAAAATAAAAAAAACTGCTCTTTTAAACAAGACTGCTTCCATGGAGCCAATATTTTGGCTGGCAAACTGATCACTAGAGAGTACCCATGCAAACTAGTTACGAAGTCTATTAAAAAAAGCGAAGGTATGAGGTGATGGGGCCATGACTTGATAGGTGAAGGGTGGGTAACTGGAAAGGAGGTATGATGGCATTAAGAAGGGAGAACATGTGCGGGATGAGAAGATTAATAGGAGGGAATAGGAGGGAAAGGAGGGAAAGGAGGTTGAGTTGAGGGTTTTATTCAAGCGGGTTAGAGGTAGCATTGCGCTCTGCGTTTAGAGGGAAAGCGCTGTTTAAAGGTTAATTTGAAAGTATGGGATGGATTTATTAGTGTAACAATATTTTCTGCACAGCATAGCGGTTTGAAGCCACATTTTAATGGCAATGTCCTTTCATTTGTAGTGAACCCCTGAAGAAGGGCTAAATCAAGGCCCGGCATGCATTGGGTAACATCAAATTCGCGATTGAAGATGTTTTATGTTTTCTGGCGTGCCCAGACAAAGGCTTGGATGGGCATAGCTGAGGCATGAGAAGTTTTTGAAATACATAACTGTCACACAAGTGACAAGAAATATGAAAATAAATGAAGTTGTAAAAAAGCTTTGGAGAACACGGATGAGTTATTGTTTAAATTGAAAAAGTTGCTGGTAAAAACGTGAATATCATGATTGAAGCAGTGAGTCTGGCATTGGAGGGAAACTCCGCTCCATTTTTTGAAGATATATTGACAAGGGCGTGATATTACGGTAGATCACGCTATCCAGAAAGCACGCAAACAGTTGAAAGCTGGAAAAAAATGACAAAATAAATAGAAGTTCAAGCAAGGAGTGCACTGCAATTCTGGAACCATGGTTTGAAAGGGACCATTGTTCCTTTATAATATATTTGTGATCCACTAGGCATCTCGGACTGAGTTTGTCCGCTCTGCGTTTAGAGAACACGCCAGGAGTTGAACCACCAGGGATATGCCCTGCTGTTCCAGTCATTTCAAAAGGAACAGGGCCATTTGACAAAGGGCCCACAATCCCACCCACCTGGTTTGTTGCAGTACCACGTGACGCTACTATTGTCTGTGAATACGTGCACCAGACTTCTCCTGATGGAGGGCAGAAAGGCTTTCAATGCCAGTTAGATCACACGGAGCTCCAGCAGGTTGATGTGGAGTTTGGATTCCGCTGGAAACCATAGTTCTCCGCTCTCCACCTCTTCCAGATGACAGCCCCATCCCAGGAGCAATTGTCACTACTGTGAGCTGGTTGGCGAAGGGAGAGGGGTCTGCCTCTGACCCAATCGTGGTTTGTTAGCCACCACTGCAGATCGATCGCACTTTTCTCCAAGATCTGGACCAGGTTGGAGAGAGTCCCCTGATATCACCAGCAAGATGCAGGAGGCTATGAGACCCATCAGCTTAAGAGTCAGTTGCACCAAAACAGAGGATAGAGGCTCTGATGAAATGGAGCGTCTGGGAGGGAGTCCGGTGTGACTTTGGCACGTTGATAGTGAACACCAGCAAGTGCAGAAGGCATCACGTAGTCTGGAGGTAGGAGACAACAGCCTGGGGTGAGCCCGCCTTCAGCAGCCAGTTATCGAGGTAGGGGGAAGAGTGGCACCTCTGACCTCCGCAGATGAGCTGCAACCATTGCCATCACCTAGGTGAACACCCGAGGGGCGCTAGTATGGCCAAAGAGAAGCACGTGAACTGAAAGTGCTTGTGGCCAACCGTAAACCACAGATAGCACCCGCGGCAGGCAGGACGGGAATATGAAAATAATCATCCTGCCAATCTCCTGGGTCCAGGGCAGCTAAGACATAAGCCAACTTGAGCATTTTCAATTTCTACTTTTTGAGTAAGATTGAGAGTTCGGGGATAGTGGATACGACACAGGCCCTTGTCCATTTTGGGAACCTGAAAGTAGGGGGAACAACAAACATAGCCTACTTCTGGCACCAGAACACACTCTATGGCTCCCTAAGCCGATTGTGAGATGGTGGTATGGAAGAGGGGAGTCTCGAAGGGAAGGGAGGAGCCCCGTTGACAATCTGCAAAACCCAACTCTATGTTGTTATGGACTGCATGCGGGGCAGGTGATGGCGAATCCTTTGCCAATTGGGTGCCCATGGTGGTAAAGGGGCAGATATGGAGGGTTAGAGTCTGTTGCAGGGGGAGGGGTGGACTGACCAGACCGCCAGCCACCTGACGCACGAGGTCTGTGGTTACAACACCCTCATCCATGCAGAGGCTGGGAAGCATGCGCAGAGAGGTGGCTGGGCGGGAATTGGCGCGGCTGGAAGCCCGTTCCGTAGCCGCGAAAGGCAGATTGGAGTAGACGTGTGGTCGCAGAGAGGCCTAAGAACCTAGCCGTAGCACAAGAATCCTTAAATCGCTTGACTGCTGAATCAGCCTGGTCTCTGAAGAGACGGGTGCCATTGAAGGGGATGTCCATAAGAGAAGCTTGAACATCTCCCAAAAAGCCAGTCGTCCTCAGCCAGGTGTGGTACATAAGGGCAAGTGGTTTGGAAACCGCTCTGCATAGCAAGTCGGTTGTGTCAAATCCACATCGAATACTGAACTTTGCTGTGTCCCTCCCATCAGTGATAGCTTGGAGAAGTACAGCCAGGGACTCTTCCAGGACCTGTGGCAGCACTTGTGCAACCGTATCCCACAAAGTGGGAATAACAGCCAAAAACCCATCCGATGTTCATGCAATGCCAGGCTGGCGGAAGAAAACATCTTCCAAATGAATACAGCTCTTGGGGAGCGGTAGGGAAAGTGCCTTGGGAGGAAGAGGCTTGGCCACCAAGCTCTCAGAGATAGTGTGCTGCGTGAAGTTTGGGTCCCCAGGTGCGGGGCAATGGCAGCGAGCAACTATCCTAGTCACAGGAGCCCCTGTGCTGGGTTTGGACCGGGTACCCAAAAGGACGTCAGTGAGAGCGTCACTTAATGGGAGTAGGGGTTCCGACGTGCAGATTCCCAATTGTTTCTCCTCAGTCAAGAGATAAGTGATGATAACCACCGCTGGCCTCACCCAAATCCTCACACCAGTCCAGACTCTGTTCGTCCTCATAGGGCTGGTATTCTTAAGGGTCCAGTGACCCCTCCCAGTCTTACCCGAGGCATAGTTCATGAAAAAGCTCAGGCTCCGATCTAGGAGGCAAGGCTCCTGCTGGCGTCAGAATCAACATCGGGCAACGTCCGTCGAGCTCTGTGTCGGAGTCAGGGATGACAATAGGGATGGCGCTGTGAAAGGTCGAGATGGCAAGACCAGAGTCAGTCCTGATGCAGGATTAAATCCCTGAGGCCCCGCCAAGGCCGATACCTCCAGTGCTGAACCAGATGGGGTCCCTTCTGACCCGGTGGGACCCAAAGGTACATTAACAGGGTCCGGCCGCCCAAATATTGAGGCATATGGCCTCATAGAACTCATTTAGTTGCGTTGGGGTCACACTAGCCTTTGGAAATTCGGGGAGACGCAGAGCTGGCACAGGTTCCAAGGAAGAAGGAAGAGAATGCCAAGGCTCTTTCGTCTCGTCTGCAGGCAGATGGAGAAGTTTAAGAGCGCTTCAACTTCTTGCCCTTTTTCTTGTGCCTCCCATCCGAGGACTTTGAATGGGACAAAAAAGGACTGCAGACTAAGTGAACTAACCCAGAACTTCCCCTCGACTGGGACCTCTACTTGTGCAAAGTCGCTTCCTGGGCCACTAGCAGCTTCAGGGACTGCTCCCTCAAAGCCTTCGGGGCAAAGGCCCAGCATTTGGAGCACAACTTGGTGTTGTGGTGGTGCTCCAGACATCCCAGACAGACAATGTGCGGGTCCGTCACAGACAGTGGTCGGTGACAGGCGCCGCAGGGCTTGAAACCCTACTTACATGAAGACATCTCAACACACCAGGGGGTAAGACCGCAAAAACCTCGGACAAAACGTCGAAAAAAGCCTGTCAAAAACGTCAAGAGTTGCTCTTCTCCCAATCAGCGCTGGCTGGCGCAGAAAGAAAAGAATGGACGTCAGCATACCTGGGTGGCACCTATATAGGTACTGCGACGTCACTTCTGGAGCAGACGACTGAGACAACAGACGTGGAGCCAATCAATGCCACCTACGAGCGTGCAGGGATACTGCTCATGAAAAATCTCCCGGATACAGTCTGACGCCTGGGGAAATTCAAAAGGTAAGGAATCTGTGGCTAGAAGTCTCTATTAGATATACATTTTTCAAATGCCATTGTGTCACTCATTAATATACACCAGCACCTATTTTCACATTAATTTCAATGGTAAACAATCATGATTGTAAATTGAATTCAGGCTATAATCTTTTCGAAATATTCCTTTGGACACATCACTTGGTGATCTCATCCTCTTGAGATTCCACTAATTCATAAAACACCTTTATCAGTGTATACCACCAATCTTAAATTTCTCCATGGTACGGTCCATGTGCAACATGTAAGATCCTTGCATACCAAGAAAAAAAAAACTACAATGTCCACACATTTCAAAAAATTCATCCTTGGCTTTCTATGCACAAAACAAATATATTGAAGTGCCCCCCATATTTTAAAGTTCTGGAACATCAGGAAATATTTTGACATACATAACCAAATATAGGATTTGATAACTAATAGTTTATTCTTTGTGCTGGGGAATAATTTTCTGTTAATGCACAAAAAACCACTCATTGTTAAACAATCACATCAGCGTTGTCGGAAATCATTATAGTTATACATGCCCACTTCTGCAGGAACTCATATATAGAGAGCTGGACCATCAAGACACAGATGGAGGGAACTTAATCCATAGCTGCCGTTTTATTAACTCCCTCACTCACTAGAGTTATCATTTTCACAGTTACCTTTTCAGTTGTTTACATTATTTTTAATACAGCAATATTTATAAATATAAAGCATTTTAGTAAAATCAAAATGTCTTAGTTAATACCATTCCTGAAAATAGAGACACAAACAACCATATTTAAATTAGAGGCAGCACTTCTGGACCTGAAACAAAGATATATTAACAGTGGGAAGGCCACTACGCCATACAGAAATAAACACTGACCAGAAATAGGCAACAGAAATTGCAGAGCAGTTAACCTGGTTAGCTCCACAACACAGGTGGTACAAATTGGGTGGCAAGGCTGGACAAATGCTTTTCTAGCCAACCATGAAAGAGACAGAAGATAGACCAATGGCTGATATTAGAGATGATGAGAACCTACTGCTCCACCCATGAGGCTCCTTGCATAGCCTGTGCATTCACAGGTAATTAGTCTACTTTATACACCATGGCACCTAGATATTGTGAAGTTTGTTCAAGACATCCAGAACTGTAAGCTTAGTAATTCAGAAAGAATTCCTAAATTCGAGCTCTGCTTGTAGAAATTTGTAGACTCTAGAAGACACGCTATTGGGGAAGAACCCCTGCCTGAATGGTAGCCTGGTTCAATGTTTAAGAAATTGTCCAAAATGACTGCCACTCTGTATGCAAAATGTTCTAGGAGGCATTAACAAATGAGTTCCATCTCAAAGCCCGTTTGCCCGCAGGCAAATGTCCTTATAGGCTGATCTCATTATTAAATGCAGAATTTGAAGTTCTTGCTAAGGTCTCACTGAACAGACTCAGGAGGGTCATCACATCACTTGATCAATTGTGCATCCAGACCTGAACAGCTTTAGGTCTTGTATAGAAACGTACAAAATGCATTAGCTCTTGCAGGGCGAATGTCGTGCCCTAATACAAACCAACCACAAAAATGCATTTGATACTTCAGCTTCAAACTACCTTTTTGTGAACCTTGCAAACATGAATTTAGATCCTTCAGGCAGTTAGAACCACGTACATGGAGCCAGGGATGTACTCTCTCATCCTTACTATTGAGCCTTTGGTGGAATGGATCAGGTGGGACACATTGGTCCAGGACTTCAGCTGGAAGGGACTTTAAGAGGTGTGTCCCTGTACACTGTTGTCCTTCTCATATATGTATGATGCCCAAGGTGGTCAGGCAGGAGACTTATGCAGGGGATTGCCACATTTGAGAGGTACTCTGGCCTAAAGTTAAACTGGGACAAGTGTGTCCTCTTTCAAAACAAAGTTGGGCACTAGCAACTTACTGGCAAACCAACCTGCGCTGTGAGACTGTACACTTTAAATTATTTGAAATTCAGGATCTATGTAGCCTATAATGCCATAACAGCCAAAAAGTGTACTTTTATGGAGACAGACTGCAGATTTCCCTGAGTCAGATGAGGCAGGTATGGAATGATCGCAATCTCTTGGCAGGACACTGGGTAATGGTCATCACCTTGACACCAAAAACAAAACCTTTGCCACCAAGAGGTATACGTGCCTTCATTGACAGTCTTCACCGCCTTTAGGATTTTTTTTTTTTAAACTTGATTGAGGTACATTTAGGTGTCGCACAACATTAAAGGCCATGTCACAAACTTCAAGGGTGTCACATGGGATGGAACAATTGTCATTGGATTCTGGGCAGCAAATTCAGTTTGCTCCGGAGCCTCTCCAATGTGGCTTGAAAGATGTGTGTAGGCTATTCGAGGTCAATGAATCATCTTCACAATGGCATGTCTCAATTTTCCTAGGATCTGATGAAATAAATGAAAATGGCGCAAAAGTGTAGAGACATTTTCAAACCTGTCTATTCGAAGGGTATTGCCCAGAGATCCCAGTTTCCCACATTGGGGGTAGAAATTGGACATTTTGCATTTTGAAATCTATCAGAAGAATACCCCAACCTGAGGAAATGCCATTTTGCATATCATTGTTGAGAAACTGTTCATGGTTTTCTACGAAGAATCAGCTCAGCCATTCTTCTTAGGAATTTTGAAGGCCGGGACGTTGAACTACTTTTAGGGTAAGGTTTCCCGCCAAGCACCAATTACAGACTGATTTGCTTACAAAGAATGAGTTCAGGATCTCAACACCTTGTTTGTTGAGATAGTTCACTGTGGTTGTGTTGTCCATCCTTGTTGTTTGCCAGATAAGTCATAAATGCCATGTAAGTCTGGCAAAAAGTCTGGCATGGCGTACAACAGTCAGTTTTCACAGCTTTCTAACTGATCCTCATATACATATATTAACACTAGGATACAAGTGCAAACTCTTAGCAGCACAAAAAATTATTTGGATTTACTAACTGTAGTAAAGTGAATTATTGTGAGACCACAGCATGTAATAATGTCACAATCTTTATTAGCTCGTTAGGATTTGTTAATCAAACCCTTAGCTCAGTACTGGGTAGCTGTGGTATAAAGCAGTCAGGAACAAGTGCAAAACATTTATAAGTACCAAAACAACAGTAAGAAACACAACACAATAAAATTCCAACTCCAATATATAAAAATAGAGTGTCTTTTTAGTTTTAAATAGACATCAAAAGGACAAAACTAACACGAGGGAGCAGATGTGTTATGTATCAAATTTAAGGAAAATTACTTTAATTTCATCTTTAGATCGTTGCAAGCAGTTTGTAGCTAATGGGCTACATTACCTGTTGGAACTTTCTTGGACTAGCTACAATGGGTTGAGAGCCAGTCAAGATCCATGGGGACAGTTATCTGTCGCTTTTAGCAGTCTCAGGGTTCTCCTTGGACAGCTCTATTTTTAACGTGGTCCAGTGAAGAAGTGGTCCTGATGCTAGAGATGCAAGATGCATCAAGGGTTGCCTCTGGCCTCAAGGGGTGGTGTGTTTGTCTTGCGTGTGTGCACATGCGTGAGGGTGTGGGGGGAGGGGGGGGGGGTGTATCCAGCATAATGAGGCACTCCTCCTGGAAAACCGGTCTTCCATCTGGTTATCCCCATCTGGACAAGATGCCAACCTATCTACAAGCACAAAGGAGCGGGAGGCAAAGGTCGGATCGTCATTTGCTTAAGTGAGGCTGCGGCCAACACCTGGTAGTCATCCAGCTGGATGAGGTCACATCTCCTCCCTTGAACAATTTTCTTTGTTCCCTGTTCTCGAGAGTGCTTCACCCTTCCTAGCAGACAGGCTGCATGTTGTCTCCAGTGACAACTGCTGCAGGTAGTCAGGAAAGAAAACACAAAAGAAACATGTCGTTTTTAGGTCTTGCCTAGGCAGAGCGCATGCGCGGTCTCTCCGAGACATCTAATAATCTTTATAGCGAGGGTAATACCGCCTGCTGCTTGCAATTGGCTTATTTACGATTTCCGGTCTCCCTATTGGTTGCTAGTCCGATGCATCACTTCCGTTTTTATCGGAAGCAGCACCGACCAACTACAGTTTCATTGCGCTGAAGCTGTTGGTATGTCATGTTTAGGGACTCCTTGTTTAAGCAATTGTAGGCTTTATATCAGAGCAGCGGGTCGCTCTTTTCCCCCTGCTCGACTTTTTATCTGGCGCTCACCCCCTTGCTTCTACATGCTTAGCCGCTCTACGCATGCCGAAAGACCCCAAGCGCCTGTGGCAGGACAACGCCATGCACAGCGGCATTGGCACTCATGGCCTCAAACGACCTAGTTTTTGGGCAAAAATTGCACGCGAGTATCAGCGAGAGCCCGCTGTGACTGTTCGGCACTATGTGTCTCCATCGCGTGCTGTTTACTCTGAGTGGCCGGTTTCAGCCAGCGCGAGCCCAGACTGATAAACAGCGCTTGCCCCCAGGGCGTGCCGGTATTCTGTGAGAGGCAGGTTTCAGCGCAGGGTCAGGGTCAGAGTCAGCGCGCTAGGCCAGCGTGGTTTGTGATTGCAGGGAGGCTGCAGCGTGTGCCCGCTGGGTCTAACCAGTCCTATCGCCAGGACAATAACAGGCGAAGTCCGCTGCCTCCGGCAACACTTCTCAACTAACCGTTCACCTCAGAATTTGTTGCGAGCAGTTACCTGGACACCGGCAACTAGGATACCACTCGAAGGAGTACTAGCCGCATTGGAGAGAGCTTTGGTTGTGTCGTCTTTAAGCAATTGCTACTTACATTGACATGCTCTTTTAGAAAGCACCGCAAGTCGTGCCAGGAGACTTGGCAGGGTTTTCCCCTTGGAATCAGCCTGTCAACTGATCACGTCACTGTGTGTGCCGTCACGCAAACACCAAGCACTGCGAGCCGGGCTAAGAGACTGGGCTCTGTTTTCTTCTATGCTTTGTGCTGGCAGCAGCAATTGTTCCTTGGGAGGCCTTGCTAATGAAATAAAGGTGATTCCATGTACAGTGATTAAGAGCAAGGAAACTCAGCGGCTATCTTATAGTCAATTTCTGAAGTAATTTATCTAAAACAAAGAAACTACATCCTTGTGTGGAAATTCTAGTGAATTATTGATTGCTACTAAAAGGAAAAGAGAATCAGTGGCAATCTTTCGAAGGCGCATGACCTATGGGACAATTGTAATCACTCAGTAGAAAAGTATTCACACAAAGAGGAAATAAAGTAACTATACAGAGTCTCTGGTGTAGTGTAAGATTCATTGAGTTCACAATGCAAGGTTATGACACCATCATTTTTAGGTCTTGCATAGGCCTCTATGCGCGCTGCTGTATCCCAACACAGATCTCTGTATAGCTCCTCTCCATTAGCACCACTATGCACACACATTTCCCATACAAATGAAACTGGAAGCGTCAAGGTGGCATTTTGATTGTAAAACGGCTGAGTGAACCAAAGACTCAAAATAAATTATTCAGTAGGAACTCGAGCCCCCATTGGATAAACGACAAGAAACCTATTAAGTAAATAATTCCAAGGTAGACAGACTTTTTGTCATTAAATTGTCAATAGACATCTAGGCCTCTATTGGTGAGTAGCCAGTGTGCTCGATTCGATAGCATCACACTCTTGATTCTGTTCATGGCAGGCTGATATCCTGCTGGGACCTGCAGAGCATGTCTCTCTGCATTACCAGCCTGCTTGGGGAACAAGCATTTGCAATGCAATAGGTCTCGCATTTATGCGAGTTTGAGCTATTGGCATTCTAAATGACGATGCCTTTTATTTATATTTTGGTTTTCAAAACAAACAAAAGGCATTGTCATTTACAATGTCATTAGCTTAAACTTGCGTAAATGCGAGACCTATTGCATTGCAAATGCTTGTTAACATTAAGCACCCTGCCTGGTGGATTACGAAGACCTTCCTTAGGGGTGGGCTTGATGATAAAAAGGAAGGATTTGGCCAGGCAAAGTTGTTTATTTTTCCATGTCGAATTGGCAGTTAGAAAGATGCCCGATTACTAACAAAATTTAAGTTACTGATCTTGGGTACTTCTGGTATTTTTTTATATTAGAGACTTAACAGTAAGTTAAACGAGCCAATTGGGTACTAGCCAACTATACATGTACTTTGGGATCAGAGCACATGAACTGGGGCCCGGACAGCAGCGCCCAGTGCACTGCAGAATCCCAAAGCCAGCAGCATCAATCCAGACACATGGGGGGGGGGGGGGTCGTAAATATTGCCATAGTTGGTGGTAGTGGGCATCCAGGAACCACTACAAAAGCAAGTGAAACCCACAAGTTTGGGATTATTCACAAACCTTTGCCATGCACACTTCCAACATGTGTACAGTCAAAGGTTCAGTCTGTCAAGAGCAGGATTAAGCCTGTACCCACAGTGGGAATGTGGACGGAACAGCCCCAAGATTTATGGGGTCTAGAAAAATATATGTTCCTCTATTGCGTAAAGTAAAAAAAAAGTTTAAAAATACAAAAGCATTTTCTTTTTCTTCCTGCAAGTGTCAATGCAAGTGTCAATGTAGATTTACTATATCTGCAGACATGCAATTCTTTTTGTGTAAATTTATGACTTTCAAGGCAGAGCCTTTGAGTATCACAGCCATCGATTTTGCAAAGCCAGATAAGAAAAACAAAAATAACCAATAACATTTTAAAAGTAGTAAAATGATTAGTTACCCAATACAAGGACATTGGCATAAAATAAATCTGGTATTTAGTAATCAACGCTTTTAGGCAACACAATCTAAATTAATTTGAATTGAGATTTGGAAAATTTAATACAGGCTATCCAAAGTTTTTCCCACTTTAGCAGAACCAAATTCTAAAACAAATTTTAAAAAGGCATCATTTCTGTGGAAAAATATAATCCTTCTGAATGTCAAACTGTTACAATTATCTACAACAGGGGTTTTATAGCCATCATGCAAATGATTAAATCTCAAAGTTTGGCAAAAAGAGATGGGACATCAAAATAGAATAGTCAATAATAAACGAAGCTCAAACAGCATTGAAATGCAGGTCACATTTTCCAAACGTAAACAAACCTTTGTGCAAACTACTACTACAGGAATGCCAAGGTTGTGCGTAAGCGTATCTTCCCCCAGAGGCAAAATTATGCTGTCTTCTCTGCCTTCTTGCGATGAAGGATTCCTTCTCTGTGGAGATGGTGGGAAAACATCTCCAGGCTCTTCATATTCTTGAAATTCTCTAACAACTAAAAATGAAGCAACATATATTAATATTAGTAGTTACCTTAAAGTCAGAATGTAACTCTTTCCAGATTTTATATAAGAAAGTGTTCAAATCCATGAAGGACAGGGATTAGATTATGCTTTTACTTTCTTCGTAGCTTAATATAGCACCCACCATTATATATGAACACCTGAAAGCAGTTTCAAATGTAATTTCCTGGAATAAGTAGGAATTAACAACTTTCAAACTGAAACCCTACCCACTTCTTTCTCTGTGGTGAACAGTTGACGACAAACTGAAATGATGGATTAGTCCTGTTTCAGCTCAGCACCAACATAAGTAGGATAATAAAGAAAATCAATCACCTGAAAATATCTCCCTGTAATCAAATGGTAGAAAAAAATATCAAGTACAAAATTATATCATAAAAGAGGAAGGAAAATGCAAATAGCAAACATTATATTTTAACAGTATGAAGACAAAACAAACGTTTGACCCATCCAGTGAGCGTGCACCCTTATTAGAACGGAAAATGTCCATGCACAACAGCTGAGAATTTTTACATTCATAACCAGGACCACTAGCAAGGATTATGCTTCTTCAAAGCTTCATAAAGAACTGTAGAGGCTACAGATAGTTTCGAAAAAGAAGCCCTTAAAAGTGAACTCAGCTGACCAGTCACCTGATTTCATAAGGTCTTTCAATCTCACAACTGCTAAAAGATATTAGTCACTTTAGCTCCTCTAGTAAAACGGAACCCAAACTGCTCCCAGCCTCTGATTTGACCCATTTCACTCTGAGCCAAAGTGGGGGTTGTAACAGGGGCAATATGTTTTGGAAATATTAGGAACAGTCTTTCTCTACTGTGCCTGAACTCCCTCATCCTGTCCTCATGAGCTTGAAATGAGTCATATAGTGAATGATGTCCCAATGGATTTTACAACCCAGACATTAAACAAGAGAACATTTCAGAACGTCCATTGTTGCCATTTTTTAATGATGGAAGACTGGGTAAGACAACCAGATTTGTACTATTCAAATAAGAGCTGAAATAGGAAATTGTCCTAATTCTAACACTTGGTTCTCCTAACAGTGTTGGAGGTGACACCTTCTCAAGTGAACATCCTGCCTTCAACATCCACAGCTCTAATATCACAATATGTCCTGAAAGAGATTAGAGACAATAATATGGGCAACTGCCTGTTCTGGGACGGGAGGCCGCGCATTGCTCTGGCTAAATTGACGCTCCCGTGGTACGATGGGGGGGTCGCCCTCCCGGACATTAAACGGTATTACTGGGCCACCCAACTGGCTGCAATTAATCATGGCCTTTACGGGCCCGCCTTGAACCCGGCGTTTGAGATGGACAAGATGCTCCTGCCCGGTGGCGACTACAATCGAGCGCTTTACTCTGCCGCGCCCAGCCCCCGTCTGACGGGACCGACGCGTGTCATGGTGCGTGTCTGGCACGCGGCTAATGCAGCTATGGGGTGGAAGGACCGTTTGACCCGGGCGTCACCGCTATATGCGTCAGAGAGGTTGGGCTCCCTGTGGACATCGAAGGGCTTTGAGAAGTGGGACACGATCGGAATCAGCACTGTGGGAGATCTCTGGACGAGGGGGGGATTCAAGACTTTTGCGACGCTGCAGACGGAGTTTCAGCTGCAGGGCAGTGAGTACTTTCGGTACCTACAAGTCCGCCATGCGCTGGGCTCCGTCTTCCCGGATGTCGCGTCCATTCCGGAGTCTTCCCCCCTGGAGGACAGAGTGCTGGATGGCCATGTCCCAGACAGCACGATCTCCCTCATATATAAAAAACTGATCAACGACAGATCGTGCCTGCTGACTAGTCTCCGCGAGGCCTGGGTTGCCGACGGGCTAGAGCTGGACGACGAGGATTGGATTTCCGCGGTGGCCTCTCCAAAAGAGGTGGCCATCCCGGCTCGCCTTCGTTTCGTCCAGCTTAAGATCCTTCACCGGGTTTACGTGACGGGGCCAAGGCTTCTACGTATGGGCTTTGCTGGTGACGGAATGTGTAAGCGTGGCTGTGGCGCGTTGGCAACTTTCATGCATATACTGTGGGAGTGCCCAAAGGTGGAGCGATTCTGGCGTGGTGTGCATGAGGTCCTGCGTGTGGTTACGCGTGTCGCGCTGTTGCCTGAAGCGAGGAGATGCTTGCTGAATGTGTGGGAACCAAATGACTATTCGGTCCCGCAGACGCGGTGGGTGACTCTGGGATACATGATAGCTAAGCGTGACATTGCTCAATTGTGGGGATCCCAGAGGCCCCCTGCGGTGTTGGCCTGGAAAGAACATATGGATTGGTGTATGTTTCGTGAAAAGGTGGTGTATGTGGCGAGGGGTAAGCCTGGGGCGTGGGTGAAAATCTGGGGCCCCTGGAACGCCTACCGCGGGGGTATTTGTGAGCCGCCACAGCTACCGGCTGCCTCGCCTGCTCCGTCTCCCTAGATGGCCCCCCTCCCTTGGCCTTGGGCACGCGGTCCCCCAGTCCCTGATCTATTCCCATTCCCCTCTCCAGAGTTCTGCTGCTGGTTGGGATCCCCCACTTATGGAGCACGTGCTGTCACTTTGGATCGCGGGTTGCCTTGCGGGTGTGGTTTTTTGTGTTGTTTTGTTAAAAGGGAACCGTACTGTGGGCATGGAGCTATGCGGCCTGCAACATTGATTTCTCCTGTTTTGCTAATCTGCACTGCCAAGAGACTCTTACTGTATGTATGCAATATGCTTTTGTCACTCTAGCGGCCGGCCGAGTGGTTGTAGGCCCATACCTGTAACTTTTTCAAACTGCAATAAACGGTTTCAAAAAAAAAATAATAATAATATGGGCAACTTAGGGGGCAACTGTTTCTAAGTCAGAGCCTCATTAAAAGGCCAGGTCTTCATAAATCTTAAGACCACAGACTCTCCAGAACTTTGAACAGGGATTCTGGAGGAACCAAGAACCAAACTGCACTGAGCATCCTGTATACTAAGGGATTTTCCCCAACAGGACAACTGGCAACCAAAAAATGATCTGTCAAAATGACGAACCTGCATGACATTACCAACCGGTAAATCGGTCATCCGGCCAGTTCATAAAAAATTTTAAAAAATCAGAATTCATACTAACTGGATCGAAACCCCATTATAGACACAAAGGCAACCATCTTTTCCATGCAGTATTGCATCTTCTGTGAGTGTTTTTGGTACAGATTAATTGATGTAGAATGAAGGTTGTTCTAAAATCAATCAATCAATCATTCATTTATAGAGCGCGCTACTCACCCGTGGGGGTCTCAAGGCTCTGTTGGGGGGGGGGGGGGGGGAGGTGCTGCTACTGCTCGAACAGCCAGGTCTTGGGTAGCCTCCTGAAGGTCAGAAGGTCTTCAATCTGCCGTAGTAGGATGGGGAGAGCATTCCAGGACTTGGCAGCGAGGTAGGAGAACAATCTACCGCCGGTGGCTGTTCTTCGGATGCGGGGGGCGGTGGCGGGGAGAGGTCTGCGGAGCGGAGCTGGAGGTTTGAGGTGTAGAAGGTGAGTCGTCTGTTGAGGTATGTTGGTCTAGTGTTTGAGTGCCTTGTGTGCGTGGGTGAGGAGCTTGAAAGTGATCCTTTTCTTGACAGAAAGCCAGTGCAAAACTCTCAGGTGGGGTGTGATGTGGCTGTGGCGAGGGACGTCAAGAATCAGGTGTGCCGAGGCGTTCTGTATGCGTTGCAGTCGTTTCAGCAGTTTGGCCGGGGCTCCTGCGTAGAGGGCGTTTCCGTAGTCCAGTCTGCTGCTGACGAGAGCCTGGGTGACCGTTTTTCTAGTGTCGGTGGGGATCCACCTGTAGATCTTTCGGAGCAGGCGGAGGGTGTTGAAACAGGAGGATGAGATGGCGTTGACTTGCTTGGTCATGGAGAGTGTTGAGTCAAGGATGAATCCCAGGTTGCGTGCATGGTCGGAGCTGCGCCCAGGGCAGTCGGCCACCAGGAGTCGTCCCAGGCTGAGGGGGTGGAGCCGAGGAGGACCTCCGTCTTGAACGAGTTCAGTTTCAGACGGCTATTCTTCATGCATTCAGCGATGGCTTTCATTCCTTCGTGGAGGTTGGTTTTGGCGGTGCAAGGGTCTTTGGTGAGAGAGAGGATCAGCTGTGTGTTGTCGGCGTAGGAGATGATGTTGAGGTGGTGTAGTCTGGCGACGCGGGCGAGCGGGGCCATATAGATGTTGAACAGGGTTGGGCTGAGGGATGATCCTTGGGGCACGCCACAGATGATTTTGAATGCTTTGGATCGGATGGGGAGAGGGGGGGGGGGGGGGAGGCGGGCGCTCTGAGTTCTGCCGGAGAGGAAGGAGGTGGTCCAGTCCAGTGCTTTGCCGCAGATTCCTGTGTCGTGGAGGCGAGTGCGTAGGGTGCGGTGACAGACTGTGTCGAAAGCAGCTGAGAGGTCTAAGAAGATGAGGGCCGCGGCCTCGCCGTTGTCCAGCAGGGTCCTGATGTCGTCGGTGGCGGCGATGAGGGCCGTTTCGGTGCTGTAGTTGCTGCGGAACACAGACTGGGATGGGTCTAGGATGTTGTTCTCCTCGAGGTAGTGAGTCAGTTGTCTGTTGACGGTTTTCTCGATGACCTTCGCCAGGAACTGGAGCAGGGAGATGGGCCAGAAGTTCTTGAGGTCCCTTGGGTCTGCCTTGGGTTTCTTGAGCAAGGCGTTGATTCCAGCGTACTTCCAGCTCTCTGGGAAGGTCGCGGTCTCGAAGGAGATGTTGATGGCCATGCGGAGGTGGGGTGCGATGGTGGCGCTGGCTTTGTTGAAGATGTGGTGAGGGCATGGGTCTGACGGGGAGCCGGAGTGGATGGTGTTCATGATTTTGATGGTATCGTCGTCGTTGATGTTAGTCCATGCGAGCAGGGGGTTGCTGTGGGTGGTGGTCGTGGGGTCCGCGGTGTCGTAGGCTGCCGTGGTGGTCTGGATGTCGAAGCGGTCGTGGATGTCTGCGATCTTGCGGTGGAAGAAGGAGGCAAGGGAGTTGCACAGGTCTTGTGATGGTGGGATGTTTCTGGAGTTGGAGAGTTCTTTCACAATGTTGAAGAGCTCTCTGCTATTGTGTGCGTTGTTGTTGAGATGGTCTTTGAAGGAGGTCTTTTTAGCGGATCTGATGAGGTGATGGTGTTGGGGTGTGGCTTTTTTGTAGGCTGCTTGGTTCACCGGTGTCTGTTCAGGATGCCATTTCTTCTCCAGTGTTCGGCAGTTTTGTTTGGAGGTCTGGAGGTCCGCGGTGAACCAGCTGTTGGGGTGTCTGTTGGAGGGGTTCTTGACCGGGGCGAGGGTGTTGGCGCAGTCGTCGATCCAGTGTCTGAGGTTGCTGGCGGCGGCGTCCGGGTCGGTAGGGTCAGTGGGTGGGCTCTGGGCGAGGGTGGTGGTTAGTTGGTCTTCGGTGATTTTGCTCCAGCAGCGGCGGGGGATCTGTTGGGTGTGGTTTTGCGTGGTGGGTTTCCGGAAGGTGAAGTGGATGCAGGGATGGTCGGTCCAGTGGAGTTCGGAGGTATGGCTGGAGAAGTGGGAGCTTGCGGAGAAGATAGGATCCAGCGTGTGGCCAGCGGAGTGGGTGGGCGCTGTCACGAGCTGTCTGAGTCAGAGGTTGGCGAGGTTGTCGATCAGGGTGGTGGAGTTGGTGTCGTTGTTTGAGGTGGAAGTTCAGGTCCCCGAGGAGGATGTAGTCTGTGGAGGAGAGGGCGTGTGTACTGACTAAGTCGGCGATGGAGTCGCTGAACTGTGGTCGGGGTCCGGGTGGTCTGTAGATTTGGGTTCCTCTGAGGGTGGTGTTGGGGTTGGTGTGGATCTGGAAGTGCAGGTGTTCGGCGGTGTTGAGGGTGTCGTAGGAGTTGGTAGAGACTTTGAGGGTGGACTTGTGGACGATGGCGATTCCTTCTCCCACTCCATTGGTGCGGTCTCTGCGGGTGATCTTGTAGCCATCCGGGATGGCTATGGCGATGTCGGGTGCCGAGGAGTCGTTCATCCAGGCCTCTGTCAGGAAGGCGACGTCTGGGGAGGATGTGTCGAGCAGGTCCCAGAGACCTGGGACTTTCCATAATCTCCTGAAATCTTCCACACAACCAAAGACCAACTTAAGGCTATGCTAGTTCTGAAGACTCCAATGGATGCAGAATCATTAGTATCACATCTCCCTGTTGCCTTCAGACTTGAACCATTACCCTTGTAGGAGCTGATCTCCTTTCACCTTAAATACATTGCATTTTGGGGCTTGGGCTAACAAACAAGTTACTTACCTTCGGTAATGAAATATCTGTAAGAGACATATATTAGTTATAGATTCCTTACCTTAGAATTACCCCCAGGCGTCAGACTGGATTCAGAAAAAAAAATTCATAGCAGTACCACTGTGTGTCGATAGGTGGCGCTGCCCTCCTGCACTGACGTCAGTTCTGTACACAAAATTCCACGCCAGAAGCACAGAGCCATGCTAGACACTGACAACTGGTGCACAAAACTAGGGCCCTGAAAGGAAGTCCTTAACCCTAGAAGTCAGTTTGCAGGACGGGGAGGATGGGTGGGGCGGTAAGGAATCTATAACTAATATATACCTCTTACAGATATATCGGTACCAAAGGTAAGTAACTAGTTTATCTGAAACAGACTATTGGTTATGGATTCCTTACCTTGGAATAGATACCCCAGAAATACCAACCCCGGAGGTGGGTCTGCAAACTAAATTCACACCAGCAAGTCCTGGAGAACAGAACGGCCAAAGAAGACGTCTCCCCGGACTTGAGAGTCCAGGCAGTAGTGTTTGGTGAACGTGTGCAGAGATGCCCACGTGGCAGCCTGGCAGATATCATGAAGGGGAACTCCACATCCCCAAGCAGTAGTGGCTGCCGTCACCCTGGTGGAATGGGCACGCAGTCCTACTGGAGGCTCCTACTTTGCCAAAGAGCAACACATTTTAATGCAAAGAACAACCCACCGAGAGATGGTCCGTTTTTGCATGGCCCAACCTTTTTTGGTGCCCACATAGCCAACAACAGTTGGTCATTCACCTGGAATGGTCTTGTGCGATCCAGATAGTAGGATAGGACATGTTTTGGATCCAGACGGTGGAGCCTCTCTTCCTCTTTTGAAGGAGGCGGAAAGAAGGTGGGCAAAGTGATGGTTTGACCAATGAAACCACTTTGGGAAGAAAGGAAGGTCTGGTTCTTAGGACAACCTTGTCCGTATGAACAGCAAGAAAAGGAGGCTTAAAGGGCAGAGCCTGAAGCGCACTCACCCTGCGAGCAGAGGTGATGGCCACATGGAAAGCAGTCATTAAAGTTAAAAGTCTGAGAGGACAGTTCTGAAGTGGCTCGAAAGGAGCGCACATAAGGTAGGTCAGAACTCTCTCTCTTTGAGGCATTACAAAAGGAATAGGAGGAAAGAGGCGAGTAATGCCCTTAAGAGATCTATTTACAATGTGGGACTTGAAAAGAGAAGGCTGATCAGGCAGCCGAAGAAAGACGGAGATGGCTGAAGGATAGCCCTTAAGTGTGCCAAGAGCAGAGCCCTGCTGGGCCAACGAAAGGAGCGAAAAAAAGAACTTCAGAAAGAAGGCGTATACCGTCTTAGTGCGGGGACGCCTAGCTGCCAAGATAACATTACAGACTTCGGGAGGAAGGTCAAAATCCGTAAGCTGTCGCCGCTAAACAGCCACGCAAGGAGGTGGAGGATGGACAGGTCCGGGTGGAGGACAGTCCGCTGCTGCTGCAACAGAAGATCCTCCCGAAGAGGCAGTCGGATAGGAGGATCGATGGGCAGATGTCACTGCTCGGGATACCAGGTTCTTCGTGCCCAAATCCGGAGCCACAAGAATAAGTAGGCCAGTCGTGCTTGATCTTCTTCAGCACTCTGGGCAGAAGGGGTATAGGCAGAGTGGCGTATTAAAGACCGCAAGTCCACTTGTGAGGAAAAGCGTCGCAGAGCGAGTGCCGCCTTGGAAATTCCAATATGTAGAACTGCTGACATTGCGCGTTTTTTCGGTGGCGAACAGATCTAACCAAGGCTCTCTTCACTGCTAAAAGAGACCTTGCACCACCTCCGAGTGAAGACGCCATTCGTGATCCATCATCCATCTGCGGCGTACTTAATCCGCCCTGACGTTCAGTGAACGTGCCAGGTGTTGAACCACCAGGGATATGCCCTGATGTTCCAGCCATGTCCAGAGGCGAAGAGGGTCTTGAAATAAGGTCCATGACCCCACCCCGCCATGTTTGTTGCAGTACCACTTGGTGGTGGTGTTGTCCGTGAACAGAGGGAAGGAATGGGACAGAGGGAAGGAATGCCTTCAGTGCAAGACAAATCGCCCGGAGCTCCAGAAGGTTGATGTGGAGCCCGTACTCCGCCTCCCCCATGTGGCCGCCCCATCGCAGAAGTGATGCATCTGTCACCACTGTGAACTCTGGTTGGTAAAGGGAGAGGGATCTGCCGTTGACCCAATCCTGGTTCGTTATCCACCACTGCAGTTCGAGATCTGGACGCAATCGGAAGGATTCCTCTGATGCTGTGCCCACTGGAACTTCAGGTCCCACTGCAGAGCCCGCATATGCCACGTGGCATGATCCACCAGCAGGATGCAGGAGGCCATGAGGCCCAGCAGCCTCAGGGCCATTCTGACCGAAACCTGGGATAGAGGCTGAAAGATCGGAATCATAGCCCGAATACCCAGAACTCGCTGCTCGGGAGGATAGGCCTGAAACTGCGCTGTGTCCGGAACCACTCCGATGAAGAGGAACGTCTGAGAGGGACTCAGGTGTGACTTCGGCACGTTGATAGCGAACCCCAGCGAATGCAGGAGGTCCGCCGTAACCTGGAAGTGGGAGACGAAAGCCTGGGGTGAGCCCACCTTCAACAGCCAGTCGTCGAGATAGGAGAAGACTGGAACCCCTGATCTGCGCCGATGAGCTGCAACCACCGCCATCACTTTCGTGAACACCCGAGGGGCGCTGGTAAGGCCAAAGGGTAGCACAGTGAACTGAAAATGTTTGTGTCCTACCATGAACTGTAGGTAATGTCTGTGGGCTGGCATGACAGGGATGTGGAAATAGGCCTCCTGCAAGTCCAACGCTACCATCCAGTCTCCAGGGTCGAGGGCAGACAGAGCCTGTGCCAAAGTTAACATCTTGAACTTTTCCTTCCGGGGGGGGGGGGGGGGGGGGGTTGGGAGGGGGAGCGGTTGACGTCCCTGAGGTCCAAGATAGAACGCAGGCCCTTATCCTTCTTGGGTACTAGAAAGTAGTGGGAATAGCAACCACAACCTACTTCCGGCACAGGGACGAGCTCGATGGCTCCCTTGGCCAAGAAAGATGCAACTTCCTGGCAGAGAAGGGACAAAGTGATCCTCCGACATGCGATGGAATTGAGGTGGGATGGAGGGGTAGTCTCGAAGGGGAGGGAGTAGCCCTTCGGACTATCTGCAAAACCCACCTGTCCGACGTCATGTTTTGCCAGTGGGGGGGGTGATGGTGAATCCTGCCGCCCACTGGCGATTGATGGGCCTGAAAGGCCAGACTAGGAGGGTTTGGAGGCTGCTGCAGAGGGGGCGCTGGTGGACTGGCCCGCCCGCTGGCCCCCTGAGCTACGGCCTGTGGCTCTGGGCAGAACCTGGCAGGGCAACCCTTCCGTAGCCATAAAAGGGGTGAAAAGCAGACTGCGCTGGGCGGGAGGTGGAAGCGAGGCCTAAGGATCTGGCCGTAGCCCTAGAATCCTTGATGCGCTCGAGCTCGTTGTCTGCCTTATCGCCAAACAGGTGACGGCCATCAAAGGGCATGTCCAAAAGCATTGCAGAACCTGGCTTGGCAGTTCGGGTTGGACTGTTCCCATGAGGCACAGGGTCAAGACTGATTTGCATATGGCTGGGTTCAAACTGGAATGGCATGGTGAGCAAAAAAACGATGGATTTAGGGTGAATGTATGACATTGTTCTGCATTCTGTCCATCAACTTTTGTTTTTGCAAAAGCATTGCTTGGACATCAACCAGGCGTAGCGTCTCAGTGCTACCGATGTGGAAATCGTCCTGCCCAGTGAGTTGGTGGTGTCCAGCCCACGCCGGATGGCGAACTTTGCTGCGTCTTTCCCTTCGGCCACAGCACGGCCTGGGCCTCCTCCAGGCACTGTGGCAGCACCTGCGCAACCGTGTCCCACACCGAGTGGGAGTAACAGCCCAATAGACATGAGGTGTTCCCCGACCGCAGTCCAAAGCTGGAGGAAGAAAATATCCTCTTTCCAAGGTGGTCCAGCTTCTTGGATACCTTTCAGGTGGTGTGTTAGGGAATGCGCCTTTGGACGTTGAGGCTTGGACTAACAAGCTTTCTGGACAAGGATGGGAAGAGAGGAAAATGGAGTCACCCGGGGCCGGGCGGTGGCATCAGCCAATCATCCTGTCCACAGGAGCCTGTGTTGGGCTTGGACCAAGTGCCCAAAAGGATGTCTGGAAGGTCTTCATTGAACGGCAGCAGGGGCTCCGAAGAGGCCGCTGCTGGCTGAAGCACCTCGGTCAGGAGGCCAGTCCTGACTGTCACCGTAGGAAGGCAGAGGTTTAAGGCTTCTTCTGTCCTACGCAACACCACTGCGTAAGACGCACTCTCCTCCGTAGGGGGAGAAAGCATGCCAAGGTTTGGGGAGGTGTCCGGACCACTGGCTTCACCCAACTCCTCTCTCCAGTCCGGTTCCTCTAACTGGTCTGCAAGAGGGTCCAGAGCCCCCTCCCAGTCCTCCTCACCCTCTCCTGTTAGCCACTCAGGGTGGTAGGAAATATCAGGGGAGAACAGGGGTGCAAAAGAACCGGTCGGTGCCAGTCCCAACGTCAGACGGCGTCGGTCCTGCTCCATGTCCTCAACGAGGGGGAGGCCAATCCGAAGCCGGCTGGGGAAACAACTGGTGTCGGAGGCGACGAAGGTGTCGTCACTAGATTCTGCACCAGAGGAGGAGCCACGAGGTCGATCGGTGCCAGGCCTGGATCCTTGCGGGCCCTGCAGCGCCAGAGATGAAGCCGCTGGCATCGAAGGCCTAGAGCCCCCAACCGAGCCTGCAGGGCCCGAGGGCGCACCGGCGGAGTCAGGCTGCCCAAAGATGGAGTGCAAGTCTTCGTAAAAGCTTTGAAGCTGGGCAGGGGATGCTCCGGCTACCGGAAAGGGAGAGAAGGCCGGAGTCGACCCAACAGGCTCTGCAGCGGAGCAGGATTCCACTCCCCGCGTCGCATCGGCCGACGGACGGGGAGAACGCGAAGAGTGACGATGCTTCTTCGCCTTCTTCTTGTGCTTCAACTTACCCGAAGACGAAGACTTTGATGACGAGTGGTGGTGGTGGTGGCTCCGCGACTGGTCTCACGACCTCCCTCTCGACCGTGACCTCGAACGGTGCAGAGCAGACTGCCAGGCCTCGAAAAGCTTTCGAGACCGCTCCCGCAAAGACTTTGGGTTCATGGCCCAGCAGTCGGAGCACGACTTTGGGTCGTGGTCGCACTCCAGGCACCAAAGGCACATGAGGTGGGGGTCCTTGACAGACATCAATTTGTGACAAGAGTCACAAGCCTTGAAGCCGGTCCAAAGTGACATCCCTCCGTGCACCAGGAGTCGATCAAAATCAAAAAAGGTGTCGACAAAAGTCACAAAAACAGAGTCAAAAAGTGACTCGAGGTACCGCTCTCTAGAGATCTGCACTGGCTGATGCGGATAAAGAAAGAACTGACATCAGCGCTCGAGGGCGGCATCTAAGTAGCTACCGTGACGTCATCCCAGCAACCATGACGCCAACGATGAACGCGGAACCGACCGACAGCACCTATCGACGCGTAGAGGTCTTGCTACGAAAAAATTTCTCCGGATCCAGTCTGACGCCTGGAGGTAATTCTAAGGTAAGGAATCTATAACTAATAGTCTCCTTGATATTTGTGTTTACAATGTCCTTTAAAGCTAATTTCAAAGTATGGTCTAGAAGTTCAGAAGTGTCTTCCTTCCTGTTAGAGTACTGCCCTCTTTCTCTTTTTATCATCCAAGGGGGTTGCCGGAAGCAATTGCTTTTTCCCTGGCTAACCAATAAGTTAATTTTATAATTTAAATGAACAAGTTACTTACCTTCGGTAACGCTTTTCCTGGTGGATACAGTATCTGCCTTTGGATTCCTCACCTTTTGAATACCCCCTGCGTCAGCATTCCGTGGAAATTCTTTCCTAGCTCTCCCACATCGACGAGAACGTCATAATAGCACGGCTCCGCTTGCGACTCCGTATGATGTCATCGGAGCCATAAGAAGACCTCGTCGGCGTGCTGATGTCCGTTCCACCCAGTTTTTCCCATGCCCCCGAGGCAAACGGGCGGTCCGACACATTTTCACATGTATACACAGCATACTAAATATATATATACACAAATGCATAACCATGGAAAAAGGGCAACAGACCAAGCATTCATGTCAAACAGTTGAAGCATTTTCTGGTAGAAACAGGTGGGCAATGGGGAGGCGGGTGGGACAGTGAGGAATCCACAGGCAGATACTGTATCCACCAGAAAAAAGCGTTACCGAAGGTAAGTAACTTGTTCTTCTGATGGATACTTCGGCCTGTGGATTCCTCACCTTTTGAATAGAATCCCAAAGCTGTACGTCTCCCGGAGGAGGATGTCCACCTGACTAGACCAAAAAATCTTGCAAAACAGAACGAGCAAAATGGCCATCCCTTCTTACCTCCGAATCCAAGCAGTGATGCTTTGCAAAAGTATGGAGGGAGGCCCAAGTTGCTGCTTTACAAATATCAATAACAGGAACACCTCTAGCCAAAGCAGAAGAAGATGACTTAGCTCTGGTAGAAATAGCTCTGATACCTTCAGGAGGGTCCTTCTTGGCCACTGCGTAGCAAATCTTGATGCACAAGATTATCCACCTGGAGAGAGTCCGCTTGTGAACTGCCTTGCCTTTCATTCGCCCAACGAAGCCCACAAAGAGCTGATCGTCCAGTCTCAGATCCTTTGTTCTGTCCAAATAAAAGCGGACAGCTCGCTTAGGGTCCAAACAATGAAGTTTCGCCTCCTCCTTGGAAGGGTGAGTGGGGAGGACAGAAGGAAGGTAAGGTAACGGACTGTCCCAAATGAAAAGGAGTAACCACCTTAGGATTCAAAGCAGCCCTGGTCCTTAAAACCAACTTATCTGTATGAATGGTCAAGAATGGAGGTTTACAACTAAGAGGCTGAAGGTCACTTCCCCTCCTAGCCGAGGTAATGGCAATCAAGAAAACCGTTTTAAAAGAGAGAAGCGTCAACGGACAACTATGAAGAGGCTCAAATGGAGAGCCGATAAAGGTAAGAACAAGATTTAAATTCCACTGAGGCATAATGAAAGGAGTAGGTGGAAACTTCTTTGTAAGGCCCTTAATGAACCTCATAACTACAGGAGAATTGAATAACGACGGCTGATCCGGCAAACAAAAGCCGATAAAGCCGACAAATAGCCTTTAACCGTAGCCACAGCACAACCCTGCTGGGCTAAGAAAAGAGAGAAACTTAATACGTCAGACAAACGAGCCTTTAAAGGATAAATGGTCCTCTCTCCACACCACTTAATAAATTTGGACCACCTGGAGGAATACACAGATTTGGTGGAGTGCCTTCTGGAAGATAAAATTACATCCACCAAATCCGGTGGGAGAGAGAAGGAACTCAGCTTGCCCCGTTCAATCCCCAGGCATGAAGGTGTAGGATCTGGAGGTGGGGGTGTAGAACCTGCCCCTACGACTGCGAGAGGAGGTCTGCCCTGAGAGGGAGACTGAGCGGAGGGTGCGATGAGAGGTGAAGATCTGTAAACCACACCCTTCTTGGCCAATCAGGGCCAATCAATATGACTTGAGCCTGGTCTTAGCGACTCTTCCTCAGAACCAGAGTAATTAAGGGTATGGGAGGAAACGCGTAAAGGAGTTGCAAACTCCAATCCAACTGAAACGCGTCCCCAGCGCTCCTTGCATCGGATACTGGAGACTGCAGAACAACGGGCAGTGCGCGTTCGCGTGAGAGGCAAATAGGTCCAACCGAGGAAACCTCCACATCGAGGATGCGACGGACCACCTCCGGATAAAGCCGCCACTCGTGATCGGCCGAGTAATGCCGACTGAGACGGTCCGCACGAACATTCAGCACACCGGCTAGATGATTTGCAAACACACAAATCTGATGGCCCTGAGCCCAGGACCAGAGTCACAGAGCCTCTCGACAGAGGCGATACGACCCTACACCTCCCTGTTTGTTGATGTACCACATCGCGGTAGTGTTGTCCGCCAGGACCTGAACTGACTGACCGCGAAGAGAAGGAAGGAAAGCTTTTAGTGCCAAACGTATCGCCCGCAATTCCAGAAGGTTGATGTGAAGCAACCTTTCCTCTGGAGACCAAAGACCTTTGACCTCCAGATCCCCCAGATGAGCACCCCACCCTAGAGTGAAGGCATCCGTGATCACTGTGGCCACCAGCAGAGGAGGCTGAAAGGACTTTCCCTGAGGGAGATTGCCCAGCACACACCACCAAGTCAGCTCAGCTGCAGCGTCTCTGGAGATTCTGACCTTCTCCCTGAGATCTCCGTTGTGTTGATACCACTGCCTGCGGAGGCACCACTGGAGTGCCCTCATGTGCCAGCATGCATGACTGACCAACAGAATGCAGGAAGCGAACAGACCGAGCAGACTAAGAAACTTCAGGACTGGAACAACCGCTCCATCGTGAAATAAAGGGATCATCTCCTGTATGTCGGGAATCCTCTGCGGAGGCGGGTATGCCCAACACACAGTAGTGTCCACTATTGCCCCTATGACCAGGCTGCGCTGAGAAGGCACCAGGTGAGATTTGGGTACATTTATCGAGAAACCCAAATTGAACAACAGTTGCGTTGTCACTTGCAAGTGGCGCGACACCAACTCAGGAGACTCCGCTTTCAACAGCGAGTCCTCCAGATAGGGGAAAACAGAAACCCCTGACCTTCTGAGATGTGCCACTACCACCGCCATCACATCACCTTTGTAAAGACCCGAGGTGCGGAAGTCAGACCAAACAGAAGAACCGCAAACTGATAGTGTTGCGATCCCACCATGAACCGGGGATACTTCTGATGTGACTTCGGGAAGGGAAGATAAAAATACGCATCCTGCAGATCGATGGACACCATCCAGTCTTCCTGTTGCAGCGCAAGACGAACCTGAGCCAAGGTCAACATTTTGAACTTTTCGTGTCTGAGGGTATTCAAAATCCTGAGGTCCAAGATCGGCCTCAATTGACCGTCCTTTTTGGGGGTCAGGAAATACCGGGAGTAGCACCCCTGACCCCTTTCCTTCTCTGGAACCACCTCTATCGCACCTTTCTGTAATAAGGTAAGAACCTCCTGCTGCAAAAGCAGCAAGTGGTCTTCTGAACACCAATCCTGGCGAGGAGGAAACTCTAAAAAAGGAAGGGTGTACCCATTCTCTACAAGATTTAAAACACAACGGTCTGAAGTAATCTATTTTCAATGTTGTAGAAAGTGGGACACCCGACCCCCTACAGGACCAACATGTTCCAAGATGGGGGATCGAGAACTGCTTTCCTGAGGCACCAACGGTGGGGGGGAAAGAAGAGGAGGAGGACTGCTGTCGAGAGGCTCCACTAAGACGGTCCCTGTTTTTACCCCTGTACGATGTGTACAAAGGATTCTGCTGCCGGCTCAGTTGAGGTTGTTGGAGGCCACGAAAGGAAGCAGCCCTTCAAATCCACGATACTGCTTGTAGACGTATCCTCTAAACTGCGTTTGAAGGCCCAGAGATATTGCAGTCGCTCTGCTATCCTTAAAGCGTTGTAATGCTGAGTCCGCTTTAGTGCCAAACAGTCTCAAACCATCAAAGGGCAAATCCAACAGGGTTGCCTGAACAGCAGGAGAAAATCCAGATGACCTCAGCCAAGCTTGCCTTCTTGTTGCTACAGAAGACCCCATTACACGAGCCACCGAGTCAGCCGTGACCAAACCCGACTGTATAACTTGACGGGCTGCGGCCTGAGAGTCATAAAGAGCCTCCAGGAAATTATTCTGATCATACCCAGGCAGCTTTGGAGCTAGCTGTTTGACAGAGTCCATAAAAGCATGGATATATCTCCCAAGTAAACAGGTATCATTAATGGATTTTAATGCCATACTCGTAGATGAAAATACCTTCTTTGCCGCCTGCTCCATTTTTGTTTAGAATCCCTAGCCCCCGGAATGGTAGGGAATGGACCAGAAGATTGTTTTGAGCAAGAAGCCTGGACCACCAAGCTTTCAGGTGACGGATGTGATGAAAGCAACGCAGGATCCCAAGGAGCTGGCCTGTACCTTCTCGCAATGGACCTGGAAACTGCTGGAGCAGTCAAAGGTTTTTGCCAGACTTCTAAAACAGGCTCTGTCAAGGCCTCACTGAAGGGCAGAGGCTTAGAAACTGCAGAAGATGTATTTAGAACCTCAGTCAGAATGTTAGATTTTACCTCAGCTGAAGATAACTGCAGATCAAGAAATTCAGCTGCTTTCCTTATTACAACATGATAAGAAGCAACATCCTGTAATACTCCAGCCTTTGGAGATGAGAGTTCATACTCAGGGGAAGTATCTAATCCACTGGCCTCCTGTAAACCTTCAAACTTGTCCACCGATTCAACAATTTCTCCTTCCTCCTGTTCCTGTCTATATTCCTCCTCTTCAAGCAGCCTCTGCACATCCCTCCTAGAGTGCGGTTTCAGAATCGGCGGCAGGGGCGCCAGACACGGCGCCGGTGACGATGGCATCGGTGTCGATGGAGGACCTTCAGTTTCAAACCTTGGCGTCAATCGAATCAGAGGCGGCACAGACTCTACAGCCAAAGGAGTCTGAGGAACCGGAGTGGAAGACCTCGGCGCCGGAAAATGCCAAGCCGGAGTTGTCTGCAAAAATGGCAAGAAGGGCGTCTGAGCATACTGGTACACCCAAATTAAAGGCCAAAGGACCCATGGGGTCCGAAGGCGCACCAGTTGGATTAGAGGCCCTGGCAAACATCGCACTTGAAAAAAGTGTAGGGTCCGTTCCAGGACCAGGAAAAGGAGGATATGGATCTGTGCCTTCCTGAACAGGTATCACCTGAGGCTGATCTGGAATTTGTGGAGCCGGTGAAGACTGCGCCCGCACAGGCGAAGCCACACGAACAGGAGACGATTCCCTGGGCGTCGGAGACTTACTGGGAGCCGGAGAACCTTTAGGCGACGAAGAGCCCCTCGACGCCGGCGACCTCGGAGCCAGGGATTGAATCGGCGTCGCTTGAGGAGAAGGAGTAGGAGATGGAGACACAAAGTCTTTCCTCCGAAGCCGCTGAGCTGGGGAAGGCGACCTCGAAGCCTTGTTCCTCAACGAACGGCACCGAGAACCATGCCTCTTCTTCGACTTCTTGTGTTTTTTTTAAATCACAAAGTGTGAGAAGACGCTGATTTTGCACGCTTTGGACCCCTCTTATCCTTTTTAACTTTGGCCATAAAGAGCTTAGCCTCACATTCTTTTAAAGCTTTCGGATTCATCTTCCTGCAGCTTCGACATCATGATCAGAAGATAAGCACCAAAGGCAAATCATAGGTATCAGTTATCGACATGTGACCGCAACACTCCCTGCAGGGCTTTTTAGAAGTAGCCATATCTGAATACTTCAAGGAAACAAAGTAATCACAAAGAAAATGGAGAGTCGCTAGAAAAAACCGTTACGCATCCACAGCGCGGAAAAAAGGCAACGGACGTCCGCACGCCAACGAGGTCTTCTTATGGCTCCGATGACGTCATACGGAGTCGCGAGCGGAGCCGTGCGATTAAGACGTCCTCGTCGACGTGGGAGAGCTAGGAAAGAATTTCTGCGGAATGCTGGCGCAGGGGGTATTCAAAAGGTGAGGAATCCACAGGCAGAAGTATCCATCAGAATCTTGAATACTATCAAAATTCAAGGTAGAATGTAATCTTCCATACTTGTTTATATGTAGCATGTGCTATATTGTTTAAATTGTATGGTTTTACAGGTTCCTTCTAGCAATAAACTCTTTGAATATTCACAACACTCCAGTGATGAAAGAAGAAAGACGTGCACTGAGAAGGTTCCATGAAGTGGGATATGAAATTTGCACCATCCTCAAACTATTTAAGATTTGCTGCTGAATAAATTATCCAATCCTAGAACCATGTCGCTCAATACTTAATATTTTCAAAATCTGAGATGATCAGAAAGGCACAATATGGATTCTAGTTAAATAAAACAAAAAACTAAGTCACAGTTTCCTATAAACTGCATGCCTGGGCAGCCGCTGAAGTTGCATTTTCTTTCCGCGCAGGAGGATAACAAAGGGTCATTCTGCTGTGCTAAGTGGAGCACGAGCACACAAATCAAACAAAGGATCAAGGCATCTGCAACATCCACAGAAAGCTCATGCTTCTTGGGAAATGCTCCGTTTTCAAGCAGTGCTTACACTCTGCAGTCTCACTGCTTTACAGTCCCTTACTATTTTGAGTCAGCCCCCACAGTAGAGGTACTTTGATGATTTATCTTGTTTTGGGTATTCAATTAATACGATGTGCGTTTTGTCTCTAGCCTTGAAGCAAATTTATAATCCAGAGTGCTTTTTACAAGATAGCAGGCTCAGTAGGATCGCTTTACATGTCGTTGTTTTGCTAATGTATACATTCAGGTGCCAAACCACTTCTCGTATCAGTCTGGTTGCAATACAAAACAGTCTACTATTCCTTGGAATTAACTTAGTTCTTAGGAAAGACGTCTTATGTCATGTTCATTACACATGTGAGGTTCTAAACATATACTAATTTATTTCCTGGAAAAGAAGCCTAAACCCAAGCTTTTTCTTTCGTGTCAAAATGAAGAGGGAAAAAAAAAAAAAGATATTCAGGGAAAAGCTGAGTAGCAAAATGTCTGAAACGAATACCTGAGCCCAAATCCCTGCTTGACCTGTCATTTAGACAAATCGTTTTACTTCGTTGTTCCTCATTTTTCGTGATTGTCAAATCTGAGGACACCTTTAAGTAATTCAGTTCATGATGTGTGCAATACAAAAACCTCCCATGTATGGCTTAGTAAAAAATAACATTACTCCATATGTAAAAATAATGTTGTGTGTATATACAGTGGGAATGACGGACTGGCTTGTCTCCTTGAGCATCAATGGCATCATCATAAGCGCATGGAAGACTTTCTGAATGTTTTAAAGTTCATCTTTATAACGTAATACTTGTAATATCACTTAGTGCAGCACTACGATTTAATGTACCCAGTGCTGGACTGGAAACCCAAAGTAGCCATGTAAATATTCATTTATTCCAGCCCTGAATTTTACCAAGTCAACACAGTGAGTAAGACTGACGACCTTCAAGGAATACAGATAAAGAGTCACTTCCCAAGGAAGATTTGGGAAAAACAGCAGGACAACATGGTGAATCTTATAGCACACTTTTCAAAATATATGGTTTAGAAAAAAAATGATTTTACAGGCAGTTCTGAGGGGCAATTACAGAAATGTTACATTATTTGAAGAGCTGCCATAAAAGAAAGCACGCTTACTTCACCCCTGCTGAAAATTACCTGTCTATAAAAAAGCTGTGTACTAAAAATAAAGATTAAAAGAAAAGGACACTGAATGCACTATCAGGCATAAATGTATGCCGCAGGAAAGCAGTGCCTATTATATGCAGGGTGGTCCTATTTGGGGGGAAAAGCCTTCTAATAGTCTGTGCCATGAGAAATGATACCAGTGGTTCTCAAAAATTCAAGGATGTGGCCACATTTATAAGGGCGAGAGATAAGTATTATTGTTTCTATCCAATATGTAAAAACCTTTATTACTCAGCCCACTGCTGCTCCTTGAGCTGGGGAGGACTTTTGTGCCAGTCCCCAGTAGCTGTTAATGCTGCAAATGGCGGCTGCTTAGGGTAGTTTTGGTCATTCAGTACCTGCAGATTGCTGGTTTTCATGAATTGGCCTCCTCACAGATGAATTACCCTACAAGTTGCAGTTAGTGCCATGAAGCCAGTGTCTATATTGTCCTTTGTTATGCCAATTTTCCCGTTGCACCCATGTATCAAGCATCATAAGCAAGGCAGTTTTCACTATTCTAAAGTGTTTGAAGCACACGAACAATGCAGAAACTCACAATGACCCAGTATGTAAAGCATTACCATAATCAGGTCAATTTCTGTAATGGACCAGAATGTACATCTCCAAAATTAGCCCAGTGAGTCCATGCATGTAAAGCACTGCAACAAGGCCAGTATTAGGCAAAAGGTGAAGCACAACACCTAGGGCAGTTCCAGAACCTTCTCAATATGGAAGAGGTGTGGCGCAGCGGCCAGGGCGACTGACGTTGGACGCTGGGGATCACGGTTCGATCCCCAGCACCAGCGGCAGGTCAGCCCAGCACCGTGTGACTCTGGGCAATAGTTCGCTTAATCGCTTCCCGAGGGACCCCCAGCGCCGGGATGCCTACGGGTAGCTGTGCGCTTTACAAATACTGGATTTACATTTTACATTTATATGTAAATTGTCACAACCTGGGCTGTATTTTCCCAGTATGTGAAGCGCCAGGCCAATAATGGTCCAGTATTTGAAGGACTACAATATGGCAGCTATCTATGTTGCATGTATATGTATCACATCCCAGTCAGTCTAGTACTTCTTCAATATCCAAAGCACCACGCTCAGACTAGAATGTAAAGCATGACTGCCAGACCTATAACAACATTGCTCCAGTGTTCCAGCACTATAGTGGAGTCTCGCTTCACAGTGCCACTGTTTGTATAGAACCAAAGCCAGCCCAGTAATCCATGAGGGGTCAAGAACCAAACATTAGGATAACCATACAGCATTTACATCTGGGATCAAGTAGATCGCTTTCTTGTGGTACAAGAAAGAGATGTGTCTCTATCAAATCAATACTCTCATCTACCAGATTAACCTGTAAAGTTAAAAGGGGAGCCCTTTGGGTGCTGTTCCAACAAGTAGAGTCTACCGTTGTCTGGCAGCACTTTAGAATTGTCACACAGTGGAGTCAGGAGAAAATGAGCCAAAGCAATAAGCCAACATTTTAAGGAGCATAATGTCACAGAACAGCACAACTGTGATAGGGAGCACTGTACTTTCATCCTAACAGGTAATGGTTAAATTACCTTTGGAAGGACGAGAAGCTGAGGCAACCCATAAGGCATTTCAACCCATGGCCAGCATCCTGCAAAGCACATTCCTACAGCCAATGCATTAACTAATGCAGCTATGACATTTTGGGAGCATGTGTTCGTAATATAGTTTTCTTCAACTAGAAGAGCTCCTGCAAACTCCTTGTTCTGGATTTTTGAAAATAGGTTTCCTTATAAAGCCAAAGTGTGAGAGGAACATAATGCCAATGCCTGGGGTTCTGAAAGACTAGTAGCTTTGAATAAGAGTCAGTCACTGGTCAGCATCACCTCTGAAAGTTAATTAGACCAGTAGCACAGGGTTTCACTCTTTGGCTCTTACATCTAAATCAGACTCCTGGCTTAGGTTTGGCTCATTTCTCCCTTTCAACCTGCAGGCTTGCCAGTTGTGTGTGCATCTGGAAAAAAGTTTACTTAAGGGGGAGCCTGTTCAGAAGACTCTTTCTCCATGAAGCAGTTTTCTTGAATATGTCTTTATGAATGGCACAGGTCTCTGCAGAAAATACATTTGAAGTACAGAGGGATACTGGGATAATGCAATTCTGATGGACATATTCTTCTCCCAAATGCATTCTGATGGTAATATTTTCTGCCATGGCACATAGCTATCATTTACATAATAATAATAATAATAATAATAATAATAATAATAATAATAATAATACAGCATTTTGTAGAGCGCGAACAGCTACCTCACAAGGAGGTGTCCCGGCGCTGAAGATCGCTGGGGAACCCGTCCTGGCTTTCCCTGTGAGATGGTCCCTTTCTGGGTGTCTCCAAGGTGAAACCAGGCATCCCCGGCGTCTGTGGGGGGCCGTTGTAGAGATGAGGCAAGCTTAATGCCCAGAGTTGCTGAGTGTGTTCCTGGTTAGAGTAGGTACCGAGGCGAGAATTAACAAGTCCGTTTTTGACCCTGGTCCACGACCCTGCCGCGTCGGGAATTGAACCCTGGTCCCTGGCCGAATCTCTGCTTACGGGTCTGCCGCCTCTAACCAGTGAGCCACACCTCTCCACATCTGCTATTATATCACTTATCACAGCACGTCTGAAGGGTTGGTCTATTTAATGAGCCCTACATCTCCCTAAACCAAAGTCTCTACAAACAGTGGCTTTCTAGCAAATGTAATTGGAATAATGAGCATTATATTTTACCTCAACCATATTATATATATATGCTCAATGCCGGAGAAGTAGCACACACCAAGAAAAATAATTAGAGGGAGCATGGATAACAGTTAATTTAAACAAACATTGTCATTCATTATCTTATTTACTTAGAAATCAAAAGTAAATACAAGATTACATGGTGAAAACCTTGCCCAGCCATGTGTAACACTTAGATACTTCCTACATATGGAAAAAATCTCGCACATGCTAAAGCACCTCATCATTTACCTCGGTCTACCAAAAATGTTTAGGTTAGGTCACAAAAAGAGGAATGTGCTCAGCTTCTCGAAACTTGGAGATGCTTGGACAACTTAAGGGATGATGACTTTTGAAGAACTCCAGACTCAATACGACCTGGCTGGGGGACCAATATCTACGATACCTCCAGGTAAGACACCTACTCCAGGCTGCAGAGAGCCAGAGGAAGAGATACCGGACAGGAGGACATTCGAGTATAGGGTCCTGGGTGCCCCACTCTATCTCAGTTATCTATAGCACCCTACGGGACAAATGGGAGGTGGACTCAGTAAATTGGAGGCAGATGTCTGGTCGGGGGTGGGAGGCGGCGTGCCACTACCCAGGGAAGGTGGCAATCAGGTCGGGTTTTAAGCTTAAATCTTCCACCAAGCATATTACACCAGATCTAGACGATTTGACATGTGCAATATATTAACAGACAGATGCCTTAGGTGGTGCACGCAGAGAGGTACACTCATACACACGATATGGGAGTGTCCATGGATCCGCCCCTTCTGGGAGGCAGTTAAAGGCAGGATATCCATTGTCCTAGAAGCTCCCTTGGAACCAAAAGCAAAGGTGGTGATGCTGAGTATCTGGGGGAACCATACACCCAATAAATATGCACTCCTCTTCTGCAATGTGGCTTTGATGATCGCAATGCTTGATATTATACAGAAATGGGGTTGCACAGCAGCCCCGACGATGAGGTGGTGGGAGGCCAGGATGGACTGGTGTATGAGAGCAGAAAAACAGATCTATATACCACACAGATGGCCCAACAATTTCAAAGTATGGAGACAGTGGAGGGGATGGAAGGAGGTACAGTTAGATGATTGGAGTGAGGGTAGGGTCGATTGAGGAGGTTGGGTCCTAAATATTACGACGAAATGAAATGCAATTATTTCTTATAAAGCGGTCCTATACCGTGGAATGCAGCCACTCAAACCATGTTGACCAACCGGTATAATGTGCCACCACACAGTGGAGTAGGGGGGTGTTCCTACACAGTTATGACTGATTATGTGTATAAAACTTGCATAAAACCTATTTAAACTTAAAAAAAATAATTTTAGGTACACTAACTTTTATCCAAGTTTGTACAAAACAAAAACTATATGCATAATACATATGTTCATACATGTTCAACCCTAGATTTCAACCATTACAGGAAGAGAGGTGCACTCGCGTAACAAAACATTAAAAAACCAGACCCTACCTTGCTTGTTTTTAATTAAAGGTCTGCTTTCCTCGCTTTTAAAGTATGGCAATTTTAAGAAATCTATAACATTTTGACTACATGTGCAAGACAGTACTACAGTAAATGCTATCAAATAATTCATAAATTCAGTGAATATCCCAAAAGAGATCAAAACATGATAATAGATTACATGAATACATTGTACTCACTTTTCTGTTCCATTTCTTTCATTTCTTCGGGCGGGATTTTTAATTTGTCCACATGTTCTCTGATAACACTTGCCCATTTCTGTAAGGAATCCATTGCTGTCCAGGGTCGTGACATGTCTACGACCAACATAATCAGAGTGTCCTTTAGTGTACTCGCACTGACGGCAAACTTAAGAAGACCTTTGTGATATAGGTCACCATCCAAGATCCACACATTGCATCTCGTCTGATCTGTCGCAAAATAAAAAAAAATATATGTTTTCTATTCTCCTATGACTTAAAAGATGATAAATTACCCGATAAATGGTTTATAGTTCATCATCCGGGCAGACAGATAATAGTTCACTTCTTAAGACAAAAACGGAGAGCTAAGAGTCACATGAGAATCTAGGAAACAAATGCACACCTTCACTGGGAAGCTGCAACAATGGAGTTCCAATGGAGGTGGCTCCGATTCAAAACTCAAACATCCACAAACTACAGCCTCAAGAGGTTTAGGCTTCCACAAACGTAGAAAGAAAAAAACATGTTAACACCCTGTGTTGACCTAGGCGGCGCGACCATTATACAAATGACATTAAAGCCTGCTCGGGATGCTCACTCAGCAACATATTTATTCAAATCGGTTTCATTACACGATGAAGACAAGTGGTGGACCCACATGGAACAGATGCAGACAGTGCTAATGTGGAGGGTGTTTCTTTGGTAAGCACGAGTCCCAATGTAAATAAACAATCACTAGTGGCAATATTTTGAAACAAAGACTTTAGGTTAAGACGCAGGTCTGTCATACCTCATACCTAGCTACTCATGCATGCATACTAAACCGCCATGTATATTTCCATGCATCAAAACGCAAGCAATTGCCTTACATCAGCCTGCAGGACAATTACTGCACCAGCTTAGAAGGGTATTCTACATGATCTACAATCACCGTAACAAAAAACACAAGAAAAGAGAGTAAGTCAAGTAGACAGGTTGATGGAAGGACAATATACTTTTGATGAATTTGTCGGAGCGAGAGACGGTCAGACATATCGTTCCAAAGGGGGGTGGGCCTGCTGTTGATCTACTTGGAGGAGACGTAAAGAATGGATTTACTGCCAAATGCCGAGCATGCTTCCTTCCTCAGTGGTCATTTTAATTGTGGTGGGGAGGTTGTCATCATTCATTAATTCGTTGAAGTTCACAATATTGTGTTCAAGAGAAATTACCTCTGGCCTGGAAACACCTTCCCTATTGAACCACAGCTTTCAGATCATGTTCATTTGGAGAACTTCATGATCACAGTGAGTTAGTTACAAAAAGAGAAGAATGAAAAAAAGCAAATCAACAACTTTTTGAAATCATTAGTTAGGGCAGAAATACAAGTTGTGTGACTACATTTTGTAATCCTTGTTGCATTAATACAGTGGCTACAGTCCTTTTATTCACAACCTTTTTAAATATTGCCTCCCACTACACAGCAGTTAATCTGTTAATTTTCCAAAGCAGCCACATTGATTGGCAGCTATGTTGTAAAGGCGAAGTTCCTTAAGACTGTGTTCTTGTTGGTTAAAACATCAGCGGTCCTTGCTAGTAGAAGCAGATGAAAAAAGATACTTCATAAGGACCCCAGACAATTAAAACATCGGGATGAGTAAAGCATTTTAAGAAAGATAAGGTTTGGGTGAGAAGCACTATATTCTAGCTCTTGCCTTAAATGAAAGGGTTTTGCTGAGGATAGGCAGGTAATTGCTATTGTAGATTTTTTAATTTAATGCATGTCTGTGACAGAGGCATGGAGACATCAATATAAAGTTCCTTGGCACTTGTTCATTACATCACTAAGGGATGAAAGAGAGCCAGGCCTGAAATAAATGTAGTTTGAAAGATGAACCGGAAGCCCAGGAAGGTGTATCAGATAGAGTGGAGTGTCGAAAGCCTCCAGTTAGAGGGACCTGAAGAAACCATTATATGTAGTTGCGGATCGAAGGCCTCTTCATCAAAGTCGTAATGGTTATAATAATTCCTTGCTGTAGGTTCACATAACACCTTTCGCTGTGACTGAGTGAAGAGTCCAGACTGATCAAATGCAGAAAATCATGCTCAAAAAGCATTTTCAGGGCCAGTTATTTTTAAGGGGGGGGGGGCAGGTGTGTGGCCCCCCCTCCTATAGCAGTTTTCAACCCTGTGGAATCCCCCTCCCTGGGCCTTTAATGGCCAGCACAGTTACTGTGTCCAGGGAAGCCCACACCTGGGACCCAGTAGTATCCCTGCCCACACTAGCGTGGACAGGGAAACATGTATTTGCTCCTATCTGGTAGAGGGATGTATAAATCTATTGCCGAACAGAAGCAAACACTAAAGGCCGCATTACAATGCCGGTTGGATGAGAGTCCAACCGACATTGTAGTGGAATTGGGACTGACCAACAAGTAGTCAGAGGTCCTAACTGCCAAATTATGATGCAACCACTGTGTAGGTGGTCGGAATCATAACTTTTTCCATTGCGGCTTGTGCAGCAGCCCGAAAAGGGCTCAGGAAGGGGGGACTATATGCACCTCTCCCCTTTTTAATTGGCTTTGGCCTTGGGGGATGGGGCCCCGGGGCCGATAAGGCTTAGTGGGGAGGACCGTGCCACCCCCCCTCCCCTTTCAAACTAAATAGGGGCCGGCAGATGTGGTCTCCGAGGCCTATGAAGGCAGGGGGAGGAGGGCAGCATAGCCCTCCTCCCCCTTTTTATTGGTTTGGCCCCAGGGGATGGGAGCACCAAGGCCTAATAAGGCTCGGGGAGGAGACTGTGTGGCTCCCATGCCCTTTTTAGGTCTTGCCTAGGAAGCGCGCAAGCGTAGCGTAGTAGGGGACCTTTTGGAATCGCTCTGGACTTTTGTTGAAAGTCGTGCATGTTTTGCACTGCTCTCTCTTGGCACTCGTGCACATTTGGCGTTTCCCTTGCGGGAGCGAGCAGCGGCGCCATCTGTTAGCAATTATCGCACCTGCTGCTGCTCACTCCCGCAAGGTAAACGCCAGACATGCCCTGAGCCTCTACAGGCGCAGGAGCGCAGGAGCGCAGGGGCCATATGTTTTTAATTAGCGTGGCCTTAGCGCAATCGCTTTCACGGCGGCCGCTTGTCTTTCGGCGCTAGTTTCTAAAGGGGAGAGTATGTCTTTTGCAAATGATACCAACTTCTGGGGTACATTGCCTTTCTCCCCAAAATCCCATCAGTGCCTGATTTCATTGAATGAGCAGAACAAAGGGATTAACAAACGTCAGTTAATAAGCGTTATGTATAGTGCAGGAAAGAGACTATCTGCTTCACTTTGTATAAGACAACTTCACCGCACCTTGGTGTAAATGTCACCTCCGGGGTTGTGGTGGTTTCTTTCGAGCTTGTCGTTCCGCGTACTTGGCTCTGGAATCTGCCAGAAAAGCCCGGGGTGGCGTGGAGAGTGAGTGGGTGGGTGAGCACGCTGAGGGCTCGTCTGCTGCTAGCGCTGCAGCCGCGCCATATGATCTTGTGCATGCCCATAGCCCACTGTGATCCCTGTCATTTGTGCATGCTTACTGTCGTTCGTTTTCACATTTGTTTTCGCATTTGCCAAGACGGGCATATTTTTAAAGTGCCTTTTTACTCTTCCTTTTCAGCTTGAGAGATTGGAAAGACCGTCTGAACTACTTCCTGCAACATTCCCCTGCTTCCAACGACCCCCCCCCCCCCCGAAAACCGTCCAAGGCAGGAAGGGCAAAATGTACTCCTACTGCAAGTAAGAGAGAGCCCCTACCTTGTGTGTAAATGTTGCATTTCGGGGTTCAGCTGGCATTGTCAAAGCGCCATGGCCTCCAGAGTCCTCGTGCCATCAGAATCTCGCGATACCTTTCCTCTGAGATTGTGTTTGATATATTTAGCTACGCTGTCTAATAAATTAACACTGCCCTTGTCTTGCTTCCCACAGACCTTCTCCCGAAGAAGCCCAGAAGTGGTCAGAAGCGTTCGATGAGTTGCTGGCGAGTACATGTAAGTTCATTTTTCGCACTGAGTCTAACCTCGTCCGTTATTGTGGGAGTACTTTGAGGCTTGGTTACCTAGCGTTACCCAGGAGAGTAAAATAGTTTTGTATGCTTATCCAGTTTTAACAGATCCGGTAAAGGCCGTTTAATCTACTTGCCAGTCACACTGGGAGCTCGCCATGGGCTAACAAATTAACTCATTTTTAATTAACTACTTTTATTGATGGTTGTCAATGGGTTTCTGGGCTAAGAAACTAGCTTCACGCTAAGGCGACGAGTGATCTTGTGCACGCTAATTAAGCATTGAGTTTGCCAGTACTAAGTCACTTCAGATTTTAGGCAGTGCACCGGGTGGTGGGACGAGTAGTGCCTTTTAGGGGGTTATCTGAACTGTGGCTCATTTCCAGATGACTTGCACCATGTCCCTTCTTTTCCAACAGATGGTGTCACGGCTTTCAGGGCCTTCCTTAAGTCGGAGTTCAGCGAGGAGAACAGAGTTCTGGCTGGCCTACGACGACTTTAGTAAAACAAGCATTGGCATAGCCAATAGGTCTCGCCTTTGGGACCTTAGAAGTGTTTAGTTATCCAGCAAAATATCCTTGGTGCAACAACATCAACTATTGCATGGCTAAACACTTATAAGGTCCCAAAGGCGAGACCTATTGGCTATGCCAATGCTTGTTTTATTATGTTTGGATCCGGCGATTAGGTCCTTGGGGCCTAATAATGCTCAGGGAGAGGATCTCCATGCCCCTGACCCCTTAGATTTTGGCCCAGGAAATAGGATCCCAGGGGAAAAGATGGCTTGGGGAGAGGGTCCCCTTTTTATAGGTTTGGCCACTGAGCCTAATAAGGTCTGGGGAAGGGGGCTCTGTGGCTCCCCTCCACTTTATTATATTTGGCCCTAGGGGATATGGTCCCCGCTGGCCTTTTAAGGCTCAGGGAGGGGAGGTGCATGCTCTCCTCCCCGGTTTAATTGCATCTGACACTGGGTGATGGGGTTCCCAGGGCCTTTTAAGGCTTGTGGAGGGTGGCCACACAGCCACATCCCCTTATTATTAGAACTGGCACTCGGGGATGGTGCCCCTGGGGCCAATTAAAGGTTGAGGAGGGTTTGGGTCGGCCTTGCTTGTGGAGACCTGTACCACAAGGCAATATGGAGCAGGATGCCGGGTCAAACAGGTTGGATCGCCTGAAGCTGGCCTACAGCGACGTGCCACTTGCCTGTTGATGGAGGAAAAGAGCAAAGTTTCACCCCGGGGCCCATGAGGGTGTCAGTGAGTGCCTCGTTAAGAAGAAACAGAGGCTCTGATGAGGTTTGTACTTGTTAAGAAACTGCAGACAGTAGGTTAGTCTTTACACTTCACCTGAAGGAAGTTGCAGATCTAACATCTTGACTGCCCTTCCACTGAACACGGGGAAAGATGCAAACTCTTCTAAAGAGGTACAGATATGAAAGGTAGAGGGTTGGAAGGAAGGCACCTACCCCTTGTCAAGGGAGTGTCTAACCCATTGGCTTCTTGTACATCCCTCAAAAAGTTATATCGTGGGGAGAACTCATTCCCACCAACACTAAATGCAGGTTGGCTTGAAGTGGGCGGCTTCCAAGTAAAGACATAGTCTCATCAGACAAAAGGGAGTGGAGGTTATAAAAATTCCTGGGCACGTAGGCACTGAAATCTTACACAGCTTTGTACAAGATGAATTCAGTTCTGAGTCAGCCACCACTATCCTCCTCTGGTGTCGTCTGAGCTGGTGTCACTGTGGCAGGAACCAACATGGATCATGGCACTGGGTGCGGGATCGGCTCCTGTTTCAGAGCTGAACCCAAAGTGCGTTCAGAAGGCTTAGCTGGAGCGGAGACAGCCAGTCAGCAGTAACCCAGCTGGAGGCCTTCGCAAATTGTGGGGACACAAGGAGCACTAAACATACTGACACCAGCAAAAAGTGGGGGTAACCATGAAAGCAGATCCTACTTTCCTACAGTTCCCAACACCAAGAACTAGACCAGGTACTGGGTTAAGGGATGGAGATTAGTTTGGGGATAAATCAACATTAACACCAGCCTCATGTTTTCTAATGATAAAACTAATTTAAAAAATGAATGAATTGCTTTAAAAACAAAACAAAAAAAATGAATGTGTTAAAAAAAGAAATAATAATTGCTTAGACGTGTTCTGGAATCTTTCACAGATGCGGAGCTATTTAGTGTTGATGAACTGATGATCACTGAAGAATCCATGAGACAAAGAAAATCAAAAAGTCATTGGCCCAAAAAAAGACAATAATGCCTTCCACTGAAAAACATAATTGCAAACGTACACCAAAAACTGCAAAGAAACGTTTCATAGCCTACTGTCAATGTGCAAAGAAAGAAGCATAATTCATAGCAAGTTAACTGTACTTTTTAAAGTCTTATTCAAAAGAAACAATTACTCTCTTCCTTCCAATTAGACATCCATGCAAAAAAACAACTACATTTTCCATCTGATATTTGAGGTACCCACAGATCCTGTCTGTGAAACTGAAGGCAACTGGATCAAAGAACGAGATAACAGTGCCTTGTGTTTTGTGAAATATCTCTGGATGTTGCTGTCCTAAGAAATTCATTTTATTCTTTTTAGAACATAAGCAAATGTAGAAGCATAACAAGCTTTTGCAATGCAATAGGCCTGGCATTTGCGAGAGTTAGAGCTATTGGCAGTGTAAATGACAATGTCTTTTACCTATGTGCTTTCCTTTACAGTACAGAGGCCTTTGGGACTTAAGAAGTGTTTTGCAAAGCAGTATATTATCCTGGGTGATGTGCCACTAAGTATTGAATAGCTATACAATTACTATACACTGGGCCATGCAGTCTGATTCACAAATATATGCAGTTAGCTGAATGAAGTCAAGTGACGAGGGATTTTTCTTTTTTAGCTAGGTCATCAAATTTGAGGAAGAATTTGCCTTACAAACAGTCAAATGTAAATTTACCTTTCCCCAGTTGTGTACTATTTTCAGGAAAAGCGCTATATCAGATGAGATAAGAGAACTAGAACACAGCTGAACAATTGGCAAAAGTGACCCCGAATTGAAGAACACATTAAGTTCAATGCTAGAATGTGTAGTTAAAATTAGCTGCACCTCACTGGTGCACAAAGTAAGCAGTGATGCGGGAGGGGGGTGGTTGACGGGTCAAGCAGCTAAGCACATTTCAGAAGTTGTTTTTACTTATTCCAGATTGGCTTGGATAGTACTGTACTGATACAAAGCTTTTTTACTAGAAAGATACATTACTTTTGTCATTTTCCAATTTGGCTTGCGCAGCACAACGCTTAAAGGCTTTGCTGTAACGTGGCATTAGAGGCTTTGTCACTTTTCCCTCAGTGTAAATTGCAATTTAGCTCAAATATTGCAAGAACAACTTGCATTTTTAAATTGTCTCCGTGAGATAGAGATCTATTCCTAAACTCAGGGATTTACTCAGAGCTGCTCAATCGGTGTGTTTATAACTATGCTGGCCTGCTTAATAACTTTCGACATAGAAATTACATTTGTCAACCAATAATATCATGTGTTCACCACGAATGAAGGAATCAAAGTGAAGTAAATTCAAGTGACTGCAGAGGGAAAAGCTGGGCCGGAGTATGGCGTACATGGAGTCATCCGGTACCCTTCAATGCAGTCATGAGCCTTCTACCTTAACATGTAGCTTTCCAATGAGAAGCAGCATGAAATGGTTGATAATTCTAATCATGGAAAAACTTGCTTCAGATTAAAGGTATATCGGAAGGATAACTAAATGAGACCATTATTTAATGCAGAGCCTGTGTACTTTTGTACATGTGTACTGAACTCCCCCTAACCTCTTGGGTAAAATAGGAGTTTCATTCTCTGTCTTCTGAACTTAAGGCGTCCGTAGGGGGGAGTGCTCTGATGGAGAGAAATGCGATCTGGAGAAGTGAGATCATTCCTCGAGTGAGTCAGAAGTAATGGTAATTAACTCACGCAAGAAACTGTGTGCGTTCTACCTTCAGTCTGAAATTGCACCACAGGCAATCTCTGTCACATGGATGTCCAATGAGTGTCACTAACGCACTGGAAATGGTCTGTTCGTTGTAACAATGCATTTTACAAAGATGCAATTGGCCCTTGAGATAAGACATCCATTCAGCAGGAAGGGATCAGATGCCTCCTTCCTTCTTACAAAGACAAAAGGAAGCCCAAACCAAACAAACATCCTAACCAAAAAAGCCCGACTGACTGTGGACATCGAAAAGTGCACAAAAGCAATTAAAATAAAACGATGAGCAAAAGGGCGGGAGGCACATCGCAGGGGGCAGCACCAACACAACTGTGGCATCAAGAGAAGGAGGGAGGAATGCTATGGCACCAAGGCTGAACACAGACAGATTGGAACAGCGCAGGACACCAAGAAAAAACAAGCATTAAAAATGCAATAGGTCTCACATTTACAACAGTTTGAGCTATTAACACTGCAAAAGGCAATGCCTTTTATTTTTGTTTTTAAAAGATAAATAAAAGGCATTGTCATTTACAATGCCAATAGTTTAAACTTGCGTAAATGCGAGGCCTATTGCATTGCAAATGCTTGTCTCATGCTGGAACCGTAATCCTGCCTTCCTGTCCCTGCCTAGAGGGCAGCTAAGCAATGAGCTTCCCGGAGATAAGACCTGATTTATTATGAGGTCTGTGAGCTCGACATGAAGGCCCCTTGATGTTTTCCATCCCCGGGGTTGGGGGGATTTATGGCCTTCACAGACGCCTGCCAGAAGCTTTTTAAATGTTAGCTGTATCTGGGTCCGTGTTGTAATTGTGTGTGCTGCGTGCAAAAAAAGGATGGCAGCTGCTAGCTGCAGCCATTCAAAGCGTGGCTGTAAACAAAAAGAAAATAAGCAAAGAAGAGAGAGCAAAGGGGGTGGGGGAAGCCCCCCGCAGACCCCAGTTGCAGTGCTTAACGGAGACACCACGAATGGGGGGTGATGTCCCCTCCACTGCCTGAGACACCACCCAGGCCTGCGAATGATGGAGGTGATGGTGACCACAGGACGGGGCTGATGGGAGCGGTGTGACACCGTCCCTGTAACCGGCATCCGATGCGCAGGAGGGTTTCCGCTGCAAGGATGGCTCTCCTCCAGTTAACCACCCGCAGGCAGGCTCTGGGGGTGGTGGGTGAAGGGGGCGGGTGCTGCTGGCAGCTGCTCTCGGAGGTGAGAAGTTAGCAGGCACGTTTCCTGTGAGACACACAACACGGTCTCTTCCTTTGCAGAGGTCCTAACATTAGTACAAATACTGAAGTGCCTAAACACGGATAAAGCTGTCCCTATGTACATACAAGAAGGCTAATGAATGTGTGATGACTCTTAAACATTAAGGTGCAAAACAGTACACGTGCAACTAAGGTGGAAAAGCTTACAGGAATATCTGTAAAGTGCTTCATTCATGCTAAACGTTGCATGGACAAGTGTAATTTTTTTAAAAAGAATTACGATTAGAGTCTGTAAATAAAAGAAAAATAGTAACTACATAAAGGTACTATGGTAGCATGTAAAGTGATTGAACAGCGCTTTTTGCTTGCTTGCGTGAGGAAGAGAAGTAAGAGGGGAACTTAGCATCTTATGAAACTCTTCCGTGCAGTAAGGGAGGGGGAGGAGCAGGTGAGAGGGGGGAGCCGGCCATGCGAGGAAAGGAATGCTAGAAACCAGGATAGCAGCTGTGTGCGTGCACGACATCGCGAACGCAAGCTGGAGGCCTGAAAAAAGCCACTAGGTTAGCACTTCCAAAACCCGCTTACTAAAACTCTCGCCAGACCAGCGCTATAAGCGCTGCCTCAGGCGAGACCTAAATAGTCCCCTGAAGAAGAGACAAAGAACTAAAGCATAATAAGACAGTACTTCGTCCCTGCTGCGTGGGAGGAACTGAAGAGAAAAAGGAGGGACAAAGAGGCAGGACTGACCATTAGCAAGCAAGTATTTTTAAAGGACACTGAAACAAACAAATCCAAAGCAGGGGGGTGGCTTTAGCCTGCAACAAAGTTACAACTAAAAAGCAGCACAGGACAACCAGAAACCTTAGGTGCATTATCTTAATTCAGACAGAATGATTCAACTGTGAAACTCGAGCCGCATCGCTCTCTAGATTTAAATACGTTTTTATACATTTTAAAAAGTTCCTAAATTTGAAAGGTGTTGCAGACATAGAATAAAAGGAAACCAAACTTACCATCTCTATCTTCATCATGAACATTGATGTACAAATACTCCATTCCTCGCCCCTTCTTGTATTCCTCTATTCCCTGAAGTTTGCCAATAAGGCTAGTTTTTCCCGCTCCATCTTCACCTGCAAAAAAACACAAATATGTAAGCTCAATGCCAAGTAAATGCACTGATGAGCACTTACATTTAGAATATAACTGTTCTACATTCCCAAAATAGATTTGAATTATGTAGATAAATATCTTTTTAGTTTTCAAACATGTTTACTTTATGGATGTAGCCTGTAATGTAGAGGCATCAGCACCCAGACACGGCCACTCGCTAGCATACAGGGTTTAAAAGACATCCTCTGGGGGAGAGTATTGAGATCTTGTTTTTCACTTGCTGCACAGCAAGTATTCTGGATATTCTAAGGAGGGAATCAAATGTATCCACCTCTTCAACACTCTCAATAGATTAAACTTCCAGCCACACCTCCGTATTTTTGCAACTAGACATTGAGCCTCCTCCTATCACTGATCAGGCTCCACCTGGTTTCCTATCCACCATATAAGTGCTCAAACCAGTGTTGCTTAAATATTTGTGAACATATCAGTATTTATCCTTTAACTCTTTGGTTCCTTACTTTGTGACCTCCATTTTAAAGGGGCACTGTAATTCTTTTACTGTTTCATAGCAGGAGAGTTGGGCCGTTAAAGACTACAAATACCGTGCAAACTATGCAAAAATATCTGGAGGAAGAAATCACGTGGACACTACAAGCCACAAACAAAACCTGTTGAGGACGTCTGGTGTTTGACACCTAGTCAGAGAACTCCAAGGCTGCAGCTTGCTAAGGTAATAGCCACTCACAAGCACAACCATGGGGTTAACAAATTTAAAAGCCATTGTGATAGGCAACAATAGGGAAAACACAAATCCTGGAAGATTAACAGAAGCAGGACTCTGTATTCAGACAGCTGGATCCTTTCCCGAATCTCCCCCCGCTGAACAGAAAACATCATATCGAGGACGATGCCAAAAATAGAATGAGGTGCAATAGTATTCGGTTCTTCATTATGGCAGAAAAGGCAAAAGCAGGTCTACAAATTGACAATTTTGTCAAAAAGGTCATCTACAGCAGACTAGGCAAAAAGCACCCAGATCCTCGAGCAGACATCCTAGCACCATTTGTGAACCTCCGCTCCAAACCAAGATTCTAGAAAGATGCTTGGACAATGAGTGGCAAACTACAACTCAAGGACAAGCAAATATATCTTGATAACGATTACACAATGGCTCCCCAAAGAAGGGGTTCCAACTTCAGGGAGCTTACGCACCAATAGCTTTAGCAAAAGTGGGGGATCTGTATTGGAAAGAGGCATAAAGAATTTGACTGCATTTTTAGAAGCAGAGGACACACTGAAAAAGGTGGGAGTCACAGTAACAAAAGAAGCCAACCCTTAAGAAGGCGTTGCATCCGCAAGCTAGACTGGCACCAGTTGCCATACGGGAAACATCGAACAGAAGGATGGAGGTCATTTGCAAATCTACTCAAGTCAGACTAGACTCCAGAGGCTAGAATTTAACAACTGTATACTCTCAATTTTACTGCTTACGGCAGGTCATGTTTCTTGGTTCCCCCAGATCAGGGAAAACACAGCACAAATACAATTGCCCCAAATCTCTATGTGATATCAAACATGTGGTTAGTCGCAATATTCTCAAGTACTAATCAGTAAAGAGCCTTTGTGGTCTCAACTTCCGAAATAAGTGTTGGGCATGATTTTCTTCATACGTTATCCTTTTGATCACTAGTTGTATGCTTGCTCCCAAACAAACCCGTGATTTATTTTTCCCCATTTCTAAATCCACATACAGCCTCTGCTAATTCCCAGACTAGGTCCCCCAAAAATCCAGGCCACCAGAATTCAAGCCTTATATGGTTCCAGTAGTCTAATCCCAAATGAAACGCTGGAGCTGCCTGCGAATGGCATGTCCACCTGATTTAGCCACACTCCTGCGTCTCACAGTCTAGCAAAAGTGGGTATTTTCCCTTCAGAACACAAGCGTGAAATAGAGAGAAATATGCCATGGGCGGCATACATCATAGGTATAAGTAATGTCCTCTTAATGTCCCTAAATAGAAACGCCCTAAATTATGGACTGAAAAGGTTCACATCAATAACAGAATAGCAACTTGGCTCTGCTCTAAGAAATTAACATTTCCAAACCGTAGCATGCTAAGTCGGTCATAGAGTGGATGCATAAAGAATATTCATAAAAGGGAAAATTAAGCATCTCAAAAGGGGTGGGGCTATTGTGCCACAAGGGGCTACAATTCTCCTAACAGTTAATCAGTACGCAAACTGTAGGGTTGACATACTCATAGCTTCAATAAATTGGAGTAAAGCAATTGTACTAAATTTATATGCACCCATGAGGGAAAAAAAACAGTCAGGCCAGATGTATCAAAAGACCATTTGCAAAAGGTGGTCGCTAAATTGCACACACATTTCTTGCAACCAGTCTTTAATTTTGAGATGCCACCTTTGCACTAATAGGTGACACTTTAAAATGTCTAGTCGCAGGGGATTGTGGGATCACCTCCATAATGAATGTTAATTAAGCAGGACACTATTTGCAACCCCCTGAGATTTTCTCTATAATGGTCCAGTGGCTGTGGTTAACTATAGGGGCTTCATTTCATGACCATTCAAGGTTTTGAGAGGCAGAATAAAGGTTTGCCAGTTATCTCAATTGTTCTGCCAATGATTCTGGTTGAAACAATTGCCAGTAGCTATTCGTCATTACAAAGACATATTTTGGTTAGCTATACAGGCAGGATAACGAAAACTGATGTTACATGCCGATGATGTGCTGGTGTTGTAACCAGAGCCTGACATTTCCATCCTGGCCCTTTTATTCTAAATCTCCTCTTTCACTCTGTATTTGCATTACAGAATACACTGGTTGAAACGTGACAATGATTAAACATATCACCAAAGCGTCACTGGAAGATGCAACTTTTAAGCGGATGAATTGCCAGTCTCAAGTACTTGGGTATCCTGTTCAATAGAGAATTTAAGAAGCATATTGTGGGATAATTTACAACCATTACTAATTAAACTGATAATTTAGTGGTGTGGTCTAAATTACAAATTTCATTTGGGGCAGGGTGCAGGTTATGCAAATGAATACAGCCCTTCGATTGCATTATATATTTCCCACGATCCCCCTAACTTGAGAACTATCATAGGAAAGATCAATGCATTCATTTGGATGGGGTCAGATCTAGATAAATTGCATGTGTCTGAAAAGGCTGGAGGCATGCGATTACCTCAAATGACCCATGCTGCATATATGGCTCCCTCACGGAAGGAATTATCATAGAAGGAAAGAGCCATACTCAGTCCCAAACAAAAAAAAAATTACCCAAAATGCCTTAATACATTTTTCACCACATGTATGGAGTACAGCGCACAAGAAATTTGTTGTAAATGGTAGAATTCATAGGTGTGCCCCACTGTGGTAGCATGAGACAACACTTCTTGAATGAGTATCTATCCTCTAGAAACTATGGAAAGAGAAGAGTATTCTGAGAATCAATGGCCAATTATCCAACGGCACTACTGAATCAAATCAAATAATCTTTATTTGGTTTCAGGTATTAACATCATAAAAGCACACAATAAATATAAAATACAGTAATAAGTCTGGTAAACATAAAACACAGGGGTCAACCGGCGAATTAAAACAACTCGTACCAGTGGGGATACAAGAAGACCACTGGTTACAGTTTCCTAAATGCTGCGTCAATAAAAACAAGTCACCGGGGTCTTTACAGTGAGTACAATTAGACAGAACAGGCTAGTTAATCACAACTGGATCTAAGTCTGAAAGCGGTTTTTAAAAATTCAATTACATAAAAAAGAGTGCTACCTGTCAGCATTTGTAGATAAATAAAAACTGGGCGTACTAGCCTAAAATTAGCCTTTTTCAGGATTGGAATTATAAAAGACTTTCTGGGAGTTTCATAAAAACTACAAAACATCATAAAATGGGTCATGTCCTGAGGAGATGGACCATCACAGCCACAGGACATCAAGGCTTGGCCCTAGGTACAGCCCCAAGGATGAGCAAGAAGGAGGTGGAAAAGGTCAAATCGAAACCTCGTGAGCAGAAATATGTCATGCATGTTAAGAATCCCAGTAAGTCTTGGTGGTTTTTAACATGATAAAACTGTGTATGCTAGGCTTTAGGAGCTCCCTCTCTTCCCTTACCATCACCCTCTGCTCCATGAAACTCCTTTGTGAGGTTCAGGTCTCTCTTGCTTGTCCGGTACGGGTTAGTAAAAACGTCACATCTCCCCACGCCCGTTAAGGTCTCTTCAATATACTTGAGCCATTATACTCGTGTGGCTTGATCAAGGACCAGACAGTCATTTTGAATAAGTTTGTTTAGTGTTGTCCCCTTACAAGCCCATATTTTTAACCATAATGTGACAGGGCGTATCGCTATCAAATCAGTTATGTATTTCATACCAAGCTCCTCATGTATTGTGAAGGAAGGGGTGCCTTGAGGAACAGATAGGAGCCATCTCAGAAACGTATTTTCTACAAGTTGGAGGTCCTCCGTATTAGTGTACCCCCAGATTTCACTGTCATATAATGCTTTGGAGAGACACTTAGCGCTGTAGAGCTTTAACAGGGCTCCCACAGGTCTTTCCCCCAGTCTGGTTGTAAAATTAAATATGGCTCAGGTCTCGCTGGATACATCGTTTCTCTTGCAAGTGAGTTGAGGCCCCCATTTCACTTTATCATCCAATGAAACTCTTACATAAGAAAAAACGCTTGTTCTTGGGATGGTAGTGGACCCTACCTTAAAGGTATATGGCCTACTAGGGCGGGCCCCTATTTGCATAATAAAGGACTTCGACTTATTGACCACGAGGTCCTGCTCCCCCATAAACTGGACGAAGGAATTAATAAAAGTTTGCAACCCCGTTCCGTCCTTGCCATCAGGACGGCATCGTCTGCGTACAGCAGAACAGGAAGACCACGCCGTCCTACCTGCGGAAAATCCACTCTCGTCTTTAAGAGGGTATTCTCTAGGCCATTGATGAATACATTAAATAGGGAAGGGTCCAGGATGCAACCCTGTCTTACCCCTCTCCTGATAGGGAACAAGCGTGAGGCCTTCATGTTTCCAGAATAACGCACAGCCGCCCTGGTATCTTGGTGAAGATCCTGTAGGAAAAGAACTATTTTCTTGTCCACCCCAAAGAGAGCAGGGTCTGCCACAGCCTGCTTCTATTCACGCAATCTAATACGGAAGAAAGGCCCATAAAGACCAAGAAAGTAGTGCCAGTGCGGGCAACCGCGTACTTGTTCACTATCAGGAAGATGTTCAGACACTGCTCTACAGTTGAGCGACCGGAACGAAAACCGTATTGGGAGTTTGACAGAATGTTGTTCTCTGCAGCCCAGGTGGATAGTCTATCTAACAGGATTCGTCCTACCACTTTGACCACAGAGCTCAGCAGAGAAATGGCCCTATAACAGTGTGTACTCTCTCTGTTCCCTCTTTTGAAGATGGGGACAATAGTGAAGGTGGCCCATGAGGCCGGGCAACCAGCCCTGACAGCCGCATTAATGACAGTGGTAAGCACCGGAGCCCAAAACTCCATGATGGACATATAAAGGTCAGGCGGGATATCGTACAGACCAGGGGCCTTATTTTGTATCATGCACTCTATTCCCCACCTCACCTCTTCCTCCAAAACTGTTAATATGGACTTTTCATTTACTCCCCTACTGGATGGTATCAATGTTGTGATACCCCAAACATACCCTCAACGTGGCTAACCCAGTCATCCTCCGTAACATGCGCATCAAGGGCACTAGCAGTCTCTACTCCCAGGATTGGGCTGTTGATAATGCCCCAGAACTTAGTACTGTTCCTAATAGTACTGGGCTCAAATAGCTTATCCCAAGCCTCTTCCTTCAAAACGTCTTTATGTTTTTTTATGGGCTGTTTTGTATTGTGTTCTACGGGTTCCAACTAATCCTCTGTTTCTAGGGACAGCGTGCAAGGCCACCTTAAGGGACCTGGCCGTGCGTGAACATGTTGTGTTGAATCATCTCAGGGACCTGTCTCATTGGTTGTTCGGGGCAGAAATCGCCAGTAAGTTAGCAATGGAACAGGAGATGGATTCAAAAGCTTTAACAACTAGCGTGTCCGGGTGCCACTGGGCAGTCAGACAAACCTGGATTTCCTCTTGGCAGTTGGCTAAAAAGGACTCATGAAAAAGGCTGGGAGTGATTTGCGCCCATTTTAGCCTCCTACCCCAATCTGTGGGCTGTAGGGCACCTCCAACCCTAGTCCCCTTTTCGAGACCTAGTGCAAGCCATCTGGTTTTAAGACACAGAGGATTATGGTCGTTGTGAATACTTGCCTTGACTGAGAAGTCTGATATTAGATGAAATAAGAGGGTGGAAACAGGAATGAAGTCAATAAACAAGTCATTACCTTGCCCTTTGAAGGTTGGTGTGAAAACGCTCTGGGCAGGGTCCAACTAATCCACCGCTGATTGTATATAAAATACTCTCTTCTGAAACAGTTGTCATCTTACTTCTTTAAAAAACAAAAAGTCAGGAAATGGATAGCACAGCTTAGTATGACAGATAACGCAATGAACACCGACCCACGAGCCATAGTCCACAGGTTAGCGCAACACTTTCAACAGGTATACACGTCACAATCAATGATGACACTGGAAGAGGCGCTGACCTATATCAGGGATATAGCGATGCCCAAGCTCGCCCCAGAGACAGCCCTCGCATTGGAGGCGGATCTGACGACTGAAGAGCTCCGGGTGGCAATTGGCTCCTTACAGACGGGAAAGGCGATGGGACCGAATGGAATCCCCATAGAGCTCCATAAAAAGCTGGCGGGGGCAATGGCCCCACACCTGCTTAACATGTACTGTGATAGTTTGACGAAGGGAGAACTCCCGCGGGATCACCGTGTGGCCACAATAGTGGCGATCCCGAAGCCAGTGAAGCCCCCAGAAGAGTGTACATCCTACCGCCCCATTTCCCTAATTAATGCGGAGGCTAAAATATTGGCGAAGGTCCTTGCGTTGCGGCTTACTCCGCATCTCACGACCTTGGTCCACACGGATCAATCAGGGTTTATGCCTAATAGGAATACGGCGTTAAATCTGAGGCGACTGCATGGAGTGATGGCCCGTGTGCCCTTTCTTCAGGAACCAGCAGTTATCCTATCATTGGACGCCCGTATGGCGTTCGATATGGTGGAATGGTCCTTCCTATTTGCGGTGTTAACACACTTGGGGTTTGGCCCACGGTTCTGTGCGTGGGTACGTCTACTCTACACAAAGCCACTGGCCCACGTAGCGGCAAATAGACACATATCTGAGGACTTCCCACTGTCCCGAGGCACGCGTCAGGGGTGTCCGCTGTCACCGTTATTGTTTGCACTAGTGCTGGAACCACTGGCGGCATGGATCAGGTGGGAGCCTCAGATACGCGGACTGAGATGGACAGCAGACTGGGAAGATCGCATATCACTTTATGTGGATGATGTTCTGCTTTATCTGGCCTCACCCAGACGCTCCATCCTGGTACTTCTCAATTTATTTGAACGATTTGGTCACGCATCAGGCTACACTATCAATTGGTCCAAATCAATACTTTTGGTACTCCGGGGCCAACCGCCGCAGCTCCCAGAAGATTCCGATATTTGGGAATCTACATTACAGCGGATCCCGATGAATTTTTTAAGCAAAATCTCATGCTGTCCGGATCTGGGTCCAATGACAGAGAGTCCGAGATCCACGGGAGCGAAGAGAACGTCTCTACGCTCTCACAGGGTCCAGTCCCCTATAGGTAAAGTTACACTACAGGAAGACATAGACCCTCCAGAGGGCGAAGAGACCATAAAGGACCACCAGGTTGTCTGCAGGGATGGAAGGTAAGGGCGTCAGGGTTCCTACAGGGAGACAGAAAAGAACAAGCAATTTGTAATACTTAATCCCTAGTGAACCCCCCTTTCTTTACTCTATATACCTTTACGTTAAATGCCTTCTCATACTTACACCAATAACCTGGGGAAGGTGGACTGAAGGACTCTTCTAAAACGAAGGCAACGAAGGAGGACTCAAAACAAGAAAAGACCTGCTCCTCTCCGAGACACCAGGAGGACGAGGGCAGGCTGTGCACAGTATGGGCGCTTTGAATTTCTCAGGAGTCCATACCAAAATATACCTGCAGAGATTTATGATGCGCTGTGTTGAAGTCCATCACCAAGAGAAGTCTCTCAGTCTATTAAGTCCATTCTCCTTGATGATGTCTTTAGCGGTTTAAACAATACCACAGGATAGTCTATCCAGATGGGGGCATTTGATCGTGTCCAACAATAACAAGGCGTTTCAGTTTTGTAAGCCCTCGTGTGTTACACTGAACTTCTCGGCATTGGAGGGAAAAGGCACTTCAGCGCGAAGCAAGTGCTGACGTTATGGACGAGAAATGGGAGTCCTTTGAAGATCGTAGAAACAGCGCTTCCTCGCGCTAGAGGGAAAGGGCAAATCCGCGCGATGCTAGCGCTGATGGCAGAAACAAAGAAAACTGCAATGAGCAGAACAGCGCTTCCTCGCGCTTGAAGGCAAAAATGTAAATGCGCGCGCTGCAGGCGCGGATGACAGAAACCAGCAAAACGGCAACCTGCCGAACAGCGCTTCCTCGTGCTAGCGGGCCAGAACTCCACACGTACGCGTTACCAACGCGTGGTAGGAAACAAAGGTTAGAACTGACTAACGCTGTCAATTCCGTTGATTCAGGAGTCCAAAAACACTCGGGAACGGAGGCACTCGAGAATCGGTGCAGGCAGGATCCAAACAGGAAACAGGGGCGTGGTCCAAATACAGGAAGTGAGACCAAGCACCTGTGGGTGTAATCAGGCAGCCTATATGCCGGCAGTCGTCACGTGATCAAGTGTAAGGCATCATGGGAAGGCATACAAGGTACTCCCTCTGGCAAAGCATTATGGGACTTGGAGTTTTCCTGTGTTTTGCAACTAAAAAGAGTACAGGAAGCACGACCTCTAACAGTTCTCCCCCCTAACGGTCTAATCACAGGCCTGGGTTTGTTGGGATGCAAGGCGTGAAATCTTCTGACTAAGACAGGGGCGTGTACATTCTCTGCGGGTTCCCAAGTTCTATCTTCGGGGGAATACCCCACCCAATCTATGAGATATTGCAATCTTCCTCGGTGTCTACGAGAATCAACAATGCGTCTGACTTCAAACTCTTGTTCACCGTTGACAGTGATGGGAGGAGGGGGAGGCTCTGTGCTGGAGGGAGGGATGAAGGGTTTGAGGAGAGAAATGTGAAAAACGGGGTGTATATGCATGTCTGGCGGGAGATCTAGTTTCAGGGCTACCGGATTAATGATGCGAGTTATAGGGTAAGGTCCTACCGGGGCCAGAATTTACGCGGACCTGCTAGTCTGAGGTTCTTTGTAGATAACCATACTTGATCCCCTTCAGAGTAGACAGGAGCCGGGCGTCTATGTTTATCCGCCTGTTCTTTCATGTGTTGTTTGGTTACAAGTAATTCTTTAGTAGCTTGTTCCCATATGGCCTTAAGGGTTTTGTGATGTTTGTGTACTGCCGGAATGTTTAGCATTTCTGTGGGTAGCTGGAAAGGGAGGAACTTTGGGTGTTGTCCTGTTACAAAGAAAAAAGGAGATACTTTGGAAGCGGAATGTGTGGAATTATTGTAGGCAAATTCAGCTAAGGGGAGAGCTTGACTCCATTCACTGGTTATAGTGCCCAATAAACATCTCAAAAACTGTTCCAGAGTCTGGTTTGTAATGTAATGTAAAAAGTTCTTGTAAAGCGCAACTTACACCGGACGGTTTCTTGGCGCTAATCACTTACTTGAGAAGAGGCACAGAAGGGGAGAAAAGAGTGCTTATGTATAAATGCTGCGGAAAAGGTGAGTTTTAAGAAGAGACCTAAAGTGAGGGTAAGAGGGAGAAAGTCTAAGTTCCAACGGAAGTGAATTCCAAAAGGAGGGAGCCAGGAAAGAAAATCTGAGGCCTCCGTATTTCTTGCGCCTAAACCTGGGCGTCTGGAGGAGCGCATGGTGAGAGGATCGGAGGTGCCTAGGGGGAACGTAGGGGTGCAGGAGAGAGGAAATGAAAGAAGGGCCAATGCCGGCCACAGATTTATGGGTCAAACAACCAAGTTTGAACTTGCAACGCTCCGAAACAGGAAGCCAGTGAAGGGCTTTGAGCAGAGGGCGAACGTGAAGATGTTTGGGGTGATGATAGATCAGGCGAGCTGCCTGGTTCTGTATCAGCTGTAATCTTTTAATTTGATATTGTGGGATGCCTACATACAGGGCGTTGGCATAGTCAATCCGAGAGATGACTAATGCCAACAGTGCCAGAGTGAGAGCCTCGGTGGTCAAGAAATGTGCTATTTTCCGGATCTTCCTAAGCTGGAAAAAGCAAGAGGACACAGTGGCACTGACCTGGTGTTTCATTGAAAGATCATGGGAAATGTAGACTCCCAGGCTTTTCACCTTGTCAGCCGGACAAGGAGAGGGGCCAAGGGAAGAGGGCCAGAAAGTAGATTTCCAAGGGTTGGATGGGCCTCCGACAAGAACAAGCTCCGTCTTGTCGGGGTTAAGTTTAAGATGGTGAGCGCCCATCCAATTACTGATGTGACAGAGGGTGAGCTGAAAGTCTTGGATCGCTTCGTCCGAGGAGTCAAGATTAAAGACAAGCTGAATGTCATCTGCATAATTAAATGCAGTGACATTCCTTCCCCGGAGGGAGCGAATAAGGGGAGTGAGATACAAATTAAATAGAAGTGGTGACAGAGACGAACCCTGCGGAACGCCGCAAGTAAGCTTCATTTTGTCCGCCGAAAACTGGGAGAGTCAGACACATTGGTGGCGGTTCGTCAAGAAGGAACGAACCCAACTGAGGGCCGTCCCACTGATGCCCGCCTCTTTGACACGGTCGACCAAGATGGTATGGTCGACCGTGTCAAAGGCCGCCGACAGATCTAGAAGAATCAGAGCTTGACTAGTATTAGAGTCGGCGCCTCTACGGAGTTCCTCGATGACAGAGAGGATAACCGCCTCCGTCGAGTGAACAGGTCTAAACCCAGCTTGCTGGGAGTCTAAGAAGTTGGACTCTTCAATAAAAGAGCTGAGGACACTGGTCACATGTGTCTCGAGTACCTTACTCAAGTAAGGGAGAAGGGAGATAGGACGGAAGTTACCCATGACTGTGGGGTCGGCATTAGGTTTTTTTAGTATGGGAACCACCTCAGCGTTCTTGAACTGGCTAGGAACCACACCGAACAGAAGAGAATTGTTCAGGAGGGCTAGCGGCGGGGCGGGGCAGGCCGAAAAGGCAGCACGAAGAATCGCAGGGGGGCAACAGTCCGTGGGAGAGCCAGATGAAACTTTATTAAGCAGGGAAAGAAAGTCTACTTCTAGTATCGGGGGAAACTGGGTTAGGGAATGGAGGTTAGAGAGGGGAATGGTCTCTGTGGGGGGCATCACCGGGGATCCAGAGAAGATACTATTTTTAATTTTGCTGATTTTGTCTATAAAGAATTGATTAAGAGAGTCACATAGAGCCTGGGATGGAAGGGGTTTAAGAGTCACCCTGTCAGGATGTGAGAGCTCCTCCACAATGGCAAAAATTTCTTTAGATTTTTGCGCAGAGTTAAGAATTTTTGAGGAGAAGTAAGCAGTTTTGGCGGCTGAAATAGCCTGTTTGTATTCGCCAGAAAGTTTTAAAAATTGTAGTTTTTCTGAATGGTCGTAGTTTCTACGCCAACGGCGCTCGGCTTGGCGGAGTCCCAGTTTTAAAGATTTAAGGCTGTCCGAGAACCATCGATGTGCGTCATGAGGGCGCTTAGTTCTGATTAGCTTGAGGGGGGCAACCTTGTCACTGGCGGACTCTAGCCATTTGACAAGTGCGGCTTCTTGGGAGTCTATGAAGCCGGGACTGGGTGGAACCGAAGATGTTAAGGAGGTAAAAAATGAATCGAGGTCTGCTTTATTCCAGTTGCGGGCCAAGAGGCTAGGGCCGCGGCAGCGGGGAGGCGGTGGAGGGACCAGGAGAGAGAAAGAAATTAAGGAATGATCCGACCAGTGACAAGGTGAAATCATGAGCGACTTAATTCCAAGATTTTAGGTCCACACTTGATCAAGGATGTGGCCCTTAGAATGAGTGGCCGTGTGGACGTGTTGGAGGCCATTGAGCCCACTTAATAGGTCGGTGAAGGCCAAGGAGAGAGAGCTTTCATGGGCATCTGACGGCCAGTAGTTAAAGTCCCAGAACCAGGAGTTTGGAATAGTTGATGGTAAGCTGGGAGAGTAGGTCGCCAAAGAGCGAGGGAAAATTTGGCATAGGTTGGGGGGGGGGGGCGATATACCAGAACGCAGGTAAGGGGAGACACCGAGGATTCAAAACGGATGGCTAGGTAATCGACCTGGGGGATATTGGGTAGGGAGAGGGAGGTAAACCTAAGGGGGAGTTTGATAATGGCGGCTACGCCGCCACCAGGTTTCCCAGCTGGACGGTTGGCTTGAAGGATATAATACCCAGGTGGGATGGCTGCCAAAATATCGGGGGAGGAATCCTCGTTCAGCCAAGTCTCCGTTATGAGTAGAATATCGGGTCGGTCTGAGTCCAGGAAGTGGCATATGTCAAGTTGATGGCTGACTAACGACCGAGTGTTAAGATATATGATTGCTAATTCCATATTAGCAGGTGCCTGAGCGGACAAAGATTTGGGGGGAGGGGAGATGACTGTATGTTCAGGGGTAAGGGAAGACAGAAGAGTCCTGAACTCAGGGAAAGTCCTGCGGGCTTGGAGAATGCCTAGTTGTTTTAGTTTTAAATAACTGGTAGCAACCAGCGGCCAAGGTTTGTGTAAGGAAATTAGGTCCCTAGGGGAATAAGATGGAAATTGGGCAGAGAGACAGGCCCCAGGCCCCAACCGGCCGCGGACGGGCGCAGACGGGCTTGTCTTAGGCGCGCCTTTGGCGCGCCAGCGGCGCGCCCGCTGCGCGCGGCCGCGTCATCGTTCTTGAAATAGCGGAAGTGCGTGGCGCGTGCGCAGGCAGCAACAACAGCTATAACGCTACCCTTCCTATTTGGGAGCGTGAAGGTGACGAGTGCAAGTACAAATAACAGGTAAACAACTGACTGACGCGATGAAAAAGATAAAATACCCCCCAGGAGCATTGAACACAGCTCCTATGCCCCACAGATCAAATTTAAAACAGTACGAGGTTAAAATGTGGTATATGTCGGGTACCTAGTCTCAAGAATGCTGCTGCGCGGCCACGACCTCGCTCCTGAAATAGCGGAAGTGCGTGGCGCGTGCGCAGGCAGCAACAACAGCTATAACGCTACCCTTCCTATTTGTGAGCGTGAAGGTGACGAGTGCAAGTACAAATAACAGGTAAACAACTGACTGACGCGATGAAAAAGATAAAATACCCCCCAGGAGCATTGAACACAGCTCCTATGCCCCACAGATCAAATTTAAAACAGTACGAGGTTAAAATGTGGTATATGTCGGGTACCTAGTCCTCTCGGTTTGTCCATCCGTCTGCGGATGATAAGCAGACGAGAGTCGGTGATCTATGTGTAGTGTCTTACAGAGACCCTGCCAAAATTTAGAGATGAATTGGGGTCCTCTGTCTGACACTATAACCGAGGGCAGACCATGTAATTTCACTACATTGTCGATAAAGATGTCAATAAGGTCAGTGGCTCGGGGAAGTTTTTTAAGAGGAATGAAATGTGCCATTTTTGATAGCACATCCACCACCACTAGGATGGTTGTATAACCCCTACTTGTAGGTAAATCAGTGATAAAATCCATGCTAATAGTGGACCAAGGGCACTCAGGGACAGGTAAAGGTCGTAATAAACCAGCGGGAGCGCAATGCATGGATTTTTGTCGTGCACAGGTGGAACAGGCCTTGCAAAATTCAGAGACGTCATGAGACATCTCTTTCCACCAGAACCACCTTTGACACATTTGACGAGTCTTGTCACTTCCAGGATGTGCAGCCAAGGGAGATGTATGACACCATTTTAGTATTAGTGAACGAGTTTTAGGTGAGGGTATGAATAGTTTGCCTTCATGGTAAAACAAGCCGTTCTTCACGGTATTCAGTGGCTCAGCTAACCATGTCTCCTGCCCTACTTTTGTATACTCAAGTTCTAATTGGGCAAGAAAGGAGTCAGACGTACTCTCTTCTTGTGTACCCAAGGCTACAATCTTGTTTTCTGGTATGATGGGCATGGGTTCTTCCTCCCTGATACTGAGCTCTTTTCCTAACCGAGATAAAGCATCTGCTTATCCATGCTTTGCACCCGGCCGAAAGGTGATAATAAAGTCGTATTCACAGAAGAAAGACACCCATCTCATCTGTCTAGGGGTGAGAGCCCTGGCGGACCGAAAGAATTGCAAATTCCGATGATCAGAATAAATCGTGATAGTATGAAGAGACCCTAATAAATAATGCCTCCACTCCTGAAAAGCCATCTTTATGGCTAACAATTCTCGTTCCCCAATCGTGTAATTCTGTTCTGCTTGGGAGAGAGTTCTTGAAAAATAGGCCACAGGATGGAGAGAACCCGAACTTTTGTCGCGCTGCGACAATACTCCCCCCACTGCATATTGGGAGGCATCTGCTTCCACAAAGTAAGGTAGTGTCTCATCGGCATGTCTGATTATAGGGGCAGAGGTGAATCTGTCTTTCAAGGTCTGGAAGGCTGTTTCGGCCGCTTCATCCCATTCAAACTGCACCCCTTTCTTTAGCAGTCTAGTGATAGGGGTCACTAAGTCAGAGAAGTGATGAATGAATCTTCTATAGAAATTAGCGAATCCTAAAAAGGATTGTATTTCTTTCACGGTCTTGGGACTGTTCCAGTTGGTGATAGCAGAGACCTTAGCTGGATCCATATGAATCCCTTCGGGGGAGATAATGAATCCTAAAAAATTCTACCTTACGTGTGTGAAACAAACATTTGTCCAATTTGGCAAAGAGTTGGTGCTCTTGCAAGCATTGCAGTACAAGCCTCACATGCTCTACATGTTCTTCTCGTTTTGTGAATATATTAAGATATCGTCAATATAGACGATGACACAGATATCTAAATAATCACGTAAGATTTCATTCACAAAAAATTGGAATGCTGCTGGAGCATTACAGAGGCCAAACGGCATAACGCAGTATTCGTATAAACCGAATTTGGTACGAAATGCCGTCTTCCACTCATCTCCCTCTCTGACTCTAATCAGATGGTATGCACCTCTGAGATCTAGCTTGGTAAATATTGTCGCCTTACGTACTTGATCCAGGAGAGTGGAAATGAGTGGAAGAGGATATTTGTTTTTTACCGTAGCTTTATTTAAAGTGCGGTAATCCAAGCATGCTCTTAGCCCTCCCTCGCGTTTGGGAATGAAGAAAAGAGGCGAGGATACAGGGGAGGTGGAATGTCTAATAAATCCTTTCCTCAACATCTCCTGCAAGTAGTCATAGAGATATTTAGTCTCGGGTTCTGTTAATGCGTATACTCGACTGATAGGCAGTTCCGCCCCAGGGATTAAATCAATGCTGCAGTCATATGCTCGATGCGGTGGTAGAGCTGTCGCTTTCACTTCATCAAACACACTGGCAAAATCTTGGTATTCAGTAGGCAAACTCTTGGCGTCAGAAGACGCCATTGCACAACATAAAGGTGTTTGCCAAAGCGCCGAATCTCTGTAACAGTGCAGAGTGCAAAATGAAGACCTTAGCGTTACTGTTCTAGAGACCCAGTCGATGTGGGGATTATGTTGTTGTAGCCATGGTACTCCTAATATGGCCCCAAACGGAGTGTCTATGAGATCAAAAGCAATCGACTCTGAATGTCCATTGTCACACACCATTATAAGGTCAGGTGTTTGATGTTTAATCAACCCGGATGATAATTCTGACCCGTCCACTTTCGGGATGAGGTTTTGTGACAAATTTTAGTCCCAATGTTTTAGCTACTGTTATATCTAAGAAATTCCCAGTAGCCCCAGAATCAAGCAAAATAGCCATAGACTGTCTATGTTGAGAGGGCAAAATAAAGACCACCGTAATGATAAAATGTTTGGGCACAGGAGGCACGTGGGTAGAGACAGACTGCGAGATCTGAGACACAGAAGGACTTGGGAAATCGATCTCTAAACTTACCAAGTCTTTCAGTTTTCCGAAACAGGAACTGCCCCGGGTTTGTGCACGATGATATTACCTAACTTTTTTGGCTTCACTGGACATTCTCGGGCAAAATGCCCTCCCTTACCACAGTAAAGGCATAAATTCAAACGTCGTCGTTTGTCTCGTTCTACCGCAGTTAAGGGGCCTCTGACCCCCCCGATCTGCATCGGTTCACTCGACTCCTTGGTCTCTTTTTTGTCAGGCCTGGCCAGGAAAAGACGTGGGTAATCTCCCTTTGACTTCTCACCCTTCCTTTCTGTCAATCTATGGTCCAATTTGACCACTAAGTCAATAAAGGATGCACACTCCTCGGGAGGATCTACAATCTGAGACAAAATGTCTTTTAATTCATCTTTTAAACCCCTATAAAACAGGGATGTTTGTTTCTCTTCAGGCCACTGTGTCTCAGTAACCAACCGGTTGAAAGTGGTAATGTACGAAAGAAGGTCTTTTGTACCTTGTTTCAAATTCAATAACTCGTTGTCGCTGGCCTGCATATAAGAACGGCGAGCAAATAAACTCCGCATTCTTTCCTTGAATTGTGCTAAATTATAGAGAACTGGATCGTCATTGTCCACTAACGGAACTGCCCAGAAAGCTGCATTCCCACTCAGATAGGATATAATGAAGGCTACTTTGGCAGCATCGTCAGGGAACGCCGCAGCTCGACACAGGAACTGGAGATGGCACTGGTTCATGAAGACTGCGTATTTAGTGCTATCCCCGTTAAATCGTTCAGGCATGGCCAAAGGAGTATGGGGTGGAGTGACAACAGTTACAGTAACTGGGGCAGACGTGGGAGCACGAGGCACGGATGCTTCTGTGGCTGGGTGGTGAAAATGACCAGGCTGAATGTAACTGCGCTTTTGTTTGGTACCTGTCCCTACCGTTTCTAAAGATGTGTGTGTTTTTAATATTCCTAATTCTGTTACCAACCGCTGATTCTCTCCCCTTAATGCCCTAAGTTCCGCCTGTAGTGTGACTACGGTACTTGCTAATTCAGACATGGTAATGTCAGGGTTATCAAGGAGCAACGGTTCAACCCTGGGCGCGTCAAATGCAGCGCCCTGATCCATCTTCGCTCAGGGGATGAAAAGATACGTGGGCTTGGCCTTTCTGTCCGGATCTGGGTCCAATGACAGAGAGTCCGAGATCCACGGGAGCGAAGAGAACGTCTCTACGCTCTCACAGGGTCCAGTCCCCTATAGGTAAAGTTACACTACAGGAAGACATAGACCCTCCAGAGGGCGAAGAGACCATAAAGGACCACCAGGTTGTCTGCAGGGATGGAAGGTAAGGGCGTCAGGGTTCCTACAGGGAGACAGAAAACAACAAGCAATTTGTAATACTTAATCCCTAGTGAACCCCCCTTTCTTTACTCTATATACCTTTACGTTATATGCCTTCTCATACTTACACCAATAACCTGGGGAAGGTGCACTGAAGGACTCTTCTAAAATGAAGGCAACGAAGGAGGACTCAAAACAAGAAAAGACCTGCTCCTCTCCGAGACACCAGGAGGACGAGGGCAGGCTGTGCACAGGATGGGCGCTTTGAATTTCTCAGGAGTCCATACCAAAATATACCTGCAGAGATTTAGGATGCGCTGTGTTGAAGTCCATCACCAAGAGAAGTCTCTCTGTCTATTAAGTCTGTTTTGTAAGCCCTCGTGTGTTACACTGAGCTTCTCGGCGTTGGAGGGAAAAGGCACTTCAGCGCGAAGCAAGTGCTGACGTTATGGACGAGAAATGGGAGTCCTTTGAAGATCGTAGAAACAGCGCTTCCTCGCGCTAGAGGGAAAGGGCAAATCCGCGCGATGCTAGCGCTGATGGCAGAAACAAAGAAAACTGCAATGAGCAGAACAGCGCTTCCTCGCGCTTGAAGGCAAAAATGTAAATGCGCGCGCTGCAGGCGCGGATGACAGAAACCAGCAAAACGGCAACCTGCCGAACAGCGCTTCCTCGCGCTAGCGGGCCAGAACTCCACACGTACGCGTTACCAACGCGTGGTAGGAAACAAAGGTTAGAACTGACAACGCTGTCAATTCCGTTGATTCAGGAGTCCAAAAACACTCGGGAACGGAGGCACTCGAGAATCGGTGCAGGCAGGATCCAAACAGGAAACAGGGGCGTGGTCCAAATACAGGAAGTGAGGCCAAGCACCTGTGGGTGTAATCAGGCAGCCTATGTGCCGGCAGTCGTCACGTGATCAAGTGTAAGGCATCATGGGAAGGCATACAAGGTACTCCCTCTGGCAAAGCATTATGGGACTTGGAGTTTTCCTGTGTTTTGCAACTAAAAAGAGTACAGGAAGCACGACCTCTAACACATGCCCCCATTGGAGCATCTCAAAAGAGATGCCACCCATTGGGGGACTCTCCCCCTAACGTTGCTGGGGAAGGCAGCACTTTTTAAGATGATGGCGCTGCCCCGATTCCTATATGCCCTCGAAAATACGCCATACTCAGTGCCGTCCACCTACTTTAAACACATTGCGGCTCAAGTCACAGGGCTGATGTGGGGAAACAAACCGGCACGCATCGCACAACGCAAGCTTAACAAAGGGAGGTTCGATGGGGGCATTACGCTACCAGACATCCAGATATATCACTGGGCGGCGCATTTGAAAGTCATTAATCAATGGGTACATGCTCCACAGGCGAATCCCGCCTATAAGGCAGATAGATGTGGGCTTGGGGCTCAAGGCATGATGTCCGCACTTTAGAACAGAAAACGTACACCACTGCTACTCGGACCCACTCGGCAGACGATTGACATCTGGCACGAAGCACACGGAAAAATGGGATGGGCGGGTAAATTAACACAACTCACCCCTCTGTGGGTGACACAGCGGCTGGGCGGCCTGGGGCGTTGCAAGGGCTTTGACAAGTGGGATGCAATTGGAATATCAACAGTGGGTGATATGTGGTATAAGGGAGGGTTCGCCACGTTCGAGCATCTCAGGGCACAATATGACCTAGCGCCCTCGGAGCGCTTTAGATACCTTCAAATTCGACATGCGCTGCAGGCGGCCATACCACCCGGCGACGGAGATCCCCGAGGCCACCCCCCTGGAGGATAGACTTCTAACAGATTGTATGCATAGCGAGCCATTTCTTTCACATATAGAAAGTTAGTGAACAACCTCCCCGACCCTCACGGGGTGCTCAGGGGAAAATGGTCGCGAGATGTCGCGATTTCGACGACTATGAATGGCGGGAGGCGCTAGCATCACCGAGGGAGGTGGGGATACCGTCTAGGTTAAAACTTGTGCAATTAAAAATCCTACATAGAACTTACTACACTAGACGTATCCTATACACTATAGGGTCGGCATCACATCCGTACTGCCTGAGACGCTGTGGGGAAGAGGGCACTTTCCTCCATACCTTGTGGGAATGCCCCAAATAATGGAATATTGGGTAAAAGTGATGAGGACCATATCGCAAGTGGTGAATATATCGCTGGCGCCCGAGCCTAGAAGATGCATTTTAAATGTATGGGAGCCAAATGATCTCACGCGCCCAGCACAGGAATGGGTAACACTGGGGATAATGGTGGCAAAGCGCAACATCGCACAAAAATGGGGAGCGAAAGAGACACCGTCGCTTGCCGCCTGGTGTGGAGATCTCGATTTGGCTATGGTGGCAGAGAAAGCAGTGTTTATAAGTCGGGGCTGTCCAGGGAAATGGAACAAGATATGGGGGGCATGGAATATATACAGGGGAAACATTTGTGAACCCCCTGACCTCGAAGCTGAGGAGGGCTCAGATAACGGAAAAGAGTTAAAATTGTAATGTGAAGACAGTTACCAATCTAAGGAAATGTTGGTGATTTTATAAAACCAAGTGTCACAATTTTCATTAATGCAAAGGTACTGATTATATGTATATGCATCAGTATGTCAGAAATGTATACACCTTGAACATGAAAATAATACAAAACAATTAAAAAAAAAAAAAGTCACAACTGTTTCTTTGGTGTAATAACTTTGGAGATAGTAATACATTGTGTGTGGTGTTTCTTCTATTATATCACACAACATTCATGTGTGGTATCAAATACTATTTGTTTTCAGAGAAACCACAACTTCCAAAATCAGAATTTGCATAAATCGGAGTTTGAAATGTATATTAACAGTTTAAATTACCCCTGGGATACCTTTGTGGACTTTTTGATCCTGTCTAAAATGTTCTTGTCATTTTAAATTATCTTGAATTCTGGAATGTAATAATGAACCATTAAACAGATGTCAATTAAAACTCTTCTCACCTGCTGCCACTTCATGTTTATTGCTTCCTTTTAAGTCAGTTCATCTCCCCGCATATCTACTACTAATTTAGTTAGAGAATAACAGCCTGATCAGCTATCGGAGATACATGGTTGAAGCAGAGTGTTGTGCCGAATAGATTTATGGGATCAGAATATAACTCACATTTTTTATGATGGCCGCTGCACATCAGGATCTGGAAACTTTTAGCAACTTTACCTCCAAAATCAGCCGCACCACACAACAGCTCTTACAATTATTGGTGTTTACAGCTATAATGAATGGGAGTATAAAGCAGCCCAATATATTACATTTTTGCAAGCCAAATGTTGAGCCAACCACTTTTTGTTTACACATTGCCAAGTAGTCTCCCAGTTTAACAGTGTCATTGTGAGAAGTAGATAACATTGTTTGTGTGTGAGTACACACCGCATCTGTGCATGTTCCTAGACTGTATGAGTTCTTGTTGTAGAACGTTAAATGTGAGTGTTCTATTAAAGACAGATACTCTGACTCTGGATCAGAGACTGAGACAAGAGAATAAAGTTTCTGGTAGGACACTGTATACACGAATACTTGTATGTCTACCCATAAACTAAAAATAAAGCCTTGAAGATATTTAACTCATTGTTGATAATTGCCACTGAGTGATCCACTGTAACACTGATTGATTGTTCTAATATGTTTCAAATAAAGCCTACTGAAAAATACCTAGTTTCTTTTAGTCTTGGCTTCCATGCTGTTTTGTTGCACTGAGGACAAGTCTGTCTAAAACCATGTGTGCTGAGGCTTGACTGGTTTACCACTGGATTCAAGCAAGCCTGGCTGAAGACGGCTGAAATGCCAGAAACCGGTCCTAGGAAGCTTGTTTCCGGTCCAGGGAAGGCATGGCTTGGCAGTTCGGGCTGGACTGTTCCCATGAGGCACAGGGTCAGACTGATTTGCATATGGCCATGTCTGAACTGGGGTGGCAGAGTGGGCTAAAGAACGGTGATGGATTAAACCCAGATCTCTTGACTGGGTGTGAGTGTTTGATTGGTTCTGATGCTCCGTCCATCACCACCCCCTTTTGTACCGCTTTGTTCGCCATAAGTTGGCAGGGTATGCTCAGACGTTGAGTCCCTTGCTCACTTTGCCACTGGATTCAAGCAAGCCAGGCTGAAGACGGCTGAAATGCCAGAAACCGGTCCTAGGAAGCTTGTTTCCGGTCCAGGGAAGGCATGGCTTGGCAGTTCGGGCTGGACTGTTCCCATGAGGCACAGGGTCAGACTGATTTGCATATGGCCATGTCTGAACTGGGGTGGCAGAGTGGGCTAAAGAACGGTGATGGATTAAACCCAGATCTCTTGACTGGGTGTGAGTGTTTGATTGGTTCTGATGCTTTGTCCATCACCACCCCCTTTTGTACCGGTTTACCACGTAACAGCACACCAGGTATCGATGCCCTGCCAGTGCCCATCAGCCTGTACCCGTTCCAAACAAAGGCTAGCATGTAGGGATACCCTGTTTCATCCTTAAAGAACAAGATGCACATACCAGATCTTTGTGCAAAGTATGCCAGTTGTCCACAGGAGGGAACTTTCTGTGAGGTTAAAGAGATGGACCTTACTTTTACCAGACTTTTACAGACTAGCATTTGTGGGCAGGGCCCTCAGCTGTTGCTGATACTGTAAGTCACAGGGGAGAAAAAAACCCGAGGGCTCCTGAAGGTTGACAGTGGCAACATTTAACCCTGATGCGAGGAAGCTGTACAACCATGTCACAGTTGGTGTAGAGTTATGGGAGCAAATAATCTGGTGTCTACTGAAGGATATTGGCACCATAAGTAGCCTGTGTCTTTCAAATGTTGATGTTTTCCTGGCGCATATGATTTCAATTTCCCAGGTAAAAAGACTAACACAATACTGTCAAACTCGTAGGCCAGTTGGTTGAGTTTGGTTTACACTTTTGAATATCATATTCTCTTATTTTTGCCACTACCGGTAAGATTTTGTTGAGTTGCATTTAAGGCTAAAATGAGGCATCGTAGTCTTACACTGCCATCCTTTTCTAGCACTGTTCATGTATCTCACAACCCCCCACCCCCTCTTTTAAATGCAATTCAGAAGGCACCCCAAAGTTACATTTCATTTTTAGAGAAATCCTTTACGAGTTGTTATGTACTGAAACGAGAGTTTGCGTAACATTTTTAGGTCTCGCCTGAGCTAGCGCATGCGCTACTCTGGCGAGACTTTTAGTTAGTGGGCTTCAAAAAGCTAGACCACAGCTTTTAGTGAGGCATAGAGTGTGCGGTTAGGCGCACAAGCGTGTGCGCCTCGCTCCGCCTCCGCGTCTTCCTCGCCTTCAACGTTCCTCCTCCTCCCCCTCCCCAAAGCGCATCTGGCGGCCACGCGTCTTGTTCAGGTAGGAGTGGATCAGTGTCTTTCTGAGCTTTGTGAGCACCGAGTCACTCCCTGCCTCTCTCCTTCACTCTCCCTGTCTTGTCTCCCCCTCTCTCCCATCTTAAAACCTCCTCCTGGCACATCCACTGACACCCCCTTCCGTTTCTGAGCCTTAACTTACCTGCCTTCTTTCTGCCCTCTCCTGTGTTCTCATCTGTGCTTCATTCTCATTTCTTGCTCTCTACCATCCTGTCCCCACCTTAAATCCACTACTACTCTCTCCCTGCATCCCTCCGTCACCTGACTGTTGCCCTTCTGCTACTACTTTCCTCTTCCTACATATTTCTTGCCTACTTAGTCCATGTTCTCTCTTCTTGCACCTCCTCTTCCTCTCTCTGCATGGCACCTCCTCTTCCCCCTCCCACTTTCTCTATTCTCAATCTTTCATTTCACCTACCTTTGTCCAAGCAACTGCACACTCTTGCATTTAAGCTATTATTAAGGGGAGCTCATGTGTTGACCTATCTAAAAGCTCCTGGTACCTCTTGTTTAAAAGACTACTGAATCATTCAAAGAATTTAAAGCGCAGTTCCAACTACCACAATCTCAATTATGGAACAAACAGCTATCTTATTGTTCACACCCTTTATTAGGGACTTCTCATTTTAGCTTACATCATGCTGGTACTGTGACATCTCACATACTTGGGGGGGATGCTTAAGAGGGTCATCATGGGCCTTTGTGTGGTTTTCACACATCAGTTATTCTTACGATCCAGGATTAGCTGCTTTAAAACCTGGCACATCGGACTGTCCATTCAGCTTTCAGATGAAGATTTCCTCTGCTATCAAGACATGGTGATGAGAGGCGCAATTTAAATTTGGATATTTCAAAACGCTACACCAATTGAACTGATCTCCAGACAACTAGCAAGTAGCAAACGCGATTGTGATTATATTCTATAGAAATGAATACACGTAAAACATTGTTGGTCAGCTGTGTGGGGTGAAATGAGAGGGAATATCATGTCCTCAACTCTACAATAATGGCATTGCATCACAATACAGCTGAAGTGCCAGGTATTTCACACAAGGTTAGGTGGTGGTTCTCCACATCCACACAGCTGGCCAAAATTGGCGTTTTGGGAAGGAATCATATTTACCATAGCATCCTATAAAGAGATAATCTATAAGTAAGGGAGCACATGGTGAAATTTGAGGACATTCGGCCCACTTCTTGCAGAATTGAGCACTTATCAAGTCACTATTCTTCTCAAGATGAACAAATTGATCTTTAAATTAGTCAGAGGGCAAGTGGGCGAGAAGTATTTTGCCTTTACCCCCTGTGGCCAAATATATTATTCACAAGATTAGAGGAAGAGAATATGACACTTCGCACTGTTTTCTGTTGTTTGAAACTCATTTATCTCTCCAGGTGAGTGCCAAGGATGTATGGAGCAGCAAGAAGATTGGGGATGATGACTATTAGGTTAATGTACTGCCAAAATAACATCTTAGGCTTGTTGAGGATGGTTTTACTTTGCAAATCCATTTTCAAAATCAATTCTTGTCTTGTATCAGAAGAACAAAGTAACTGTAAAATCTTATGGCTGTATTTTTTACTTAAATTAATAAAAAGCCCTGGGTAAAACCTGCGTAAGAGGCATCTGTTCGGTGAGAAAGGTGGGAACTAGGCATAACTAAAGAAAGTCTGAAAACAGTTGACACAGCTAGAACAACAAGGAATGTAATGTGTGTTAGGCACAGTATTATAAAGCAAGACGAGACAGCCACATGGCTCTTAGCCATGCAGTTCTAGCACGAAGACCACAGACTCCATATCCAATATTCTAGAGCACAATCAGGGTAACTTGTCATCCTCCAAGTGTATAGCTTGGACATCTGGAAAACACATACAATGTCAAGTGATTTAAAGCAAAGTAAATGAATCCCAGTTACAAAGACTAGTAATTTATGTGTAGTTTATCATGGTGAGTATCACAATGAAGGTGCTGTTCAACACAGAAGAACTGCCATCCTTCAGGACCCAGGAAGAAAACAAGTTACTTACCTGTAACTTCCAGTATTGGAAGCTTTCATAGTGTCACATGCTTGAATCATGCCCCGTCGTCGAGATGGGAGTCCCCGGTATATAAAAATAGCAATGCAAAGCTATTCCAAACTAGAAAACAGACCTGGGCCCATTCAAGTTTTGTAACAAATCCACCTCTTTTTGTAAAAGAGACCAAATAAAATCAACAACCAATCAGATCAGCCTCACCCTCTAGAAACCTCCTGATAGAACCTCAGACCTTCAGATTTTCATAGCCGTAGTGTCATAGGATAACCCTAAAGATGCAGACGGTCGAGCTTTCCCAGGGGAGAAGGGTGGGTTGCATGTGAATCTATGAAAGCTTCCAATACTGGAGAACTAAAGTTACAGGTAAGTAACTTGTTTTCTTACTCCAGTATTGGAACTTTCATAGATTCACATGCTGGAATCAAGAATAGCTGGCAGTCATGAGCACATTTTTTGTTCCCATCGTCTTGAACAACCGTAAATAATGCACAGAAAAGATTAAAAAAAGAAAATATTTCCTCAATTTAGACTTCTTAAAATATCAAGACTATATTAAGCCTATTCCAGTAGTAAAAAAAAACAAAAGGGCTCATCAAAGCTTATATGCAGACAAAATATGTATATCCAGAAACAATACATTTATCAAAGAATGTGCGAGGATCTTAGAAAAGGAAGAAGGGATGGTAGGAAAGCTCACCGCTACTGAAACAGGTTCCTCAGGACTGCTTGGCCCACTGCAGAATCACTGCCCATTGAAGAATCCAAGCAGTAATGTCTGGTAAAAGTATGGATGCTCTTTCAGGTAGCCGCTCTGCAGATATCCCGGATAGGTACCCCCGCAAAGAGGGCCGTAGATGAAGAGACTGCCCTCGTAGAGTGAGCACGCCCCTTTCCTTGGAGAGGTTTCCCTGTCAACTGATGACAGTACTTGATAGAACTGGAAATTCAACGTGCAGTGCCTTGCTTAGATAGGGGAAGACCTTTAAGAGGAGCACTAAAAGCCACTAAGCGCTGAGGTGACTTTCTAAAGTGTTTAGTTATTTGGAGGTAGAATTTTAAACAATGTTGAATGTCCAAAGAATAAAGTGATTTATCAGCCGTGTAGTAGGTTGAGGGAAAAAAGTCTTAAGAACCAGAGGTTCATTCAGATGAAAGTTCAAAGGCTCCTTAGAGATTAATTTGGGGTTAGTACGAAGAAACACTATCATTTTTTAACTGAAGAAAAGGCTCCTGAATAGTGAACGCCTGCAATTCGCTAAACCTTCTTGCAGATGTTAGCGCCAAAAGAAGAACCACCTTCCATGAAAGGAATTTAAACTCAGCTTTATGGCTAGGCTCGAACGGATGTTTCATTAGGTGAGCCAAAACCACATTAAGGTGCCAGAATGGAGGAGGAGGTTTGATCGGAGGAAAAACCCAAAAGATACCCTTCATGAATGGTTTTATTATCCTTGCTGACCACAGAGAAGGGCCTGAAGACGTTCTTCTGAAGCGAGAGATGGCTGCAAGAACTTTAATGAATGCATGAGCTAAATCAGCCTTGGTCAAGGAAAGGATGTAAGGAAGAATCTCCTGAGCAGAGGAAGAGAAAGGGTTAACTCATGACTTTTGGTACCAGAGAACAAACCTTTTCCACTTCATTCAGTAGGTCTTGTTCGTACTCCGAGCACGAGCCTGGGAAAGGAAGTCTCTACACTCCATGGACAGATTCAGGTCGAGAAACTCTGTGCTTAGGAACCATGCCGATAATTGAAAGGATTTGGGTTCCGGAAGCAGAACTAGGCCCTGGGACATTGTCAGCAATGATGGGATAGGATCCAATGGAATCTGTTGTTCCATTGACAGAAGAAGCAGCTCAGTGAACCAGTACTGGCAAGGCCAGGACGGTGCTATGAGGGTCATTTCAGTTTCGTTTTTATCTCCCTGAGAAGTCTCGGGAGAAGAGGGATGGGGAGAAAAGCATAGACAAAGGCGCCTGACCATGCCATCGAAAATGCATTCTCCCAGTATCCCGGATGGTGATGCCAGCTTGCAAAGTACCGGCATTTCTGGTTCTCTGGTGTCGCAAACAGATCTATGGGCGGTGTGCCCCATGGCCGGAAGATGTCGTCCAGTGTCCTCTGATCCATCTCCCACTCTTGACAAACTAACTTTAGGCTGCTTAGTGTATCCGCTGTCTCGTTGAGATACCCTGGAAGATGCCCGGCTTTCAGCGAAACCCCATGTAGGATCAACCATTCCCAGATACATTGAGCTTCCACAGACAACAGATGGAATCTCGTGCCGCCCTGTTTGTTGATGTAATGCATGGCCGTGGTATTGTCTGTTCTGATCAGAACCAATTAATTTCTGATCCTCTGGAAAAAAAGCCTGTAGCGCTAGACGAACCGCTCTTAGCTCCAGCAGGCTGATGTGTAGAAGACGATGACACTGTTGCCATCCACCACTAATTTGGAGGACATGAAGACCACTCCCCAACCCTCTAGAGATGCATCCGTTGTAATTATCTGAGGTGCTGGGGTGACCAGAAAAGAGAGACCCTGTGAAATGTTCGCCTTGTGAATCCACCATGAAGCAGCTTGTCTCATTGGCGAAGTTGCCGTGATCGTGTCTTCGAAAGATCCTTCCACCTGACGCCACAGTAAGTCCAGTTGCTCCTGAAGAGGGCGCATCCGTAGCCTGCAGTGGGGTATCAGAGGAATGCAGGACGAAAGGGATCCCATAAGGGACTTGTAGAGGCGAACTGAAAGTGACCTTTTTAGAAGCAGACAAGCCATTGACATCAGCTTGGCTTGGCTTTCTAATGATGGAAATGCTCTGTTTAGGGACGTGTCCAATATGGCTCCCAGAAAAATGGTGTTCTTGGAAGGACTCAAGTTTGACATTTCCCTGTTGAGGGTAAGACCTAGACCTTTGAACAGCATTGTACAGACCATCACCGAATTCCTGGCTGCTGCTTTGGAAGGGGCTTTTATCAACCAGTCGTCTAGGTAGGGAAACACCTAGTGCTATTGCCAAAAGGGAGGACTTTGAATTGAAAGTGGCTCCTGGCTACTGTAAATCGAAGGAACTTCCTGTGTGTTGGATGAATGGGGACGTGAAAATAAGCGTCCTCTAGGTGTAAATTGGCCATGAAATCTCCCGAATTTTACAGTCGAGGTATGTCCTGTAAGGAGACCATTCAAAACGACTGCTTGATGAGATAGGTATTGAGCTCCCTCAGATCTAGGATGGGGCGCCACTTTTCAGAAGTCTTTTGAACCTGAAAGAACCGGGAGTAGAATCCCCTTCCTCTTTGAGATAAAAGGACCAGTTCTATTGCCCCCTTCTGTAACAATTTTGGACTTCTAGGCGCAGGGGACTTAGATGTTTTGTCATGTGACTGCGAGGAGGGGTGTTTATAGGAGGATGAACAAATTCCAAATTGAACTATGTTGAGCACCTATCGATCCATTATTAGTTGCCAATTTTGAAATCCTTCCCCCTACAGGTGTATGGTTTTGGGAAGGAACAGTAGTCAAAGCCTGCAAGCCGCTATTGACGTCTTGAAGAATCCTTCTCCTGACGTCCTGCTCTGCCTCTGGGCGCCGTTTTAGAATAGGCTGCAGACTGAATTTGTTACTGATTGTACTGCGAATGATAAGACTGCGCAGCAGGTGTATCAGAGGAGTATCTATATTGTTGGTATCCTTCTTTGTACAAAGGAAGCCCTCTACCCCTTGCGCCGTGAAAAGGAACTTTGCGGTATTGAAGCGTCCCCAATGACTTTGCCGTGTCTGTGTTCTTTTTTATGTCTTGGAGAGCGTCATCGACATGCTTTCCGAAGAGAGCTTCTCCATTGAATGGAAGAGCCAGTATTTTGTTTTGGACCTCAGGCCTGAATAAGGTCGCTCGAAGCCAACCCTGGCGACAAATGACCGCTGCTCTAGCCAGGGACCGAAAAGCAGTTGTAGCAATGTCCATTGCACAATCAATGATCTCCGAAGAGGCCCTCTCCCCTTCTTGGAGGATCTTTTTTGCTTTGGTTTTACGGTCCTCAGGCAGTTGGTCGAGGTAAGGGGATAAATCACACCTCATCGGCCGGTCGTAGCGGCCCAGAATGGCTAAAGTGTTAGCTGCCTTGACTAGTTAACCTGACAAGGAGGAAAATCTCTTGCCTGCATTGTCCAGGCGTCTGCCTTCTTTGTCTGGAGGCGTAGTGAGAGGAGCTGACGGATTCTTTGACTTACGTTGCGCTGCCTGTGATATAACTGAGTCCGGTTTCAGATGACTCACCAGTCGTGGAAGCACTGGGACCACCGTGGCCGGGGTCTTCATGACTCTCCTCCCATACATGATTGACAATGGGAATAGCCCGCACCGTCTTCTAAAAGGGCTCCTTAAAGTCATATAAGAGACAATCTGTCTGTGAAGAAGGCATAGGCAGATCAAACCTCTTGGCCGCCCTTTCCAGCAGATTGTCGAAGCCACCTATGTCCCCTCGGTGGAGAATCCGCAGGAACTGGTGAAAGGAAAGAAGGAGTGGGGATAATATAATCATCCCACTCCCTATGCGGGTCTGGAAGCCCCGTTTCCCCCTGATCATCATCCGCGGTAGCTTGGTGTGGGATAAAAGGTGGAGTTGGTGGAGGACCTTCTACTATTTGCAGCGGTGGTAGGTGACCTTGTGGGAAATGACCCCTGTTCCGGAATCGAAGATGGAGTTGGAAACCTTCTCTTGTGGTCCAACAGCATATACTGCAAGTCCGAAATCAAAGAGGATGGTATACAGACTACCTCCTCTTGATATTCCCTATGGTAGTCCTGCGAGGATCATAGTCCTGCTCCCCTTCATATCCTACTTCCGAATCGTCCTCCTGGCACTTGACATGCAGATCTGAAGGGCTATGGGCAAAACCGATATGTCCTTCGTTGTCTGAATCTTCCTCTTCTAGGAGGTGAGAAGGTAGTAGGGGGTCACCCTGCTAGGAGAAGTGAGCTCAGGAGTTACCCGACGCTTTCAGACTTTTTCTCCAGAAATGTTAACTCCCGTTGACGAGGTCGTGGACGGTGTTGTTGACGATGTTGATATTGCCATCGACGTTGCAGTCGTCGATACCCTCGTCATTACCGTCAACGCCATAGCCGTCGTCGTCACAGTTCTTGTCGCCGCTGTCATTTTCATCGACAGCGTCGACGACAATAGCTTCGTCGTCACTGCTGTCAAAGCCTCTGTCGTCGATGGAGGCGGAACCGTGGTCGTCGATGTCAGAGAAGCTCTCGGCGACTATCCCATCGTCGGAACCGTTGTAAGCTGAGGAGACTGGCCCTTGTCACTCCTCGTCGACGATGACGGTTTCTTCATCGACTGTCGTCGACTGCTTCGACTGTGGTAATTTCTTTGCCTCTTTTTCCTCAAGAGGAACAGAGGATGGTTTCTTGAAAGTTTTTCTTCCTTCAGGAGGGGAAGAAGGAGGAACAGAGCTCAACTTCCTCACTCCACTTTCTCCTAAGTTCTTTCCTCTCCTTTTCACCTTGGTGAGGAGATTTAGTTGGACTGAGCCTGTCAGACCCAATGGAGGTCTTTTTAGAGATTTTTTTGAGGGCGCTCCTCTGAAGAAGGGTCAGATCTTCCCCTTTTTACAGATCTTCTAGAAGACGAAGCAGATGAGGCCTCATCACTGTTGTCACAAGAGACCAGTTCTCTCCTGGATTTTTACTTCTGGAGCCAGGAAAGGAGACATACCTCACGGTCCCTTAGGTTTTAGTTGAAAAGGTACGACATACCTCGCAATCCTTGGCTTTGTGGTCAGGATACAAGCAGTATATACCATCCTTATGAGGGTCATCCACAAAAGGCCTCTTTTTAGAGCAGGTGGCATAAGCTCTAAAAAGTCCCTTTTTCTCCTTGTCTACTATGATGACTAGAGAATAGACCAAGATTGTAGAGTAGTCTGCAAAATATAAAGTTGAAAAATTCTCTTGAGTAGTAGAATAAAGAAAAACTGAGCAGAGCTCAGTGGAGACTCCCTAGCACAACGTGCGGTAGAAAATCTGAAGGTCTGACGTTCTCTCAAGAGGGTTCTAGAGGGTGAGGCTGATCTGATTGGTTGTTGATTTTATTTGTTTTTTTTTTTTTACAAAAAGAGGTGGATATGTTCCAAAACTGGAATGGGCCTAGGCCTGGTTTCTAGTTTGTAATAGCTTTGCATTGCTATTTTTACATACCGGGGACTCCCATCTCGATGACGGGGAATGATTCAAGCAAGATTCAAGCATGTGAATCTATGAAAGTTCCAATACTGGAGTAATAGAGGTTATAATATGGAATGCTATAGTTTCAGAGCCTCTGCTAAACAATCACAGTGAAGGCCTTAAACAAACTGTAGAAACCTCTGTATACCAAATTCTATGGTATGACACGGAGGTTAACATTATGCAAATACCAAATTGTGGCTAGCTAAGACAGATTCACCCAAGCAAGGAAAGGATTCAGCAGTAGTTGGCTCTTACCAGCCTACCTCGATGGTAAATAATAATTATAAAGTTTTTCCCACCTAAATTCATGCTGATCAAAAGATATTTACTAGACAAAGAATGTATTGGCATAAAGTGTGACGTCTCTTAACAGTAGAGAGGAGAGGCAGCAGTAACAATACTTGAGAAGGCTTTCAACAGCATCAAATAGCATTTCAGCAGGAAGGTAGTGTGCAAGATGCGATTCTGCCTAAGATTTGAGAATCTCTTGAAGAAACTCCACACATTTTCCACTTCTAGAATAGGAACCTAGAATAGGACTCTAGAATAGGAGTCATGGGATGGACTCATTTTATGGGAGGTGTAAGACCAGAGTACTTGCATATTCCATTCCTATTTGTACTAACCATCAAGCCCCTAGCTGAAATAATTCATTCTAACAGAGAGTTAACAGGGTTACTGATTAAGCAAGTGTACTACTGGATTTCTAGATTTGCTGACTACTTCATATTATATGCGAGGAACCCAACATAAAACACAAAAAATATTCCTATACTAAGGAAGTCTGGATCCATCTCAGATTATAAATTAAGTGCAAGGGAAAAAAAAAGAAAATAAATCGATAAGGTCCATTGGCCCTAACCCAGAAAGGAATGCTAGCTCAAACTCTATGTGTAACAGCTGGAAGTACTGCAGTCAGAAACACAGATTGGCTCAATTCTTTGCTGTAAAATTAGCTTATAACCTTCACTTCCAGATAGGGAACTGGCTTCAATTCAGAAGTGCAACACAGCCTCCGAAGTATGTGAGGATTTGGTCCCTGAGGGGCCTCAGCTTTTGAAGCCTTCAAGACCATTCCCTGGTCTGACAACAGACTCTGCTCATTACATTGGGGAAACCAGCCTTGTTACGAGGAACTATCAATTTTCCCGGTGACACTCACTTAATTTGCATAGGTTCAGTTAGATTGACCTCCACGTGGCTGATGGATCTATCGAGTATACAAAGGGAGGGGCAGCCACGATGTATACAAGCCTGACGGTTAAAGGGGAAGCTTGTATCTTGAGGAGTGCAGGAATGATCCATATACCTGTTCACCTAAATATGAGATGCAGAAGTAATACAGGCCTGATCTTGCAATCTGCTGATAGCACAACACACTTGGCTTAAAGTCTGAGAACTACATCATAAGCTACCAGAACTTTAAAAAAACTAAAATAAATTGAATGGAGGGAATAATGACAAACTCATCACAAAAAAATTAAAAAAGACCCAAGTATATAGGGGCTAGTCCACACGTAAGGATTTTGGCTATATGGAAGTCACTTTTCATTCTCCCTCACAGGACCTTCTTGAACATTATTAAACATTAGAATAGAAAAAGTATTCTTTTCAAGGTGGTGGAAGAACTGTTGGAAATAAAAAGAAGAGGATAGCATCAACACCCGGAACTGATATTCTCTGAGGAAAAGAGGACTATTGGTGAGCCATATTTGAATACCAGCTCAAACGACAAGAATTCTGCTCTCTTGTGGAAAGTGTCTCACCCTGTCCTTCTGCCACTTATACTCATGAACATTCATGAAGAGGCCCAGGGGGCCTCGATTTCCCACACTTCACAAACTCACCAATGTTCTAATGCACCCATGTATCTTTATCCTTCAATTGATTTATGGGGGGGGGGCCCTAGAAGCCAATACACATAGGGAGGAAATCTGTGCATGCGCAACTTATCCATTGTGGGCTGCAAGAGGCCAAAAACCAAGGGTACTTCAAGACTTGCTTCTGACTAGGTGTTAGACCTGTCAGCCCTAGGGTGGTCTTTCCCTGTATTTTTGCCCTTGCCTCACTTTTTCCACCCTCTTTTTCGTTGGCCTTAGGTCTCCGAGCGCCTTTCCATTGCTAATCAGTGTTAAGGTGCAGGTGCTCTCTTACCCCAATATGGCTGCGACAGGCCCCTGCTACTGCGGAGTGGCCTTTTTAGTAGCACCCTTGTTGCCAGGAGCTGGCTGGGACCCTACAACATTGTTGCGACACCAGCCCGCCTTTTTCTCCTATAGCTAGAGTGGGGAAGCTCCTGGAACTTGCTGGAACCTTCTAGAAGAAGGATGGGGTTTACTTTTGCCGCCTTAGAGGGTGGTCACCTGACCTAGGGGTACTTAAGGAAAGGAGGGAACATTTTTAGTCAGTTGGGGCGACGCAGACCTGGGGGAACCTACGCAGGAGTTTTAGGCGGTAGGGCCTAGTCAGGGGCCTATGCCACTGAAAGTGACAGGGCTTAGGTGCTGCCTATTAAGTTGAGTGAGGGATCCTGAACTAGCCCACTGATCTGGCCCAGCGGGAGGGGAACCCAGGGACAAAATACCAAGCCTGACTGAGAACTCCCTCCAGTCACCAACTCATCCTACCCCCCTTCCCCCCCCCAGGAACAAAACTAGTAAGGGCGCCAGAACCAACAAGCGCCAAGAGGACTACAGAAACTTACCACTGAAACTTACCACAGAACTGCTGGGGGATCGACCAGGTACCTGCGCTGTGCCACTCCTGCACTCCCTGACTTAACCTGGGCCCCCTCCCTACCTTGTTCTACCACCGGCGTGTGGCCTGCCGCCTCCCAACCTACCTGCCCTGAGCTGGGGCGCCTCTGAGGGGAAAAAAGGGGGCGCTAGGCGCCGAACACATCGCCACCCCCCGAGCAGTGGGCCCGCCCTTAATTTCTACCACCCCCACTGGGGGTGCCCGACAGGAATCACTCACCGCTGCGGCCCGGGGCCAGGGCGACGATCCCCGTTATCTCTGGGGGGCCGCGGGGAAGACCGGGGCCCCGTTGCTGTGTCGCCGCCGCTGTACTGCGGCCCTCCGCAAGGAGAGGGCCGCCAGAACCCCAGTGAAGGCCTCGTCAGGCCGAGCTACCCGGTAGAGGCCGCTTAGGCCCGAAGCCAAAGACTCCAGTCACCTGACGGGGGCGGACTGCCAAACGCCGCCCCTGCCGCTGTGCCATTCATCGAGTGGGCCGCGCCCCCGCAGGCCGCACTGTCATTGGCGGCTGCGGGCGCGAGCCTCCACCACCTCCGAGGAAGTACCGAGTCCTGATCGGCCGGGAGACTCGCGCGGCTGGCGGGAGGGGCTCTGAGAAGCGTGAGCCCCCACCCGGCCGCGGTTCCTCGCAAGGGCCTGCGGAAGGCCTAAGAGCCAGGTAACCCCCAAGGGAGGAGGGCGGGAGGCCCGAGAGAGGCTCGGAGCTCGCCCCTCCCCGGGGTGGCCCCTCGTAAGGTCTGCTGGGCAAATTAACGTCCTGGAAGACAGACGTCTGGGCAGATAGCCTGGAGAATCTCTTACCCTGTGATGGGCTCCCTGGAAGCCGGCCCCCGTGATGCTCGCCCCATGCAGGGCTCTTTAACTGTCGAATCCGCCGGACATTGGGGGGGGGCGCCGAGAGTCCGCCCAAGTTGAATTGGCCCCTGTGTGGCTCTGATGTCGGCCCCGGTAGAGCGCTTGAGTTTTGACAGCGTCGGGCTCTGAGCCCTTACTACGTCTAGCGCCTCGTGTTACTGCCCTGTTTAGCGCTAATGAGATGCACTGTCACACGCTCAGACGAAGATGTCATGTCTAGCACTGTAATGGCTTGGGAAGTTTAATGCTTTCATTCAACGCTAGATGTAATGCTCTAATTCAATACTAGATGTAATGCTCTAACTCGACGCTGATTTAATGCCCTGATTGAAGGCTCTGATTTAACGCTCTATTGATTCGCTATGTGCAGCGCCTTGTTTAAAATGCCATATTGGAAGCGCTATTGATTTGCTATGTGTCGCGCTTTGATTCAATGCCAGGTTTTGATGTTTTAATGAACTGCCAATCTATTCCTAGTGAAATGCTTTTGATCCTAATGTTGACCTAGATAAAACTGATTCGTTTTATTCAACCTACTGGTGTGGTGTCAATTATTGCGTGCGTTTCCTGTCTCAGTGGATGTGTGTGCTGTATGGTCACTTTACACGTAAGCCTTTGGGTGCCTACCTGCTCGTGCCACGCTACCCCCATAGGGCCTGGTGACCCCCGGTCCTACATTGGTGGCAGCGGTGGGATAAGGACCTGTGACTATACAACACCCTCCAGTGAGACGGAGGGCGCCGCAATTAGACGCCTATTGTGTATTGTATTGCTGCATTAATTGATCCCCACTGTCTAGATTGAGTGTGTGGAGTCCTGGTTAGCCCAACACTGTTACTCACATCCTAGTATTTTTTTGCCTTGATGTCTGGGTCCCCACCTGTCACAATGGAGTTCCAGTTAGCCAACCTTGAGGGGTATACAGTAAGGCAGCTGAGAGAATTCGGGCAGGGGATGGGGGTGCCGGGGGTGCGGAGAGCCAAAGGACCGGAACTCCGTGCAGCCTTGAGGGCATGGGTAGAGGCCCACCCGGAGGGTAGAGAGGATGGGGGAGAGGAGGGGCAGGGTGCACCTCAGGAGGAGAGCGCGCAGGAGGAGCTAGACCTGCTCAATGTTGATGTTTCTGAAAACTTGCCACCAGGGAGACGATTCCGGGGCAAGCAGTAGTGCAGGGTCTAGGAGGAGTGCGTCGCCAGAAGAGTATGAGGACAGGAGGGAGGAAAGGCAGTTAAAGTGGGAGCTGGCTAAGCTAGAACAAGAAAGGGAAAATAGACGACTAGCGATGGAAGAGAAGAAGCTGGCGCACGAGCTTCAGCTTAAAGAGTTGGAGCTGCGAGCTCTACAGTTGAATGAGTCAGGTACTAATAATGGTGGCAGCGTACCAAAGGCTCAACAGGAGCCAAAATTTTATCTACCCAAGGAGGTGATTGCCAGTTACACGGTGGGGGATGACATCGCCAAGTGGCTGGAGGCGTATGAGGTGGCCTTGACAGCCCATGGGGTACCTGAAAGCAACTGGGGGGGGTGGCCTGTATCGCTACATACCTCCCAATGTCAGGGACACCCTTTTGTACCTAGCAAAGGCTGATCAGGTCAGGTATGCCCCCATGAAAGAGGCGCTACTTAAAAAGTTTGGCCTCAACCCTGAAAGGTATCGGCAGAAGTTCCGTGGCAGCCATAAGCTGTCCACGCAAAATTGGGTGGATTTTTTTGATTATGCCCGTAAGGCTCTAGATGGTTGGGTGCGTGGCAGCGAGGTGCATGATTACGAGGGCTTGTATAATCTGTTTTTGAGAGAGCACCTCTTGGATAAGTCCTTTCCGGAGCTGCGCCAACATCTGGTGGACCGCAAGTTGACTGATCCCGTGAGCTTGCGGAGGAGGCGGACATTTGGGTTAGTACCCGGGTGTCTCACAAGGGCCCCGGGGGAGATTGCCCGAAAGGCGGACAGGGTTTCCCCCAGAAGAAAGAGGGGGGAGATAAAAAGGTGGAGTTCTCCAGAGGCCCACAAACTAGACAGTTTGGGAAAGGAGTAGGGACCCCACCTCAGTCCAATTCCCCAAAGCCCACTTACCCTGACAAGAGTCAGCAGCCAAGGATTGTGCGGTGCTATGAATGTGGGGAGATTGGACACTACAAGGGCGATCCTAAGTGTCGCAAGAGACCCCCAGCCCCAACGGGCGGGAAGAGCCCCGGGGTGGCTAGTGTAGCGCTTGGGGTGGAGCTGCCCCTAGATAGGGAAGGGGAGTGGACAGGCCTGACCCTGGTTTCACTCGGGGATAGAGAGATGGTCCCAGTGGTGTCCCTACCCCCGAACACTGCTAAGTACCAGCAGAGAGTGAGAGTTAACGGGGAGGAGGTGGAGGCTCCGAGGGACACAGGTGCCAGCATGACCACCATAGTGAGGCGGCTGGTGTCCCCTGAGCAGGTGATCCCTGAGGAGTTCCATCCGGCCGTGTTGGCTAACGGCAGTGTGAGTCACTATCCAGTGGCTCAAGTTCCCTTTGAGTGGGGAGGAGTCAAAGGCCTATTGAGAGTTGCGGTGAGCCCTGCCTTGCCTGTGGGGTGCTTACTAGAGAACGATCTAGAGCTCACCGACTGGAAAGATGTGGAATTTCGAGCCCACTCTGAGATGCTGGGGTTACCAGGATGGACTTGTGTAGTCACGCGGTCCATGGCTGCCCGGCATGGAACTCAACCCGGGTTGGAGTCTGGGAAAATGGCCCAACCCAACGCCGATTTTGGAGAAGAGAATGTGGTGGAGGACACGCCCCTTGGATGGATGGGGAGCCAGCGGAGGTACCCCCGGAGTCCGCGGAGGTGGATGTCGTTCCCGTGGGGGACTTGCCGACTGGCATGTGGAAGGAGGGCCTACCCGGGAGGAATTTTGTCAGGCGCAGGGGGAGTGCCCCACGCTTGATGGCATGTGGCGGCAGGCCGAAGCCCAAGCGGCCAATCAGGAGACTGGCGGTTATCACGTGTATTGGGAGGATGGCCTCCTTTACAGTGAGCCTAAGGTTCCGTTGCATGGATCTTCGAGGGCCTTAGTGGTCCCCCAATGCTACCGGGCCTACCTGTACGAAATACCCTTAGCCGGACACCTGGGCCAGGAAAAAACCTTTGCGCGGTTGGTCCCACATTTTTATTGGCCCAGGATGAGAGTTGCCTCTGACACCTATTGTAAGACCTGTAAGTCTTGCCAGGCGAGTGGCAAGACTGGGACTAAACTGAAGGTCACTTTGGAACCGCTCCCGGTGGTCGGGACCCCTTTTGAGCGGGTCGGAATCGACATTGTTGGGCCGTTGGACCCTCCGACCGCAGCGGGACACCGGTTCATCTTGGTTTTGGTGGACCACGCCACAAGGTACCCAGAGGCTATTCCTCTGAGGACCATCACTGCACCGGTGGTGGCGCGGGCACTGTTGGGGATTTTTACCCGTGTAGGATTCCCCAAGGTCGTGGTGTCGGACAGGGGCACAAATTTCATGTCGGCCTACATGCAGGCCATGTGGAAGGAGTGTGGGGTGACCTACCGGTTCTCCACCCCTTACCAGCCCCAGACTAACGGGCTCGTAGAGCGCTTTAACAAAACTTTAAAAGGGATGACCCGGAGCCTACCAGAGGACTTGAGGCGTAAGTGGGACGTCCTCCGCCCTTGCCTGCTGTTCTCATATCGTGAGGTGCAGCAGAAGTGAGTCGGGTTCAGCCCTTTCGAGCTGCTCTATGGCCACCCCGTTAGGGGGCCCCTCAGCCTAGTGAAGGAGGGGTGGGAGAAGACTTCGAAGAAGCTTCCCCGTGATGTTGTCAGCTACATGCTGGCATTCCGCAGCCAGATGGCCAAGCTGTGGAAGGCAGCCTCAGATAATCTGGAGGCTAGCCAAGCCGTCATGAAGGAGTGGTATGACCGCAACGCACGGACGGTAGAGTTGGACGCTGGACAGAAGGTGTGTGTCATGGAGCCTGGGGAGCTTAGTGCCCTCCAGGACCGGTGGACTGGTCCGTACGAAATTGTGGAGCGACGAGGCCAGACTACCTATGTCGTTGACTTGAAGACGCCCCGACAGCCCCATCGGGTGCTCCACGTCAACCGCCTGAAGCCACACCATGAGCGATCTGAGCTTGCTCTCCTCATGGTGACGGATGGGAGCGAAGAGGAAGAGAGTGAGACTCTTCCTGACCTTCTGGCGGCGCAGGAGAAGGATGGATCGGTGGAGGGCGTGATCCTCTCCCCATCCTTGACCCCAGAGCAACAGAGGGACTGCCGCCAGGTGTTGGGGCAGTACACCTCGTTGTTCTACCTCACGCCTGGAATCACTCATTTGTGTACCCATGATGTGGACACAGGAGACAGCCCACCGGTAAAGAACAAGTCTTACCGGCTATCGGACCGAGTGAAGAACAGTATCCAGAGTGAGGTGGCGAAAATGCTGGAGCTGGGGGTGATCGAACCTTCCAGCAGCCCGTGGGCTAGTCCGGTGGTGTTGGTGCCGAAAGCGGCCCCACCGGGAACCACACCAGAACTGCGGTTCTGTGTGGACTACAGGGGATTAAACTCTGTCACGAAGACAGACGCTCACCCGATCCCACGAGCAGACGAGCTGGTGGACCGGCTGGGTGCAGCCCGGTACCTCAGCACCATCGACTTGACGTCGGGGTACTGGCAAATTGCCATGGCCGATGGAGCAAGGGAGAAAACAGCGTTCTCCACCCCCGAGGGCCACTTCCAATTCAGAGTGATGCCCTTCGGGCTCAAGAATGCTCCGGCCACTTTCCAGCGGTTGGTGAACCAGGTGCTATCTGGCCTGGAGTCCTTCTCAGCGGCATATCTGGATGACATAGCTGTCTTCAGTAGCACCTGGGAGGACCATCTGCAGCACCTCCAGGAGGTACTGCAGGCTCTGCAACGTGCTGGTCTAACTATCAAGGCCAGCAAGTGCCAGATTGGACAGGGATCTGTCGTTTACCTGGGACACCTGGTGAGTGGGGGTAAGGTGCAACCCCTCCAGGCCAAAATTGAAACCATCATGGCCTGGGAGCCCCCCAAGACCCAAACTGAGGTCCGAGCTTTCCTCGGCCTCACTGGGTATTACCTCTGGTTTGTCAAGGGATATGGTACCATCGTAGCCCCCTTGACAGAATTGACGTCCAAGAAGCAGCCACGAAAAGTAATCTGGACGGATGCTTGCCAGGAGGCATTCGAGACTCTGAATCACGCAATGTGTACCGCTCCGGTGCTTGCGACACCGGACTTCGCAAAGGAATTCATTGTACAGACGGACGCCTCAGAGCACGGCATAGGTGCGGTGCTCTCGCAACTCAACACCGAAGGCCAAGACCAACCTGTGGCCTTTATCTCCAGAAGACTCCTCCCTCGGGAACAACAGTGGAGCACCATCGAGCAAGAAGCCTTCGCGGTGGTCTGGGCTCTGAAGAAGTTGAGGCCATACCTCTTTGGCTCTCACTTCCTGATTCAGACGGACCACCGCTCCCTTCGCTGGCTCATGCAGATGAGGCGAAAATCCCAAGTTGCTAAGGTGGTCCATTTCCCTACAGGGGATGGACTTTCGGGTGGAACATCGCCCGGAGTTGACCACGCCAATGCTGACGGTCTCTCCCGGTTTTTCCGCCTTAACGATGAGAACTCCCTAGAGGTTGGGTAGCTCTCCCCTCTTTTGGCTGCGGGGGACGCGTGTTAGACCTGTCAGCCCTAGGGTGGTCTTTCCCTGTATTTTTGCCCTTGCCTCACTTTTTCCACCCTCTTTTTCGTTGGCCTTAGGTCTCCGAGCGCCTTTCCATTGCTAATCAGTGTTAAGGTGCAGGTGCTCTCTTCCCCCAATATGGCTGCCACAGGCCCCTGCTACTGCGGAGTGGCCTTTTTAGTAGCACCCTAGTTGCCAGGAGCTGGCTGGGACCCTACAACATTGTTGCGACACCAGCCCGCCTTTTTCTCCTGTAGCTAGAGTGGGGAAGCTCCTGGAACTTGCTGGAACCTTCTAGAAGAAGGGTGGGGTTTACTTCTGCCGCCTTAGAGGGTGGTCACCTGACCTAGGGATACTTAAGGAAAGGAGGGAACATTTTTAGACAGTTGGGGCGACGCAGACCTGGGGGAACCTACGCAGGAGTTTTAGGCGGTAGGGCCTAGTCAGGGACCTATGCCACTGAAAGTGACAGGGCTTAGGTGCTGCCTATTAAGTTGAGTGAGGGATCCTGAACTAGCCCACTGATCTGGCCCAGCGGGAGAGGAACCCAGGGACAACCTACCAAGCCTGACTGAGAACTCCATCCAGTCATCAACTCATCCTACCCCCCCCCCCAAGGACCCCCCCAAGGAACAAAACTACTAAGGGCGCCAGAACCAACAAGCGCCAAGAGGACTACAGAAACTTACCACAGAAACTTACCACAGAACTGCTGGGGGATCGACCAGGTACCTGCGCTGTGTCACTCCTGCGCTCCCTGACTTAACCTGGGCCGCCCTCCCTAGCTTGTTCTACCACCGGCGTGTGGCCTGCCGCCTCCCAACCTCCCTGCCCTGAGCTGGGGCGCCTCTGAGGGAAAAAAGGGGGCGCTAGGCGCCGAACACATCGCCACCCCCCGAGCAGTGAGCCCGCCTTTAATTTCTACCACCCCCACTGGGGGTGCCCGACAGGAATCACTCACCTCTGCGGCCCGGGGCCAGGGCGACAATCCCCGTTATCTCCGGGGCCCGCGGCGAAGACCGGGGCCCCGTCGCTGTGTCGCCGCCGCTGTACCGCGGCCCTCCACAAGGAGAGGGCCGCCAGAACCCCAGTGAAGGCCTCGTCAGGCCGAGCCACCCGGTAGAGGCCGCGTAGGCCCGAAGCCAAAGACTCCAGTCACCTGACGGGGGCGGACTGCCAAACGCTGCCCCCGCCGCTGTGCCATTCGTCGAGTGGGCCGCGCCCCCGCAGGCCGCGCTGTCATTGGCGGCTGCGGGCGCGAGCCTCCACCACCTCCGAGGAAGTGCCGAGTCCTGATCGGCCCGGACACCGCCGGGAGACTCGCGCGGCTGGCGGGAGGGGCTCTGAGAAGCGTGGATCCTCGCAAAGGCCTGCAGAAGGCCGAAGAGCCAGGTAACCCCCAGGGGAGGAGGGCGGGAGGCCCAAGAGGGGCCCGGAGCTCGCCCCTCCCCCGGGGTGGCCCCTCGTAAGGTCTGCTGGGCAAATTAACGTCCTGGAAGACAGAAGTCTGGGAAGATAGCCTGGAGAATCTCTTACCCTGTGAGAGGCTCCCTGGAAGCCGGCCCCCGTGATGCTCGTCCCATGCAGGGCTCTTTAACTGTCGAATCCGCCGGACATTGGGGGGGGGGGTGGGGGGGGGGGCGCCGAGAGTCCGCCCGAGTTGAATTGGCCCCTGTGTGGCTCTGATGTACGGCCCGGTAGAGCGCTTGAGTTTTGACAGCGTCGGGCTCTGAGCCCTTACTACGTCTAGCGCCTCGTGTTACTGCCCTGTTTAGCGCTAATGAGATGCACTGTCACACGCTCAGACGAAGATGCCATGTCTAGCACTGTAATGGCTTGTGAAGTTTAATGCTCTCATTCAACGCTAGATGTAATGCTCTAATTCAATACTAGATGTAATGCTCTAACTCGACGCTGATTTAATGTCCTGATTGAAGGCTCTGATTTAACGCGCTATTGATTCGCTATGTGCAGCGCCTTGTTTAAAATGCCATATTGGAAGCGCTATTGATTTGCTATGTGTCGCGCTTTGATTCAATGCCAGGTTTTGATGTTTTAATGAACTGCCAATCTATTCCTAGTGAAATGCTTTTGATCCTAATGTTGATCTAGATAAAACTGATTGGTTTTATTCAACCTACTGGTGTGGTGTCAATTATTGCGTGCGTTTCCTGTCTCAGTGGATGTGTGTGCTGTATGGTCATTTTACACGTAAGCCTTTGGGTGCCTAACTGCTCGCGCCACGCTACCCCCATAGGGCCTGGTGACCCCCAGTCCTACACTAGGAAACTAGAGTTCCATGTTCAATTCCTTTGCCATCCTGTTTACGATTTTTAGAAAGCAGATATCCACTGATGAGATGTATAAAGGAATAGAATATGGAGTCAGAGTGGAAAGCAATTGAACCCAATTTTAGCTGGTTAAAGAACTGTTAGCCTGTGATGAAGTGCTTGTGATCCTCCTGTCAACATAGTAAAGAATGGCACACTCCTATTTGGCACATTTAATTTAGTCATACATTTCAAGTATATGGTACAATGTGTACCCAGGGCCTGTAAATTAAATACTACCAGTAGACTACAGCACTAATTGTGCCATCCAATGCAATGGCACTGTAAAGCATGTCTCCAGGTATACCATTATCGACTGGCTGTGCAGTTGCAAGCCTTGCAAATGCAATCCATCAAAGTAGCCGTTTTAATTTAAATATTAAGTCATACCAAAGTGGCTCTATTGCCATAAGGTAGGGTTCATGGTATTTTAAAGTTGGACATGTAACGGTTTAATGCTATAAAAGCTATTTTTACTGCAGCACGGTTGCCTGTTCAATAGGAAAGCACCGGGATTAAGTTTAATAAATGTTCTGTAGGCCTAGAAAACTGCTATAAATTAAATATTTGACTTTTTGAAATATTTAATACTAGCCCAATTCATGCCTCAAGTTGGATTTCCAATAAATATTTTGTAAAGATGACTTTTAAAGACTTACCTTCGCCCTTCCTGAGGTGCCTGGAAGCTAAATCTGCATTTCGTTCTCCCACCGCTTCCAAACAGCAATTAGCATTTCAATAGGCATGAATGAGTTGGGAACTTGGTCCCAGGACAGAGATCAAAGGCCTTGGGTGTTGGAAGATGTTATTGTGCTATTGACTAGATGGCTTGTGGGTTGGGCCCAAGGACTTCAGAGGCCTAATCTGTCACAGGAGGATCTAGCCAACACTCAGGCCTGCACCCTCCTCTTCTGCCCCCCCCCCATCCAGACTGACCTTGATCACAGTGGGCCTCTTTTTGACATCACAATGACAGATCCCGTTGGGGTTTTTCATATGACATTTGGAGCACATTTCAAAGGAAAGAAACAATATGCCAAACAATTTGAGTGTACCCACAGTCTGATTGCTGAACTCAGCTTCTGTTCTACCAGACTTCGGTCTCAAGTTTGGGGGGGCACTAAAACTTGATTTTAGTGTTAGATGTACGAGGACACTAGGATTACCAAGGTACACTCCCCACACATCCCCTGAGCCCTCAGAGACCAATTGCCGAAAACTTTCACATCTTGAAAAGGACCAAAGTGGGCAGGGTTGGCCCTGGGAACTTATACCCCATTGGTTAGGGCATACCCAGGCGAATCCTTCCCATCCACTAACTTGTGACAGGCATTAATGTGGCATCTCCAGGCACTCACATCTGAATACGCCTGGCCCTGAGGAAGAGGTGAAGAGGACGGTAAACAGCGTTTACCACGCATGCCTAACAACGCATGCCATAACACGGTCGTTACAACGACCGCGTTGTTATTTCGCATTCCGTAACAACGCAAGTTTGAACAACGACTTGAGTTGGGGGGGACAGAAGGTGTTGGAATTAAAATCCAACGCCTTCCCTAGTGTCCGCACAGACTGGAGCTGGAATAGTAAATTATACTATTCCAACATCGAGCGCCCCCTAACGGAAGTCGTTGTTCCGACTTGCGATGTAACGGTATGCAAAATAACAACGCGGTCGTTGTAACAACTGTGTTGTTATGGTATGTGTTGTAAACGGGTGCAAAAAAACATCATATATTCGAAGAGGACTGACCTGAAATGAGCCTTGAAAAACTAGATCTGGTCCCTCTTGTATCCAGGACAAAATTGCGGCCTTCAAGGGTCATAAGACTGACCTCCTACTTAGCTCAAGGGATACAACCAGCTACAAGAGGCCTTTCCTACAGAGAAACTGGACGAGAACTCGGCCCTGCTTATGGCCTCTCCCTAGCACCTTACGAGTATCTAAGTGGCTTGCCTGAGTTCCTCGGTGGTATAAGAAGTGTCCTCCTGAGCTGTATTGAGACTTAAATGACTGAATTTAGAAGGTAACAGCACTCCATCGCAGTCAACACCAAACTGCACCTAGGTCTTATTCTACCGCAACCACTGACGATCATTGACACTTTGTACTTCTTGGCACTATTTCTACTTAAAACTATAAAAATGCATCTCTCTGGTTCACCTTATTGGATTTTTGTCATTTTTGCGTCATTTTGTTTAGTAAAGATTTCTCAAAGTTTCCAATTCATTTTGGGATTTGAATTGTTTTGCATTTCAACTTTATTACTGTATATCTATTTCACACATTACCTTTAACTTAAAACTGTCTGCTCTAAGCCATGGCTATTAAGTGATGGAGCTCAGGTTTATATAGTGATTTTAGTGGTTCACCCGGACAAGGGCTGCGATTATTACTTTAGGTGGGTACTTGCATCCCCTCAATTGCTAACCCTATTACTTACACAGATGGGCAGTCTAGATCAGGAGTCCAATAAGGTGTATTCATAGTGATTTGTCTTGGTCCTTCCCATGGACACGGGTCTCTGGCTTAATCTTCCTTCGGATGCTTTTCCCAAGCCTATGCAGGCCATTCCACCCCAGGAGTTATGATTGTGGGGAGTTGATCTATGGGACCATCCTTTCTGGGGCAGTTCACCACCAAACGTTCATCTCTGTGTATCTTGGCCATGTGTCGCTCATCAGTACAGCATCATGCCTGGGGATCTTGTGGCTGTGCTTTCCTGTTTTGGGTTCCTCTTCCCTTGACCACGTGGTGGTACAGCCACAGGTATTATACCTCTTCAGTAGTGCCCAATAGGCGCAGTGTGAAAACATTTTACTCCACTGCCAGAATGGGCATGAACTCCTCCGCTGAGGGTTCTGCTGGTTCAGGAAAAGAAGAAAGAAATGGTTCAGATTATCTCACGTAAATGGACAGATGCCGAGAGAGAGCGCCATTGACGTTCCGGCCATTGAAGGTAATTGTGTGATGGACGGTCCTGTCCTATATGGAGAATAATCTCAACAGTCAAGGACAGCTTGAAATGGAACGATGCAAGGTCAAGTGACCCAAACCCAAGTCACAAGAACGGGGGCACATAGGCTGGTTTTTGGAACCCTGTGGCATGGGAGAAAGCCAGAGTGGGTCTCTTTTTCAACAGAAGAGGATAAAAGATGCTCTAATGGCCCTATCACAGGAAGCATTTTCCTGATGCTTAAAGTTCCCTTCGCTCTGTCCTAAAGCAAGTCCCCTCCCTCCTTAATGTATCACAGCCTCTACTAAGAAATTTCTTTCCAGAGTTCACGATCCTTAAAGGCATGAGCATCTGGAAGGCATACTACACACTTTCACTTCTTTCCACCGTAGGATGGACATCTGTCGAGGAAAACAGAAAGGGTGACCAAAATAACAAGCATTGGCAAAGCCAAGAGGTCTTGCCTTTGGGACCTATTGGGTTCGCCTGTAGTTTTAGTTATATGATACTGTATATACTTTGCATATTTTACGTAAACAATTTGAAATTGTTAACATGTTAAAACTCTCTTGGCTTTAGTACTGTTAGAAACCCTTTCATATGGCCACAGGGCACGCAGGGGTTACTTGGCCCAAAGGTGGGTGTTGTGGTTTTTACTCCTAATGTCTGGAGCCAACATACCATGGATCCTGAGTAACTGGGCCAAGTACTACCCTCTTCAGTACTTCACTCTCAATGGTAGCGCGGGAAGAGCAGTTCAAGGCTCTTCAGGGAGTTGCAGGTTCAAGGTATGCATAGGCTCAAGACTCCAAATACCTACAATGACTCCAATAATAGGACCGTCCAGCTCAGCACTTACTTTTAAAGCAGTATTTATTATACAACCTAAAGACAGCACAATAAATAATCCACAAACTAAGTCTCTTAAGGCTAGTGCTCTAGAGCTGGTCAGGGCAGTGTCCTGCCCTCTCTCCCTCCACCCCAACTACAGTACCGCTCCCCCTCCTCCTCCAGGCTAAGAAACATGTCCCTGGCGTATCTCAAGAGGTGACCGCACAGGTGCAGCTTGAACTAGCTATGTGCATCATAATCAGGCTTTGGCCTTTAAAGTTCAGCTCCTCTGGTGCCAATTCGCTGGGTTCGTTCAAGTCTCAAAAGGGCCTGTGGCCCTGCTCCAGTCTTACCCAACCACAGTCTTCAGAGGGTCCGGGAGACATGGCATGTCTTACCATGATCCAGCAACAAACAGTTTGCACCGCATCCTCCTGTAGTTGGTGGGGCAGTGCACAAAGGCAATCACAGGTGGCGACGGCTTCCCTGTACAGTGACTTCTTCACATGTCCTGCAGGCAAAATGTGGAGCAGTAGAGATGCTGACCCTGATCCAGGACCCCTCTGTTGGCTCCCTCCTGGCTTACATGGGTCGACGACACAGATGACAGTCCCAACGCGGTCAGTTGAATTCAGCCACAACTTCTTGGTAGTCCTGACGGGAGTGAACTCCTCCAAGAGAACAGACTACTCTCTTGCAACACTGGCACTGACTGGGTTGGGTGCCTCAGGTTCAGCGGGATTTACTCACCAGGATCCACACTGTGTCTCTCTCCCTTCAGGCTCTCTCCTTTCCCAAACAGGACACTCTTGTCTGGGTAGACAGGCAGAATTTTGGTGCTCCATGCACAGGGTAAGTATTCTTGGCTTCCTGGGTGATTGCCACGCACCCAAATGAAAGACTGGCAAATCTTGGTCCTCAGCCCTGACTGCGGCAACTCAAAGTCTTGGTGATCTTCTTTCTCCTGTTGAACCTTGCTGTTGAACTAAGTGTGGGACTATGCTCCTATATTTATAATCCAAATTCAGACACAGATGTGATTTAGAGTTTGGTCTTTTGAAATTCGGTTGTGGGTGTCCGCTCCTTTGAAGTGCTCTCTTCTCTGCCCTATCCTTTGTCAAAGGGACAGTCTACCACAGGAGGAGTGGTTCCAATTCTGAATGACCCACTACACAGGCCAAGAGAGTAACGGGGGTCACACCCATAGCAGCCAAGTTTTCAGATTGTTTATGAGTGACATTTCCATGGTTTCAGTGTACTTAGGAGTAACATTCTGCAGTCAAATGTGTTACACTTTGAGTGACACTTATCTTTTACTGTCTTAAACATAACCAATTGAGGTTTCAGAAAGTAAAAGGGCGCATTTGCCACCCATTACTTGAACTTGCACTTATCTTTCATGTAAAGTGTATGTTTTATGTTATATGTAGTTATCCGAAGGTGAAAGACCAACAAAAATACAGATATATTTTGTTCTTTATTAACACTTTTCTCCTCACCCTCTCACATGCTCTGACATTATCCCCATCAGACTCAGTTCAGTGATCTGCTGCTGGACTTACCTGTGCCACCCAGAAGTGCTTCCCAGGGCAGGTCGAGACTGCTATCAGAGAGAACCTTGGACCTGGCGCCATACTGAGGGGCCTCGGATACAGACTGTATACTGCCCTCGATGATTGTGTGCTCCCGAGTGCAGCATTGCAGGCAGTTTTCTAGCGCTGCTGGCAAGCTCAGGTATAATTAAGGTCACACGGCAATATGCGCAGATAAAGGGAGACCTGTGACAGCTGAGCACAGGCTTATCAGTGCTTTTGGCACAATCCATCCAGAATGGTCTCACATATGGTGGCCTAGTCAGATGGGCCCGCCTCCGGTGCCAGCCACCAAGGTCAGAAATTTGGGAGTGACTTTTGATAACAAGTTATCTTTTGGATGCCATGTTAACAAGGTCGTTTCGGCTACTTTCTTTGTATTGAAGAAACTAAAAAAACTCTTGCCGTATTTACCAGTCTCTGCAGGAAAAACGCTAGTTACCACACTAGTATTTTCAAAATTAGATTATGGTAATGCTCTCTTCCTTGGCACACACAAATACATCTTAAACAAGCTTCAGTCCGTCCAAAATATGGCGGCACGGATCCTGCTTAACATCCCTAGGCGACATTCCACTTCTGCAGCCATACGCCATCTTCATTGGCTAAGGGTTGAGAGCAGGATCAAATTTAAGGCTCTCTGTATAGCCTATAAGGCCATTCATCAAATAGGACCTAAGTTTTTAAAAGAGGCTTTTCAGGTGTACATCCCTAAAAAAAATCTAAGATCAGCAGCTAGCTATCTTTTGACTGTCCCCCGCACAAGAACGGCCACATGGGGTGACAGGAGATTTTTGGTAACAACGCCTGTGCTCTGGAACTTACTTCCTTAGCACATTAAAACCGCATCCACCCTTATTAACTTTCGCAAATTATTGAAGACCTGGCTTTTTAATCAATGAGAACGCGGTCTGATCTGTACTGTAATCTGGAGTATCTCGCTGCGCCTAGACAACTTAGGGTATTAGTTGCGCACAAAAAAAAAAATCTCATAAATAAATACATTTTAAAGTGTTCAATCGCCGCCGGGATCAGACCAGACTACAGGGACATTACACATGAGGCAGTAGGGCAGCTGAGGCTTCAGTTTGTTGGCTTTTAAGTCAACAGCATCCAACAGTCCGGGTCATATTACCAGGGGACCAGTTGGAAGGAAGACAAGCATTTGCAATGCAATAGGTCTCGCACTTCTGATAGTTTGAGGTATTGGCGTTGCAAATAATAATGCAACGCCATTAGGTCATACTTTCAGTAATGCCAGATCTAGTGCATTGCAAATGATTGCATAGTGAGCCAGGAACCAGCATTGTATTTCTCGGTGCAGTACCGCAAGCTGCTCCTTTATGTCCCTATTGAGCAAGGCACCAGCACTGCACGTCTAGGTGCAGTACCGCAAACTGCTTCTTGAGGGCCCTAGTGAGCAGTTTTGAAGTTGCTGCTGCTGCTACATTAAAAAGTAGCATTAGTAGAATTATGTAATTCGTAATTTCACTTCAAGGCTTTGATAAGTGGGCCAAGAGTTTTGGGTTGTGACTAGACCGGTTGTGTTTAAAAATGTTACCACCCTCTGAGCGATGCATGCCCATCTTCACCCAAGGAAAAACTGAAACGGAGATGTCGATAAAACAGTAGGTAAATCCTCTAACATTTTTAACAAGACCTATTTCATTGAATGGAAGCGGCCGCTATTGTCCCGGGTTGCTTTAAAAGAGAAAGCGCGCATGGCGCAAAAGAAAGCATGTCGTGCTTGCAGCAGGAGAAAGGCATTAAAATAAAATAGCGCTTCCACACTAAAGACGACGTATCATGTAACAAAAGAAGTAAAAGGGCCAGTCCTCACGGGAGGTTACAAATGAAGACAAGGTGGTACCAAGAGAGGGACTATCTAGCCTATTTAAAAAAACAGAAGCAAGCATTTACAAAGGACAATGACACAAGCCAATGACAAATATGGACGGAGAGTGGGCAGGGCTTCCAGTGCATACTTCAATACAGCATGCCGCTATGCTCGACCTAAAAAACAGCGTCTCGGAGTTGTTGATGAAAACATCTTATGCTGCCCCCACTGCCCGCCAACTTGACCACCTGCACCAGTGCCTAACAAAAGAGTACAGGGAGCGCACGGCACCACAGTGTCAAATGGGCACAGCAGCCAGAGCTGCAAAACACAAACTGCCTGCCTGGGCTGATCGCTCGGAGTCGCGTGCCAGGTAACAACAAGGCACCATGGACTCGTGGTTGTATTACGGTTCTTATCACTTACACGGACGCCAGGTCCATGGCTCCGAGAGGCCGGGCCAATTATTTATTTACTGCAAACGTGCTGCTAAAGCAGTTTAACAATGCTGCACCACTTATAATGTATTGGGCCCAGGAACTATGACAAATATTGAATATGCTACTTACCAGTATGCATCTGTTCTTGGCATGTAGGGCTGCTGACATTCATATCTGTGCATAGATCGCCGCCTAGTGTTGGGTCCGGATGTTTGCACGTTGTTGTCCTGGAAGAGTCTTCGAAGTATCCTTGGATAGGTGACTCCTCCCATGGACTACAGTGCGCATGGGCATCCTCTCCATCCTCAGATTGTTTTTCGCCATTGTGGCAGTGATGGAGTAGATACAGAAAGTGATGACCATGCTTGCAATAATTCTGAGAGCTGCAGCTGCGACAGGCGCCGGGGAGGAGGGAGGGCGATATGAATGTCAGCAGCCCTACATGCCAAGAACAGATGCATACTGGTAAGTAGCATATTCAGTTCGAGGCATGTGGGCTGCTGAATTCATATCTGTGCATAGAATACATAGCAGTGCCCTCTATTGGCGGCGGCTACCCGTGCCAGCTGCAGCGGTCTGAAAAAGTGTTTTGAGAACAGCCTGTCCTACAGCTGCCTGCTGTTTTGACTGCACATCTACGCAATAGTGTTTTGTAAATGTGTGTGTAGTGGACCATGTGGCTGCTCTGCATATATCATGCAGGGGAATATTTCCTAGGAAGGCCATGGAAGCCCCCAACTTGCGTGTTGAGTGGGCTCGTGGTGGAATAGTTAATGTGCGTTTTGCCTTTTGATAACAGATTTGAATACACTTAACTATCCATCTGGCTATCCCTGCTTTGGAGATGGCGTTACCTTTGTGGTGTGGGGCAAAGGCAACGAATAGTTGTTTTGTCTTCCTGAAGGGTTTAGTCCTGTCGATGTAGTACATGAGGGCCCTCCGTACATCTAGTGTATGTAATGCCCGCTCTGCAACAGTTTGTGGGTTTTGGAAGAAAACGGGCAGTTCAATAGTCTGGTTCATGTGGAACTGCGATATTACTTTGGGCATGAATTTGGGGTTGGTACGTAGTACGACCCTGTTGGCGTGAACCTGAATAAATGGCTCTTGAACGGTTAGTGCCTGGAGTTCACTAACTCTTCTTAGGGAAGTGATCGCTACCAGGAAGGCTACTTTCCAGGTAAGGAATTGAATCTCGCATGAGTGTAGAGGTTCAAAGGGTGGACCCATCAGGCGTGTGAGGACCAAGTTGAGGTTCCACACTGGAGCCGGTGGGTGACTAGGTGGAATGACTCGTTTGAGTCCTTCCAAGAATGCTTTGATGGCAGGCACTCTGAATAGAGAGAGGTGCTGCCTGGTTTGCAGATAGGCTGATATTGCGGTCAAATGGACACGTATAGAGGTGTACGCCAGATTGCATCGGTATAGGTGTAAGAGGTAACATATGATGTCGTGGATGGATGCGTCCAGCGGGTTAATGTCATTATTACCGCAATAAATGACGAACCTTTTCCATTTGGCTGCATAGCAAGCTCTTGTAGTGGGTCTCCTGGCCTCCTTGATGATGTCCATGCAGTCAGGTGGCAGATTGAGATAGCCAAACTCTAGGACTTCAGGAGCCAGATCGCCAGGTTCAGCTGTTGCGGATCTGGGTGCTGAACCTCTCCATGGTTCTGCGTCAAATGCGCGGGTTTGATCCGCAGCCTTTGATGCGGTACCACGGAAAGTTCGAGGAAGGTGGTGTACCACGGCTGGCGTGCCCACGTGGGAGCAACTAGGACGAGTGTCAGGGAGTGTTGTCGGAGTTTGCGAGCCACCAGCGGTATCAACGGTGCTGGGGGAAAAGCGTACGCAAATCTGCCGGACCAGTTCATCCATATCGCATTGCCCTGCGACTGCGGATGTGGGAATCTGGCGGCGAAGCTTTGGCATTTTGCGTTTTCGCTTGTCGCGAATAGGTCTATCTCTGGGTGACCCCACTGCTGGAAGTACGGTTGGAGTACTGATGGGTGTAACTCCCACTCGTGCATCTGGTGGCTGTGTCTGCTGAGCAGATCCGCCATCTGGTTGTCCTTGCCGGGGAGGTGTTCTGCCATGAGGAACATGTTCCTCTGAATGGCCCACTTCCACATGCTCTGAGCCAGATGAGACAACTGTGGAGAGTGTGTCCCTCCCTGTTTTTGTATGTAGTACATTGCGGTCATGTTGTCCGTCCGGATCAACACGACCTTGTTGCACAGATGTACTTTGAAAGCCTTCATGGCCAGGAAGATTGCCATCAGTTCCAGAAGGTTGATGTGCATCTTCTTCTGTTGTGTCGTCCATAGTCCCTGCACTGTGTAGTGTAGTACATGAGCTCCCCATCCCTGGAGAGACGCGTCCGCTGTCAGTACTATTTGTGGAACAGGCTCTTGGAACGGTCGCCCCTTGCAAAGGTTTTGTGGATTCCACCAATGCAGAGAGTTGTATGCCCGACCGCTCACCAACACTAGGTCTTTCAACTGTCCTTGAGCCTGATTCCACTGACGTGCTAGGCACTCCTGAAGTGGGCGCATATGTAATCTCGCGTGCGGGACTATGAAGATGCAGGAGGCCATCATGCCTATCAACTGCATAAACACTCGCGCTGGAAGCGAGTGATTGTGTTTGAACTTGGAGATCAGCAGTTGTATGCTGTTGATCCTCACTAAACTTGGCTGAGCTGAGGCCGCCAGAGTGTCTATAGTCGCGCCCAGGTACTGTTGTACGTGTGCGGGCTGGAGATGGGACTTTGGGTAATTTAGTGAGAATCCCAGACTGTGAAGAAGGTGAATGGTGCGGGACATATGGCTTGCACATTGCTGGGCCGACTTCGCTTGAACGAGCCAGTCGTCTAGGTAGGGGTAGACGTGTATATGCTGCCTCCGTAAGTGTGCTGCCACCGTAGCTAGGCACTTCGTGAAAACCCTGGGCGCTGTTGTCACGCCGAAGGGAAGGACTTTGAACTGATAGTGCTGCCCCTGAACAGTAAACCTGAGGTATTTTTTGTGTGAGGGGTGGATGGGTATGTGGAAGTACGCATCCTTGAGGTCCAGTGATGCTAGGAAGTCTCCCTGCTTGAGAAGCGGAAGGACTTGCTGTAGAGTGAGCATGTGAAAGTGCTCTGAAAGAATGTACTGGTTCAGGGGTCTCAGGTCTAATATAGGCCTGAGCGACCCGTCCTTTTTTGGAATTAAGAAGTAGAGGGAGTAAACCCCCGTGCCCTGCTCGTGGATGGGTACGAGCTCGATAGCGCCTTTTAGAAGCATACTTTCTACCTCTTGCTGTAAGAGCGTTAAGTGCTCTGAGGACATAGGACGGTTTCTTGGTGGTATTGTGGGTGGAGTGGAAGTTAACTCCAGACAGTAACCGTGTTTTATAATATCTTTGACCCACCTGTCCGTGGTGATGGAGTTCCACGTGGACAGGAACCGTTGTAGCCTTCCCCCGACAGGTGTTATGTGGTCGGGAGGAAGGGAGAGGGCGTCACTGCTTGTTCTTGGGGGAGGACCTGGTGTTGCCGTAGCCACGTCCTCTGCCCTTGGTACTGGAGCCACGATAGCCACCTCGGGTGTTCTTATCGTAGGTGGTCTGCGTATTACCCTTGTTATATGTTTGTTGTGACCCCTGTCCTCTACCTGCCCCCTTGTTTCCGGGGCGACGAAAGGAGCCGCTCCGAAAGGACTGAGTTTGTAGGGCGCCCATGGACTTTGCAGTGTCCGTGTCCTTTTTTATCTTCTCGAGGGTGGTGTCAACCTCAGGTCCGAACAAAAAGTCGGGGTTGACGGGCTGATTAAGTATATTGTTTTGTACCTCAGGCTTGAATCCTGAGATACGTAGCCAGGCGTGACGTCGTAGGATGACGCTAGTGTTGATGGCCCTGGCAGCCGTGTCTGCAGCGTCTAGTGCACATTTAATGGCAGCATTTGTGAGTAGCTGTCCCTCTCTGATAAGGATTTCTGCACCTTCTTTGTAGGGGTCAGGGAGGTGCTGAAGAAGTTGCTCCAGTGTGTCATAGTGCGCTCTATCGTAGCGAGCGAGGAGCGCTTGAGTGTTAGCTATGCGCCATATGTTTGCAGCTTGTGCGGCAACTCGCTTGCCGGAGGTCTCTAGCACCTTGGACTCTTTGTCCGGGGGAGGAGCGTCACCCGTTGTCTGCGAGTGTGCCCTCTTGCGGGCATTCGCCACAACGATGGAGTCGAGTGGTAATTGGCCTCTGATGTAAGTAGGATCCCCAGGTGCTGATCTGTATTTTTTATCGATCCTGGGGTTTATCACTCGTGCCCTGGTGGGTTCCTTGAAAATGTCAGTGGCTGGCTTGAGGACCCCCTTCAACATTGGCAGAGTCTTTACATGTCTTTCTGAGGATGCAAAGGTGTCCATTAGAAAGTCATCTTCGATGATATCAGAGTGAAGCTGTACATCACGGTTGTTTGCCGCACGTTCAATCAGAGCGTTGAACGCCGCAGTATCCTCTGTGGGTGATGTTTTTGGCCCATATAGTTGTGTGTCCTGTGCATCAAGAGGTGCACTGGGGTCTGCAGGGTCGCCCCAAGTTTGGTCAGGGTCCTGCTGGTCATCAGGGTCCGTGTCCACATGGTAGGGGACTTGTTCATCCAAGTAGTCCCCCAACGCATCCGTGTCGGAGCGTGTGGGGGAGGCCCGGTGTGGATCCTGGTAGGGTGAATAGAAGGGTTCATACAGGAGAGGTTCTGAGTCCACAGGCAGCTTCCTCTTTAGCGGGATCCTGAAAGGCTCCAATGGCGGTTCCGAAGTTATCCTTCGGCCGTGGAGAATCATCCTGCCAGTGTCGGCGTCGATGACGTGTGACGGAGACGGCTCGACAGGTGTAACCGCAGTTTTGGTGACCTGTGTCCTGAGTTGAAACGCCTTCGGGATTGTGGGTGGAGGCAAGCCGAAGGTAATGCTGGTCGGCACCGACGAAACCGCCGGAGCCGAACCGGAACCCGACGGGTCCTGGAGGGCGTCTTTGGATCTGCAGCCTGGCATCGCGCCAGGCCGTACTCGGGGCGCCTTAGAGGTCGTGGCCCCCGCCAGGGTCGTCGAGGCGGCTGCAGATATCTTCTGCGCCCGTGGCGCATCGAGTCGAGGTGCGGAGATCACCGTCGACGTCTTCGACACGTGAGGTTTTGGTGTCGTCGAGGGAGTGCTGCGAGGCGTAGCAGGCGGGACGGCCCTCGGTGTCGGTGGCGTCGACGCCGGTAACCGGGCAGGTTTGTCGGCGCCGATGACCTTCTTCCGTTTGTCGACTCCCATGTCGCCCGTCTCGAGTTCGGCACCGAAGTCTCTCTTGGTGCGGTCGGTGCCGACCCGGTGCGCTGGCGTCGAAGGTGTTGAAGGCCTCGATCCGACTAGCGCCACTTTCAGTTTCGGTTTCGTAGGAACCTGAGCAGCTTTCGGTTTCGGTTTCGTGGAAGGGAAACCAGCTGGCTTAAGCGGTAATGGCTGCCGCTGAACGTCCGAGGCCGGGCCCGAGGGCGGGGCCGAAGGACTGCGTGATAGGTCTCGGGTAAGGCCCGAAGGCGATCCCTCGACCGGAGCCATAGTCTGTGGCGCTGGTGAAATTTCGGTCTGAACAGGTAGGCCTTGTTCATCATCGGAGCTACTCTCTTCGGCTCCTAAGGCCTCCTCGTCGTCTCCTACCTCGGTGTCGTCTTCACCTCTGTGGAAGAGTGACTCGTCGGCCTCGTCCGATCCGGGTTCGTGTTCGTGTTCGGAAACGGGACTGGAGGGTAAGACTTCTACTTCTTCGACGTCGTCAGCCTCGTCGAAGATGTCAGCTGGGGCCGGTGCCGCGTGCTGCGCTTCGAGCCTCGCCGCTCGACGATTCCGCAGAGTCTTCTTTGAACGGAACCGGGCACAGGCCATACATGTCGATTCGTCGTGGTCCGGCGAAAGGCATTTGTTGCACACCGGATGGACGTCGATGTGTGGGTACTTCGCATTGCATACCGGACACCTTTTGAATGGCGTCCTGGATTCCATCGTCGAAGTAGAGTCGATGGACAGGCAAATGCGAACAAAGTCGGTGCTGAAAGTTAGTAAACTAACAAAAAGTATCGAAACCCGATCGATAAACAGTACCGACGCGAACTAAAGGCCTTGTGGCCTCGACAAAAGTTTTTCCTAACTTGAGCTAAGATAGCACATCCGAACCCAATGGCGGAAAAAAACAATCTGAGGATGGAGAGGATGCCCATGCGCACTGTAGTCCATGGGAGGAGTCACCTATCCAAGGATACTTCGAAGACTCTTCCAGGACAACAACGTGCAAACATCCGGACCCAACACTAGGCGGCGATCTATGCACAGATATGAATTCAGCAGCCCACATGCCTCGAACGCTGGAAAACATTTGCGCTGGTTCTTTATAGAGTTATATTCAACAAAATAGAGAGAAAGGGTTAATATGACATAATAAGACGTTACAGGCTTCACGATGGAGACACGAATGAGAGGAATGAACTGGCCAGTACACAGTAATAACTAGAACTGTGTGCGATTGTTTATTTGTCTTCCAGAATTTTTCCTTTCACAGAAAGCTAAAAAGTGTCATCCCATAAGTACACAAAATGATTCATGTGTGACCTTAGCGTGTGTATACCGCTCGGGTCTTTGCATAGGTCCTGGAGAAAACCTAGTAATATCCATGAAATGTTGAAACATGTAGACCACCACAACCATCACTTTATATAGATACCATAGGTCAATTTAACCTGTTTAGGTATCACACCTTGCTTTTAATCTTGACTTATTGCTCCATATTAAACTTTAGGGAGAACAATAGAAACATTTTTAACTCACTTTCTCACTAACTTGCACTATCGTTGCGAATAAAACCTGCTCCGCTGTAAGCAGGTGTTGAAGCACACCCGGGTGGCATTCGGCTACTCGGGTGGGACCGCAATGAAGAAGCATCTCACCAACTAGGTTGGTGAGTGAGGGGTCTTCTTTAAAAGGATTATTTTTTCCTTTTTATCCTCCTCTACATATCTCGATGATCTCTTTACTTCGGGGTATACTCCTTCATTTGTTTATTGTCTTTATAGAGTTAAACACACCAATGTAGCGTTAGCTCTGTTTATTTTACGCCGGCATAGCAGGACACCGTTTTTTAAAATTCTTTGATATGGCTAATACACCTCCACTCTGTGAACGTGTACTGAATGAAACACATTCAGATCGCCGCTAATGCACTTCTTGTAAAGAAAAACATTTCCAGAGCACTACGACAAATAAAAAAATGGTCTGTCAATCCAACAGATTCAAGGATGTCACTCTACGTACGGCGAAGAAAGTAAAATGGGTAAAAGTCCAAAGTATACAATACACCAGATGATTTTAAATGTTCCAAATGTTTTTATTATTTAGTTTGATAATCAGTGTCCGTACGATCCAAGAAAGAAACAGCCGACACATGTTTCGTCATATTTGTCGACTTTTCAAGGCTCAGAAACTCTCGAGTAGATGTATCATTCGAAAGAGTGCATCAGTCAGTTATAACGTTAGTCATTTGCTTCCGCCTCGGTACCCCGTGGACAGGAGTCAAAAGATGTAGACCAGTTTCAACAGAAGCCTGATAGTTCTGACCAATAAACACACTGAAAAAGATCTTCAATGGCAGGTGATTACCATGGTCAAGCCACCCCAAGAGGCTTGGATATTACTGCAATGCTTAAGGGAACTCAAAAGGATACTACGTACAAACAGCTTACCAACCAGCCTCAATAGGATGGAGGATTGGACTGTTCTCATATAATATCCTCACTCTGATTTACTCTATTACATTGTCTTCCTTTTACATATGTTCAGCCCCTATACTGAAGGTCTTCGACTTTCAGATCATTTTTTGAATGGTTTACTTCATCTTTCAGACAGTTTTTATCAGTTAAGTTGATTGTCCACTGTAGTTTCCTTTCATTACTGGTCTTCATATCTTACCAATTCATTTCGTTTATGCTATTTTTGTTTGTCTTTACGATAACACTGTTCGCTGTATCAGTGTTCATACACATTTTGGTCTTGAAATATGGCCGCCACTTTGTCTTACTTGGCCTTGGTCCTTTCACACCCTTACATGGCATTCTATAGTTTTCGTGGCACTTTATTACCATTTAGTTTGATTTTTTTCATTGCTACCATGACTTTTCAGAATCCTACTATCTCTAGTCTTTATTGCCTCACATTTATTTTACATAGTTTTTATATTACAAGGATGTTCTCTATTTGTTTCAGCCCTTCCGATGACTATATTGTCTTTCAGTATTTATACACAGTCTGCTCTGTATTGCCTCAGTCATTTGCTGACTGTGTGTTCTGAGGTGTATTCATATACACTTGTCTACGGATATGGCACCACTCTAACATGGCTGTGACACATCCTGATCACTGTTTAATGTACTTGTTCCACTAACATGGCTGTTGATTTACACTTCCTTGTGTGCACGCGCCCATTTAGGTCAGTTCTCGTCAGCTACCTAGCCGCAAGGGTGCTCCTAGCCGCGGGCGATAGTAAACACATATTGCACCTGGTTGAATGAGGTAAGCGACTGCATTTAGCTTTGGTCCCCGCAGTGAGGTATCGGCTCCATGTTCACCTCCACATTTCTGGTATCAGGTCCCACTTTCATCTCACCGATTTAGTTTCGGATTACCAAGTGCTGGTTGCCTTACTTATATATATATATATATATATATATATATATATATATAGGTTTATCTAAATATTGGCACAGATGTACGTGTGACGGCCATTGTGCCTCAATAATTCTTTCCTGTCTTTCATTCATGCAAATCAAGTTTATTGCAGTTTTATCGCTTAGCCTGACAACGTGCATGGGCTCTTTTAATCTCCCCCTCACTCCCTCCTTGCTTTGTCTATTTTCCAGTACCAACTTGTGGAGCCCGTCTGATTACATTCTCATTGTGCCCCGGTCTGGAATCCTATGCTGAATGAAGCACTACATTGTGGTGCCTTCCTGGTTAGTTCACACTTGTTCTCCACACCAACTCACCCCTAAGTGTGTGGCTTATTCGTTCACTACCCGTTATCCTCACCAATACGCTGTTGTGCCGCTGGCACCATTGTGCAAGTTTCCAAGAATTTTCACTCTACCACGTTTAAAAAACAATACTGTATATCGGAGTGGCACGCATGGCTGTACCTGGACACCCCTTACATGGTTGGGCGGTTGATCTTACTTCTCGTGTTTTATTATTTGGCATTTGAATGTAGTTTTCCCTTCTCTCGTTTCCTTCTCTTTTGTTCTAGTGTCTTTCTTTTCTTCAGCAGGCATTTGGTTATAGATGTTGTAACCCCCATTTTTAGGTCGAGCCTAAGGGCAGCGCACATGCGCTGTTCGCTCTGCGAGGCATGCTGTATTAGGGTATGCACTGGAAGACCCGCCCACTCTCCGCCCATATTGGTCATTGAATGGTGTCATTGTCCTTCATAAATGCTGACTTCTGATTCGTAAGTAGGCTTGTTAGTCCCCCCTTAGTACCGCCTTGTCTGCATTTGTCACCACCCATAATGACTGGACCTTGTACTTGGCATGTTACACAGTCTATGTTATATATGGGTGAGCACTATTTTGTTTATTGACTATGGAGACAAACCATGGCGGCTGCTTTTTTGTTTGCATTTTTTTTTACTATTACTACTTTTTAGAAGAACACGGGGTCCGCTTCATGGACACCACGCGTTTTCACCTTTTTATTTTTAAATGTGCATGCTGAGCAGGGCGCCCGCTTTAAGGACACCGCACTCAGTTTAATTCTTTTTTTTCACTATAATGTTGAGCGCGGATGGAAGGTTTTATGCCTTTTTCGTGGTTGTTTCCCCACTGCAATGTTTTTTTACTTTGACGTAATAAATGCATGAACTTGTCCATTTGGATATCCGACATAGACCTCATTGTACCTCTATGTATTAAGCTTTTTAGGTTGAGCCTGGCAGCGCATGCCCTGGGCTGTGAGGTATGCTATATTCTGGAAGGGACTTGAAGCTCCGCCCACTTCCTGCCCATATTTTTCATTGGCTTGTGTAATCATCCACTGTAAACTGTGCCTGTTCATTGGACAATAAACTTAGCAGTCCCTCCTTAGTACCGCCTTGTCTCAATTTGTAACCTCTCATGGCGACACCCTCCGTTATGCGTGTTGTTACTCAATAGGCTTTAAATACAGCCTCCGACCGCTATTTACTCAAATAGCTTTGTCCTGCCTGCTGTTGCAGGTAGGACACGCTCTCTCCTAAAGCTTTTATTTTTATTTTTACAGCACAGGTGTCAAACACATTTGCAATGCAATAGGTCTCGCATTTGCGAGAGTTTAAGCTATTGGCATTGTAAATGACAATGCCTTTTATTTATCTGATTTAAAATCAAAACATAAAAAGGCATTGTCATTTACAATACCAATTGCTCAAACTCTCGCAAAAGCAAGACCTATTGCATTGCAAATGCTTGTTTTCACTTTGCACCCAAGGGTCCTTTGCTCCTTTAGAAATACGTAGACACCTGGTCCCTGAGTACCAGTGGGTTTCCATTGTTCTTTGTAAATATACCACTATTCTAGTGTCACTTAACTCCAGGTTAGGGCAGTAGCTCTCTACCACTATGAGGGTAGTGGTTGGTGTGTCCCTCCCGGTCTAACAAAACAATATTATTATGAGACAGGCTTGGATCATGCAGACATGCATGATCCATGTACGCCAAATACCAAAATCAGTACCAGGGATCTAGATATCCATGCAGCTAGGCCACTCAGTGCAGGAATACCCATCTGTCACAATGCTGGGGACTTTTCAGTCCCAACAAGTGCAATTTTGTACTGTATCTGAATTGAATTGACTAAATATTGGCAAATGCTGGAGGTCTTGATCCTAAAAGGATGACCTATTGAGGTTTCCAAAGCTTTTATAGTATATGTGAGCTGAGTCGCATTTTGGTGTCCAGGTGAGTTCTGGTTGTGGGAGGGTATTGATGATAAGGGGGCTCTTCAGTGGAGCCTGAAAGCAGCGTGTGTCAGTGGGACACAATATTGTTCAAATTACATGTTCGTTCAATCTTTGGCCTTTCCCGGGGGCACACAACGTTATGGTCACAAATGTACCATTTATAATTGGCAATTTCCATTACTTACAATATCATTGTTGTTACTCACGTTGTTTTAGGCATATGTTTAATGATTTATCTGGATGCAACAGAAGAAAACTCACAAAGAGGTACCTAACTACTGGTCAGGCAGGCAGCATGCTGTGTAAAGCACAAGTCTGCAGTTTTAAGCCGCACCCTTAATTTAGAAATCTCCCACCTTTTTCATCATGCCAAAAGCACGGTTGTCCACTTTTTCCTACAGACATCTAAAAGCAATCTCGTAGAGGAGACCTCAAAGTTGTAATGCTGTAAAACTGTGGAGTCCTTTCTAAAACATGTGGAGCACAAAGGAGTGACCACTTTACTCAATCAAAATAAGCTTTATTCGATTGTAGAAAAAACAATCATAAAAGCACAATAAAAAACAATTTCAGAAGCAATTATTAAAACAAATTTCATAGCAATTCAAATTCACTGTATTTATAAAAATTACCATTTAATAAAACTTTACTAAAACTAACAGGACCCCCTTATGCCAAATATAAAATACGAGATAATACAGGATCAGATCAGTTGCAAAGTTCATTAAAAAAAAACGATTGTGAATATGAAGAATTAATACCCATATCACATATCACCAGTCACCAACCAACCTCCTCTGCTCCTTACGGTCTCGTCACAATATTTTCCTGATTCGGAGCACTCTTAATTTACACAGCAATCCTCCAGGCAATATGTGCATTTTCTAGGCATTGCAAACGAGTTAGTGCTATACGACACGGTCTTAAACCATACGCCCTTAATACAGGTACAAGTAATGTTTTTCTGTAAATTTTATGCGACACAAAGAAAAGCATCATATGTAATGTTGTCTGAGTTGATTGGGAATCACACGGGCAGGCTGGTAAATTGTGGGACCAATCATTCATTGCAGGAAATGATAATAGTCTATGAATGGATCCTAACCTGAATCTAAAAAGCAACATTCTATCAAACCCACTAGATACAAAAGACAGGTATGGCTCCATACCACCAGTTGTAAGTGTTAACTGATGTTTCAACACACTGGGTTTCGCAAGCTCACCTGATGCTCTCTCTTCAGCTAGGTACACAAGGCCCCTAGATTTTAACTCCTTTCTAGAGATACCAATCATTGAACTGGGGTTTGAATAAAACTCTGAGTTACCTAATAGTGAAAAAAAGGACTCAACATACTTCAGCCGGGGGATCATACGAACCCCATCAAGTCTCATTACATCCGACATAATAGTTCTGTTCAATGCCGTCTGTTCCTTTGTCCATATCCTGTGCCAGAGGAGTATGGGTTCTATTTTAATAAGATCTGTTACATAAGCAAGACCCAATTCTTCATGGTAGGCAAAGGTAGACGTGCTTTGAGGAACCGACAAGATAAAGCGCAGGAAGGCAATTTCCACCAATTGTATCTGAGGTGTATTCATGAACCCCCATACCCATGCTCCATACATAGCCACTGAGAGACATTTGGCCTTATGAATTTGTATGATTTCACCAGGTGCCTTATGCCCCAGTTTCCTTCAAAAATTGGCAAGTGAGCTAGTGGTTCTCATAAATGCAAGTTTTTTCGCAGTTATGGATTTTATCCAGGTATCATCATCATTAAATAGGATACCGAAATATGAAAAACTTGTCGTTTGGGATACCTTATTGCCTTCCAGAAAAATATCCCTTCCCCGGCCTCTCTACATCTTATTTCCACAATTCATAATAAAGGTTTTTGAAACATTAATAGATAAGACCAGATTCTTCATAAAAACATTAAAACTGTCTAAAACCCTTTGTAAACCATTTTGCGTGAGTGCCATCAGAACTGCGTCGTCCGCATACAGTAAGGTAGGTATCGGGCGACCACCAACTCGTGGGAAGTCTTGACCGCTCTTTATCAGCTCATCTCCTAGTGCATTAATATACAGGTTAAAAAGAGGGGGGCCAGGACACAGCCCTGCCTGACCCCCGGCCTAACAGGAAAAGCTCTAGAGCACTCACCTCCCTTGCCATATAGGACCCTAGCAACCGCCTCACTATATAGTTGTTGTAAAAAGGCTACTATATTAGGGTCCATACCCAGCGCGGCCAAAATCTCCCATAATTTACAATGTCTCACCGAGTCGAACGCCGCCGTTAAATCAATAAAGGCCATAAACAGGCAGCCCCTCTTTACACATATATACTTCCCCATTAACATAGACAAATTTAAACTTTGCTCGACGGTGCCTAACCCCTCTCTAAAGCCATATTGTAGATCCGAGAAAGTGCCGGCATCTTCTGCCCACGTTTCGAGCCGTTCTAAAAGAATCCGGCCAATGACTTTCACCATTGAATCGAGAAGGGAGATGGGTCTATAACACCCAGGATTAGATCTTTCCCCCTTCTTAAAGATAGGAATTATTGTAGATTCTGCCCAGGAGCCTGGAAATGTGGAACTTAAACTTGCGTTAATTACCTGAGTAATGAGGGGACCCCATAATTGCACATTATGTTTGAACAAGTCAACAAGTACCCCATCGGGTCCTGGGGCCTTACCATCTTGACTTCGTACCAGAGTCTTTTCCACTTCATCCAGTGTTACCTGCATAGGAATAACCGGGTTTACAGCTTGAGAAGTAGCGATTTGGCTCCTCTTAAGAGCCAAAAGCGAGTTATGGTTATGAACTTTGGAGAAGAAGTTAACCCAGTCATCTTCCGAAATCGCAATCTCAGTTGACGGGCCCTGATCCACACTAAAAAAAGTTGCTCTGACTGCTTTCCAGAAGGCCACATTATTTTTCTGCATAGCAGCAGTGTGAAGGGCTTCCCAGGCCTCATCCCTTAGGCCGTTTTTCCTTGCCTTTAATGCTCTCTGATATTCTAACCTTGCTTTTCTTATCACAGGGATGGATCTCGGTTTCATAAATAACATCCTCTTTAAATTCTTGTAGGCTAATGTACAATTTTTATCAAACCAGCCTTCCATTTTCTGTTTTATTTGGAATTGAACCCTTAAAAGATTCTTCACCTCTTTTGTAATCTCTATGAAGGATTGAACTATCTCTTCACAAGGTGAATGCTCATCTAGACAGATATTCATGTTATATTTATTATTGGTAATCAGTTGTTTTGTCAACCCCACTGGGTCCACCTTTGACCACCGCAACGAGTACCCGTTTTTCTGATTTAGGACTAGTTCTCCTTGTAAACTATCACCTCTTTTATGTTTACAGTTGTGGGGAATAATCAGTGGGGGGATAATCATTAAACTAAGCGGGTAGTGGTCACTCAGCGCTATATCCTCTACCATAAAGGTGTGGACCCTTGATGCATGGATCTGAGAGACTAACATATAATCAATTATTGATGTAAACCCTCGGCCGTTAAAAGTGTAGGACAGAGGTACAAAAGGGACTAAAAGATCATTTACAATACTCATATCAAACATATGCAATAGTTCATTAAAACACTCCCCAGTCCTTGTTTGGCAAAAGTGCGTACAGTGTTGTTCTTCCTTCTCGGCCAAACCACACGACCTAGAATCAGTGTTACTACATGGGGCACAGTTCAAATCTCCCTGAACGATTAACATACAATCGTATCTACCCACTTTATAGATGGCATTCAAAGCCCCACTCAATGCTCTGACCACCGTGCCAAGTTCTCCCTCAGGGACATGGTTAGAAAAATGAACCACAATCACAGATTGAGTTGCACTACATACCATTTCCATTATGTGATAATAACAATCACCTTGGTGAAATACTAACTTATCCACAGTCAAGGAGTTAGAGATATAAGTGCAAGGTCCTCCTTTTGGTCTACCCCCTACTCTTTACAGCCTGCGTGTTAAATGTTTTGTACCCGTTATTGTGTATCGAGTCTATACATCATGTTTCTTGTACTGTTAAAATATCCTTACCATGGATAAACTCAATCCACTCCATATTGTCTATCTTCGAGCGCAACCCAGCTACATTCCACGAACAGATGTTCCAGATTGTAGCGGGAGGAGGAGATGAGATATTTCTCTTACAGGGGTGAGATGAAAAATGAAAGTTTTCATCACCTAAACCGCTAATTTTGGTGCTGGAATAAAAGGTTTCCACCTGCGCAATTGTTGGACTTTCAGAAGCTACGTTTCTCCTTGAGACCGCTAATAAACCAGGGGTAATAGGGTTGTTGGGCCGTCTCTAAATGACGGGCTTCTTATAGTCACCTGCCCCCTAGATTGACAAACACCCAAGACTACATCTCCTATGGGGGGAGGGGATAAATTATTCAGTCAATCTATCACCTCCAGGTTATTCAGAGCCTCAAAATGGTTAAAAGTGGGTACAGAATAAGTATGAGAAGAGGGCCCAATGAATGGTCCTTCTTCTCTACGATTCCAGACCAGACTTGGGGAGTGATAAAAAAAAGTCCAACTGGACCACACTAATCCCTTTAATCCTTACTGCCCAATTACCCATCCTCTCCATAATCGTTTGAACTAATTGTTGTGAGGAAAATATAGCACAATACAGTCTCCGAGCAGCCTTTTCTCCAAATTGCCCACCCATTTAATCCGCCTGGCCATTCTAAATTCCAAGAAAAGCCTATTCATAATTCCTGTTCTCCCCGATAAAAAGTGCAAGGCTTTATTTCTCAGAGCCGACCAGAGTTCCGTTTCCCCGGGAGAGAGCAAAGGAACATTAACCAACACTACCGTTAGCAGTGTTGCTTCAGGTAAGAGATGTAAACTCTTTGGGGCAACTGCAAAAGGTTGTGGGGCCTTTTGCCTAATTGGCAGAGAAATTACTTTGTCTTCCTGGTTCACTCTAGCCGTTTGTCGGCCTAGAGAATTTTGTTCAGGGGGCACTGATTGTAGGTGATCAGTACCCCCTCTCTGAATCTCTGACACCCTTTCATTCCCTATTCCAGTTTGGGGTAGTCCTGCTGAACTAGTATTACTAATTTGTAAATGCAGGCCTGACTGTGTGCAATTTTGGTTGTTCTTATCAGCAATACTCCTCGAATGAGATATGGAGGTTTGCCCACCTACACGCTGGGGAGGGTCGACATTTGCAAGAGTATTACTTTTAACAGTCAATGGGACAGTCTGGGTGTTTAGTTGCTTCTCTATACTGGTCAGTCGGCTCTCCATATCACCCAACATACTAAAAACAGGTTTTAGCGACTCTGTAAAGATATCTCTAACTTTATTCCAGAAATCTCCAGTATTAGCATCTTGTATGGTATTAGATGCAGGTGTTGACTCTGGCAAAGAGGCGTTTAACTGACACGTGGTCACTTTCGTATTAGTGGTTTGATTTTTCCCCCGTTGCAGAAACCAGACTGCCCCCCGACTTTCTTTTTTTGGGAGGTGGTTGATGAGATTTTGATTGGTTAATTTTAGATTTTTGACCACGGGACCTCGTAGCTATTGGATTATGCTCAATTGAGGTCTGTTGTCCTTGGCTACGGTCTGGTGGATTTACCTCAATAGGCTGTGGGTCCAAAAGTACCACAGTTGAGGGTATTTCCTGGTTCTGAACATTAGTGCTAGTTAGATCATGTACGTCTGAATTAGCATGTGATGATCTTACCATGGGTTCGAGGGAAAGTCGCCGTTCGGTTAGTGCGATTTCATGCATTAATACCGATTACGCTCTCGACAGGAAGGCATCAAGCGTTCCCACCGCCCCCTTCCCAATTGGTGCCTTACCCTTACTCATCGCACAATCAGAAGAGAAAAGAGAGTCAGTGTTTCCCTTGCGCTAGGTAGTGACGCGCTCCCCTCGCTATTAACAGCTCCACTCAGATAGTAAAGTGACGTGGTGCGAAGTACAGCAGGGTAAACAATTAGAGGGAAACAAACTCGCAATATAGATACTTAATTTAGCGCTAATACAGATTCAATTCCAAGTCATAGACTCTAGGCTATCAAAAGCAAGTGGCCACTTAACTAACTGCAACATGTCTGGTAAGGCAGGAGCACAGCTGGTGTAATGCCTCGAAGACGGGGTGAGGAAGGGGGGGGGCGGGGGGGGAGGCATACACTTGAGTGGAAGCAAGGAAAAGGAATGACCTCCTCCCCTTTGACACCTTAGACCTTGATTCTATGTCCCAGGACTCATGACACTGCCCCCTTTAGAAGCATTATACAAAACAGTGATGGATGGACGCTTGAATTAATCTTAGCCATGGGTAAGCCCTCAGGCCACATCCCAATCCATCTTTATTTTGCACACCATAACATCAGTTTGGACCCAGACATTTGCAAATCAGTCTTGACCCTGCTCTATTATGAAAAGTCCAGCCAGTACTGCCAAGCCAAGTCGTCCCTGAACTGGACCACAAGCAACCCAGGACCGTTTTTGCCCTAGCTCATCAGCCGGGTACAGCTTGGTTTAAGTGACACAGTGTGCATGGAACCCAAGTCAGGGCATACCTGTCCCACTCAGGGCAACACAATAGGTATACAAAACAATGATGGATATAATGCTTGAATTCATCTCAGCCACTGGTAATCACTCAGTTCGCATCCCACACCATCGTTATTTTGCACACCATGCCACCTCAGTTTGGACACAGCCATATGCTAATCAGTTTTGGCTCTGCTCCAATAGGAACAGTCCAGCCTGAAAAACCAAGCCAGGTACTCACTGAACTGGACCACAAGCAACCAAAACTGGTTTCTCCCTAGCTATAGGCGCATCGGTCAGCTACTGCTTGGTTACAGTGACAGTGTGCACAGGATCCAAGTAGGTGTTCCCTACCCTTTTCTCCATCTATAGTCACGGTGATGGTTTCACATAGCACAGATAAGACCGTCTGCACTTTATCTCACCTAGTAATTTTCAATGCACCAAGTAATATGCCCAATCGAATATCTTACAATTACGTTCAGATTATTTCTTGCTAGAACATGTGCCTGCTTGTGCCCCTACCATTTGTTACAATTTTCCATTGGTAGCTCAGACTGTTTATGGGTCCTTACTGTAGTATTTCTCATTTATCCGGCTACTCCCACTGGGGCGAATGCTGGTTTGCTTTCCCATCCCCTCTCACCACAATCGTCTTTCCCCAACTTGGGGTTTATATGTCTCTTCCTATCTTTTTCTTTTCTTCTCTTATTCTTTCTTTTTAATCTTCTGCCTTTCCCCCTCCCCCCTTGCCTGTCCCTCACTTCTTATTTTCTTCTCTCTGTTATTCTCCTAAAGGAGACCCACGTCTACCTACCTCCTGTGTTTCTGCACCGTCCTTTACAGCCAATAATACGGCTGCCACTGAGCACAGGAGTATTTATTCATTTATTGTGCTGGCACGTTTCCCGACGAATCAGCATTTTCATGGTACTAACAACTGTTCCCCGACCCCTACTGGTACAGCGGATATCATCCTGACGCTTCAGATCACCCGAGGCTCTTTTTGTCCCCCGAGTATTCACTTTCTCTGCTCTTTTATTTTTCCGTTATTCCCCCTTTTCCTGCTCTCCCCTTCCCCCTCATTTTCCTTGCCTTTTTGACTGGCACACATGGTTAGCCGTTAATGTACCTTGATTGTGCTAGGAGTGATGTCCATAATGTTACGGAACTACTGGCACATTGAGTATATCTTGTACAACGACATGTCCACATTTCGTGCACATGTATTCCACTTAAAAAAAAAATGCATTAATTTTCAGACTGGTCCCATTATTAATTAATTTCATTGATTTATGGATGTATTCATGTCATTGACTCCCACACGAGTAATGATGCTTGGTATTATGTATTGCATCAGGACCTGAAAGTCCGCTTTCTTTGTTAATTTCTTATACATATTTATGGCACTGTGATTAGTTCCCCAGTTACATGTGATCAAAGCCAGCAATGGGCGAAACGCGTCATGTTTTAGAGTAAAATCCAGTGCAACTCGATTTAACCGAGTGAGCGTCTTATCTTCAAGAAAGTGATTTGGTTTGCATTTATCTGCCGGTGGGCTCGTCCGGCTGGGTGCATCACCCCTCTTGGGCCCGAGGACTTTCACAAGCACCGAGAGATAGAGAGATAGATAGATAGAGAGATAGAGAGATAGAGAGATAGAGAGATAGATAGAGAGATAGAGAGATAGAGAGATAGAGAGATAGAGAGATAGAGAGATAGAGAGATAGATAGATAGATAGATAGAGAGATAGAGAGATAGATAGATAGATAGATAGATAGATAGAGAGAGAGATAGAGAGATAGAGAGATAGAGAGATAGAGAGATAGAGAGATAGAGAGATAGATAGATAGATAGATAGATAGATAGATAGATAGATAGATAGATAGATAGATAGATAGATAGATAGATAGATAGATAGATAGATAGATAGATAGATAGATAGATATGTGAAAAGGAACTCCTTCCCAAAAAGAGGAAAGAACGGCACTCAGCAGGGCTTCAAATTCACAGGATGTGGTTTAATTCCATCAGAAAAATATCGGTAAAAGCGTAAAATAAATAAATATACACACACACACACACACATTCCAATACTCCCCTCCTCAGAGAGTCGGGTTTTGTTTATTCAAGCAGCAAAAACAGCTGATGCGTTTCGGAGCTCAGAGCTCCTTGATCACAGGGTCACTTACGTTTGCACATTCCATAAGTAATTACTTGTGATTTCCACCACCAAAATAAGAATAGGACTACATGGAATTCTTTTTAAGTTACACATGGCTCAATCTTAAAACATTGTCAATCATGGTTTAAACTTACACTGAGTTACTACTTGTATTTAGTTAGGCTTATTTACCAAAGATGTCACGATTGATTCATGTTTGATGTTGAATACATAATCATATTTTTGACAATGCTCAGGGTTAAATCAATATTCACATAGCTTTTTGAGATTACAGTTATTGTTCGAGTTCACAAAATAATATATATTCACAGCTAGCTGCTTGTGCCTCATAATATATATAATTAAATCAAATAAATGATAATGATGAAACATATTCAAAGAAAGAGGATATTCCTCTTAAGTGATTGAACAGGCATGTACAAACGTGAGAAGTAAAAAGGAAGATCTACTGATTACTAAGGTCAACCAGTGAGATTAATAACATAATTTAGCACCCAGGCATGAGAGGTTAAGAGAAGCCTTATACAATTTTGGCAAGTCCTTAAAATTGATGAGATTTTGTCTAAATCCATAGGAGACAATTTCCAGGTAACCTTTGGGAAATGTACATCATTAAAGGATGTTCTAACGTTTCACATCCTTCAGACCCCATTTGAGCCCAGTCGCAACGCTCACTACATTTATGTTGCACAGCGCTGGTGTGACATAACCCACGACATGCTCCAGGCTGAATAAGCTAAGAGGCCATAATGGTTTGCATCCCCCTACAGAAGTCACCACCCCAATACTGATCCAACCCCACAGTCGGCCCGATTTGCATCAAGACAACGCAGGGACTATTCACAGATTTTTCAGCAATCACTAACCTTCCCAAGAACTAGTGGGATTATGACCACCCTTTGGGGCTGATCTTATATATTAACTGATCGTCAACAGCACGGTTAGTGCTCCCTGGAACCGTGCCCACGTCACCTCGCACATGTCCTCAGCCCAAAAAAACTCGCAGCGGCTGGAAAGTTCCCTATACACCATACCCACAGACAGAAACAGTTGGTTGAGTTTCAACAATGCTCATCCTCGAGCACTTAGGGAAAATCTCCTGGTAGGACAATTTCTGAGAATCCGTAGAAATTGTTTGGATCTGGGCACCTATAAAGCAGAGGCAGCCATCCTGTCTAAAAAAACTGGAAGAAAGACAATATCCAAAGAGGATAATAAACCAGGTACAAAAAAGATCGTGAAACACTCCACGCTCAGCCATGCTGGAAAACCATCCTAAGAAAGACAGACTCTCCAATATGTGTGACCACATATAACTCTTCCTCTAACGCTATCAAGAAAATCATTAATAGCAAATTGAACATACTTGCCTCAAACCAACTGAACTATAAAAAAATTATGTTTTCATTTAAAAGAAATTGAAGCCTTAGGAACTCCCTAGTCCACACAGACATATGGAAACCCAGTCAAAACAGACAACTGACATTATGTAACGCTCCTCAGGTCAAAGGCCACTATCCATGTGGCTCCTGTAGTGTACATCAATTCACCACACATACATCACAGATTGATAAAGGACTCCCACGAATTTGGGAACAGTGCAGCCACACTAACTTCAATTCCGACAACATCATATATATGATCACATGCCCATGTGGAGACCGCTACATTGGCATGACAGCCAGAACGATTAAAGTTTGTATCAGTGAACATAGGAGCACGGTACATAGAGGCATTGCAGCAACAAGGCTTACAGCACACTACCTGGAGCGACAACATAAAATGATCTTAGTTGGACTGTCATCGAAAAAGTGAAGGGAGGTCCAGGTCTGACTAAGAGACTCTTACAAAAAGAGCAGAGATGGGTTTATTACCTCAAAACACATGAACGGGGCCTGAATGGTTCCATCCCGTGGGGACAGTTATGACGCACCTGAACCCCCTTCCCCTTTGTCGGGCTATATCTAGGTTTGGGAAGTCCCACCGCCTACTCTTCTCCCCTACCACAGCAGTACGAGGGAACTACCAAAACATAATTAAGTCTCCTGAGAGACTCTCTAGGAGTCTAGAGAAAGCTCAATTACAGCCCCATAGAATAAGTTGAGTCAGATACACCAGGCATACTACTGGCAATAAAATACACATACTTGTTGACCCTTGACTGTGGTCTTGCACAATTGTAACTCCTCCCACGAATCTTTATGGGATTACGTGACCCACCTAAACATGACCAAGTAGCCACGCCCTGCGTCTGAAGACAGGCCAAGACCTATTTACAACAACTTTATTATGGCCCAGTACCATTCCATGTCACCATAATTTGTCGAGAGAAATACTGGTCATAGAGATCGATATAGGCATTAAGAATGTTACACGCTGTATTCCCAGCAGACGTTGTTAGCCATGTATCAATACTGACATGCACGCCGTCCGCACTACCTACATTAGGTTACGTGCACTGACGGATCCACACTTTTACAATAAGACTACATCTCCCATTAACCTTTACGAGACCCTGTAGTTTGGGAACTCGCAAGCGTGACGCCATTCCCTACACGCCAGGAAGGGCGGGCCCAATGAACTTTCGAACGCGGGCCCAGATACTTCCAGCAGTCCTTTAAATGGGCGCTGGCCCTAGTCTCGGCGCACACGCCGCGAGATGCAGAGCCGAATAGAAGGTATTGCGGGGTCAGGATCCTTGATGATTTCAGTAATTACAGAGTATGAATGGGAGAATGATGTTGCCCTGCCCGTTACGAGGAGCATGTGCACGGAGCGTTTGGTACTGTAACATCGTCTTGATTTTCCTACTCTCCAAACATAGTGTGTGACTGCAGGACTGCCCTGTCTCTCTGCACTCCTTTGAGACATGTGGAGTATGCCCAAGATGGTTAATGTATTTTCCACAATACTACCTACCACGCACATTGGGATCTAGGCGTCAATCCACTGCGGGGGTGCCCCATGATTACTGACGAGAATCTAGCCGTGTGTTTTTACAGGTTTTGTTTTTTTAAATATATGTATATATGTTCAGATGATGACAGCTACAATTCCTCTACAAAATGAGGTGGGCTCAAATTAAAGGTACACATAGTTCACTGTGGGTGTTACTGGTGATACGTGCACTTCACGAGAACTGATCACATGAGAGATTCTGGTGGGTTACATGTTCCCTCCTTGAACTATTTTTATTATCTAGAGTATGTAATGTAAGCATATTCGAGTGCGCTTTAATTGTATGCAGCTCACTATACACACACACCGGATGGGTGAGCGAGCGCAGTGCGAGCCCAGCACTTAGGCTCTCCTTGAGTCACTACACATACTGTGTTCTCTTTCATTACAGGTTGGATGAATCAGGACTGAACGCCCACATTAAGGATAAGTATATTCAAGAAGCAAATACGGTAGAACAGTCTTCTGCTCCACCACTTGCTCTATATTACATCCAGGGAGGGAATTTGCTATGTTTGCCCTGATGAAAGCCATGGTCCCATTAGGACCTTTCACTGGCTGAAACATGTTGGCAATGCTTGTAGGGTCATAGGACCATTATATCCTTGGGATACCCTGCCATATTTGTTTTAATATCCCCCGTCACGCCATACTGTACTGGGATGATTTTTAATCTTTAACCCCCCTGCCTTTTCTCTAAAGTGCTCCCTGGAATACAGTTGAGTCCACCCTGGCCTTTAGGAGCCAGGGTGAACCCGATGATGAAACATGACACAACTAGAGTGTGTGAGGGTTACCCTACAAAAAGGAATTGCTCCCATGCACATTAGCAACATCTGATGAGACTTCCTGACTAGAGGATTGTGCCTTGCCGATATTTCTATTGGGTGGGATACTTCTTTGAATTGTTGTCTTGATGCCAAATGCCACGTTGGTTGAGGTGGACGGGATGTACCCAGGCCAATTCCTGCTACATCGTTCGCTCCTGGCAGCCCTCACTTCTAGATGGGGCAATATGACTAGCAAACTCCCAACACACTTAACAATTCGGAACCTACATGTGATGGGTCGCAGCGGACACCTCACACAGTGGTTTGCCGCTTCCCTTAGGCAACACACTGCGATCACATTAACACCGCTGAGGCTCCATTGGGAGGGGGACCAGAATCGCCGGTTCACTGATCCTGAATGGGCGGCAGTATTAGAGAGCCCCACTCATATCCCTCGAAACATGCGTTTCTGATAGATTCAGTATTATATTACACAAAGAGCATACCTCACCCCTGCCAAGATCAACAAATATTTTCATCGTACCGATGCCATGTGCCCTCGCTGCCGCCTCGTCGATACAGACCTCTTACACATGTTATGGGGATGCCCCTTCCTTCAGGGATATTGGAGTGTGATTGCAGATGTCCTCTCCTATTGCACAGAACACAACATTCCTATCTGGTGGGAGACTAACATCCAAGTAAGAAGCACAAAGTAACCTCTCACTTCCTAGACTTAGGCTTGGCAATAGCTAAAAGGTTGATCACGAGGAGATGGAAGCCCCCTGAGCATCTGCATGTGCTGGCTGGGAGGCGCTCCCTACTGACATGGACTAAAGCAGAGAGCGTCGCACTACACCGGGAGGACACGTTGGGCATCCACAAGCTCCCAATCGCTACAAATTGGGATGCAATAATGGTTGAACTACAAAATTCACATAGTGCTGAGTTGGATGGACCAGATCCTGAGGACGGCGCCGCCTCTGAACACGCGCATAGGGATTAACACAGGGCCTGGTGCAGTTGTAGCACAGGGCCACCGGCAAGTGTGTGCGCATAGCTATGCTTGTGGCAGATCTCAGAGTAAGAGCTAATTCACTCTCACACACAGTGAGTGGGTACGTCAGGTGGACAACCGGAGGGTAAAAAGTGCTACAGTTCAATACATTAACCCTACATTATGTTTTACTTTGTCCCGGTTCATTATTACCACCTCCCCTGTTAATAGACTTGACATTTACTGAAATTGCTAGCACACTGTACCTGGACGCTCAAAAGTTGTAGTTAACCTCCAAAGTCAACTGTGACACGATTCTCCTTTCATGTTGCGCACTAATGCATGAGCATTAGTATTGCCATTTGTTGACATGTCCTAATCATCTTTGTACCATTTCTTACAGTCTACCAATGCCGCTAACCCATCATGACTGGGGCGGAGCATGTGTAATGCTATATAGGTCTGTGTTGTTAATCAAAAATTAATTACAACAGATTCAAACAAAAAATATAAAGGATGTCCTAAGTAATAGCCTTGTGCAGTCAAAAAGTAAAAATACTGATTTACAAGGCTTTTACATTTGTGTGGAGTGCAAAGTCTGTAAATACAGTACGACCTGCAAGCAGATACAACTTTCTAAGGTAAAAAAGCCCTACATTATTACTAAACACCTTACCTGTAATTCTGACTTTTACGTGTTTGCATGGAGTTGCACATGTTCATTATTTTACATTAGCAGCACAATCCATCAAGCAAAGAAAAAGATCTTAGAACTTTTGAGAGCCATCACAAACGAGGAATAAACAATGTACCATAGCTAGACATTTTAAGCAACTACACAATGGACTGCTAAAATTGTGTACTAAGATTCCGATACATGAGAGAGGAGGTAGTAGAGTACAAGAATTACGTAGGCTAGAGTCCAAACTGATTATAAACTATGAACCCAGAAGGTCTTAAGAAAGATTTGGAATTAGCAGTTCACCTGGAGTAGAGCGAACTCTATAATAAAAATTAAAGGTATCACTAAGGAGTTTTACTGTTGTTTCATTCAGATATTTTTCTAAATATTAGTGTGCGAATTTCTAGAGTGTTTAATTTATATCATTTATAGAGCGCCTGGTTACACCAACGGTGTTAGTTTACTGTTTTAAGTCACGAGGTATAGAAGATTGGGATTGATCTTGTACTGTTTTTATTATCGTAGGTAACATGGAGACCACCTGATGAAGGACCAAATGCAAGACAGCTTGAATATATCTTGGTCGGTTCAGTACAACAAGGTGATTACAACATTTGTTTTTTCGATTTGTAATTGTTTAAGTTTAGAGTTGACTAAAGGAAATGCCCACTGGGGCAGAACTGTGGGACACCAATTGTGCATAGGCAAGATAAGGACGTGATACAAGTATTGGACTCATTATTTAAGTAGTGTCTTAACCCACTAGGGCAGACTTGTATTATATTTAATTATATATATTATGAGGCACAATCACTAGCTGTGAACGTATGACATTCTGTGAACTCTAACACTAACTGTAATCACAAAAAGATAATGACATGTGAATATTGATTTAACCCGGAGCAATGTAAAAAATATGGTTATGCATTCAACATCAAACATGAACCGATTGAGAAAACTGTGGTAAATAAGCCTGAATACAAATAATGTAGTAACTCGGTCTAAGTTCAAAACCATGAACGACAATGCTTGAAGATGGCCGCCATGAGCAACTTCGAAAGAATTCCATATATTTTCACTCTTATTTTGGTGGTGGATATCAGAAGTTTTTACTTATGGAATGTGAAAACGTAACTGACCTGTGACCAAGGAGCTACGAGCTTCGAAACGAGTCAGGTATTTTTGTTCCTTGAATAAACAAAACACGCTGGAAAGAATTGAGCCGCAGCCTGTCTCTTCTTTTATGCAACTCGCATATCTGAGGAGGAGTGTATTGGAATAGTTTGAGGTTCGCTATCCCTCTGCGGGTTCGCCTGCATAAGAGGCGGGGCAACAAGCGATATTTGGTTTCTGGTGTGTGTATATACAAATGTGTGTGTGTGTGTGTGTGTGTGTGTGTGTGTGTGTGTGTGTGTGTGTGTGTGTGTGTGTGTGTGTGTGTGTATGTATGTATGTATGTATGTATGTATGTATGTATGTATGTGTATATATAGGGAATATATATATAAGGGAATCCTGGCAGGAAACGTCGACATAGTCGACAGTCATACAGACTGTTGGAGTTACGGCTATCTACCGACTCCTGCGTGACGTGCTGAGAACCCCAACGGTCGGACGAGGGATCACGCAAGATGACCGTCACCATAGCGTTAATGGCCAGTACAGGAAAAAGAGTGTGTTCATTAACATGGGGATTCGTGTGCTTCGGAGGTGCCCATCTGGGGGCGCAATATGGAAAATAACATCGGCATGTTGCCTAAGAACTAAACATTCACTAACGCCGAAGTACACGGACAATATGTAAAATCTGAAACGGGGCACTGCCATTGGCCCATGATCATCCAATCCCCTCTCCTGTTACTGTGCAGGGACCAATGAAGATCCAGGTATGAATTTAAAAGCAGAATCATGCCAGTGACGTTTTATTTATGAAGCAAGCAGAAGAAGGCATACCGCCGAAACGCGTCCTTGCAAATAAAGTTATTTTAAAGTGATCCCGTGAGTGCAGCAAGTTTCTTTGAAACTGGAGCGGTGATATTTGGCATGGACCCACCTCCGTGCGTGCTTGCAACCCGTCGTGAAGAGTGCAGCTGCGCCTTAAGGTGGACTATGGAGCGAAGTATTGTATACATGGCGTCTTGCACCGCCTAAAGGGAATCCTGGCAGGAAACGTCGACATAGTCGACAGTCATACAGACTGTTGGAGTTACGGCTATCTACCGACTCCTGCGTGACGTGCTGAGAACCCCAACGGTCGGACGAGGGATCACGCAAGATGACCGTCACCATAGCGTTAATGGCCAGTACAGGAAAAAGAGTGTGTTCATTAACATGGGGATTCGTGTGCTTCGGAGGTGCCCATCTGGGGGCGCAATATGGAAAATAACATCGGCATGTTGCCTAAGAACTAAACATTCACTAACGCCGAAGTACACGGACAATATGTAAAATCTGAAACGGGGCACTGCCATTGGCCCATGATCATCCAATCCCCTCTCCTGTTACTGTGCAGGGACCAATGAAGATCCAGGTATGAATTTAAAAGCAGAATCATGCCAGTGACGTTTTATTTATGAAGCAAGCAGAAGAAGGCATACCGCCGAAACGCGTCCTTGCAAATAAAGTTATTTTAAAGTGATCCCGTGAGTGCAGCAAGTTTCTTTGAAACTGGAGCGGTGATATTTGGCATGGACCCACCTCCGTGCGTGCTTGCAACCCGTCGTGAAGAGTGCAGCTGCGCATTAAGGTGGACTATGGAGCGAAGTATTGTATACATGGCGTCTTGCACCGCCTAAAGGGAATCCTGGCAGGAAACGTCGACATAGTCGACAGTCATACAGACTGTTGGAGTTACGGCTATCTACCGACTCCTGCGTGACGTGCTGAGAACCCCAACGGTCGGACGAGGGATCACGCAAGATGACCGTCACCATAGCGTTAATGGCCAGTACAGGAAAAAGAGTGTGTTCATTAACATGGGGATTCGTGTGCTTCGGAGGTGCCCATCTGGGGGCGCAATATGGAAAATAACATCGGCATGTTGCCTAAGAACTAAACATTCACTAACGCCGAAGTACACGGACAATATGTAAAATCTGAAACGGGGCACTGCCATTGGCCCATGATCATCCAATCCCCTCTCCTGTTACTGTGCAGGGACCAATGAAGATCCAGGTATGAATTTAAAAGCAGAATCATGCCAGTGACGTTTAATTTATGAAGCAAGCAGAAGAAGGCATACCGCCGAAACGCGTCCTTGCAAATAAAGTTATTTTAAAGTGATCCCGTGAGTGCAGCAAGTTTCTTTGAAACTGGAGCGGTGATATATATATATATATATATATATATATATATTACCTACTGGCGGTCGCCAGTAGGTAGTTATAGTTAGGACCACGTTTCCATAGGAAATCCGCAACATTCTATTTTGAATAACTTTGGCGCCGGTCGACGAATCCTCGCGAATTTTTCAAAATAGGTGGGGCGCTACGCTCCGCTCCTACCCTGAAAGTCTCGGGGGGATTCGTCAAGCGGGGGCTGAGATAAAAGGGGGGTCCCAAAACGCGTTTTTCCCATGCATTTTTCCATAGGACCTTTAGACAGGGCTACAGCCCGAACGGCTGAACAGAATTACTAGAAATTTGGCAGAGAGGTAGTCCTCAGGTCAAGGAAGTGCCTTTTGTAGGTTTGGTGTAAATCTGTTCAGTAGATTCTGAGAAAATAGCCTTTAAATCAATATATATATCTGAGCCAGCTTACGGTGCGCTTACGGTACGCTTACCGTACGCGTACGGTGGCGTGCGCGAGCGCGATTCTGATTGGCTCTTAGATCTTAGTAAACATTCGAATCGGCCGAAACCAGGAAGCGGCGGACGCCATTTTCTCTCTCGCACTGAGAGTGATGATTAAAATACAAAGCACAAAAACATGTAAAGGGGTTGTTTAGACAGCTCCCACACACATAGCCATGTTGAGGGAGTCCCCAAAGATCCCCCAAGGCTAAAACGGAATTTTTATTTTTTCGCTAATTTCGCCGATTACGCTTACCGTACGCGTACGGTAAAAAACATAATAAAAAAAAAAAATTATCCACATTCTCCCCACCCCGTGTGCAAATGGTGTCTGCAGGATACCATTTGTGCATGGCTTATTAGACATGCGAAAAACTAAAATTAAAAAAAAAAAAAATATAAAAAAAAAAAATTATCCACACTCTCCCCACCCCGTGTGCAAATGGTGCTCGAAGGGCACCCTTTGTGCATGGCTTATAACTTTTGCGAAAAAGTAAAATATTACCTTTCAAAACGAAGTGCATCATATGTCCTCCATGTGTGCACGGTGCGCGAAGCGCATCGTGCGTACATGGCCCATCTAGCGTAACGTGGGCACGCGGTGCGCGTAGCGCACCGCGTGCCCACCGTGCGTGCACGGCACTAACTGCGTAAAGTGGGCACGCGGTGCGCGAAGCGCACCGCGTGCTCACTGTGCGCGCACGGTGCGCGAAGCGCACCGTGCGCGCACGGAACGAACTGCGTTAAGTGGGCGCGCACGCCACGAATGGCGTAAAGTAACTTAGCATTTAAAAAAACGTACAAATTCACTGAAAAAACCATAGGTTTCACACACGTTATAGTTAGGAATTAGCATTTAAAAAACCTTGCAAATTCACTGAAAAAACCATAGGTTTCACACATGTTATAGTTAGCGGAAATTTTACTGATAAAAAACCAATGAAATTCCCCCGTTATAGTTAGTGCAGGCAACTATAACTCACGCGACCGCAATCTTCTGCTGATGACATATGTGTCTTTATGAAAAAAAAATATTTGTAATATATGTATAGCTAAAAATGTATGGAAGAAGACATGGGCAAATAAGTGTTTAAATACAGTATTAGCATCAGCAGAGGATTGCGGTCGCGTGAGTTATAGTTGCCTGCACTAACTATAACGGGGGAATTTCATTGGTTTTTTATCAGTAAAATTTCCGCTAACTATAACATGTGTGAAACCTATGGTTTTTTCAGTGAATTTGCAAGGTTTTTTAAATGCTAATTCCTAACTATAACGTGTGTGAAACCTATGGTTTTTTCAGTGAATATATATATATATCCAAAACAACCTCCAGCAAGCAGAAGGAAGGGGCCACGCGAGGAAATCAGGAAAAAGTCTTTAATGGAAAACACAACTGGCATAATGCATTTCGGCTTAATTGCCTTCCTCAGATGCCGCTGCCAAACTGAAACACAACCACGCTTCCACTTTTAAATCATCCTGCATTCCGCCCCCAATTAGGAGCTCGCACCTCCCCAAACATGTGATCATCCACCATGTGGCAGCACTGTAAGTACTACAACACCCAGAATGCTCCATACCTGGGCGGGTGGTATGTGGGGAAACTGAAATTAAATCCATGTGGCTGTGGTGCATTGTAGGGCAAAAGCGTTTTGTGTCCAGTTCAAATAAACTCCTCAGACTCTTCCTGGGTCCCCGCATACGTTCCAACCTCTTAGGGCACAGGTTTGCCAGAACGTGAGTTGATAACAATGTACCGATACTCCTTGTGCAGTCACAAGCTGCCGGCTAGCAGCGTCCCTTGCTGAACCAGCACACGAAAGAGGTGGGCTGACACACTCCAATTCCTTGGACAAAAAACAACTGCGTGAGCAGGAGCCAGTGATGCTGTCAGTCAACTTGAACAGAACGGGACCCCCTAACGCGTCTCTGGCTGACGCGACAATATCCAAAACAACCTCCAGCAAGCAGAAGGAAGGGGCCACGCGAGGAAATCAGGAAAAAGTCTTTAATGGAAAACACAACTGGCATAATGCGTGTGTGTGTGTGTGTGTATATATATATATATATATATATATATATTCACTGAAAAAACCATAGGTTTCACACACGTTATAGTTAGGAATTAGCATTTAAAAAACCTTGCAAATTCACTTAAAAAACCATAGGTTTCACACATGTTGTAGTTAGCTGGACATTTCACTCGTGAAAAACCATTGAAATTCCCCCGTTATAGTTAGTGCAGGCAACTATAACTCACGCGACCGCAATACTCGGCTGATGACGTCAGATATTACATCACTGTATTTAGACACTTATTTACCCATGTCTTCTTCCATTAATCTTTAGCTATACATATATTACAAATATTTATTTTTCATAAAGACACATGTCATCAGTGATGTAATATCTGACGTCATCTGCAGAGGATTGCGGTCGCGTGAGTTATAGTTGCCTGCACTAACTATAACGGGGGAATTTCAATGGTTTTTCAGGAGTGAAATGTCCAGCTAACTATAACATGTGTGAAACCTATGGTTTTTTAAGTGACTTTGCAAGGTTTTTTAAATGCTAATTCCTAACTATAACGTGTGTGAAACCTATGGTTTTTTCAGTGAATTTGTACGGTTTTTTAAATGCTAAGTTATGTATATATGTTTTTTTTAAGGTTTTTCACCGTGCGCGTGCCGTAGGCGCACGGTGCGCTCCGCGCACCGTGAGCGCGCTGTTGGCACGCGGTGCGCTTCGCGCACCACGCACCCACGTTATGCAGTTCGCGGAATTTTTCCGTTTCTACCGTACGCGCACGCTACGCGCACTCCGCGATTTTTCGCAAAAAAATTAAAGGAAATTTTGGCCCTTAGGGGTCCTTCTGGGACCCCCTGACAAAGGCTAGGGGGTCAGGAACTGTCCACCCTGCCCCCTTTTCACGTTCTCCACCTTTGTTTTTCACCCCCTCAGACTGCGAGAGACAAAATGGCAGCCGACACTTCCTGGTTTCGACTGATTCGAATGTTTACTAAGATCTAACAACCAATCAGAATCGCGCTCGCGCACGGCAGCGTGCGCGTACGGTTAGTTTTACCGTACGCGCACGGTGCGCGCTTATAGATATATATATGCTTTTAAATGCTATTTTCTCAGGAAATACTGAACAGATACACCAGACCTGCAAAAGGCACATCCCTGACCTGAGGACTACCTCTCTGCCAAATTTCAAGTAATTCTGTTCAGCCGTTCGGGCTGTAGCTTGGACTAAAGGTCCTATGGAAAAATGCATGGGGAAAACGCGTTTTGGGACCCCCCCTTTTTCTCAGCCCCCGCGTGACGAATCGCCCCGAGGCTTTCAGGGAAGGAGCGGAGCGCCCCACCTATTTTGAAAATTTCGCGAGGATTCGTCAATCGGCGCCAAAGTTATTCCAAATAGAATGTTGCGGATTTCCTATGGAAACACGATCCTAACTATAACTATCTACTGGCGACCTCCAGTAGATAATATATACATACATATATATATATATGTATACATTACCTACTGGCGGTCGCCAGTAGGTAGTTATAGTTAGGACCCCTTTTCCATAGGAAAACCTCAACATTCTATTTTGAATAACTTTGGCGCCGGTCGATGAATCCTCGCGAATTTCTCAAAATAGGTGGGGCGCTACGCTCCGCTCCTACCCTGAAAGTCTCGGGGGGATTCGTCAAGCGGGGGCGGAGATAAAAGGGGGGTCCCAAAACGCGTTTTTCCCATGCATTTTTCCATAGGACCTTTAGAACGAAATACAGCCCGAACGGCTGAACAGAATTACTAGAAATTTGGCAGAGAGGTAGTCCCTAGGTCAAGGAAGTGCCTTTTGTAGGTTTGGTGTAAATCTGTTCAGTAGATTCTGAGAAAATAGCCTTTAAATCAATATATATATCTGAGCCCGCTTACGGTACGCTTACCGTACGCTTACCGTAAGCGTACGGTGGCGTGCGCGAGCGCGATTCTGATTGGCTCTTAGATCTTAGTAAACATTCGAATCGGCCGAAACCAGGAAGCGGCGTCCGCCATTTTGTCTCTCGCACTGAGTGTTATTTATCAAACATGATGGCCAAAAACATGTTACGGGGCTGTTTTGACAACTCCCTCCCACATAATCATGTTGAGGGAGTCCCCAAACATCCCCCAAGAGCAAAAACGGTTTTATTTTTTTTTCGGCAATTTCGCGGAGTACGCTTACCGTACGCTTACCGTAAGCGTACGGTAAAAAAATAAAAAATAAAAAAACACTATCCACACTTACCCCACCCCCTGTGCTTTTGGTGGCCGCAGGCCACCAAATGTGCAGGGCTTATTAATTGCGAAAAAAAACTTAATTTTGGCAACATGAAATTATAAAATCGAAATAAAAAAAACACTATCCACATTGACCCCACCCCCTGTGCTTTTGGTGGCCGAAGGCCACCAAATGTACAGGGCTTATTAAAGTTGATAAAAACCGTGCACGGAACGAACTGCGTTAAGTGGGCGCGCACGCCTCGAATGGCGTAAAGTAACTTAGCATTTAAAAAACCGTACAAATTCACTGAAAAAAACATAGGTTTCACACACGTTATAGTTAGGAATTAGCATTTAAAAAACCTTGCAAATTCACTGAAAAAACCATAGGTTTCACACATGTTATAGTTAGCGGAAATTTTACTGATAAAAAACCAGTGAAATTGCCCCGTTATAGTTAGTGCTGGCAACTATAACTCACGCGACCGCAATCTTCTGCTGATGACATATGTGTCTTTATGAAAAAAAAATATTTGTAATATATGTATAGCTAAAAATGTATGGAAGAAGACATGGGCAAATAAGTGTCTAAATACAGTATTAGCATCAGCAGAGGATTGCGGTCGCGTGAGTTATAGTTGCCAGCACTAACTATAACGGGGCAATTTCACTGGTTTTTTATCAGTAAAATTTCCGCTAACTATAACATGTGTGAAACCTATGGTTTTTTCAGTGAATTATATATATATATATATATATATATATATATATATATATATATATATATATATATATATATATATATATATATATATATTCACTTAAAAAACCATAGGTTTCACACACGTTATAGTTAGGAATTAGCATTTAAAAACCTTGCAAATTCACTTAAAAAACCATAGGTTTCACACAGGTTATAGTTAGGTGGATATTTCACTGGTAAAAAACCAATGAAATTCCCCCGTTATAGGTAGTTCAGATAACTATAACTCGCGCGCCCACAATCCACTGCTCATGACGTCACATATTACATCACTCATGACATGGTCAGTGGCATCACTCATGACATCACTCATGACATCATCCTTTTGATAGAGTGGCGGTCGCGCGAGTTATAGTTATCTGAACTAACTATAACGGGGGAATTTCATTGTTTTTTTACGAGTGAAATATCCACCTAACTATAACCTCTGTGAAACCTATGGTTTTTTAAGTGAATATATATATATATACACACACACACACACACACACACACACACACACACACACACACACAGCATAATTACGGAGGTTGGGTGGAATCACGCCACTGAAAAATGCTAAAAATGTTAAAAGTGGAATGTAGGATGCTATGATAGCATATTACCGGTGTTCTGTTGCATGGTTTAAAATAACATAACATCCGTATGCAATTATGAGCATGTCTATGACGATACAATAGGCAGCCCATGTAAGAATTGTACTAAGACATGCTCTAAGATGGCGCCTTATTCTGCATGAAATCGCAATTGTCATTTTTTGATTCCACTGAATGAATAATGTGATAAATGTTGCTGGGGTAATGGCGCCTGTCCACATTGACAAAGGCCAACGCCAAAACGCGTGTTTAAAGCATTTTTTCGCAATAAAATCCAGAGATGGATTTAACCTACCGAGAGTGCTAGTCCTCATTTACCACGAGTAAGGAGCTGGATATATATATATATATATATGTATATATTTGTAACACGCAGGTGTGCTAGGGCGCGCTTTTTCAAAGGTAAGTCACGTGACTAGATTTAACCTCCTACAAGTCTTGAAAGTAAACTCCATCTCGCAGCACGATCATGGCAGGAAATCATCCTGCCTGAATCTCTTCTTCGCGCCGTCCTTTTTGCTAATTAGCTTCTCCTTAGTAGGTCTGGAGTGCGAGTGGATCAGGCTCCTCTACTAATACACGCACAAAGTCCCCCGTTCTGGAGCCCGAGACCCTACGGAGCGGCCTCACGCAATGGGCACGGAGCAGCCCATCCTTACACCACTGTAGCACAAAAAGTGAGGCCCAATACTGCAGATGACTTTATTTTCAGGTACAGCAGCACCACATTCCATATTCTAACGTTTCGGCTCTCTGCCTTGCTCACAGATGGAATTAAATAACACGCAGGTGTGCTAGGGCGCGCTTTTTCAAAGGTAAGTCACGTGACTAGATTTAACCTCCTACAAGTCCCATAGTGCATAGTGTTTGTTCTCCACAGTTCAACTGGAAATCCTCCGATGTTTTTAACCTTGATGGTACTTTTTTTCTGAACACAAGCACTGATGTTGTTTTGGGAAATCCTTGGCTCAGTCAGGTGAGTTGGAACAGTGTCTTCACGTCCTTCTTTAATGCAGACTTGAAAGTAAACAACATCTCGCAGCACTATCAGTGTTAGACCTGTCAGCCCTTTGGGTGGTCCCTCCTCATCATTATTTATTTTGTCCCACTTTTGCCTCAAACCCTGTTAGTATTTTTTTCCTTTTTGGGAACCACCAGACTTTTTCGTATTGATGCAGATTCAGGGAGCCATTTTATCTACCCCTGGAACTTCTGTCTGAGGGCCTGGAGCACAAAATGGTGGCCACCTGTGACATCATCAGAACCCACTGGAATCTACCAGCACCTTCCAGAACATTCCAGAACCCTATGACAGTTGGAGGCGGTTTGGAATGTTGGGAAGCTAAGCCAGAGTTGACAGTTGGAGCTGGCAGTTGGCACCTGACTGGTGAAGAGAGAGGAGCAGAAACCTGAAGGAGGAAGGAGTGAGGCAGCAGGGGTGGAAACTTGTGCCTGGAGTGGGGTCCATAAACCCACCCTTGATACTAGTCCCTACTGACTGAGCCCAGCCTGGAGCCCTGTGTGGGAAAAAGCAAGAAAAACCATCTTAAGGACCTGGACAGCAGGAACAGGCCTTAGAAGTAAAGAAAAGCAAGAATCTGACCTGTTTATTGGTTTCCCTGGAGTCCGACGTCGAGAAGCGTGAGACCTGGAGCCCGAGGTGGAGAAGCGGCGCTGACTGGAAAGCAGACGTCGTACCCGGAGCCGCCAGAGGTCGAGAGAGGGCGCCGACGGAGGTCGTGGAGAGTACCAGAGGTCGAGGAGGAAGTCACCCGAGGTCAAGTGAGCGGCGTCGACGGGGGAGTGAAGTCCGCCCTCCGGAGTCGCCGGAGACCGAGGTGAAGCGTGCCGGAGGTCGGGAGTGGAGATCGCACTCCGGAGTCGCCGGAACCTGAAGGGAATCGTGCCGGAGGTCGGGAGTGGAGATCGCACTCCGGAGTCGCCGGAACCTGAAGGGAATCGTGCCGGAGGTCGGGAGAGGAGATCGCACTCCGGAGTCGCCGGAACCTGAAGAGAATCGTGCCGGAGGTCGGGAGTGGAGGTCGCACTCCGGAGCCGGCGGAAGTCGACATCGAGCCAAGACAGCCCGACGTCATTGAATCGGAGATCGACATCGAGCCGAGGCCGCCGACATCGAACCGGAACCGCCTACCGGCGTCGTCAAGAACTGACATTGTGCCGAGGCCGCCGACATCGAACCGGAACCGCCTCACGGCGTCGACACGACTCCAGCGGCGTCGGAGCTTCATAAAAAAGGGCAGTAAGTGGAGTAGAGGGCGCCTAAGGCCCTGTGGAGCTCTAAGAGACCATCCGAAGGGATAAAGAGGTGTTAGAACCAGCCTGGAAGTGCCAGGGGTGGACTGAGACTGATACAGTGACCTGTGTGAGGGGTTGTGTAGTTTGGGAGAGCCAGATTCCTAGATTACCCTTGATCTACCTCAGTTTTAGCCTCAGCCTTACCCAAGCTAGGTGAGACACCCACAGGCCATCCACCTAACCACAAGCTGTGACTGGGCCAAATCAGCCCATAGTATTTTAAATGTGATCTGATTTTACAAATGTCATTGTTGGCTGGTATTATTTATTGTCCTGAGCTAACTTATTCCTGTACAGTATTTATTCCCTCACAGTATTTATTTGACCTGAACCTATTTATTGCACCTGTAAAGTATTACTATTTATTTGACCTGCACTTTTTAAGGAGAAGCTTGTGTTCTGTGATTGTATTATTATTTATTTAATCAGCAACTAAGAGAAAAGAAGATAAACACAGAGATATTTTTCATAATTTTTAAGGTGTAGTGTCGTTTTTGGAACGGATGCACGCATGGTTATTGTATGGGTATTGCGTATGCTTAACACGGTGCCTGACCCCTGACCACTCGAGCCAAGCTACCACAGTGTATGTCTGGGAAGACCCCATTACCACCACCCTTTCCGGTGTGGGAGTGGGTTTTTTCTAACAATCAGTAACTTATTTATTTGGTTTACTCACCAATCCCTCATGATCTAATTGATTGTGTATATTAGTTAAACATTTTAGATCTAGACATTTTTTGCACATTGTTAGCACTTTGCACTTTATGGCAATCTTTGCACACTTACAAATACGCATTAATCATGAATTAGATCAGCCTCAATGGGGGGAGGGGGTCACCTTTCGGATAGACTGATATTCGTATTTATTTTTCTTAACTGCAGTCTATCACATCCTATGACTATAGTAGTGAGTATATATTTTTCATGGTACCACCTCACTCCTCAATGTTATCTGGAGGTACTGCATAAGTTAAGTGGCTATTTTGTACGATTTGCATTCATGCAATAATTCTATGTTGCCATTTGTTTTTGCTCGGTTTCTAGGTAATATGTGGTACCTCATATTTGGCTGTAAGAATTGTTTTAGAAGACATGCCTGGGTTTTTTTTTCAAAATTTGAAGTATTTATACTATCATGATATTTTTAAATGCCCTTTATGCCTTTTTAGACAACCTACACAGTGTAGTGATATTATTTCTAAGTATTCAGCATTTTATGCATTTATTTGAATGTAATCACTATCATTGTAGCAGCAGTGTCATCATTATTAACCTTTATTTCACTATTTTTTAAGGATGTGTGTTAAAAAACTGTTAAAAAACTGTTATATTATTTATGCCTGCAATTGTTTTGTTTATATATTTATTTTCTGCAGTTAAGTCTGTTGATTAAACAGTATTTCCTTTATGTCTATTATCACATGACACAGGTGAAGCTACTTTAAAAAGGTCTCTCGCAAAGCCAGCCTCATGTGATCAAGGCCGTTTTACCGGCCGAAACGCGTCATGGCAGGCAGAAGGGAGCAATAAAATTTCTCTCCCTACCACGAAGAGGAGTTTGTGCATTCTTTTTCGCCGTGAGCTGGAAATTTTAGAGTGCTTTGAAGTTGATATATATATATATATATCCAAAGTGTAAAGCCAAAGCAAGTATAGCGTACGCTCTCAGTAGATAAAAGACGGATACCAAGAAGATTGTGTAGTCGAGTGTTTATTTCACACAACGCGTTTCGGCAAAGAGCCTTGATCACGTGTGATTGTAATTCAACAACGGCAGTTTTAGATATACATTCGGCCACAACTTAACCATATAATTCATGACATCAAAACTGCATACTTCAGCAAACTAAAAGGCAGCATAATATTAAAATCAGGTTTTAAGGTGAATTGACAGTTCTTCATCAATGTTGAGGCCTCCCGGGAATTTGGTCTGAAAATCTATGATATACTTAGATTCTTTTTGTCTCAGGGCCAAAACTCTATCGCCTCCCCTCGGATTTTTAGGGATCTGTTCTAGAATCAGGTAACTCATATCAGCGACATTAGAACAGTGACGTTCATGGAAGTGTCGGGCAACAGGGTATTTGGGGTCGTTGTTAATGATAGCTCTGAGATGTTCTAGGACCCTCTTTTTAGCTGGACATGTCGTGCTACCTATGTACCAAAGGTTACAGGTACATACGATAGCGTATATTACAAAGTTGGTACTGCATGTCAAAAATTGTTTGATTCCTCTTGTCACACCATTATATTCAAGAAATGCTTTATATTTGCTGTACTTACAGGCTTTGCAATGGCCGCATGGAAAGAATCCCATGAGGCCATGATTGGCTGAATTAGGATAGTGGGTGATATCATTTCTTACAACCAAATCTCGAATATTTTTGTCCCTCCTGTAAGTTACAGTGGGTCTGTCAGTAATGGAATCTCCCAGTGTGGTATCTGCCTTAAGGATATAAAGCCACAAAGATGCTCCTTCCGGATTGCGAGGGACCCATGAAGGTTGGAGTACATCCCGGCGGAGCGCGCCGGGCAATCGATATCCAAAGTGTAAAGCCAAAGCAAGTATAGCGTACGCTCTCAGTAGATAAAAGACGGATACCAAGAAGATTGGGTAGTCAAGTGTTTATTTCACACAACGCGTTTCGGCGAAGAGCCTTGATCAAGTGTGATTGTAATTCAACAACGGCAGTTTTAGATATACAGTCGGCCATTCCTAAAACAAACGAAAGCAACAAAGGATTCGGTTTAGCTGCATACAGTATTAGTCAACTGATGGCGGCCATCTTAGCCTGTGCAAATAGTATGTAAAACATATTGGATCATCATGCTATTGGCAATGATAAACATTATCATAACGCTCCGGCACAATACAGTTTACAATTCCGTTCTGTACAGAAAGAAACTTAATTTAAAGGATCAAATTAAATGTTTGCATGTCTGCCATATGTCAAGATCGATAAATAGTGGCCAAATTGGATCGGTGAGACTCTAACGTAATATTATGAGTAATGCCGAATGATCACAGCCAACCACAATAAAATACCATGATCAGGCGCAATGAGTACATATTTTTACCATATTCATCAAGATTTAAAGGATAATGTTGTATACATAATGACACAAAATTTCCAACTAAGAGTAAGTTTGAAATACGTATCTATGTATGTGAGGAATCTATGTGTAGGCCGTGCATAGCTAGATAGATGTAACCATCGCTATGTACCCAGGGGAGTATATCTTATATACAAGAAAACAACCCCAGCAAGCACCCATATAATCAGAGCCAGTTGTCATGTGGTGACGCTACATAGACGACTTATTCATTATCTGGAATGGTCAGAAAGAGGAAGCTGACAACTTTATTGCCAAATTGAACATCAACAGATACAACATCATTCTGTCAGGCAGTATAGACGCCCATAAGGTTGAGTTTCTGGATGTGAGTCTACAGGTTCAACAAGGTAAAGTGCATACCACTCTCTTTCGAAAAGCAACTGCAGGTAACAGTGTCCTACATGCCCTCAGTAGCCACCCAGATGTACTCAAGTGGAGTATACCTTATGGGGAGCTATTGAGGGCAAAAAGGAACTGCAACAGTCCTGAGTCTTATTGGGACGAAAGAGACAATATCATTGCTAGGTTTCTCGCCAGAGGTTACCCCAATTGGGTCCTTAACAAAGCAAAGACCGCGCCAAAGGGGTAGAACGATTGGAGACCCTAAAAGACAAAGGGGTGGCACAAGAAGACCAAGGAGATGCGGGCACTCGCCTTATTCTCACATACAATACTGATGCACAAAAAATCAAACAGATAGTGTCGAGACACTGGAACATCCTTAAGGCAGATACCACACTGGGAGATTCCATTACTGACAGACCCACTGTAACTTACAGGAGGGACAAAAATATTCGAGATTTGGTTGTAAGAAATGATATCACCCACTATCCTAATTCAGCCAATCATGGCCTCATGGGATTCTTTCCATGCGGCCATTGCAAAGACACACATGAAATGACAGTGATAATGAACCCAATCAATAGTAAGCAGTAGGCAGCTTCTAAGGTCCATCAAAGGTAAATAAAGGTCCTGCAAGACAGCGCTTGCAATTTGAATTCAAAATAGAACTACAGGGAATCTTGTCTTCTAAATGTACGCTTTGTTAGCTTATTCTCAAATTTGAAAGTGTATATAATTAAAAATGTGTTCAACGTTCTGCGCATGTGCATTAGCATTTAACTGTTTCTGAAAAAGGGGCGAGAGTAGGTACGGCCTGCAGGCTGACACCGGATGTTATGGTTAGCATTATGTTTATTGTTCGTTGAACATACGATCCATAGGCGGTTCAAATGATTCTTAACAAAGTGAAGGCCGAGGCTCCCTGGCATATACCCCTTTTGTAACTAAGATAAATAAAAGATCACCGAGATGCCAATTTTAGCATCCAAACATGTTATTTACTACCCGTCCCAGGTGGAATTATTCAAAAGGGAGATCAAGCCATTTTTAATATAACGCAGAGGCAGAACGAGTTTTGATAGTTCATTACACAGCACTATGCATGAAGCTTGTAGGCGGCATGGTTTCCACGATAATACATGGATTTACCAGCCAATTCCATGTCCCCATTGCACCTCACGGCATCCCTGGTTATTTCAAACTATGAGACAGCTCCCATTCAAGAGTGGATTGTATCTTAGGGCGTACGATGGCTTGTGGTAAAAAGACTTTCTTGGAAGGCACAAAAGTTAAGTAGGTATAAATGCAACGTGCAAAAAGCATGAGCAGTCTGTGTAAATACAACAAATAAGATAGAGATGTTGCAAGAAGGACTTCTTAGGCACTTCCAAGGGTTGTTAACCGGCGTGAGTGTAACTATAATGGAGCCACAATGGCGTCAAAGCACTGGGATAATAAAAGGGCGCGGTGGGAGCTGGAGAACAGACATGCAGTGGCATTTACACCTCCTCCACCCAAACCTGGGAACCTGAGGTGCAAGGATAGGCACCCCGCCCGAGTAGCAGGTGGCACCATTACTCATACCATGACAAAAAAAAAACCTTAAGAACACAGACAGTGCCGGCTCGTGACTCACCCAGTAACACAACAGTCTTCCCCGACGGCAGCTTGGAGCGGGACCGTGTGGAAACTTCACTCAAGATGGAAGACCTGGAGAGGGAAAAAGACAAATATACATCTTTTCTTCTTGTGATCACAGAAGAACAAAATGTGTTTTCAAATGTTCGCTTATCACTTTGGAAATGGCAAGCCTCGCATTTAATAAATAAAAGTACACATTTCAGTTTCCAAAGGAACAGTTTAACAGTCTGTCTCCTTAGTGTGAAAGATGCACTCGAGCTAACCGGTAGATAATTACATACACCAACGTCCTTTGTGGGGGCGGGGATTTGGGGCAAAAGAAGAGTGAAAAGAACGACCTGCAGAGTACATCTATAACAAAAATAATGTAAGTGGCCAGAGTCTTGCTAGTGCAAACTGAAACCCAGAGTTGTCCGTATCCAATGAAGGTTCTCAAGGTGCAGCTGCAAAGGGCAGGGCGGGGCACACAAAGTACCCCCAAACCTCAGTAAGGGTCAAGAAACGAACATAAAAAGCCCTTGAATGCACACTGAAGGACACATACATTTTTGTCTGAATTCTTCTTTATTTCTCGTTTTCTTCAAGGTGCTTCTAGCCAACACCTGTTTTGCCCAACCTCATCACCAAGACTTCCTCAGGGCTTAAAATTAGTTTTCTATAGTTCATCCACGTATCCCATTTCTTCATAGGTTCTATAAGCCATTCAATGTAGTTGTTCCCCAATATAACTGCTCTAAGAAAAGTTATACTGTGAAAAAAAAATCTTAATTTAAAATAGGTGTTTGGAGGGAGGTAAGTGGGTTGATCTGCGCATTTCTTTCTTCTTCTGTTTCTTCTCTTTGTTTTTTCTCTTATAGTCTGAGATGTTTAGTTTTGATCTGTTTACCGTAAGCAAAATGTTTGTTACCCTACACTTAGTCGCTTCTACACTGGTGAACACTGTATCCGTGAAATAGCTAATGAACCTCAAGAAGGAAGTGTACCGAGTGGTTGTTTTCCCCACAGTGTATGCCTAATTGAAAACAATAAAAACAACTTGAGAAAAAAAATAGCTAGCTAGCTAGCTCTAGACTATTGCGCAAAGAGTTGCGCAAGTCTCTGTTGGTCTTCTTGGACCAAGCAATGGGCTCGCCTGAAAGCTAGTAAAACATCGAAAAGAAAATATAACTTATTTGTAATTCCAGTTCTGCATCGTAGGAATCCTCACTGAAGCCACAAACATAGAATGTTCCAGCCAACACGCAGGGAAGCCAGTACACTTCTCTTCCATAGAATAGCAGAAAGAAATCTCCATTTGAGGTTGATATTTCAAAGTAAGTCATTTACATGTCAACTCATACATAGAGGTAAGGAGGAAAGCTTTTACTGAGTTTTTCCTCACTGGAATAGTTAATTTAGCGAATAAAAAAGCTGCTGTTGTAAAAGCTTGTCTTCCGGTAGAATGTTTACGACCTGCTGGAATTCCTGTGTCTGACTCACTGGTTTACATTCTTGTTGCAGTTGGTATTCTACTTGTGAGTTTGAACTGTGGTGCCTGGTCTTAAGGTGTCAGAGGGTTGTGGCTCAAAGTACCTCCACACCACTGGAAGGAGAGCACCTTTTATTTATTTATTTATCAGCCATGGACGAACAGGTTGAAGGTTGGGTCAAGGACTATCATGTCTGTAAGGAAGCAGAAAAACACTTAAAGGTGGGTTTAGGAACATTGGAACAGGAACATGTGAGTACTCCTGCACATGTATGGGAGAAGGTTGGTTTAGATTTCATTGGTCCGTTTTTGTGGCTGCCTGAACAGACAAGGTACGCTGCTGTTATGGCGGATGCCTTATCCAAGTGGGTGAAAGTTGTCTTACTGCATACAATTTATCATTGCAGTGCTTGGTGAAATCTTTAGCAGCAAGGGAAAGCCATAATTCCTATTTATGTACAACGTTACCCTGTTAAATTCAACCAAGATGTGTGAATGTTTACAGGGTAAAGGTGTTAGCCATGTTTGTACTTCACTTTATAATCCATAAGGGGATGGTTTGGTGGAGAAGATGAATAAATTGGCCAAAGTCACCATGGAATTCGTAGTTAGGTCAGGACTACCTGTGCAAGGAGCATGAAAGATAGGTTGTGAGCTCAACCCCCTACTGTAAATTCTACTACAGGTATGTCTCCTTTTGAATTCATGCGGTGTAGGTCTCCTGGCACCAATCTAGTGCATTCTTGATCGAATTATATAATCGCACACACCAATGGTAAGGCCCATAGAGCCTAGGTAATGGATCATTTTATAAACTAGGGAGATTGGGCCAAGGTCAAGCAGGATCGATGTGGTCAAGGTTTATTCAAATTTAAACGACCATTTAAAATTAAAGAAATTGGAGTAAATTTGTTGAAGTTGGAAAATGGTCAAACGCGGAACTTGAGATGAGTAGCCTTGTATCAAATAGGAGGGTTTTGTCAAGAACAGGAAGGTTGCAGTGGGTGGTTTCTAAAGGTAGATGATGATTTAAAAAAAGGGGGGGGGGGGGCGAGTACATCTTTAAACAAGGGTGCCAACAAGATTAGTGAGACGGGATAACTCTTTCTTCCTCTTATAGAAAGGTGCTTCACAAGGCACTGTGAATAAAATGTACCTGAAAAATGCGGGAAAGCAGATGATTTTGGTAATGGACTGTGGAAGAGGTCGGCTAGAGAGGAAAATAAGTGGATTTGAAGTTAAAAAAAAAAAAGACAAACCTCGCAGGGTTTCTAGGATCCACTCAGCATGAGCTGGTAAAAAGAACTGAGATTATGAAGCCAACTGCCAGTAAAGTGCTTGTTGGAAGAGGGAATCTCCTGAGCACCTTAAAGGAGTAGTGTCCTCTTTCTCATCTAGTGCATGTTCACTTAGTAGGCATTCTTTGTCATCATTCGTTTCTACTGAAATACAGGAGCCCCCCCCTAACGAGTTAGAGGTAGCGGCTAGGTTTATCCTCCTTTATTAGAACATGTCACACAAAAAATTCGAGTACTTCAAAAGAAAACCTAGCCAATGGAAGTGATGTTCGGATACAGCGAGAATCCGCTGCATTCGTTTTCTAGAACCCCTCACCCACCAGGGTTACCCCTGGGTGGCATGCTTCATCATTGGGGTTCATCCCAACCCTCTACGGATTGAGGTGTTCTGCGACTAGGCGATTACGCAGGAACACTTACTGGTTTACTATCAAAAAATGAAGTGGAGGGGAGTGGACAAAGTGAGGTTAAAAATGAGTAACTAGTGGGCCACTATTTTATTCCCGCCGCTAGTTAGCAAGGTTAAAATCAGGGGTGTATACTGGAAAAAAGACCGTAATGAGACTGGTTAGCTCAGTAAAGTGGGGGCAACATGTTTCGAGCCATTCTCCTATTGGCTCTTCTTCAGGACTACATGGCAACAAGCCCCGTTTAGTGCCACTCCTAATAAGTCCTTTAATAAGGACACACTCGTACATACATAATGTGCATGCACTCAAAAATACATACTGTTAGTAAGGTATTATCCTATATCTGTTAAAGAAAGGAAAATATTAGAAGATAATAGAACTGTTAATGCAGCTGGCAGGTCACAATGGCCAACCTGTCTAAAAACCACCCGTATGCTATAATTGTAACCAAAGATCACTCATTATAGCGTGGAAAAATTCTCGCCTCACTCTGTGGTTAGTGGAGATAAAAAAAGACTTGTGGGACAATACAAGACAAAACAGTGCACTTAACATTCGGGAAATACTTCCATAAACATACTTGGAAAACGCTAAACTTAAGTGTCATGGTTAAAACCAGGGTTGAGGGGCCTGTAGTCAAACCCTGACGGAAGAGAAAAGGAAATATCCCAAATGAGAAAAACAGACTGCTGCTTGGCTGTGCAATTCGAGTAAACACGGCGTCCGCCGTGTGGGCTATTCTTCCGCTTGGAAGATACCCCAGTGAAATGGTGTCTGCCATGTGGTGAAAAAATATCCTGTCGGGAAAGCCACCCGTTTACTTACTTCTTCATAGACCGCCTCGGCTCAATCACCAACTTTCTGCCCTGGGGACTGCCTCGTGGTGTGATGTTGCTCCGGTCCCTTCTTATCTCATCTGTTCGCGCTTGGGCGACGTGCGCTGGAACTGAGCCGTGCGTCAGCCCGACGGAATAGAACGCTCCGTAATTCAAAATGGGCATCGTTATTGGCATAATGAGCGCGCCATTTTGGAGAAAAAACGGGCGAGTGAATTAGGTGATGTGTGCTTAGTTGCAAGAACATTTTAAAGAGATTTCTAAGAAGAGGACTTAGTGGTTGCTTTTAGTCGGGTCTTTATGCTAAAAAAAAAAAGGAGATATACTTAAACGCATGCCCAAAGGTCATAGAATCGGAAAGGAAGAGACCTGGCTTTAATATAGGTAAGGATTGGAGAGCCATATAAACCAAGGACAATGAAAAAAATTGAAGCAAAAAGAAAGAAAGCAATAAAAATACAATTAAAAATTAAAAATAAAAAGTAATAAATAAAGTTGGATACACCAGGTTGCCCTGGGTTAACCAGCTCCTAGTTCCATATTATAGTTGTTTTCTCGGACAACGCCTCAGTAACAAATGTATTTTAGTTGTTCATTTCATTTTTCATCTGGGATTATAGGTCTAGGATTCCTACCTGCAGCGAGCCTGGACAAATTTAGGTTAAGCTGCGAGATCAATGAGTTCATCCGGAAAATCAAACTGCAAGTCTTCTTTGCGTGTAAGCAAACCCTCAATGCAAGCAGCGGCAACACAGGATTAAATCCAAAATCCACTTTCACACCACCATCTTCAAACTTACCGGTGGAACTGCTAGCATTCGAGAAGATAGTCTTGAAGGCAGAAGGGGAGATTGAGCCCAGGAACCTTCCACAACACCACTAAGGAGGAATAAATTACCATCCAGCAACTGGCGACTGACACCAGTGTTGTGATAAAACCAGCGGAAAAAGGAGGAGCAATTGTCCTACAAACCACGGCAGCATACTGCAGGGAATGTTTGAGACTCTTGGATGATGAGAGAAACTTCCAGCGGATTAGAGATGATCACACAGAGCGCATAAGAATACAGATAACTTGTATGGTTGAAGAAGCAGTATTACATGATAGGATTACCAAAAAGGAAGAAGATTTCCTTATCGACACCAATCCCAGAATCCCATATTGTTATACAATTCCTAAAATCCACAAATTTTTGGAACACCCTCCAGATCAACAGATTGTATCAGGCATAGGTTCAGTGTTGGGACCTGTAGTGTTCTACTCTTCCCTCGTGGAGACTCTCGTGAGTGAGGGGCTCCGCAAGGAAAGCGTGGAACTGTGAGGATGTAATAATAGGGCTTACCTTTGAATGTGGTTAACAGCACCGGGGAGTCAGTTGATTGTAGCTGTTGGCTCCCGGAGGTTCGTACTTGCTTGTCTGGTCGAGTTATTCAATAAACTTGGAGTTCACACATATGTATAGTCCGGATTATTCACTACACAATTGATGGCGACGATCTCGGGAAGACCGGACCCTCGCATTCTTCTGTATTCTCATTTTTGCATGATGTCGGCTGCAGCCAATCGAAGGCTTATTGGTGCTTCCTTCGCCTCGACGGCTATCATTGGACCACTGATTTCTCACCTGTGCATCAACCGTTTGCATTGGTCTGCAGCACAGAAACCCCGCCTCCAAAGTTATTTTCTTCGAAGAGAAGGCGAGACTTTGAATCGTCTCCGCTCCCCGTAAAGCGCAGAGTGTTGTCAATCTACTTACTACACAGATTCAAAAACCGAAGAAGTGAGTTTGACGAGCTGTGTTGGTGGTGAGTTTTCCGTGGTGCCATTCTTCTCTTGTGAGGTGAGACTTTACATTGTTCTACCACCATATACTCTGCCATGTTATTCGACATATTTTACTGTTCAAGTTCACAATTTTCTCTTGCTGATTGACACAGCTTTCACTGTGTGAGCCTAAAAGTTGTATCGGCAGTTCAAGGTGTCTTCGTAGCAAGTCAAAGTACGCTGATTTGCACAGCATTCTAACTGTTCTCATTTTTGCTTTGTTACTAACTTTTCTTCTGCTCATTCTCCAAGAATTTCAGTCGCTTATTCGCACAGCTAATTACACGTTTTTATTTTTTCCTTGCGAATCCTGTGACACTAATTTCACTTGTTCTAGTTAATGTTATATTTCATTATACAACTTAGAATTGCAAAACCTTAAGTATCATAAAAATTCAGTTGTACTACGTTTTTCCACATTTGAACAGGTTACTATGTCCACTCCAACAACCAACATTACTGTTAACCCACTCAAAGAATTTATGTGCGTTCCTGGTGATCCTCTTGTTCCTTGGATACAGTGAAAAGAATACTTTATTAATTACTTATTTACTATTGACCATGCCAATAAGTTATCAGCAGACAGGAAAACAGGTTTATAAATGCATAGTTTAGGACCTTAAGACCTAAGAATTTATAGCAAACTTAATAAAGATACTGTTGCTGGGGATGAAAATGTTTTTAACCAAGCTATTAGACAATTAGATAATTACTTTTCGCCCAAAGTGTGTATTGGTGTAACGCGCTTTAAATTCTTTCAAAGAAAACAACTTAAGAATGAATCACTTGACGATTTTGTTACAGCGCTTCAGAAACTCGCTATAGATTGTAGGTTTGACGTTATAGAAGAAGAACTAATCAGAGACCAAGTGGTCATGCATGCGTTTGATACTTCCATACAAGACAGGTTATGGGTTAATGGTGATAAATCTCTTAAAGATGTTCTTGCTGTGGCTAGAAAAGCAGAGTTATCTGGTAGGTGTGCCAAAGCCCTAAAGAATGATGATCCTGATAGCGCACAACAGGAAACTGTTGCCAGGGTTCTTTCTAATAAATCCAAAACCCATCCTACTGCCAAATCTTCTGTGAAGAGAAATGTATATTCCAGCAGTAAAGAATTCAGATGCTACCGATGTGATAGTAGACACCATCTAGCTAATAAGAATTGTCCTGCCCTAAAAAAAAAAGATGTACAGTTTGCAGGAAAATTGGTCATTTCAGCCATGTTTGCCATGCTAAGAAATCTGGAAAAGATAAAGTCAAATGTACTGAGTAAGGTCATGTATCTTCTCTAAATGAAGAAAGTGATGATGAAGGTTGTTTTGTGTCAAGCCCCACGGGTAATGTAGTCCTCAACATTTCACATGCTAATGATTCAAACAAACCTATTTGTTTAATGTCTATAGGAGGTATTGATATTCATATTGCAGCAGATTCAGGTTCTCCATTCGCCATTGTTAATGAAGCTGTATTGTCCGACAGATTTGTTAGAAAACTTGGTCCTGAATTACTTCAACCAGATATTGCTTCAGAGAGTTACACTGGTGAACACATTGATCTTCTAGGCTTTAGGAACCTTATTTTTAGGTTCAAGAATAGAACTGCACTTTGCAAACTTTAGGTTTCCAAGAAAGGTCCATCTGTTCATGGGTGTGGAATGGAAATCCCAGAGTTTCTGTTTCAAACTATTGACTCTCCTATTATGAAAGAAAAGTCAAAAAGGGAGTTGAATACTACTACTTGGAAGTGTGTCCTCATGAATGTAAGATCATTAATCAAACATAGCTTGGAATGTGCATCATTTATAGAGAATGAAGGCGTAAAAATTGCTTTCATCACAGAATCATGGACAGATAATGCCTCAGGCCCGGATCTAGTTAAAGCCACGCTTCCCAACTATGTTTACTACACTTTAAACAGGCCCACTGGAAGAGGAGGTGGTCTAGCGGTCATTTATCACTCTTCATTGGCAGCTATTTTTAATACTGGGGGGGTGGAAGGCTGTGAAGTGTTGGACTTCTCCTTTCACCTATCCACTAAATAAACCTTTCAAGGTGCTTTAATTTATAGGCCACCTGGCCCAAGAAGCAGTTTCTGTATTCAGGCTGGAAAATGTGTAGAGAGTAGCATTACCCCTAGCTCCTACACAGTTTTAGGTGATTTTAATTTTCATCTGGAAGCCATCTTAGATAATGACACAGCCAAACTATTAGATCTTATGAAGTGTAACAACTTAGTGCAAATGGTGTCAGGTGCGACCCATCAGGCTGGACACACACTTGATGGTATTTTTTCAAATAACCCTCAACTGCAGGTTTTGTCTATTCTTCCTTTACTTTGATCATAAGACGGTTCTTTTTAATCTCACCACTCCTGAGCAACTGGTTCAAAAACCTACGAAAAAAGAATTGATGATAAGAGCCTGGAATAAGGTATCAGCTGGAGACCTCATTGAGGTCCTCAATGATACCTTAGTTTTGCCTCCTAATAATCTGGACAAGGCCACACAATGTTACTCAAACTGGCTAGAAGATACAGGCCAAAAACTAGCTCCGAGTAAAATATGCCAGTTTACAAGACAATCACCATATATCCCGTGGTATTCACAGGATTTGAGGGATCAAAAGCTAATTTGCAAACATCTTGAGAGAAAATGGCGAAATAACTATTTAGATTGTGACAAGGAGGATTATAAATGTGGACTTGCTAAATATAAAAAGCTGATCCACACAATGCTAAGGCGTCTTTCTTCTCCATGAAGATTAGCAAAGCAAAAAACTCAGCTAGGGAACTATTTAATACAGTCACCAATCTGGCTAATCCGGGAGCTATTACTATCACGCCTAGTAAGGGACTTTGTGACAAACTCGCCAATTTCTTCCACCAGAAAGTGAATGTCATTTTCTCCACCTTTTCTCAAGTTAAATCTGAGACAATTCTGGACAATGGGGATGATCCCTCAGTAATAAGGAAAGCCTGTCTGGATCAATTTCTTGAGCTCACAATCGATGACACTATTAATCTTATGACAGGGATCAAATCTGGATCCCCCTCAGATCCTTGCCCGATATCCATAATTAAATTAGCAGCAGAACCAGTTTCACGAGTTCTTACTCCCATTTTTAATACTATGCATAAGGAAGGATACTTTCCTCTAGAATGGAAAAAAACCCTCTATTCTGCCAAATTTAGATATAAAAGACCCTAATCATTTTAGGCCTATTTCCAGATTACCGCTGCCGGCCAAAATTGTGGAGAAAAACCTAAATACTCAACTTAGTTTGTATCTTGAGGAGGCACAAGTTTTGGATCCCACCCAGCACGGCTTTAGAGGGGGCCATAGTACGGAATCGGCTCTTCTTAAATCCACTGAAGAGATCCGAACCATTTTAGATAATGGAGGTAAGGCCGCTCTCATCATGTTAGCTCTCTCTGCAGCCTTTGATACGGTCCATCACAATTTGTTGATGGACCGGCTGCAGGAGATCGGAGTTCAGGGATCCGCATGGAAACTATTGAAGTCCTTTCTCACTAATCAAAGTCAGTCAGTGTCAGTAGGGGAATTCTCTACGGAACCCTTCTCTTTACCTTGTGGGGTCCTACAGGGGTCTTCTTTGAGCCCCACTTTGTTTAATGTATATGTCTACTCCTTGGCGCAGCTCATTCAGTCTTTCGGGTTTAGCCTGACCTCCTACGCCGACGATACACAAATTGTGGTTTCTCTCCAAACAAATGAATGGCGAAATACGGCAATTCGTTTCAGGGACTGTATGAGCGCTGTTGGGAACTGGAAGGCCAGAAATTATCTTAAATTGAAGACTGAGGTGGTCTGCTTTGGCAATGCCCCTACGTTCTGGACCCCTCAGTGGTGGCCTGACACCATGGGTCTGCTCCCCACTAATAGTAAAAAGGTAAAAAATCTTGAGTTTGGGTGGATCACAAGCTTAGTTTTAGCGATCAAGTGAATTCAGTGTATTCTGCCACATCCTTTGCCTTAAGGTCCAGCAAGAAAGTTCTCCCGTTCCTTCCTATAGTGTGTCATCAAACAGTAGTCACTGCACTCACTATGTTCAGGCTTGATTACTGCAACAGCCTACATCTTAACATGCAGGAAGGAATAATGAACAGATTGCAATTATTGCAGAACGCCGCCGCTAGGCTGATATCAGGCATCCCTAATTATGCATCAGTCTCCAAGGAGATACGGAGCCTTCATTGGCTTCCACTTAGAAAACGCACCCAGTTTACGGCATTGTGTCTGGTGTACAAGGCGATCCACGGAACAGGTTCAGCGTATTTAAAAGAGCGGCTAGTATGGTATACTCCCACCAGACCGCTCCAGTCCGCGGCAGCGAAACAGGTTTGTGTACCTCGGGCAAAAAAAGCCTCTTGGGGTGGCAGAAGTTTTGTAGTGAACGCAGCTAAAGCATGGAATAAGCTCCCACTACATCTAAGAGAGCTGACTAATCTTTTGGCTTTTCGCAAAGCCTTAAAAACATGTTTTTTTTCTGAATAATTCTTCTCTTTGATGCTGAGCTTTTTGGCAATTCTCACACAGCGCCAGGACACCCTTGGGTAACAGCAGCGCTCTATAAATGTTATAAATAAATAAAATAAATAAAAATGGAAAGATCAGAGAAAACTTAACACTATCCTTGACCCTAATGGTATTGAACAAGTTCTCTTTGTAAATGAAGGTGAATGTTTAGGTAAAATGTTATGTGATAAATTTCCTGTTATTTTCTCTGGCACCTTGGGTAAATTGGAAGGTTTTGAACACCACATTCACCTCAAACCTGATGCTTCTCCTAAAGTTCATAAACTTTGTAATATTCCTTTTTAGGTCTCGCCTGAGCCAGTGCATGCGCTGCTCTGCGAGGCATTTAGTAAGCGGGGTTTTCAGTGTGCTACCCCATGCTTTTGCTGGCCTAGCGCTTGAGTGCACGCTTGCATGCAGGCGCGCAGCCACCAGCTTGCAGTGCCCGAGGCACCATCTGGAGCACGATCACTAACTTCTGCACTTTCGCGCGCGCACTCAACTCCCGGTCGCGGCCGCATGTTTTGCTTGTTGCGCGGCCAATGCTTGTTAAGAACAAGCCGCACCGGCATAACTCAGGTCACCGGGGAGCCTAGTGCACTTACTGCCTGTGCCTGCATGGCTGACCAGCAGTCGCCATTCCTTGGAATATTTATGCTTCACCAAGAATTCCATACGCTTCAGTTGACCACAGTGCCGTATAAAGCTCAGCTGTCACTCCAATACAGGTACCGCCCCTTGGGTTAATTCCTCATCAGTGCCTCAATTTTCTGCTCCTGTCGAGGCCCTGCTTTCAGCCCACTGCGGCTCCTGGATTACAGCAAGGAGCATGCCGTTGTTCCTGCTGCCACTGCCCCACTTGCAGCACGCCACCCACAACACACAATACAGCGTCCCTCGGCGGCTTACGGGTTGCGGATTGAAGTGCACACAGCTTGTCCGTTCGTCTTCTGAGTGACTGCACATCGCATCACTTCCGGTACCTCCAGATAAGATTTCCACTGCTTCTCCTTCTGTCACTACAGCTCCCCTGAAATGTGCCGCTTTCTTTCAGACTCTGCTATTCTACCTCCTGAATGTCACTGCACCTCTACACTGCCCTCCTGTCACTACAGCTCCCTTGACATGTGGCGCTTCCTTTCAGACTCTGCACTTCTACCTTCTGAATGTCACTGCACCTCTACACTGCTCTCCTTCTGTCACTACAGTTCCCTTGACATGTGCCGCTTTTTTTCAGACTCTGCACTTCTACCTCTTGAATGTCACTGCACCTCTCCCCTGTATAATCTACTTCTCTTGCCACTCTGCCTCTCCTCTTAGCCAGTGCCTTTCCCTCTACTCTCATGCAAGCGTAATTTCACTCACCTGTGCTTCTCATGTCTCTCTTCCTAATATGATCAGCCTCAGTGCCTCCTTCATGTACCTATAGTTCTCTGCTTCACGCCATTCCTGTCCCCATGCTACCTTTGTCACTACACATCACCTGCGCAGTCTACTTTCCTTATCATAGTAAGCCTCGCTTTAACTCTGCACTGCTCAGCTTCACACTGTACCCCTCCCTTTCACACTGTACCGCTTGTCTTTTACAATACCGCTCATCTTTCCACTTTACCTCCCCAATGCCACTACACCCATCAACCATCACAGCGTTCCTCTTCCTGTGCCACTGACAGTATCTATTTATTACTCTGCCACGTGCCACCTCAATGTGACTTCACCTCACCTCCACAATCTACTTCCCTTCACACTGCACATCTCTCCTCCTCATCACACAGTACTTACTTCTCGCCATGCCACTGAGTCTCTAACCACGCGTTTGTACCACTGCACGTCACATAGCACATTCGCCTCTCCCAGTTGTGCTGCGCCTGCTCCAATACGACAAACTGCTTCACTAAACACTACTACAGCAGTGCTGGCCGCAGTGTCACTGGCAGCAGGTAGACGCATCCACCTACTGCGCTACAGAAGCACTTGTTTTAATTCCTCCCACCTCATTCCGTCCACCAGCCCCCACCCCCCCACCTTCACCCCTCGCCACACCAGCTCTGGTCGGTATCAGCTGCTACTGGACATATGTCTGGGAGCTAAAAGCTTTGACATCATTTAGGGGTCAGCAGGGGTCACAACCGCGACCCCTGGCTTTACCCTTGCGACCCCTGCCACTGCCTTTGCGACCCCTGGACACAGAGGTGGCAAAATCAGGGCCAAAAGCATAGGGATATCTTGCATTCCCAGCATCTGACTCCAAGCTTGTTTCCTGCTCATTTTTATTACACTAATAGTGAATAACAGTTTATTATTAACTATTAGTGTAGTAAAAAGTGGAGCAGCAGGGTCTGGAATTGACCTTCACTGGCATTTAATGTAAGGAAAATAAAATGGTTTTAAATGTCTGTTGTGTGGTGCATCTGGGTGAGAGTTATTTTGAGAGTGGATATGTGTGACGATTTATGTTTCTAAGTAGTATTGTGTGTGTGTGTGTGTGTGAGTAAATAGAAGTAAGAGTGAGAGAATGCGAATGAGTGAGTCAGGCTAAGAGTGAGTACAAGAGGCTGAGTGAAAAGCAGTGAGCGCTAATGAGTGAGCCAGACTGAGTGTGAGAGAATGAGTGTAATGAATATATGTGAGCATCGCTGAGAATGTGTTATGGCTGCAAGTATTTTGTGGACCTGGCATGCTTCTTGGCTTATAGAAGAAGCACCATTGGCAACATCCTGACACTGGCATACTGGAGACAATGCTTGCATACTGGATACCCAGGGCAAAATGCTGGCCACACTATAAGTCAATTTGGCGCAACAATGTCAGTGCCTGCATACTGGAGAAAATTCTTGGCACAGTTGACACCTGTGGCGAATTACTGACGCTGGCAGGAAATGGGAACTGGAGGAAATTCTTTGCATGTGGAAGTAAACTGTGGTATATGTCAGAGACCATCCAGGTCAAAATGTGGTCTTTCATAATACATGGAGAGCAGGATTGGCAAAATCCTGGCACTGGCATATTGTATGCAATGCTTTTTCAAAAGGGGTGCCCATAGCAAAATACTGGCTCTAGCAATGAAGGTGACATATGGGGCACACATAGGACATTTAAAAAACATAATTGGGTCAACTCATTGGGACTGTCAGATTTCAATAGCTTGGCACACCATAAAAACTTGAAATGCACATTTAGAGCCCATCTGTTTTCAAAAATTTCGAGGGGGAAAGAAACCTCCACCCTCCAATCCCCACTAGAAGACAGACTCACTTTGCTTGCTTATTACAATTCAGGTAACTATTCCTTTAACATATTATATCTGTATCTCTACATAGATGATATTCAAAAATAGACATTTGTTTGTTTATATTAATCATGAAGTTATTACGGAACTTTACTGATGTTAATTATTGCAATGTCATCTGGATTAAGGCCATCTGACGTCACTAGCTAGGAAGATTCAAAGTCAAAGGTCATATGATGTTACTTCCTATGACATCATTGAGGTCAAAGGGTATATGATGTCACTTCCATTACCCCTAGCATTTTGGTGAATTGACGTCCATGGTTAAACCACCATGCAGTGAGCTATGAACACTTCCAAAATTACAAAACATGACTGAGTGAGCACAGAAGAGCTGGGTTCTCAATTGTAAAATTGCACCAGGGAAACCGTCCATGGAGTGAACTCTATAACTGTGAAATTGCAATGGTGCCATTTACTTTCCAATATGTATTGCCTCTGTCTTTTCAATATAGCATACCATTCCCTTCTGTTTGCCTCATCCCCAGAATGTCAGCCCTGCAGAACATCTGTCAAAGTATTTGATCATAAGGCAAACATTATGCAGGTGTTCTTGGAAGTAGGTGATACAATTTATGTGGTCACATTTGAAGCTCTTGTCCATAAACAACAAGTTTCACATTTGCTGGACAGCAGGTGCGACTGGCTGGTCAGGAAGAAGAGATTTAGTTGTAACACGGATATCTTGGTTGGTTTTCTAGAGAGGGAACAAAGAATGTTGTGGTTTTTCTGCAATAGTATCCAAATGCACTAAATAAATTAAACCTGCGATGTAATGTGCCGATTCCACTACCGTGCTATCTTGCACCATCTTCAAAACCAGCAGCATCACCTACAAAGGTATCTTGATTGGTACCCGGGTCTGTCTGGCTGACAAGGTCATCATTTCCAGTGGCTCTCAGTAAACCCGCAGTCATAACACTATCAGACCGGAGACAAAGAATGGGAAATGGGTATTCTCCATTAGTGCAGCAAGGGTTTTTAACGGCATCCCCATATCCAACCTTGTCGCACTTCAGAAAAGAGCTGAAGATGCAACTCTTTAAAGAACACTACATTACAAGGCAGTAACAGTCCACTTCTGCTCTCAGAAAGCAGTTACCCCTCCAATCTCTTGTTGACTGTCTACTTTCGCCTTTGACCTTATACAGCGCACCACTGCCTTCTAGTTTGCTTTGCGCAATATAAGCACTACACAGAGACATACATACTGACCACACTCAATGAGGTCTTCAGATTGTACATTCATAAGGAGGTTCCCTTGCTTTGTTTCCTCTGATACTGAGTTTCATACTTGAGTGCAATTCTACTTGCGAAAACTTTTTACAACTGTATCCCATCTTACTAAGGATTTCCAATTTCATTGGTTACCTTCTGTTCCCCAATTTCACCATTGACTAACAGTCGGTCCTGGTCTCTCTGTCACTCTTGCTATCAACTGAACCAGACTGAACCAGAAAACAAGCATTGGCATAGCCAATAGGTCTCGCCTTTGGGGCCTTATAAGTGTTTAACCATGCAACAGTTAATGTTGTTGCACCAAGGATATTGTGCTGCATAACTAAATACTTATGAGGTCCCAAAAGCGAGACCTATTAGCTATGCCAATGCTTGTTCTGTTAGGGATGAGGTGGAGAAAGAATTAGGTAGGTTGGTTGAAGATGCTGTTATTGAATCTTCCCAATGGGTTTCCCCATTGGTCGCCGCTTGGAAGGCCAACGGAAAGCTCAGGTTATGCATTGACTTACGCCATCTTAATGATATTTTAATTGACCAGTTTCCTTTACCCAAAATTAATGAAATGCTTACAAAAACTAGAGGTATGGAAATTTTCTCCAACATTGACCTTTCCCAAGCCTACCATCAGATCCCTCTTTGTAATGCTTGCAAAAATCTCACTGCTTTCATTTCTCACATTTGATGCCGTACGGCGTAGCTTCAGTTGCCGCGGTGTTCCAGCGTTTAATGTACAGAATTTTTGGTCATCTGGATTATGTTCTCATCTTTCAAGATGACATTCTTGTCATGGGTAAGAAAAATAATGATCACAAAACCAAACTGCTCCTTGTGCTTTCCCTGTTGAACAAATTTGGTTTGACTGTTGAATTTTCAAAGTGCAAGTTTGCAACCAATAGTGAGAGTTATCTTGGTCATATAATTAGTGCTGTGGGTATCAATCCTAAAGACAAGTTGGTCTCTGCTATTATTGATGCCCCTAGTCCAAAAAACAAGGATGAAGGCAAATCCTTTTTAGGACTTGTGGAGTTTTTTTTCAAAATGTGTAACAATTTTTCAAACACAACCTTTCATATAAGGCAACTTCTTAAGTCCAATTCTAAATTTGTGTGGTCTACTTTGTGCCAGGAGGAATTCTCGAACATTAAGATTGCTATTGCTTCTGCTCCGGCCCTTCAAGGCTTTGAAACTTGTGGTAAAAACAATCACTACTAATGCCAGCGGCACTGGTATTGGTGCGGTATTGTCACAGGTTGACAATAAAGGCTTGGAGTCCATTGTTGCTTATGCATCTAGATCTTTATCTCCTGCTGAGTGCAAGTATGCTGTAATTGAGCGTGAAGCACTCTCCTGTGCTTGGGCTTTAGAGCATTTTCGCACATTTGTTTGGGGCAGTGAAGTCACTGTTAAATGTGATCACAAACCTTTGGTTAAAATCTTATCAAATGTTGGTATGGTTAATGCTTCTGCCAGGTTAGCACATATTTCCATGTGAATATTAGATTTTCTATACAAAATTGAATACTTGCCTAGTAAGCGAAATGCTGTTGCCGATTTATTGTTACTCTTACCTGTTCAAATGGTTGAGAACCAGGATGATCTTATGGATAATGTTCAAGTTGCTTGATTGTGGGACCATGGTCTTGATTGCTTTCAAAGAGAGGAGTGGAATGAGGCTTTGATTAAAGATAACTGTTTAAAGAAAGTTTTTGAATTTTTGGGCAATGGTTGGCCTCACAAAATGGATGTAAAAGATGTAAAATCATATTGGGAAGTCAGAGATGAGTTATCTTCTTTGGATGGAAACCTTATGAGAGGAGATTAAATTGTTCCTCCATTTGATTTAAGAAATAAGATTATTTCTTGATGCCATGATGGACATTTAGGTATTTTAAAAACCAAGTATATTGTTAAAAGCAGGTATTGGTGGCCTCGTGTGGACATTGAAGTGGAGAGAGCTGTGAGAGATTGTGGATTGTGTTCCTCTGCTGACAAAACTCTTAAAACTTTAAGGCCTCCTACGAGTGACTTTATGCGCCCGGAATCTCTGTGGGAGTACGTTGCTGTGGACATCATGGGTTCTGGGAAGTATGTTATTTCTATGATGGACGTGTTTTCTAAATGGCCTGTGGTCAAAGTTATCAGGAAATTGGATACGGACACAGTGATATCGTTTTTTGATGAAGTTTTCCTTAGTGAAGGGACCCCTGCTGTTATCATTAGCGATAATGGTGTACAATTTACTTCGGAGGTCATGACCCAATATTTATCCTAATGTGGCATTCAACACAAAACCACCTCCCTGTATAATCCCAGTGGAAATGGTTTGGTGGAGAGGTACAATAGAGTTTTGAAGGGTGCCATTCAGTTGGCTTTTTAGAACAACATACCCTGGGAAACACAAATATTTAAAACTCTCTGTTCTTATAGAGATTCAATTGTAGATTCTACAAAATGTTCCCCTTTTCGAGCTCATGAGGGGGAGAAAACCCAGAGCTAAGTGGTATCCTGGTTGGATTAAAAGTTGTGGAGAAGTGAATTGGTCTTCTTCGGATGTTAAGAACAATCTCCTTCTTAAACATGACAAGTACAAAAATATCTATGACACGAAACATAACACGCATAAGGTTAGACTTTCTGTTGGCCAGTGAGTCAGAGTCAAGAAACCAGGTTTTGTGCAAAAAAATGAAAGTAAATTCTGTGAACCACTACGCATTGCAAAGCTCCAATTGCAATTGATTATGTTGTCAACAAGTCGTCTGTTTTACATGATTTTTCTGACTGCCCACAGGGTCATCCTGCCCAAAAAAGTGAAGCCATCGTTTCGCAGGACGTTCCTCAGGCTGAAGATACCAACATCCTTGGCAAAAGGATCATCAGATGTCGGGTTGTTTCAAATGATTATGTTTGTAATTAATGTTTAATTTGTTTGTAAAGGAGGAGATGTGTAGTGTTCTACTCTTCCCTCGTGGAGACTCTCGTGCGTGAGGGGCTCCAAAAGGAAAGTGTGGAATGGAGGGGATATGTAATAATAGGGCTTAACTTTGAATGTGGTTAACAGCACCGGAGAGTCAGTTGATTGTAGCTGTTGGCTCCCAGAGGCTCGTAGATCCTTGTCTGGTCGAGTTATTCAATAAACTTTGAGTTCTCACATATGTGTAGTACGGATTATTCACTACAGAACCCCTTTCAAAATTTGCAGATGCCTTCCTGCGACCCCTGATACAAGGGACTAATACACACCTAAGTGATACTAAAGCTGTCCTGTACTTATTCCAGGACATACAATTCTATCCAGATACCAACATTCTCATCCGACTGGACGCGGAGAGCCTATATACAAGCCTCCCACACAGAGAAACTTTGGACATCATCAAAGAGGTTCTCTTTGATGATCTATCATACACCAAAAAGCGTTACAACAAACAAATGATGGACGGAATGCTGACAATGCAGACATTCTCCCCCAGTCAAGAGATCTGGGTTAAATCCATCGTTCTTTTGCCCACTACGCCACCCCAGTTTAGACATGGCCATATGCAAATCAGTCTTGACCCTGTGCCTCATGGGAACAGTCCAGCCCGAACTGCCAAGCCATGTCTTCCCTGGACCGGAATCAAGCATCCTAGGACCGGTTTCTGGCTATCAGCCGTCATCAGCCAAGACACCTGGTTCTAGAATGCTGCAAACTGGCTGTAACAGAAAACTTCTTTCGCTTCGAGGGCATGCTATTCCAGCAACAACACAGGACTAGAATGGGAAGCACTTTTGCCCAGAGCGTGGCAGGGATGTATGTACATCATTTGGAATCCCATAGAATTCTGGCAGAAACCAACCCATTCCTGCAACACATAAAACAATGGAAAAGGTATATATATTTTGGTGATCTGGGAGGGTGAAGAATCAACAGCCGAAGAATGAATCAGATGGCTCAATATCCAAGACATCTTTCTTAAGTTCACCCACACTATGAGCAGATCCAAGCTAATATTCCTTGATCTCAACATCATCGCTGCCGACGGGACCCTCAAGACAACGACTCCCGAAAAACCGACAGCTAATTACTGTTTATTGCTGTATGACACCTTTCATCCTAGGCACTTGAAAGAAAATCTCCTGTTTGGGCAGTTTCTTAGAATATGAGAAACTGCACGGAAATGGATGACTTTAGAACGCAGGCTGTGAAGTTATCCGACAAACTTATAGCAAGGAACTACCCAAAACGAATTGTGTCGCAAGCAAAAAAACAAGTAAGGAACAACAGAGATTCCCTTTTGGAGGCATGTCCAAAACAAAACAGAGGAAAACACAAGACTTATTTGCATTACCACAGTCAACGTAGCCTCGGATCGAGTTGCTAAAATAAAAGGCAAACATTGGAACTTCCTCAACAGCGGACAACTCAACATCCCCAAACTGATGTTTTCCCACAGGAGAGGTAAGAGCCTGAGGGACATACTTGTTCACACCCGCCCAAAACGAAAGAAACCAGAGGAAACAATCAAACTACGATGGGTGCCCCACCAAAAGGCCACTACCCCTGTGGGAACTGCAGTGTCTGCCACCTCACGACTATTACCAATACAGAGTCCTTCAACAATGGAATGAGTTGGGAACTGCGCAAACTAACTAATTGTAACACAACAGGAGTGGTCTATCTGATCACGTGCCCCTGTAACCTAAATTATGTGGGCATGACCACACGTAAAGTGAGTACTAGAATCTGAGAGCACTGCAGTAACTTCAGATGCCAACGCATCACCATGAAAATGTCATCGCACTTCATTGAACAAAAACATGCACCCAAGGATTTGAAATGGGTGATCCTGGAACACTTAAAAACTGGAGAGAACTTTGAACAACAACTCCTCGAAAAAGAACAACGATGGGTCTTCAAACTTCGAAAGGATACCCAAGGACTGAACACCACCATTCCATGGGACCTCTTCAACAGAGTCTAACCTCACCACAATTTCTCATTAAGAATCTGGAACCTCTACCTATAATCCCAGATGAAAAATGAACTAAACAACTAAAATATATACGTTACTGAGACATTCTCAGAGAAAACAACTATAATACCAATCTAGTAGCTGGTTAACCCAGGGCAACCGGGAATATCCAACTTTACTACTTTTAATTTTTAATTTTAACTGGGGCTTTCCCAGACGGTATATTTGTTCCCCACATGGCAGACACCGTTTCACGGGGTATCTTCCAAACTGAAGTATAGCCCACACGGCGGACACTGTGTTTACTCAAAATGCACAGACAAACAGTAGTCTGTTTTTCCCTCAATTGGGATATTCTTTCCTTTTCTCTACTGTCAGCATTTGACTACAGGCCCCTCGACCCTGGTTTTGACCATGACGCTTAAGTATGGCGTTCTCAAAGTATGTTTATGGACGTATTTCTTTAGTGTTAAGTGTTCCGTTTTGTCTTGTATTGTATTGTCCCACGAGTGCTTATCTCCACTAACCACAGTGTGGGGCGATAATTTTTCCACGCTAAAATGAGTGATCACTGGTTACAATTATTGCGCACCCACAGCAATAAACACATTTTATTAAGCTTTTGGGTTTGCAAGTAAATAGTACATTCTTGAATGACTTTCTTGTACATTTTATATAACACTGTATACATGAATTCTTATATTTCCGTACAGATCCAGTAGTTTTCCCAAAAACATTCCCTTAAACTTTGCCGCTGTGATCTAATCACTCCCGTTCAGGTGTATAGCACTTCAGGGTAATCACTTCCGATACTGGAGGAAAGGACAAGGGGAGAGGGAGGGAGAGATAGGGGGAGGCAAGGAGGGGAAGAAGGAAACAAACATAATGAGTCCAAATCACTGTACAGTTGGGAATCAAGCATGAGAACACACTGACTTTGGGACTATAGCTGATCTTCTCGCAGCACTTAGAGACCTGTAGGTATTAGGCGCTCTATAAATCACAATTAACAATAACAATTATCTATATGGTCATTCAGTGTATTCTGGGGACCTTCAATCTCCTCTCCCATCTCTGCTTTAAATTGTTCTAACAGTTGAGCCCAGTCTAGGGAGATAGGATTCTTCCTTAATTCTCTATATTCCTCTTGCCGAAGCGCCTCCCATTTGGCCACAGCCATCAAATAACCTGCTCCCTCCATTTGCCTTCTCGTTGTGCTGTGCGGGATTTCCATCGCTGTGTAATCAATCTTTCAGCAAGCATCAGGAGTAATCCCGCAAAGCAGCGCAGTAATGTCGCCTTCTTTGGGGGAGGGAATAGGCCCAGAAGACAGGCCTCTATAGTAGCCCAAGGAGAGCGCTCTCTAAGTAGGGAAAGCATTTGTGTAACCTCCAACTAAAAACTTCCCCAATGTAGGGCAAGTCTATAACATGTGAATGAAGTCAGCACTGTGATGAGAACATCTTGGACATTCAGAGGAAGCAGTGGGATACACTTTCTGTATTGTCAGCGGTGTGACGTAGGCCTGTGTAATATTAATAGCTGTATTGTTTTTAATTGGAAATTACGGGAGACCCGCCTACGATGTTCTAGGACTAAGGCCCACTCTCTATCTTCCAATTCCCTTGCTAGCACCGTTTCCCATGTTTGCCGAAGAGGCAACAGCGGAGTACTCTGATGTTCCCTCAGTCTCCGGTATAACCACCTAACAAGGTGGCACCCATGACCGATTATGTGAATGGTCCTCAATTATTGAAAGGTAGGAGGCTTTCTGGTCCAGTAACCGATTTCTCAGAATAAATTGGGTAATTGCAGCGTGTGTGAGGAATAAGGTGCCTGGTGCTGCGTTGGTACGCACAAATTCGTCCTGGGGCATCAAGCTACCATCTAAAACCCACCGTCTCCGTACCGGCCTGTGTCCAGCTCTGTAGCAGAGTATTTGACAATATTCCACGCAGGGTGGGTAGGCCACAGAGTGGAATGTTTGCGGCATAAGGGATAGGAACCTTTGCATATTTTAGCACCTGTTTCCAATAATGTATTGCAAAAAGCAGGAGAAAGGAGGAGGGGCGGGGAGGGGAATCTCGCATCCTGTCAGCCTCCGGGCATAATGCCTGTAGAGTTCTGCAGACGTTAAGGAGAATATCCTATTTCAAATAGATTATGGCCAGCTAACCAATATGTCAGCTATTGCAGCTGCCCAACTATGCAATACGCCTTAAAATCGAAGCCCCCACACCGCCCACGGCGCTCGGAAGCTGCATTTTGGCCAAGGCTAGTCTATGCCGGCCTGTTCCCCAAAGTAAAGACGATAATTAGGTAACTAGTGTTTTAAAAATTCATGTCGGGAGTACAACAGGAAGGTTCACAAAGTGATATAGGAGTCTGGGCAGCATGACCATTTTAAACACAGCTAAATGGCTAGCCACTGTTAATGGCAAGGTAGTCCAGAACGATCAAGGGGACTGAGGATAGGGGCATGAAGATGCAAACTAGAAAAATGGGCAAGTGCGGAAGGAAGATTATTACTGGCAGAGGCGGAGACAGGCAAAGGCACCAGCACCATTGACAGAGCCAGAGCATGGGGACAGCTAGTAGCTGCCCTGACGGCACCTGAGCAAGAGCAGGAACAACCAACACCAGATGGCACCCCTCCGCGAGACCAAGCAGCAGGTGAGAGACAGGGCCCCGCTGGGAAGGTCCCGCCTTCCCCCCCCCATATCGGGCAAAAAGCAGGTGGAACACATGCTCAATAGATCCAATCTCAGGGAGGTACCAGTCACCAATCATCATCAGAGAAAAGAGAGTAACTAACGGACGCAACTCAAGAGAGGGACGGAGGGAGGAGGGAGGGAAGGGGGCACCAGTTGGGAAATTTGAATTTAATGCAGCAGCAATACACTGAGAATACTGTAAGCAATGTATAGACTGAACAGAATGTAAATTGTTGATATACTTAATGCCAATAAAATCTGGTTTTAAAAAAAAAAGTAGTCCTGAACGATACCGGAGAACAAAGAGAATTAATAATTCTAACCACATTGCATCTATATTGTCTGCACTGGCCCTGCAGATGTGTATTCCTAGCTATTTGAAGGTCGCGGGCTCTAAATTGAATTGCAACTGGACAAATTGTAAATAGGGTCTGTTATAAGTGTCTGAAAAGGAGTATGCCACAGACTTTGAGGAAGATATAAAAAGGATATTTCACCGAATCGTGAAAACACGGCAGCTATGGGTTGCATGTCCATATTCAGATTTTTAAAATATAGTAGCATGTCGTCTGCGTAAAGTGATACAGAATGAGTTGTCTCACCTGTTGGGATACCATATGGGGCCATAGTATGACGCAAATGGTGTGCTAGGGGCTCCAACGCTAGCACAAACAATAAGGGTGATAGGGGGCATACCTGACGTGTGCCACAGTAGACATGATATGCAGGTGATACGGTTGTCCCTCCCTTAGCACGGGCTGTGGGGTTTGTGTAAAGCAATTTTACCAAATTGCAGTATTCTGGGGGCAACCCAAATTTGGCCAATACGGCTAGCATATAAGGCCAGCTCAGGGTATCGAACGCTTGGCGTACATCTAGTGATAAACATCCCGCTAGTGGCGCTGATGCAGAGTCTGCATGTATCAAGGCATGCAAACGGCGAATATTTAGTAAGGTACTGCGTTTGGGTATAAACCCACATTGGTCCGTGTGTATTAATTTGGGAAGCAAGGGGAGCAGTCTCAACGCAAAACTTTTACTAGGCATTTTGTATTCAGTATTAAGGATTGATAAGGTTGTACATGACGTGAGATCAGTTGGGGTCTTATCAACTTTCAATAGGGACGTGACTAATGCCTCTCTAGCAGTGGGAGGCAGAGAGCCGTCTGTAAGTGAGGTGGCATAAAGTTGCAATAATTTTAAAATCAATGATGCTGCAAAAGTTGAGTAAAATTCAATAGGGAGCCCATCTGAGCCCGGGGTCTTATTACAAGCCAATGCATTTATAGCCGTACGGATCTCCGCTGGGGTGATTGGGGCTGCCAATTCCTCAGCGTTTGAATCAGAAATGGTGAGGAGTTCAATATCTCCAAGAAAGTGAGCAGTCTCTTCCGTCATATCTAGGGAGGGATTTGTGTAATGTTCCTGAAAGGTCCTATTCATTTCAGCTTGAGAAGTGATCAATGTGCGCTGGGTATTATATATCGCTAGAATGGGTGTGGGAGTTGTTTGGGTTTTGATCAGTCGTGCTAATAATGTGCTAGCCCTATCAGCTTCAGCGTGTGTGCAAAGTGTATATGCGTTCAAGTCAATCGTTCTTAATCGTTCTAACAATTCTGCATATTTTATCCTAGTTTCTTGCAGATTTTCTGCCCCTTTCGCATCTACTTGGGCTGTCACTGCCAGTGCCTGCCAAGTGTCCTCCAATTCTGTTATGTCTCGAACTCCCTCCATTCTGGCTCCTACTAAGGACCCCATGGAGACTTACTTTAAAAGCCTCCCACTCCATGGATCTACTCATGGCTGTGCCTTCGTTTTCCTCAAACTATGTGGTTATGGTAGTAGCTAATGTGGTGCGGAACACTTGATCCTCCAAATGTAAGGGTTGCAACCGCCACATTGGGATAGGTGTGGGGGATTGGTCCCAGTTTAATATTGATTCTATAAGATTATGATCCGATATAGTTTTGCCCAAATAAGTACTCTGTTTAACGGTCGGGAATAAATCTGGTGTACAAAGGAAGTGATCTAAAAGGGTGGTCAAGTTGTGCGAGTGGGAATAATAAGAATATTTCCGCATATTAACATGTTGTGATCTCCAAACATCAAATAGATTCCATCCCTGTGCCAATCGAGTCAGGGTAGCAGCTTGTGATATAGCGTCAGTGTTCGATAAGGGAGGATGGGATCGGTCCAGATGCACATCAAGCACTGCATTAAAATCCCCACCCAATATCCATGGGTATTGAGACCAGTCAGAGTGCCCGAGATATCCGTGATAAAAAGGCATCTTGGTCCACATTTGAAGCATAAATGGAACCCAATACAACTTGTTTACCGTCTAGGGCCCCCGTATAGACAAATACCTGCCTTGCTCATCTATCTTACTCTCACTGAGAAGGGACTCCAGCCTGTATCCAAATTGCAGCTCCTCTGGAGAAGGGGGAATACGCTGTTGCATAAAATTGACCCCTCCAACGTCTCCACAATTTACTAGTTTCCAATGGTATTAGATGCGTCTCTTGGAGATACACTATTTGGGCTTCACGGAAATGCAGTTGTGCAGCTATTCTATGCCACATGTGGATCGCCCCCATTCCCCATACATTCCAGGATATGATCGTATAAGATTTGGTGACCGACATCATCAGAAATTATTTATAGAACCCCCTTCGTTTGTTCCAGACATTATATCCCAATTATAGTATAGTGTATACTGGCTAAAGTGTCACTGGAGCCACTTATGGCCTGTTTGTAGGGCCTTTACATCGTATTCAAGCTATGCAGAGGCAAAATTCCCAATGGGTTATTACTGAGCTGCATGGTCCCTGATGGAAACAATGCAAGACTTCCTCCTGAGTCAGAATTTACCTCATCGGAAGGACTGGTGCGAATAGGTGGAGGAGAAACCGGGGGACTCGTTGTGATTTCGGCTGCATTGTCTCTGGACGTCTGGCAGGCAATGTATCTGGGAAGTTCCTGTCTAGCCAATCCCACGCACTGTCCGGCGTGTCAACGAATAAAGAACGCTGGTTATAGATTATTTTCAATTTGGGCAGGAAAAGAATGCAAATGTGAGGCCCGATGCTCAGACCTGTGCTTTGACTCCAATAAACGAAAAGAGTTTACTCTGGACTGCCAGTGTGTAGTCCGGGAATATGGAGATTCTAGCGTTATCTACTTGTAGAGGGCTATTGTCTATTGCCACCGCCAGCAGATCTCGATTTCTGTCGTTCACAATCCTGGCCAATATTGGACGGGGTTTGCACCAACCAGGTAGTGGTCGACGTGTGGTAACTCGGTGGGTCCGTTCACAGTCCAGCTAGTGTCTTCCCCAGCGGCACAGCAGCGCTGTTGGTGCCCTGATCTACACTAAGCACACGCCGAACTAGAGACTGCAACACTTGGATATCGGACACCAAGCCGACCTACTATTCTACTCTTGATCACATTGCTGTATCCTCCGCAGTGCGATTAATCACTTCATCACTGTAACACGCATAATTTAACACTTCAACTGTTACCACCCAGTCACATACGGTCTCTCTTCTCTTCACGCCATCCAAGAGACCGCTACACTTGGTAATCGGACACAACGCCACCGACCAGCGCTCACTCTCACGCGCTATACGCCTGCCATAGGCTCTTCCTTCTCACTTTGCGGTAATTTTTTCCTTCGCGCTACCCACGCGGTTTATGTAGCATGCTTCTCAATTAGCCCTCACAGCAACGCGCTCCCACCCCTTCCTCTATTGCCTCCTTGTACAGCACCGCCAAAACTCACAACCCGGTCCTTAAGATGATCCCGATTAATAGGATCGAAACGTCGTCGACTCCTCAGCGTAACTGATGGCGCACCTCCTTTTGTGGTTCAACTGAAATTGTTGTCATTTTTCATCTAAAACATTGTAAATCATTGTCTTGTACCTCAATATTCACTGTATATACTTGCTCACATCAGCAGTTTTCGCTGATTGCATGCACATTGTCACTTGCGTCGCCACTTTTTGTGTCACGTACACAATTGAGCACCAAGTCCAATTCGGGTTGTTCACGCAATTTTCTGCCTACAGTGCTGTTACAACTGTACCTTTTCAATTTTGATCTTAATTATATGATGCTATGTGCACATTTCAAAAATCTGCTCAGAGTCTCCAGTGTTCTTTTCGTGTGATGTATTGTACATACATGTCTAACCGTCCTTCCTAGTGATACCAGTTGAGATACTGTTGCTTTGTTTCACGTACCTACCCAAATCTCAACGTGGTTTATGGGTTATACTCCTGTTGTTAAATACAAGATTGTGAGCAGTTGCTTAGCTGCGAGAGTAGGTCCCTCTGTGGCCCTCACTTTCAGACCAAATCATTTGGCCCTTCCTCTTTTTGTCATCTATCTGACCTTAAGAATGTCTAGGGATACTTTATCCTATTCAGAAGACTACATTCAACACATAATCGGCGGCCCTTCTCTCCTCTCTGGGCCTCCCACCGCCATCACCATTATCCCCACTCCCAACACCTCCCGCGCTCGATTAGATAAACTTGAAAAACTAAAGAAAAACAAATTAGAACTAAACTCCACGCCCGAATGCTCACAGAATACCTTAAATCAGGAGTCATCCCACTGGGGCTCCAAATCAGAAACACTCCAGCCATATTCACCCAAGACCCCAAGTTTCGTACAGGCTTTAGTCATTTAGCCACAACTTGCTCACGACACTGGATGGTCTTAGGAATTGATACAGCAATTGAACATAGCCGCAAAGAACTGGAAGAGATAGCAGAACTAGAAAAACTCATTCTGGCTGACGCCGCTTTCACGGACGCCAAAAATCTCCTAGAAAAAATCAACACAACCATTGCTACCTTCAACACCTTTGAGCTCAATAAGAAAATCACCAAAATCCAGAAGGACATTAAATTCTACAACGTTGAAAAAAACATATCCATATATTCGTGACGAATTCTACAACACTCCATACATCCCTCCAAGGACCCACAAATGTGGCAGATACCGCAACAACCAACAGATTACCTTCTCCGACTCCTCCAACACTTCTATTGAGGATTCTGACAGAGGCGAGGGACCCAGCACATCCAGAGCTGTCAATAGACCACAACCCCTACTACCACAAGGTTTTTTAGGGCAAGGCCGCGGACGCGGCCAACCTCAAACTCGCCAACGGAACAACCGCCAATAACAACCTCAATTCTCAGGAGAAAGACAAACCCGAAACAGGTTCTACCAATGGGGACCACAACAGTAACCGATCATACGGCTCCCTTCCTCCCCCTGCCTCCTCCACCCCAACTGTCGTGGATCCACAATCTATACCAATATTCAATCTATCAGATCACATCCTATCTCATGATGAGATCCAACTTCTCAACAGGGGTCTCAGTTTCGTGCCTACGGAACGGACCAACTTTTTAGACCTACAGTGTAATCTGCTACTGTTTTTCCGACGAATCCGGCTCAAACAATTCTTCTCGGATAAACCTTCATCCATCCTACCCTCTGGACCACGTTTCCTTCCACCTTCAATCCCCCATCATCCTTCATGCCACCAGAAATACTGGCCTTCGAACGCTTGGACCTACAGGAACTCACAGACCTCCAAGCACAATTTGAATATGTCGCCTACAACCTACCCTTATCAGTGAAACAAGCCTTGATCAACCTCAAGAACAAGTCTGAACTTATAATCCAACCAGCAGACAAGGGCGGAGGAATCGTGGTCATGAACACGGATAAATATGACCAAAAAGTAAAACGACAACTATCCAACCTCAACCACTACAGCCCATTGACTAAAGATCCCTTACCAGATCTCAGAACCAAAATACAACAGACCACTGAACATTATATCTCAAAAAGAATTCAACTTCCTGATCAATCAACACCCACGCACACCGGTTCTATCTGTACTCCCCAAGATCCATAAAGACAGCACCAACCCCCCGGGTCACCCCATCGTTTCAGGTTGTGGTTCCATACTTGAACCATTGGGAAAATACATTGATGCCATCATAAAGGAATGCGTCCCATCCACTGACACATTCATCAGAGACACCATGGATCGCATCCTCATCATTGAAGACAGACCCTTTGACATTAACAGCGATCTCATGGTTGGATTGGACATTGAATCACTTTACACCAATATCCTGCACAGTGAAGGTCTCAAAGTCATTGAGACTTAACTTGAGACTAGGTCAAGACTCACCTTGAATCCAACTGAATTTATCACAGATCTATTACACATTGTCTTAGAGAACAAATATTTTTTATACCGCGACACTTTCTACCTCCAAGTCAAAGGTGTCTCCATGGGAGCTTGCTTTCCCCCAAACTTTGCTATTCTCTTCGTCCACACCCTCGAGAAGACTCATAATCACCGGTAAAAATCCTTTTCTTAGCCATATCTCTCTTTGGCGACGTTATATTGATATTCTTTTACTGTGGAAAGGTACCACACAGACAACACCTTAATCGAATGGCTCAATCAGGCTCAATCAGTCTCAAATCCACCTCAAATTTACTTGCGACTCCAAACCAAATGACCTCCCATTCCTAGATATCATTATACATGCTGAAGATGGCAAAATCGGGACTTGCCTTTACCGTAAGCCAACTGAAAGAAGCACCCTTCTTCAGTACTCAAGTTACCACCCACGAGGTCTCCGGGATTGCCTTCCATATGGCCAATTCATGCGCATTCGAAGGAAATGCAAATGGCGGAAAGATTACTTCCGGGAATCAGACATCCTCATTAAAAAACTTATTGACAGGGGATATCCTAAACTTCTAGTAACAAGATCACGCAAGAGAGCCTGGTACTGCCACCGTGAACATCTTCTCATGCCTCAACACAAGAAAACCATGACTAGGATACCATTTGTCTACAAGTTCAGCCCCTGCAGCAATAAAGTTAGTAAGATCATCAAACGCAACTGGCCGTTACTACGATCATTTGAAACATTCAGAGAATCACCTCTCTTCTCGTACCAACGTGGCAACAATCTAGCCACACATCTTGTACATGCCATTACATGGCCTACTAACACCACAGACAAGAACACAATCACCGCTGCCTGGGGTTTACCCCCCGTTATTGGACACTACAAATGTCAAAACTGTGCCGAATGTGATCTCACATTAAACACAAAAGACTTCAAAACCAACAACAAATCTTACAAGCTCAATACCCTAACCAACTGTAGATCACAAAACGTCATTTACGCCATCCGCTGTCCCTGCGACCTCATATACACATCAGCCAGACCACCCAAATGGTCAAACAGAGGATAATTCATCTCAGAAGCAGAATTCACTGCAAAGTCCTCACTGCACCATTGGTTTCCCACTACATTGAGAAAAATCATAGCGAGACAGACATCACCTGGCAGGTGATAGACCAACCAACACTGCCCATCAGAGGTGGTGACATCAAAGCCCTCCTCAACAAGTGTGAATGTAAATGGATCACCATTTGTAACTCAGTCAATACAGGCTTGAACACAATTGACAAATGGAACGGTAACATTTTACTTTGACCCTCTGTCACCATGCTCCTCCCTACTATGAATACCTAACAACATCCTCACACTATATACGTGGTACCGTGCCCTTATCTGCCCAGTACCTTTGATGGTACACAAGACCAGAACACACTAGGTCTACACGACCCTGACACTCCTGGCTAGCAACGCAGCCCCCCCCCCCCCACCCCCCTCCAGTCAAATCCTTATTTGACTCTCGTTCGCACAAAAGTCACTATTTATTCATCAGGATTACATGTATGTTACTCCCTGGCCATCCTTACAGTCCTGCTTTCCATATGTAATATTGTCTAAGTTTAATTGTTCTTTCCAAATGTATCAAATAACCTTTATTTCATTTGTTTAGCTGCAATAGCCTACCACTTTTGATTGTTCTTGTTCATAACCTTTACACATTTCTTATTGTTTAGCTGCAATTGCTTTCCATTCGATAAGTCACTTGTGAGCATTTGTATCTCTTTTTCTCCCGTCGCCCTGTTCCTCCTCCCGCCCCCTTCTGCACCGCGTCACTTCAGACACAACCCCCTGTTACTAACACATGACCACGTGATGTAGCTGCACCTGGAAGCATCAATACTTCTTTAAATACAGTCGCCACTTCTCAGTCCCTGCACACCACACACGAACGTGGCGGTATCCCGTTGATTGCAACGCCGCCCCCCTAGCCGGAGTGATTCCGCTTCCTGAGGTAAGCCCCGCCGATCTCACTGCCGTTACACCCGGCTCCACTTACACTGCCGGTTGACATTTCCCCCTACTCTCTCCATAACTCTCCCCATCAGTTCCCATACCGTGGGACACAGAAGAGCCTCCAATTACATGCCGCCGATGTCCACATGTGACAAGGTCCCCCCCGCATTAACACATCCTTCCGATGTTTGATGCACCAAGGTAATTCTTGCTCGTCCCGTGCTTCCTTTTCACCCCATGTGAGCCCCCATCCACTTGCTTACGTCCTCCTCCTTCACCCACAGGATCTCCCTAATCCGTTGGAGACCGTTCCCTTACACCTCTGGCTCTCCGCGCCACACGTGGACACGGGACCGTGTCCTTTCAGGTAGCACAGCTCTTCAACCTTCACTGCTAGATATCACCGCCTCCACTTTAGTGGACATTGACCTGTTCTATTTATGATTACCTCTCAGTGTGCTTTAGTCACTTTAACACGGGTGCGCGCATATTTTAACACGCCGACTTTCACCCATCATTCACATACGGTCTCACTTAGGTTCACGCCAAACTAGAGACTGCAACACTTGGATATCGGACACCACGCCAACCTACTATTCTACTCCTGATGACATCGCTGTATCCTCCACAGTGTGATTAATCACTTCATCACTGTAACACGCATAATTTAACGCTTCGACTGTTACCGCCCATTCACATACGGTCTCTCTTCTCTTCACGGCATCCAAGAGACCGCTACACTTGGTAAACGGACACAACGCCACCGACCAACGCTCACTCTCATGCGCTATACGCCTACCATAGGCTCTTCCTCCTCACTTTGCGGTAATTCTTTCCTTCGCGCTACCCACGCGGTTTACGTAGCATGCTTCTCAATTAGCCCTCACAGCTACACGCTCCCACCCCTTCCTCCCCCATCCCTTACCCTTCTCCATTGCCTCCTTGTACAGCACCGCCAAAACTCACAACCCAGTCCTGAAGATGATCCTGATTAATAGGATCGAAACGTCGTTGAAGCCTCAGCGCAACTAAAGCGCACCTCCTTTTGTGGTTCAACTGAAATTGTTGTAATTTTTCATCTAAAACATTGTAAATCATTGTCTTGAACCTCAATATTCAGTGTATATACTTGCTCACATCTGCACCTTGCGCAGTTTTCGCTGATTGCACATTGTCACTTGCGTCGCCACTTTTTGTGTCACGTACACAATTGAGCACCAAGTCCAATTCTGGTTGTTCACGCAATTTTTTGCCTACAGTGCTGTTACAACTGTACCTTTTCAATTTTGATCTTAATTATATGCTGCTATGTGCACATTTAAAAAAATCTGCTCAGAGTCTCCTGTGTTCTTTTCGTGTAATGTATTGTACATACATGTCTAACCGTCCTTCCTAGCGATACCAGTTGAGATACTGTTGCTTTGTTTCATGTTCTTTTTATCAGCATATTGCTTTGCAAGGCTCTTTCTTCATTATATCCTGTAAGATAGCCAAACGGTTATGGATGTCAAAAGGTTTTTCATCTGCCACTGTGCCTACTTACTTAATCAAGATCAGGGGCACCCACATTCTTGTCCCAAATAGGACCTCGTAAGGAGTGACACCCCCTAGAGAACTTCTTGGCTGGCTATTGAGAGCTTGATGTACCCCATATAGATGATTGACCCAACTACCGCCCATGCCTAATGCCCTAGCTGTTAAAGATTGCTTTAGGTCCCGGTTTTTCCTTTCCACTACCGAATTTCCCTCAGGATGGTACGGAGAGGAGTACCGCAATGCCACGCCCATACTTTCCATGCCCTCTTTATAAGCCCGAGAGCTAAACGGCGGGCCACGGTCAGAATGTAACATGCCAACTGCGTATGTCCCTATAAATACTCGCAAATATTTGATAACAGTTCGAGCGTCAGCCGAGCGCGGAGGCCAAACCCATAGGAATCTTGAGCATGAATCCATTGCCACCAAGGTACACTTGTAAGCCCCATCGGATTGTCCAGTTATACAAAAGCAAGAGGTTTGTCTGATTTTAATAACGTTGTCTGTGCCGGGCGTGTTATGTTGGAGCCTTTCATCAGCTAGCAGATGTCACATTTCAAGACATAGTCTTAAGTTTGCTTTGTTATACCTGGCCAACAATAGCGCTGTTTCAACAATCAAATAGTTGCTGTAACGCCTGAATGCGCAGAGCCCAAACCCTTGTGTGCTGCAATAATCAAACCTTGCCTACGAGCCATAATTGGTATTACTCTGTCCCCCACTCCAAGAATCTTAGCATATGGAATGCTGTTTGCATCTAACTTGTAGGAGTACTTGAGTGGAAATTTCTTTAGTACTGCTGAGCTGTCTTTGCGTGAAGCAATGGCAGCAACCATAATTCGCCGTCTATCCTCGTTTTTGAACGAGTGATTGCAGCTACGGAAGCTGTGTATACAGCCCCCTGGCGGCTTCATCAGCCAATTAATTCCCTTCAACGTGAACGCCATCACATTGATGACTCAGTGTATGAATCATGTGAGCCTGTGGTAGTTCGTTTCTCAACTCAACTACTTGTTCCCATAGCATTTTATGCTTAAATGTGCCACCTTTTGCGTCTTTTAACCGGTTTTGTTCCCAATGATGTAAATATTCATTGTATGACTGCACACAGTAAAAAGAATCACACACTATCAGAGTGGGGAATTCGTGATCCGTGTTTAATAGTGCCAGTATCAGTGCTTTTAACTCTGCCAACTGAGCTGTGGAGTCTGCTAGAGATTGCGTTTTGGTGCAACTTGGATGGAACTTTCCATCCCACTGTGGTAAATATTTCATTACCGGTACTATTTTTTATGCGGTAAAGTCTAGTAAGAATAACTCAGTAAATATAAGAGGCAGAATCCGTGGTATTAGAGGTTCTAAAAGGCTTTATTCCTCTACAAAGGAAATACAGTTCGAACTGCAGGCTTCACATTCCATCACCATGAGGGTTCAGGAAGGAAGGGCAATACATTATTGACAGGTAATCATTTTTATAAGAAATGCATTACAGTGAAACAGATGCAGGAGGCGTAACAGTTGATAAGATAGATAAAATATGCATACGTAACCAAAAAGGCGGACATATAGGCGTAACTTAGAAAACGTCATTATACATGATGTCACAAGTGGGTGGATCCATAAGAGAATCCTGCAATGTCAGCAGAAATATTTGGCAGAGATCCGCGCGCAGCCGCATGACGTGTGATTGACGTGCAACTAGAGGGTGAAGGGGACTTGACATTTAGCTCTACATGTGGAGACAGAAGTCTGAGGGGTCATGTCAACCTAATCCCAAATCATATCTAATATCTTATGTTTAAAGAACTGTATTATCCAAAAGGAAAGGTCTCTCGGACGGAATCTATTCTATACTGACTGTTAGTGCGTGTACGAGCGTCTAAGTGTCTACATGAGATGCGAGGGGGCAGGAATCTTCCATGGTAACAGGGGCTATGAATTACTTGCATGAGGACAGTGAGGTCTGGCCCTTTGCACTGTAGCTGGAAGAATGTTTACCTAAACGACTAGACAGGAATGCATCGGATGAGGAGCGGAGCAGATAATCTTGAAGGTGAAATACAGTTTTTGGCAGGCAACAGGCTGGATCAGGCACCGTTAGCCGCGCAGGGAGTAGGACAAAGTTCATGGATACAGATGCAGGCTCGGACTGGAGCTTTCAGAGGCAGAAGGCAGGGAAAGGCTTGATGACAGAATTCAGGGCCTACTCGCCTGAATCTGTAAAATGTGGAAAGTGAACCACATAAAGTCGGTGGCCTTTCATACTTAGGAATGGCATATCTGACCCATTCATGGCGGATCTGAAAGAGGACATGTTGACGATGGACGCACATGTATTTGCGTCTTCAAAACTGGAACTGGAGGGAACATACATGTACTTATAGCATGCACATGGAGCCGTTGGGGTCTACGATAGGGGACATAACTGATCACAAAATTCATATTTCCTCATTCCCTCCTTGTCCCCTACGGACCCTCAGGAGATATCGATCAATCCATCGATCTGTTCATATAGCATCATTTGTTCTTCTTTCTTCTTCCGGGATCTTGAACGAAAACTTGGATGCGGGATACACGATGTGGCACACAGACCACAAATCGCTGGCCCACATTGTAGACATAAGCAGCAACTGAATAGTATGAGAAAGCCAATACCTAGGAAGGATAGGATCCTCCATCCCCAGGCTGACAACACGCTCCAGAACCAACCGGACCAAGTCCAGGTGCCTGGACTCTGGTGTATCTGGCTCACAATCTTATGAAGGCGAGTTATGGCTTTATATACTGACGGCGAGTTTTCTGGTATGAAAACACAGCAACTTGATCCGATGACCCTACAAGCTCCGCCCCTATCGGCCAGGATGACGTCAAGGACAAGACGATTTTGAAGCACAACAATCCGCATAGCAGACTGCTCTTCTGTTAAATTGCCTAAGGCGGAAGTAGTCTCGTTTACTACTGCTTCAAGGGTTCTAGTTAATCTACGTATCAGTTTACTATTAGTGACTGTTCCTATATAAGGAAAGAAACCTTTATTGAAATCTGTGTATTGCTCCCATGCCGTTTCAGTGTAATCGACAATCGGGAGATCTCTCTGTTGTCTATTGTGTACTAAATGGGTATTTCTGTGATAATCAGGAGGGGCTAGGAAAACAGGTGGCAGAAGGAATGCTATGTAACAGGTACCATCCCAATCTAGAGGTAGACGTATATATGCGGTCTGGCCACATATGAAGTAGGAATGACGGGAAGCTCTAAATGTAGATTTGCCTTGATCACTGAATTTTATCACAGTGGTGCATTTACTATGGCCCATGTGTATGGAACCATTCTTTCTTACACATAGTTCCCCTTTAACTGGGAATACTGACATAGCGGGCAAGATTGGTGTGGCTTCGGATTCAACATTCAGGATCATGAGGTTAAGTGTAAAATTACCTAATCCATATACTTCATTTTCTAGATCAGTTCCTGTTCTTTTGGGAAGTCCCTCCTTGTTAGGGTAGCAGACTTTAAGCAAAACTAGGTTCAGGTTTCCCCATACCCAGTTGTCTTGATAAACTACTGAATTTGAATCTAGGGAATTAATCAAACTAAACCATGCTCCACAGGAGCCATTGTGTGTGAACGGATATGGAAAGAGGGGCAAAACTCCCTTATAGTTCTGATAGGGAGGGAGTCGGCCACATATCCAACAATTTGTAGCATTGCTGGTCTGATGGGAATGATGTAACATACTAATAAAAGTGTTGTTGCGCAGCGCAAATCTATAGGACAACTCATGCGGAGGTAATTCGCTAAAAGAATGTTCAGCAGTAACATTGTAAGCACGTTTAGAAATAGGGTAATACATATGAAGCAGTACACTAGTTATGATGATCAGAAAACTTAGAAAAAACAAAATTAATAGTGTTACTGTGCAATGACTACGAAGTGATTTACAATACGCATGTTTTTTAAGCTGCATCTGTTGATTTCTTTCTCTATTCCGGTCTAGAGGATACATGTCAGAGACAAATTCAACCGATTCACCTTGGAGAGGACTTAAACAATCAAATTGTCTGACTTGCTAGACCTTAATTTCAGTTTATAAAGTTCAGTTTTTGTCTTTTCAACCAAGGGGAGCTTTGAGTCTGTCTGTGAGGGAATGCAGGGCTGAGTGTTCACACTGGACGGTAGTCCATAAAATTTCTTGATATGACTCGAGTGCAACCACCCTTTACGTCCCTCGATCTTCACGGCTGTCCTTGTTGTTAGTAGAACGAGTTTAGGCGATTTCCACCTAGGCTCCAGTTGGGTCTTTCGGTCGAAATTCCGTACCAGAACCAGGTCACCTGGAACCACGTCATGGGGCTTCACCTCAGTGTTATCGGGAAAAACTGCAGCTACCTGTGAACAACAAGATTGTAGTGCAGACATCAAGGAAGCCAGGTAATCTGTCAGCATATTACAGTCAACATCAGTGATTTTGCGAGGTATAGGCGTCCCCCACATATTTGGTGGTCTACCGAAGATCACCTCGTACGGGGATAGCCCTGTTCGAGAATGTGCTACCATTCTCATGTAAAAGAGCGCAACTGGTAAGGCTACTATCCAATCGACACCTTTTTCTCTTCATATTTTGGACAATCTAATTTTCAGAGTCTGATTATGGCGTTCCACGAGACCTGCTGCCTCGGGATGTCGGACACAGTGGAATTTCCATTGGTAGCCTAACAAAAGGGAAACGTGTTTCATTAGTTCGGATGAGAATGGCTGGCCGTTATCTGAGTAGACAACACGTGGTAAACCGTACCGTGGGAAGAATTCTCGAACTAACTGTTTGGCAGTAGTCGGGGCAGTGTAATCTGAAACCGGGTAGGCTTCTGTCCAACGGGAAAGAGCACAGACAACTACGAGAACATATTTGAATCCTCAACATCGTTCCATCTGGATATAATCCATCTGGAGGACTTCAAAAGCATGATCGGGAGGTTGAAATCCACCCTGCTCTACGGGGATGCTTTTACCTGGATTAAACTGACAACATATCATACAGGTACGTACTTTCTGTTTGGCTGCTGCTCGTAAGTGTTTGTTGAACCAAATGTGTTGAATACTGTCTAGCATAGCGTTTTCTCCTAGGTGCGCTGGACTATGTATTGTGTTAATGATGACTTGAACCATGGAGTCAGGAAGAAACCATATAGATTTTTCCTTCGTCATCCATCCTTGATCCGTTTGGATCCCTCCTAATTCAGTCCATTTCTTTATTTCTTCTGGTGTAGCATGTGTCTGTATGTCAATTACATCAAGGGCGGGATCCTTAACTGTCATGCAATGTGTTGGTGTCGGAACTATTGTCTTTGTCGCGTCAGTTGTATGAGTCTGGTTCTGAGCAGTCTGTTTAGCTGTTCTGTCAGCTAGGTCATTACCCTGAGAAATGATATCGGTAACTTTTGTATGAGCTTTGCATTTCATAATCGATATTGCAGTAGGTAGATGAATCGCGTCTAATAGGGCTTGAATGAGGGGTCCGTGTTGGATGTGGGCACCGTGAGAAGTTAAATAACCTCTCTCTCGCCACAGTACGCCGAAGTCATGGACGACTCCGAATGCATAACGTGAATCTGTGTATAAGTTGACTTTCTTATTTTTGGCTTGAATACAGGCTTGTGTCAGAGCGATGAGCTCTGCTGCTTGAGCTGACAAAGTGTTAATACAATTTGTTTCAATGACTTCAGTGTCTGTTGTGACTGCGTAAGCGGCCACTAACTCTCCTGTACTTGTTCTCATACATGACCCATCTACATACAATGTCAAGTCTGGATCTGATAAAGGGATATCTGTCAAGTCTTGTCTGGGTTTTGTCGTGATAGTAATGACTTCAATACAATCATGTGCTAATGGATCTATTCCATTTACTGGCAAAAGTGTGGCAGGATTTAACGTATTACAACGTCTGATTTCTATGTGTGGCTGAAACAATGTTAATTCATAACCGGTGAGTCTCGCTATAGTCAAGTGTTGTGTTTGTGTGCGGTTCAAGAGAACCTCTACTGCGTGTGGTACTTGTACTGTCAATTGATGTCCTAACACTATGGCATCGCTTTGTCTGATTGCTAAAGCTGTTGCTGCCACCGATTTCAGGCACGCAGGAAGAGCCTGAGCTACTGGATCTAATGTACTAGAGAAATAAGCACATGGTTTGTGTGATCCTGCTTGTTCCTGAGTGAGTACTGACAAGGCAGTACCTTCGCGTTCTGTAACAAAGAGTGTAAACAGTTTACTGTAACATGGTGTTGCTAAAACAGGTGCTTGGCATAAAGCTTTCTTTAAGCTTTCAAAAGCATGTGTATGTTCTTGAGTCCAAGGGAGGACAGTCGATGTGGCTGCCTCCTGTGTTGTCAACTGGATGAGTGGTTTTGCTAGAAATGCATATTGAGGGATCCACTGCCTACAGTATGAAGTGAGACCTATAAAAGCCCGCACCTCCTTTTGTGTCTTGGGTGGTGGCATGTTAGCAATTAACTGGATGCGGTCGGGTGTAAGCTGTCTTCCCTCCTTGGACAGCGAGTGCCCAAGGTAAACAACTCGCTGGACACAGAATTGCAGCTTAGAAGGGGACACCTTGTGCCCCTTGTCGGCCAGAAATTTTAAAACCGTCAGTGACGTTTTTTCACATTCAGGTTCGCTTCGGGCGGTGATCAGCAGATCATCGACATATTGAAGCAAGGCAGTGTTAACTGGCATGTGGATACTGTCAAGTTCTCGTTTCAGTGCTTGGCTATAGATGCTGGGGCTTTCTGTAAATCCTTGAGGTGCGCGTGTGAATTTAAAACTTCGTCTATTTAAACTGAATCCGAACAGATATTGACTTTCCGGATCTATTGGGACGCTAAAGAAAGCATTCTTGAGATCAATTACCGTGAAGAACGTTGCTTCTGAGTCAATAGCAGTTAGTAATGAAGAGATATCTGGGACCACAGGGTATTGTGGTACAATACATTTATTTAATTCGCGCAGATCAATAACTAATCGATATACTGGTGGTGCTTTTGGATCCGTTCTTTTAAGAATCGGAATTATCGGGGAATTGCATACATTGGAGTCGGTTTCGACAACCACTCCTTGTGTAATGAGCTCGTCGATGATGTGCAGCAAAGCCACAACAGCATCTGGTGGTAACTTGTATTGTCGCATTCGTGGTAGTACTACTCCTGTTTTTAGTGTGACTCGATATGGTGTAATGTTCATGCAACCAACATCAGTTGGGCCTTGTGCCCATTAATGTGTAGGTAAATTCTGCAACCGGTGATCCATGTCTCTGGACACGTAGTGACCTTTGAAGTCACGTAGAAATAGTCGTACTCCTTCCGGAGAACAACATATTATAGCTCCTAGAGCTTTCAATGTTTTTATACCTAACAAGTTTTCCGGACATGATTTAGTAAGCAATAAATCTGTAGTACGTGTCAATGGACCGACTGTAAGTGGAAGAGGTTGTGTTACGTCATTAATTATAGGTTTTCCTGAGAATCCAAGGGAAATATTCTGTGAGCCTGAGAGGGGTGCCCCTGGAACTTCACTGCGTCGTATAGTTGTTCTGCTTGCCCCTGTATCAAGTAAAAACTTTCTGTCTTCCCCTAATAGTTCACTATGTACATAAGGTCCCTCTTGATCTACAGGAACCTCAATAAGGGGTAAGCCAACTTCCTTCTCTAGGCTATTTCATGTGTATCGCTGATAATCGGGATAATCTGCTTGTGCATACTGATACATCTGTTGCGTTGTTGCTTGTGTGGCAGCAATAGGCTGCCCTTGTGGTGGTGCTGCGGTCTGTTGTGGAGCTGCCTGTTGCGGAGCTAATTGTTGCGGAGCTGACCTAGGTTGTGCATGCTGAGGAATTTGTTGTTGATTCTGATCCTGTCTAGGTGGACGTGGTCTTTCCTGGGTTCTACCTGTGGCAATGTTATGTTTCAAGACTGGACAATCGTGTATATAATGACCTTGTTGTTTACAATAGTTACATGTCCCTTTAACTGGACCTGTTGAATCACCCTTTTGATGACCATCAGCTGGAACTGACTGAGCAACAAGCATTTTCATTTTTGTATCTTTCATACGTCTTTGTTCATGTTCTTGTTCTTCTCTAATTCTATTATGGTGATATTGTAACATCTGTAACATCTGTGACGGGGTATTACCTTGCCAGGTACTCTCAAATTTCAATACTCTATTCTTGACTTGCGGTAGGGAATTTTCAACTAATTTTGTCACAAACAGATGTGGATATGACTCGCTACTTGCTTTTATGCCACTATTTATACCAAAACATTTTTCAAATCGGGAATAGAAATCACTAGTGTCTTCATCTTGTTTTTGTTTACAGGCTGAGATTGCACCCCAGTCCTCCTTTTTTGTAGTTAATAAACGTGGCAGTACCTGCACTAGTAATCCTGGTAGTGCTGTAGTCTTTTCCCCAAGCCCTGCTCCTGCAGCTCGGGCCTTTTCTTCGTTTTCTAATGCTGTCCAATCTATCTTTTGGTCTCCCACCTCCCATTCCTTTTCTTTGAGTTTCTCGTAAACACCGGCAGGCATTAACACTTTCAGTATTTTCATAATGTCGGGGTAGGTATACTCTCCCATGAGTAACATGTCTTTTATCTCACGGTGGAAACCTGCTGGATCCTTGTCATGGCTGGGTACTACTTTCTTCATTTCTAATAATTCAATTTTAGTTATAGGCGTGTACACAAACACGCGTGTAAAGTTATTACCTTCACCTCTGATTGGGTGTACTTCGCGTAACGGATTCAGTCTATCTATGTGATACATTTTTCTTCCCATAGTGGGAACTGGAACGTGTTCTGGGCACACGAAAATTATATACTGGTTTCGAAATTCTAGAATTTCTTTAATCAAATCAGTACCTGACCCTTTCCATTTATTCGTGAGTAGTTCTGTCAATATGTCAGGTAAGGGTCCTGGATCGGAGTGTTGGCTTTTATATAATATAAGGAGGTGTTGAATCATGTATATACTAGCTAAACGCTGTTCGTCTGGGGCAAGATTCAGAAACGTGTGTGCTAGTGCATCATCACTGTATTTGCTGGGACTGTCAGCCCATTGTACTGCTGACCTGGCTAATTCTTGTTCGTCCATGGAATCGAGTATATGGTACCCCCTTCGATCTCGGAGTAATTTATCAGCGGCTTGGAATAGGTGTTCAGGGGACCTTGTATTTAACATAGGGATTTGAAAATGTCTATTACATTCTGGACGTATCGGACGTATCGGATCATTAAAGCTTCTAGTATTATTATGGGGTCTTCCTCTACCTACGTAAGCTATTGTTTCTAATTGTTCTGATTCTTGCTCCTCCTCTCCCTCTGATTCAATTCTGTCTGCTTCTCGTCTTTCTTTATGTATTCGTTCTACCTCCTTGCGGATCTTTCGATACATGGCGATTATACACGCCTGTTTATCATGTTTCTCGTCTGATATGTTCTGACCCCATTTGGCAAGTTTTTGCATGGTATCATGATCTGCCCCAGGCCTGTCTTGGTTCCTAATCACGCAGTTTATGAAAAAACGTAGTAGTTGTCTTTGGACATCCACTTTCTGGTATTCCATAGCTTCGTTAATACTTTCTGGACCTCGCCCTGTTTGGACAAAGTGATATATATTGTCTAGGTGTTCAACCATTCCTGGTATCGTCATTAAATACAATGTAGCTCGTCGTATACGTAGTGAGGATATTAGCAATCTGTCCTGTTTACCTGGCACTGGATCGTATCTACAATCCACAAGATGTTCTTTAAACATGTCGGATGTCGCTAGTTGGGGTGTACGTTGGAGTGCTAAATCTCTAAGGGTCTGTTTATTTCGCGGCGGTGTGGCAAACATGTCTGTCGTACCTCCTGTAGCACCATCTGAGGTGCTGGGCAAGAAAGGATTCGTTGGACGTAAGATAGAAATTGTAGATGCGGAAAAAACAGTAGAAACGGACGGACCTGTGGGAATGGGCGTAGGAGTTTGTTGTTCCGGGGATACAGACGGATGATCTTGACGTTGAACACCATCAGCAAGCGGTGTGTGTGGTATGGTATTAGCATACTCGGGAGCTACGTCATCTAAATAGGAGGAAAGGAAAACGTCCTTTGCTGTTTTAGGATGTGCTTTGGGATGTGCTTTTATCGGGAGCAATGGAGGAGTCAAGTCTTTTGGTATTTCCGGGGTAGCCTTAGGTAATCCTTCGGCCAGAAGAGGATACATACCATTCATAAGAGTGTTTCTTTGTCTATCTACTTGTTCTGATTTTACTCGGGCACCTTCCTCAATTAATAGATTTTCTCGGGCTTTATTTGAATTCTCCCTACCTTTCTCTTCCTGTCTAAGCGCTTTTTCTGTACGTCTATATGATTCTTTACGCCACAATTCAATGGCATCTTTCTGTGACTGTCTGGCTTTCTTTTTCCATAATTCTTCTTCTACTCTCATGATGCAATCTGCATCCCAGGTCCCCGCTGCGGGCCATCTCTGACTTTCTGGTAAATCCTTGGTGTAGTCCACCCATAAATCAAGAAATAATACGGCATCTAGGCCATGCTTATGATACATAAAGTATCCTGGAGTGTCCCTAGGTGGGATGGGAACAGCTTCTTCGAGTACCCCTTTTCTAGTTTTGATCTGTCTTAATTTCGAAAAGAGCGGCATTTTTAGATCTGGTTACTTAATCTTAAACACACTTAATACAAATAAACACAATAATGAACAGTCATTCACACCACAATGTATAGAACGTATTAAAACATTTAACATTTAACTTTTAACGAATAATGATAACTAATAGGAAACTAGTTACTGACATAATACTGACACTAGATAATACTTATTTATATGCTAGACATACTAGATATACTGCTAAACAGTACAGATACACTGCTGAAACAGTGCAGACCGGATTTGTGTACCCAAACCCGTCTTGACCGGCACAGACTATGTGCACGTTTAAATGCATCCCCGGCAATGGTACTCACCGGGTAGCTCGGAACGGAAGGCCTCGGAACTGAACTGAAACTGGACCGGACTGGACTCGACTCGACTGGACTCGGAACTTCGGAACCTGGTGGGCCTCTGTATACCTCGGATCTTGCTCTCTCAGCTAGGCTCTGGTCGGGATACTTCGCACTTCTCACCGCCTCGTCTGGGTGTTGATCGCAGCCTCAGTCGCCCCCGCTTGGCCGGAGGGAGATACAGGAAATCCTGCAGGTACGCGTTTTTGTCCGTTCAGCTGTGGCAGGAGACCGGGCCTGCAACGCACCTCCGGCGCGTGAGATGAGAAAGTGTCCCTGTTCGGGCGCCAATTTCTGTGGTAAATATTTCATTACCGGTACTATTTTTTATGCGGTAAAGTCTAGTAAGAATAACTCAGTAAATATAAGAGGCAGAATCCGTGGTATTAGAGGTTCTAAAAGGCTTTATTCCTCTACAAAGGAAATACAGTTCGAACTGCAGGCTTCACATTCCATCACCATGAGGGTTCAGGAAGGAAGGGCAATACATTATTGACAGGTAATCATTTTTATAAGAAATGCATTACAGTGAAACAGATGCAGGAGGCGTAACAGTTGATAAGATAGATAAAATATGCATACGTAACCAAAAAGGCGGACATATAGGCGTAACTTAGAAAACGTCATTATACATGATGTCACAAGTGGGTGGATCCATAAGAGAATCCTGCAATGTCAGCAGAAATATTTGGCAGAGATGCGCGCGCAGCCGCATGACGTGTGATTGACGTGCAACTAGAGGGTGAAGGGGACTTGACATTTAGCTCTACATGTGGAGACAGAAGTCTGAGGGGTCATGTCAACCTAATCCCAAATCATATCTAATATCTTATGTTTAAAGAACTGTATTATCCAAAAGGAAAGGTCTCTCGGACGGAATCTATTCTATACTGACTGTTAGTGCGTGTACGAGCGTCTAAGTGTCTACATGAGATGCGAGGGGGCAGGAATCTTCCATGGTAACAGGGGCTATGAATTACTTGCATGAGGACAGTGAGGTCTGGCCCTTTGCACTGTAGCTGGAAAAATGTTTACCTAAACTACTAGACAGGAATGCATCGGATGAGGAGCGGAGCAGATAATCTTGAAGGTGAAATACAGTTTTTGGCAGGCAACAGGCTGGATCAGGCACCGTTAGCCGCGCAGGGAGTAGGACAAAGTTCATGGATACAGATGCAGGCTCGGACTGGAGCTTTCAGAGGCAGAAGGCAGGGAAAGGCTTGATGACAGAATTCAGGGCCTACTCGCCTGAATCTGTAAAATGTGGAAAGTGAACCACATAAAGTCGGTGGCCTTTCATACTTAGGAATGGCATATCTGACCCATTCATGGCGGATCTGAAAGAGGACATGTTGACGATGGACGCACATGTATTTGCGTCTTCAAAACTGGAACTGGAGGGAACATACATGTACTTATAGCATGCACATGGAGCCGTTGGGGTCTACGATAGGGGACATAACTGATCACAAAATTCATATTTCCTCACCACATGCGACTTTTAACGATAGCACATGCTGCGCTGTATTGTTGCTTACTCCCTATGGCCGGTTGAGCAGATCGGTCAGTGCAAATAATATATTCATACTGATCTAGAGGCAAGATTTCATTCGGTAGAGGGTATTCTTGTGCGTATTGCAGAAATGCTTGTGTTTTTAGACTTGGATCAAATCGGTATTCAACATCCTTTGCAGTAAGAGAATTAGCCCATTGTAACCATCTTGGACGCAAGGCTTTTGCATTTGGAATGCTAGCCTTTGTAACAGCTTCTAAAGCTGATACAGGTGGTACGACAATTGTGCATTTTCCCTGAGCCAGCGCTCTTTCTCTTGCTACAGTGGTCTGAACTGATGTCAGGATTTTTTCTGTTGAAGTGAAACGCATTTCTGCGTTTGTGTACAGGTGTGATTTGTAAGCAATTGGTACTGTTTTGCCTTCATTGAAGGTTAAGCAAGTGTCCCCGCATTGACCCGCTATTACACGGATCACTAAATTGTGTACGTTTATGTGATGGATTCACGACGACGTCGGCGACCAATCCAATATGGCCGCCGCCAACTCTCCAGGAAGGGAAGTCAGCGGTCTAGCTGACATGGGAAAGGAGGCGGTCGTGCCCGCTACAAAGAGCCGGTGGGAGGTGACTGCCGGGTGTGACATGGCGGAATCGAGCGTCACGGAAGGAGAAGAACGATACGTGAGGAACCCAGAGGAAGGAGTGTGGAGTGCGAGCGTCGAGGAGGGAGAAGAGTGGAGCACGAACATCGCGGAGGAGGAAGAGAAGAAGGACAACGACCGCTCGTGGAGCACTGCCTCCAAGATCACTGCTCTCCCTGAAGGCGAGGAGACTGGGTCTCCCAACACCACGGCCCTGGAGGGTCGTGGAAGCAGGCAAGTCCCGGGCGGGTATTCCTCATTTCTTAAGGGACTGTGGGGACGCATGAAGGGCACCCACGAGTGATCACAAACTTCCCTTATGCACTAGACACCTCTTCACGGGCAGCAGGGCTTTGGTGACGGTCTGCACTACCCCACCCCTATTCTAAAAAGGACAAACAGATAGTCTAAGTCTGTTTTGTTTTTCTTCTTTACTTTAATTCCTTGGGTCCACGAGTGCCTGTCTGAAGAAACCTGGGACATCGAAGAAGCCCAAGGAGAAGAACCCGCAAGATACAAGCCCTATTCCTGTAGCCCTCATAAACCATACTGTTTTCTTCAGCATATGTGGAGATAACATATGCAAAAATAGTAATAAAAGAAGGAAAGAATACCTTATCTCGTTGTGTCAAACATACTTATCCAGGAGAGGGCGGCGGGGTGGAAGCCCACCACAAGGGAACCACAACAGAAAGTGGTGTCAGAAGTGGGATATTTCTGTCTGGGAAAAGACAGGACCCTGACATGGAGGCCATAATTACCCAACTAGCAGAAGGGCAACGCCATCTGCAGCTTGTTTTTGAGGAACAGACCAAATAGGCACAGCGGGAAAGAGAGGCTCTACAGACTGCCTTAAAGGACCAAGCAGCCCTCCTAACCACCAACCAACAAGTGCAAGACACTGCGGTTTTACGCCTTACAGACGCTATAGCAAGCGCCCGGGTACACCCGAACGTACCAGGTTCAGTGCTCCAGAAATTCCAGCAAGGGGATGATCCGGATTATTTTTTTGTAAACTTCAAAAGGTTTGCTTCTACAGCCGCGTGGCCACCAGAAAGATGGGGGACAATATATTGCACCTTTACTATCAGGGGAATTACAGGCCGCCTATCAGGCTGCCAACCCGGCCGGGGTCACTAGTTATATGGACATAAAAAGGGCCATCCTTGAGGGGTTGGGTTGTGACCAGGAATACTATCGGTCCCGATTCCGAAAAGAAAAATTGACTATCGGCGACAACCCAAGGGCCCTGTATTATCGCATAAGGGATTTTGGGAATCGGTAGTTGCAACCCACCACCTCCTTCATTGACGAGCTCACAGAAAAAGTGTACCTAGAAAGGTACTTAGAAGCTCTACCCTATAACACCAGGGCGTGGATCAAGCAACACCCCAATCTTTCTGTTACGGTAGCTGTGGACCTCGCTTGTGCATACCACCGTTCTCCTGAGTTCAAAGCCCCTACACACAGATTTCAAATAGGACCCCTAAAGCCACCGAGTAAAACAATCACACCGTTCACAGAGCAAAGAGGTCAAGCATTCACCCGGCCCCTGCCCAAAACACCCCCCTCCGGACCAGTCCCGCCAGGGCCACAGTGTTTTCACTGTGCCGAGTGGGGGACATAGCCCGGCACTGTCCTTCCCGCCCTTCCCCTCAAGAGCCTATGGAAGTAGGGTATACTCAGGGATGCGTATTGGTGACAGGAAAAACTCCGGACCGATATAGGAAAAAAATACACGTAAACGGAAAACCGGTTCTCGCATTCTTAGACACAGGGTGTCACCATACAGTAGTCGACAAGGCTCTAATACGCGACTCCCAATTAGTAGACGACGAGTGCATACAAGTAACCTGTGTCCATGGAGAGAAGAAGGTGTAGCCACTAGCCGAGGTACTGTTAGATATAGAGGGGGAGTCCCTGTTTAGAAAGGTGGGGGTGGTACCGGACCTCCCTGAATCTGTCTTGCTAGGAACAGACCTTCCCAGGTTTCACAAATACCTACAGACATACACCCCTTCCCCAACCCCAGTGACATGGTTGCTTAACGCCCCTTTCCACAATGAAGAAATACAGGGAGCATCCCCTAAGACACCAAAAACACGAAGGGAGAAAAGAAGAGAACGGACCAGGTATCTATCAGCTAAGCCTGTCTTATCCTCGCATATCTTTGCCTCCTCAGACATGCCTCAAGAAGCAGGATGAAGCATCCGAGCAGCCCAAAGAGACGATACCACCCTACAAAATGCTTGGGAGCAGGTCCAGGAAGAGCAACCGGATAAGGTAGGACCCTTCTTTTGGCCCCCGTTGTCAGTTGGTTAATGTCCCGTCTATCCCCAAAGCCCCGCTCCAGTCCCTACCTATAATAGATGTACCATTCAAAAGGGTAGGGATGGATCTGGTAGGACCCCTAATCCCGTCTGCTCGGGGACACCAGTACATTTTAGTCCTCGTAGATTACGCCACAAGATACCCAGAAGCTATACCTCTGAGTTCCATAACGACTACAGCGGTTGCCCATGCTATGGTCTCCTTCTTCTCTCGAGTAGGGTTTCCCCTGGGACTGTTAACGGACCAAGGAACCCCGTTCATGTCCCGTTTAATGAAGCAGGTGTGTACCATACTCAAAGTAAAACAGATACGCACATCGGTCTACCATCCCCAAACAGATGGGTTGGTGGAGCGGTATAACCGCACAATAAAGACCATCTTGCGGAAAAGCATAGATAAAGCAGGAAGGGATTGGGACCGACAACTACCCCTCGTCCTGTTTGCCATCAGGACACATGAACAAAGAGCCACAGGGTTCTCGCCTTTCGAGCTTCTGTTCGGAAGACGTCCAAGAACACTCTTGGATATGGCCGTAGAACAGTGGACAGAGGAAGAAGATGAAGGAAAACCCCTACTCCAATATTCTGCCTCCCTGAAGGACACATTGTCCTCCCTGTGGGAGGAGGTCCATGCCAACATGGAGAGCGCACAAAACAGACAAAAGCAGCAATACAATCGACACGTTAAACTCCGGGAGTTTTCTCCTGGGGATCTGGTACTTATCCTTCTGCCGAACTCTGAAAAAAAACTCCTAGCCACCTGGCAAGGCCCCTACAAAATACTGAGTAAATTAACCCGTCACCTACCGGGTAGCCGTACCACATAAAAAAGACGCGGGCCAAATATACCACGTAAACCTCCTTAAAGCGTGGGAGGAACCCACTCCCATAACCCCAGTCTCAGGAACAGCCATCCACCAAATCACCGTAGATAGACCGATAGAAGTGACCCTCCCTCCCCAAGAATGGAAAGGAGAGACTTACGTACAACTAGGACCCCAAATGACGGAAAAACAAAAACAACAAATACTATCGCTGTGTGCCAAGTATTCCTCCGTCTTATCAGGGACCTCAGGGAGAACGACCTTAGTAGAACACGACAATCACAAAAACAACCCAACCAATCAAACTACGGCCCTATCGCATCCCCGAGGCCCAGAGACAGGCAGTGGACCAGGAAATACAAGACATGCTGAAGGCTAACATAATTGAGCCTTCTCATAGCGCTTGGTCTTCTCCAGTTGTCCTAATCCCAAAACCTGATGGTAGCATTCGATTCTGCATAGATTTCCGCCGGGTAAACTCTGTGTCCAAATTCGACGCCTACCCCATGCCAAGAGTAGATGAACTAATTGAGCAATTGGGAGGCGCTAGAGTAATGTCCACCATAGACCTAACAAAAGGCTATTGGCAAATTCCATTGTCTCCGGCGGCCAAAGAGAAAACGGCCTTCTCAACACCATCAGGCTTATACCAGTTTAAGGTTCTGCCCTTTGGCCTCCACGGGGCCCCTGCTACGTTTTAACGGTTGATGGATACCATCTTAGCCCAGCATCAACGCTTTGCTGTTGCCTATCTAGACGACATTGTAGTGTACAGTCCAGACTGGAACAACCATCTAACTCATCTAGAAGCGGTCCTAAAAACATTATAAAAAGCGGGCCTTACGCTCAATCCAAAGAAGACCACATTCGGCACCAACCATATAGAGTACCTAGGTTATGATATCCGGGACGGGTGTATAAGACCACAAGTCAACAAAGTAAAGGCCATCGCAAACCTACCCGACCCACTGGTAGGAAAGGTATCCGCTCCTTCCTTGGGCTGGTGGGCTATTATAGGAGATTCATACCACAATTCTCTGAACTCGCTAGTCCCCTTTCCGATCTGCTTACTAAAGAACATACAGGAAAACACCTCCACTGGTTTGGTCCTCAAGAAGAGAGCTTTCAACGGCTAAAAAGAGCCCTATGTACTGCCCTGTCCTTCTCTGTTCGGACTTTCAGAAAACCTTCGTCCTCCAAACCGACGCCTCGGGGAGAGGCCTTGGGGCAGTGCTATCACAACCAGATAAATCCGGTGATTTATGTCCCGTCCTATACCTCAGTAGGAAGATGTATCCCAGGGAAACCAAATACGCCACGATTGAAAAAGAGTGCCTTGCTCTTAAATGGGCGATGGAAGCTCTACAGTATTACCTTTTGGGACGTCCCTTCCTTTTACTTACTGACCATGCCCCTCTCACCTGGCTGTCACTCCACAAGGACTCCAACCCCAAGGTCTTACGTTGGTTTCTTTCTTTACAGCCCTTCACCTTTGAAGCCATACATATTCCAGGAAAACTCTGAACGAATGTTGACTATCTTTCCAGGTTTCCTGTCCTCGAATGGCCCGACCGTCCATTCCCGGGGGGAAGGCAGTGTGATGGATTCCGACCATCGGATGGTCAAGATGACGGCGGCGACCAATCCAATATGGCCGCCGCGGACTCTCCAGGAAGGGAAGTCAGCGGTCTAGATGACATGGGAAAGGAGGCGGTCGTGCCCGCTACAAAGAGCCGGTGGGAGGTGACTGCCGGGTGTGACACGGCGGAATCGAGCGTCACGGAAGGAGAAGAACGAAACGCGAGGAACCCAGAGGAAGGAATGTGGAGTGCGAGCGTCGAGGAGGGAGAAGAGTGGAGCGCGAGCGTCACGGAGGGAGAAGAGTGGAGCGCGAGCGTCACGGAGGGAGAAGAGTGGAGCGCGAGCGTCACGGAGGAGGAAGAGAAGAAGGACAACGACCGCTCGTGGAGCACTGCCCCCGAGATCACTGCTCTCCCTGAAGGCGAGGAGACTGGGTCTCCCAAACCACGGCCCTGGAGGGTCGTGGAAGCAGGCAAGTCCCGGGCGGGTATTCCTCATTTCTTAAGGGACTGTGGGGACGCATGAAGGGCACCCAAGAGTGATCACAAACTTCCCCTATGCACTAGACACCTCTTCACAGGCAGCAGGGCTCTGGTGACGGTCTGCACTACCCCACCCATATTCTAAAAAGGACAAACAGAAAGTCTAAGTCTGTTTTGTTTTTCTTCTTTATTTTATTTCCTTGGGTCCACGAGTGCCTGTCTGAAGAAACCTGGGACCTCGAAGAAGCCCAAGGAGAAGAACCCGCAAGATACAAGCCCTATTCCTGTAGCCCTCATAAACCATACTGTTTTCTTCAGCATATGTGGAACGAACATATGCAAATATAAAGGAAAGAATACCTTATCTCGTTGTGTCAAACATACTTATCCAGGAGAGGGCGGCGGGGTGGAAGCCCACCACAAGGGAACCACAACAGTTTACCTGCGTCTGTAAGTGTTTTGAAGCTATCATGTCTTCTTGTATTGAACGTAGGATATTTGTGTATTTCTATGTCCACTGTTTAACTGAAAAGCCAGGTTTTATTAAGTGGTAGAAAAGTTTTACTCTTTCCGCGTAATCCAAAATGTATGTTCTGCCGCAATTTAGGAATCCCAGTATTGATTGTAAATTTTTTAATGATTTTGGAGGTTGGAGCAGCGCACATTTTTCTAAAAAGTTAGCTGCCAGACTTTTCCCTTCACTTGAAAGCTCATATCCTAAAATCAGGATATTGAGGTGGGCGATTTTTCATTTTTTTAAATTAAATTTGTAGCCCTCAGAGGCGAATCCCATAATTATGGTGCTCACCCTGGTCAAGTGCCTTTTTAAGTCGTCATCCATCAGATAAATATCATCCACATAGGACAATGCTTCCTCATCAAAAGTTACTCTTGCTGAAAATAATCACAGGCTGTTCTTATACCCTTGGGGGAGATGACAAAATTGTTGCTGTGACCCCAGTGCTGAGAATGCGGGTAAATACCTGCTTTCAGGTGCTATATTTTGGCAGAAAAATCCATGTGAGATATCAAGTGTAGTTTTGTATTTTTTCCGCAAAATGTTATTCATTAATGCGGCACTGTGTGCATTTTGGACAGCTAATATCTTTGTGCATGTGTTTAAATGTCTGTAATCTAAAACTAGACTATATGAGTTGTCCGGTTTCATTACGGGAAACAAAGGATTGTTCATTGGTGAGGTGCAATTTTCGATCACCCCTTGGTATTCAAGTGGATCTAAGATCTCCCCGACCTGTTTTTTAGCGTCTTGCTTAATTGGATATTGTCTCTGTGCATTTGGTAACACTTTTAATGGGATCACATGGTGGGTTGAATTCTCATCCCATCCGGCATGATTTTTGTACAATGCTGGAGCAAGGGCAACTGCCCACTACCGTGCATGTGTGTGTTTAAAATGAATGGGAACGAGGCCGGAGAAGGCTGCAAAAATTACAGTTTCTTCCTTAGGGCACTCCATAACAAATGTTGGCAGCCAATCTTGTTCAGCTAATAGGATGTCATAACCAGATGACAGATTCTCCCAGAAGAGACCTTTTAACTTTCCAGGGCTTGTCCCCCTCCATTTGGAGTGTTATTTCATATAATTTATGTGGGACGCTTACCCTCGTATCTCGTGTAATCATTCAAGTCCGCTGTCACCAGAAATTCCATCAGGTTCTGGCGAGCTATTATTACTTCTGCCACACTGTCTAGCATGGTCTCAGCCCATTCCCGGTTCAGAAGTTGTGTCCTCAGAATTATGGGCCTGTCTGATCTTCAGGCCTGCAACTTTCTTCTTCTTAAACTGAGGTTTTGATTTTGACTTTTCTTTTTTGAAGGTATAGTCTTGAGCGTGCCGATTTGTCTCTGGACTTTGTACGCTCTTCTTGTCTTTCTGACCGTCCTTCCCTCTCTGAGTTTTTCGATGAACCGTGAAAGGAACAAGAGGAACGTGCATCAGTAGCCCGATATCTGCCAGGTTTCCTAATATTATCTCTATTCCTGAGATTATACCTCTTTTTAGAGGGCTCCTGTGGAGGAGATCTGCCTCAGGATTGAGATCAGTTTCCTTTAAAGTTTTGTTGTATTTCATTATCCCACTTCTTTTTATAAGAAGCAGGTGTCTGCTTGGAAGTGTCCTTTTCAGGACTGCCCATCAGTTGTGGTTTTAAAGCTTTCGCATCTAAACTGTCTCTGCCTAATTCTGCATACGCAGTTTCAATTATTTTGGGTAGTTCGTGTTGTTGATCTATAGGACTGCACTCCCTAAGGCGGTGGCGGATTGCCACTGAAGCTGCTTCCCCTTTAATATTAGTTAGTATTATGGCTGATACTTGGTCATAGTTACCTAGTAACTTCATCCCTAAGTTCAGAGCAGGTTCTGCTCCGTACTCGTTTTGCATTTCTCCTACTACATCTGGTACCAACCGCTAATGAAGGAATACCATTCTGGTATAAATTGCAGCAAAGACGGCACCCCAAGTGGTACAATCTTCTACTTGTAGTGTTATCCCCATGGGCAAGCAGATTCTTAGCATTCTGTGCTTTTCATATGGGGTAGTATTCGGGAATTTTTTTCTGAGCTACCTAGAGTAGCAATTGTTCACGTTTGTGGGCATTTTGCGTGTAACGTTTGTGGTGTGATTTTAGTTGCTGTACCCTGAGATTCAGTTCCATTTGTTGTAACTGTTGCTGGTTGGACTGTGAACGTCGTCATGACGAATTGTGTCAAGTTTCAATAGATTTTAATTTAATCCTTGTGTTGTATGAGTAAGTCTGCCTGAGGGATTGTGTCAATGTTAGGATGTGGTGTGTAGGCCGCTAATATCGGCCATGTTGCCCCTTCTCCTCCAAGCGGGCCTAATCTTACTCTTCTTCTTATGTGTGGTAGGGCGCCTTTAAACCAGTAGAAGTGTTCCTGGTACGTGAGTGGAATCTCTATGTCCTCGAACAGACCATATTCCATTGGTGCATCTCCCTCTGTGTAAGACTGAAATGTCTGTGTTCTCGCATCTGCTGCTGGGAATGTAAAAGAGGACTAAAATACCTCTTTTTGTTGGATTTGTGTGCCTCAATCACGAAAGCTACTAAGCCCACCCTAGATGATAAACCATTTTCTAATAGTTTCAGGGTGACTGTATGTCTGAATTTTGGTGCAATTTGTATTGCGTCCACATTTTCTTCTCCGGCTGCGACGTGGAGCTCCAATACTGTGTTATTTCCTGTCTCAGTCATTTTGTAAAGAATATGTTTGTTCAAGGGAACTAAGAAGGTTTTATTGCACAATTTGAGGAATACTGTGTCCTTCAAGCTTGAATAACCAACAGTCAATAAATAGGATTTTTAGCCTACTCAGCTGTGGCGGAGTTTGTGTGCCCACCCACTCCAGACGTCTCTGGTGTTTTATGAGTAGGGGTCTCTGAGAATAGCACGACTGAACTACTCAGATTCTATTGTTAAATAAGTACCCAACCAACGTTGGCTGCGCCATGTCATGTAGTTCCAATATTACCCATACAGGATCTGCACATTCGGATAACAAACTGTAGGATTAGTGGCAGCCTGACTCTGAGCACCCCCACTGAGAATGTTAGCCTTTCTGTTTTAGCTAGCTCACAGTGCCACTAGAATCTCCTCTTTTTTTTTTTAATCAAGCCCTGGCACACATTCACAATGATTATAACAAGTCAATAACTTGAGTTGCACAGCAAATACATAGAAAATATGAATAATTTAATAGTTTTCTTGTTGTGACTCCAGCCAACACGTGTTTCGTCGCTCGGGACATGACACCCGCGACTTCCACAGGGCTGGAAAACATATATAAAAACAGAATGTAAGCCCAAAACATTCAGGCATCAGAAGTACAATCTTTATCATGTGAATTATATGTGGTCCCAACTGTACCCATCAAATCACATCATATATCCCTCAATCTGTACAGGTGCATCCAACATAGGACAGTGAAATCAATTTATCGTGTATCACAGCATTTATAAATAATCATATTAATATTTCAATCAATTGATAGTGTTTAACATGCCAAGCCAACCAATATTGATGATCACCCAATGAGCAAAAAAAGGGGGGTGGCCAATAATAGGTAGAAGGAAAGGAAAAAATGAAAATAGTGCAACTCATTATCACCATTCAAGTCACTTTCCATATGCATATTGTATGAAGATACGCTTACTGGGAGAACAACAATCTTATGTGCCTAAAATAAAAATAGAAATCCATAAGGTGTACGTCCTTTTGAGTATGCATCCATATGGAAACCATCCAAACATACCTTCTGACTGGTTATAATTCCGTCCCAGCCTAACTATGTTAGTTAGTAAGGACAGCGAGCTCATGGATTGGTTAGACGGAGACCTTTCCTGAATGAAGAACAGATTTTAACACAGAAGAGAGATATTTTACCCACAGTGGGTTGGAATTATCACCACATAAGAAGGGAATATACCAAAGATTCAAGAGCCTTGAGAAAGTCGCTGGACAATTTCCCAGTGTATGTGACGAAACACGTGTCGGCTGAAGAGAAAACTATAAGAATAAAGAAAGAAAAACAAGAAACTCAAAATACTGTGTTAATATTTATGCATACAACGTGCAGATAAATGTTTAGATACACTACAGACTTAAGCTTTGGATTTCCTTCGTATATTTATAGGATTAGCAGTAAAGTGAAAATAAAAGGATAGTATAGTTCTACCATCTTGCAATAATCACGAATGCATACATGAATATAAAATGCATGATAACAGTGTGCGCGTACTCCTACGATGCCTATCTAGATGTACCCAAGTGTACCTAGCATGTGGGTAGGTGTGAAGCCATGAATCCCTCTAGGATTTAGTCTAACCCCATTACCTGAAGTGAGAGTGTGTAGGACCCAGTCCTGGTCTCGAGTTGAACACCCCGTGAGGGATGTTTTAGGCCACTGTCAGCTGGAGCGTCTGCATGCAGGAGCTTCAGCGTCTCTGGTCAATGTTTCGGTCTGGAAGTCTCGATCTTCTCTATCTAACCCTAGCAAGATGTGCTGTATTTATACAAAAAGTATCTAGGGTTTCTTTGTCCCTTGTTTCTTGTATTAGCCATTGTTGGATTTGAGGAGGACTTATGGGATGAACCTTGTACGTAGATATTATGCAGGTGGTGTAGCCTCTGCCTAGTTTCTAAGAACCCTCATGAATATTCATTCATACTGTATGAGTCTATTGATGAAGTTATAGGACGCTATTGGTCAGGGATAAACCCTCCTTCTGCGCCCAGGACTAGAACTAGGTAAAGGTTCAATCTTAAAGGCTCGTTACTGTGTGGTGTAAGAGAGATCATGAAAGTGAAGGTGTGATATTACCCGGGCCTATATTACGGTACCTATATGGAACATAACATTAGGTGTCTTGTTCTACTGAACTTAAACACTCTCAAGTTATGGGATTGTAATATATTCTTCAATCTCTGGGAGTCTTTGTAAGATAATCAGTACCTTTCTAAGAGGGAACTATCAGCAACATTTGCCATTTGTTTCATGTAAACGGGCTTCTGCAGTGAGGATAATGGATTTATCTGCCGGGTCTTATACTCCAGATAGTATTGGTTCTTCCCGATGTGGTAAAAGAAATTCTAACATTAGGGTGGTCTCTTAGCCAGGCTTTATGGATAACCACAAGCTGGGCATGGTCTGGTATTTAAGATTATACAAAGAAATGATGGAGGAGTTCAAAGAGCCTAGTACCAAAGTGAATATGAGTGACTGCGCCCCCTGCTTGCGTTAGGCCGTACGCATAGGGGTGTGAATCTTATGTAGTCTTCCCATTTCATTATGTAGTAGTGTGGACGAAATCTGTGTACTGTAAAAAGAATATGAATTGTTATGGAAATATTCTCAGGGAAGGTTGAGGGTAGGGGCTTGTCCAGTCTCCTCTCCTTATTTTCATTGCTCATGACTCATTAAAGATAAATTACATGACAACCCAAATTCTAAGACAGCCCCTTCCAAGGAGCTACATAAAAGAGTTATGGGTTACACATATTTAGAGTAACTTAGCTTGACTTAGTTCAAGTGTGAGCACACCACATGGAACGGACAAGGATGAGACCTAGATAGTCTCCTATCTTGTATAAATTACTTTTGAACGTCTCAGCAAAATTTCATGACATTAGAAACTCACGCTGAGCTCTATTCAGTCCTCCTAAAACTTTACAACTCTAAAACTCTACAGCTAGCACACTTGTGAAGTAGGGATGGGTATTATATGCAGGAATAACCCATAGTCTTAGTGAGTATAGCCCATGGATATTTTGTTCCTGCAAATATGTCAAACTTCATCTCATCATAGAAGTGGCTGGAGTTATTTGTTGGACATTGTCTATGGGATATCGTCATTTAACCTATTAATGATCGTTGCCTCAGTAAACCCAGTGCTTCTTTTCAAAAAGGATCTGTTCCATCTTCCTGAATCGGTGTCAAATGTTAGGTTCTGCCTTCTGAGGGAGATTTTCTCACTCCAACTGCAGAGTTACAGGATTGATGTGACAATCTTGATGGTAACTGGAGGCGGGAGAGGCTGTAGGATGCTATGTTTTTCTAGAACGCAACTAAATTTAAATGCCAGTAAATTAACTGTACAAATAAACGTGGCCAAAACACAGTGGCAAAGCAAACCACTCTTACATAGACAAGACCTATTGGCATTATCAATACTTGTTATAGAGTTGGCTTGCTGTGATTGTACACCCTTTGTCCCAGGGTGTCAAACTACAATAAAAGAACAAGGTATCTGTCACCTGACAAATAAGTATTTAGACGCTCTGTGCTATGAACTGAAATCAGCTATTCGACGAGAAACCAAAATCACATTTAATCCATGAAAATAAATATTTGATTTTCTTTTTATATTGAATCCAAAATGTAAATTTTCACATGATGTTATGACATTAAACTCCGTTATCATCCATAATAAATGAATTGAATTCAATAAACAAATAATACCCTTATCCCCAAAGCATTTAAGGGAGAATATTGAATCACATCATATAACATAACTGAAAACAGAACATAAAGACAAAATTATTTACCAAATACAATAGGCTTTCAACAAAAGAGATACACATTGGTGTGTACACACAAATTACTATAAAAGGATTCAACCAGAGTATAGGGCAGTGTATGCTCATCAGGGAATAATCATAATATTTACTATTCAAGACAGATCTAAATTCCAACAGCCTCTGTCTATACAAACAACATGCAAACATATTGGCTAGTGTATGCCTGATGTAACTAGCATCTACAATTGCTGATTAAGTGCTTGATTAAGGTTCAGGGCTGTCAACTCACTGGTGGTGCAATCCGGCTATTGTGCAAAACTGTATTTTAAAATTGACATCAATTCTGTAATTTTGTCCTTTCAACTGACATTTTGATTCGCTGGAACAAGCTGTAACCTTTCACCCATTCATGCTTATGGTTGCCATGTTCGTGGGGCTATGAATTATTTACCTAGAAATGTTTCTCATGATCTGTGACCTGCCTTGCGGCTGCAAATGTTCTTATCTGCATATTGAGTAATGTGTTTGTCAGCGTGTGCTTTGTAAACCCCAGGTACACCGATGATTAACCTTTGGACTCAGGCTACAAGTACTCAGTCTGGTGTAAATGTATAAGTAACTTGAGAAGCCTTTGTACATGGTTCACTCTTTAATGGCCATCTTTGTGTTGTGAAGTTGTGCACCTGCTAGGGCAAAATAAATAGTATTTTGTATCTTCAGTAGCCTCAGACTGCTGGTGTTCTTTCATAAGTAAGTGGAAGATTTGGAAAAAGACAATAAGTCTACTTCCCCAACTGGCACCCCAGATGGAACCTATCCGAGGGACATCCACAGCATTGAGACTGTGGTCATGGAGGTGTGACCTGGGACCGACTGATTGTGGGGCGCCCTGCATCAAGGAGGCAACTTGTCTTAGAAGCTGCCATATGACGTCCCAAACCGGCCTCCCAGCAGGGGTCCCCCAAGTGATTCAATGGGAAAAGGCGTTTTGCCTGAAAGATAAAGGTGGACTACATATTGGTGAGATTGTTCGGTTCCATTTCTCTGCTGAATGATTGCTAATTTAGAGAAATATAGATAATATAAAATGAGAACTACTTATACCAAGTTGAAGAAATACATTTCAAAATGTTGCTGCTGTTGCGTAGGCTCAGGGAATAGATTAGATGTAGCGGTACCTACTCCTGTTGAAGACAGCCCGGGCTGGAATTTGATGGTCAAAAAAAAACCAAAAGGAGTAACCGTGAAAATAAATATACTAAGACAAATAAAAAGTTGCAGTTCCCCATAAATGGAACTTGTGATCTTGTGAAATTACAGTATTTGTAAGAATGTTTGCCCTGCAATGTTTGAGGTTTTTAAAATTTAGGAGAACTATGCACAAACAATAGCAATGATGTACGTGCATTTTTGAGTATAGTTTCTTATTGTAGACAATAGATACCAAATTATTCTTTGGTGGCCAAACCTATATTGTCCTCGATCCAACGAGGTGACAGATCCGGTTTCTTGGGCAACTGAACATGAAAAAAACCTTCACAGCCTTAAAGGCTGCTTTTTGCAATGCATCTGCTTTGGGTACCCCTGATTATTCTAAACGTTTTGCTTTACTTGTGCATGAAAAAGAAGGTTGTGCTTTGGCTGTTTTAACACAAAAACATGGAGAGAAGAATAGACCTGTGCCTATTTTTCCTCAACATTGGATCCGGTAGCGAGAGGCCTACTGAACTGCCTTAGAAACATTGCTGCAGCGGCTACTGCATTAAAATATGCAGACTCAATTATTCCTGGGCATAAGATTACAGTATATGTGCCTCACTCAGACATTCTGTTGAACAAAACTCAGACCCAGCAATTGACAAATGCCAGATTGACACATTACGAGTTAACACTTATGGCTGCTAATGTTACTCTGAATCAATGTAACACCAGGCCTCGAAGAATGTACTCACCCAGTCACAATTGCGAGTAAAATTTTATCAGGTCAGAGCTATTTTTAGCACCTACTAGTCCCATCTGGCGAGTAAACTTAGGCTGGAAAGGAACAGTTGTTCTATTCATTCAGATAGTGAATGAGCAATAAAGATTTTATTAAATCTCGTTTTTATCTTGACACATTTGCTGTCTGTTCAAGGAAAGAGTTCAAATGTTAGTCTGTCTTTTAACTACTTACTACTTGGAAAATTACGTTTATTTTTCTCTCGCTTACTAGAATTAGAAGTTTTAGTCAAGTGAGCTGTCTGAAGATGCCAGTTATTTTTCTCTAACACAACATTTAAATGAATAGCCTGTAAATTAATAAATTACAAATATTTCAAAATATATCAGGAATTACAAAAGCTAATTTTTTTGTAATTAAGAAGTGTGATGCAAACAAAGAGTTAAATAGGAGCAAACCAAACGAGAACACTTTACTGGGTGATGTGCAAATGTCACATATTTGCAGCAACTCTATTTCTAAACATTATTGTTTGTACACTATATAGTTTTATCAGTAAAGCCACGTCAGTGCAAAAGTTTAAAGCCATTTCAATGTACAATCTGCTGATTACAAATGAAAGTGTGCTACCACTTCATGCTTTAGTTATGTATTTATTAAAAGTGATATTTTTTTTAACGCGATTTGCCCTCGCCCTCATGAAAATGCTGTTAGTGAACTAAGAGGCAAGTCAGGGGTCAAGTGTATCCTATATGTGGCTAGATTTGAATTATATATGGAAAAACACTGTAGTCCATTTAATCAAACAAAAGAGTTTCTGTACAGCAGACATGCTGAACTCGCACATTTAAAGGTGCTCGCATATGTGATAATGGCGGCTCAATTAATTAAATTATTTGCCCAAGATGACATCATTTGAAACCAGTTTATGGGTTAAGAGCATTACAAATTGGTCGAGGTAGATTATTTAAGTCACTAGACCTGCAGGTCTAGTAAACGTTTTATGATTTTTCGAGGCCTTTACACCATTAATCCAGCCACCCTGTTGCCTCTTCCTTTGGAGGATGAGGTACAACACGATTGTGTGATTGTCACTGAATTAAAGGGTCGGTGGATCTGGTTGACATGCCACTACCTGTTGTAGATGGCTGCCTCTATGTGGATGGCTATTGTCTCAAGAAGAAAGATGGAACTACCTCAGCAGCATAAGCCATCACCACAAATAAAACAGTAGTAGAGATGTGTAAGACAGAGAAAACATCAGCTCAGGCTGCAGAATTAATTGCACTGACCCGTGCATGCAAATTGTCCAGAGGGATTGATCGTCAATATATACTGATAGCCAGTATGGCTTCAGAGAGGCCCACAATTTTGGGAGGTTACCGGCTGAGAGAGGATTCATTACGTTCAGTGGAGCAAAAATGCTACATGGCCATCTTATAACTTGGTTGTTGAATGCTAACACTCTACCTAAGAAAGTCACCTTCATGTGTCGCACACATGAAGGTGACAGATGCAGTATGACAGGGAAATGAACCCGCAGATGAAGTAGCCAAAAACATTGATGTAGCTGTTAACTCACTGACATATGTAGTAATGGTTGTGGATGATGAAGGAAATACCTATGACCCCTATGCTGAAGTAAAGGAGATACAAGCGTTAGCTGACGAACAAGAACATGAAGGATAGGGGCTATATTTTAAGTGACCACTTGGGAGGTTGGGTAAATGGGAAGCCAACTACTAAATGGATACTGACAGATAGCTGTGTGTTACCAGTGGTTTAAATGGTACATGGTCCTACACACTTTGGAGCAGATGTTATCACCAACACCATCCTAAAAATATGGGAGAACAGTAATGGGAGGAAGACAGCAGTTAATTCCTGTCAAAAGTGTATTGTGTGCGCTCAATACAATGCAGACAAGCATTGGCATAGCCAATAGGTCTCACCTTTGGGACCTTATAATTGTTTAGCTATGCAACAGTTGATGTTGTTGCACCAAGGATATTGTGCTGGTTAACTAACCACTCATAAGGTCCCAAAGGCGAGACCTATTGGCTATGCCAATGCTTGTTTATTTATGTTTTAAAAATAAAAATAAAAGGCATTGTTATTTGCAATGTCAATAGGTCAAACTTGCGTAAATGTGAGACCTATTGCATTGCAAATGCTAGTTTTGTAAGGAGTTAGATGAGAAAAGAAGGCTTAGCCAGCAAACAATGAGTGTGTCCTAAAGGCGGTATTTTCAACTACGTGTTAACAATTGCCACATACGAGCGCATACAAAGCGCGCGCACAAAGAGGTGGTTACAGACACGAAACAACTAGATTTCCTAGTATTTTAATTGCGCTGTGTAAATCCATCTGAAAATGCTGACAAAAACCAAGAGGCTGCATCACAAAAAAATAAAAATAGAGAACTTAAAGTGCTTGTTACCAGCTGGAGAAGGAATTTGAGCTTCCTCCTCGTTGTAGATTTTGTCCGTCAGTTTTGAAAGGAGTCCTTAGCAGGTATATTCTAAAGGAATGTTGACTCGAAAGGTGTATTACAGTCTTGAAAACTGACACTTTTTTCCAACTATGTTCACTGTTTCCTGAAAGTTGCCCTTGACCGCAAAAGTGAAAGCCAAGCGACTGCGCTGTCATTAGTAACATGATCCAAGGGAAGAATGCAGCTAAGGAAAAATGTCAGGGGGGGGGGGGCAATTCTCCCAGCAATAGGCCGAATGGGGATGGAGGGGCTCTAGGAAGGCGTGAAAAACCACAACAAAGCCTCATTAACAGGCAAATGGTCTTAAAGACCTGTGAAGTACTCGGTGTGGCTGTGTGTGTGCCCGGGAAGCTGACTCAGCCCGAGCTGCCACACGAGAGGAGAGGGGGGGTGGGGGGGGGGGGGGGGGGCTGAAGCCCTTTGAGCCCAATGGGCGTTTACAAATAACCAGCATACAAGCACACAAGATGTGTATAACGACAGAGTAAAGCAAAACTTGCTTAAGGCACCATTAGTCAAAAGCGTACTCACAGGATAAAAGGTAACCTTAAGAGACAGGTAGTTTGAAATCGTCTAAGGGCACCGTGCACCACCAACAGTCGGGTGTGAGGCAAATAATTGGATAAATCAATACAACATATTCTTCACTATAAAAAGTATTGTGCAGGACCAGCATCCTGGTGGACGGTCACAGTTTAGCTTTAAAGAAACCAAGCCCCTTGGCCCGAGGCTTCGATCTCCCATGAAGATTAGCGCCACTGAACGGGTCTCTTCCAATTTCCCAGTAAGACTTCGGGAAGGCGAAGCCAGGCCAGCCCCCTGATTCAGAGAGTCAATGAAAGTGATGAGGATTATGGGCAAGTAGACAGACAGCTCTGACAGTGGAAGCAGTGACTGAAGATCAATTAAAGTGACAGGCCTATCTTTAAACAGCATCGCTTAATGTTGATACCGTGGAATACTCTATAGAAATAAGAGTCTTAGCATGAAGCATATTCCGAGCCTCTGAACAGTAATCTGAAGCCATCAAAGGCCCGGGACAGAAGCCTGTCCCCTTCTCAGATGTGACTATTCTGTCAGATTCAAGGATTTGAAAGATGACTAATGTCTCAGCTGTCACTTTAGGAAATCATAACGTGAGGGGCGTGGAGGCAAGTTTCTATCGAATCACTCGTTGCTCTTTTATGAAAATGTGCAATTATTTTACTTACAGTGTTTAATAAAGGTGCACACAGCACACACTTCAAATTATATGAAATGTAAATATTGAATTAAAAAAAAAGTGAGTTTGTTGAGCTCGGTGGCTCTCAAGCCGTCGCCGAGCAGCCTTCCCTCCAGTGCATTAAATGCTGTGCATCATTAAACACAATGCGCAGCGTGTCGACTCAGTGAACAGAGAGATTGAAATGTCTCTAGCGTTTTGGGACAAGGTCAGTGTCACTGCTGGGAATGCAGCGTGGTATTGGAAGGCGCTGGGAAACATATTCTGGCTGCAAGCCCCTGGCGCAGCTTCCAGCTCCTATAGTGCCTTTCGGCGCTGCTTCAAATGGGAGAGTAGTGGGAAGGAATACGGACTCGAGTCAGTGGCAAAAAACAAGAAATGTATTTGGAGTGAAAAATCGATGAAACTGTATAATTTTCCTGCACGTGAGTTAAACACGTTTGCTCTTAAGCTTACATCTCCAAAAAAATATGAAATTCGAATTTCCCCCCGCGTTGTTTAATGGAACCGGATATGAACATCAGGTTTATGAATTTAAAAAACAGTATCTATTTGACAGGTTTATCGATTTGTGGAAGAGAAAGAACGTGAGTCACTAGAGAGAAGGAAAAGCTGTATGAGAGAAAGTGTATGAAAGAAAAAAACGAAATAAAGATAGAAAGAAGAATAAAGAAGCAAAAAGTTTAACAGGGAAAAGGAGAGAGTGGCATGCTGTAGTATAGAGAGGCGAGGGGTGGAGGGGGGAGTAGAGGCCAGCAGAGTGACGCAATCTGTGGTGGGGAAGGGAATTGAAGCGCAAGCAAGGCGGAGAGAGGCACGCAAGGCTTAATGAGCCTTGACAGAAACCCACATGGCAAGCTTGAGGCCAGGAAAAGCCTGTGGTAGCACTTTCAAAAGCCACTCACTAAATTTCTCTCAGAGCAGCGCATGCGCTGGCTCAGCAAGACCTAAAAAAGGAAAACCAGTACCCCAAGGCCATTTTAGAATGCCAGAATATCCTTTGAGTGTCTGCAGATAGATTATATCTAGATGCCCCATTGTGGTGTGAAACAATATTATTTGGTTGTGATATGCAGTGTTAGCAATTGGGTAGAAGCTTCCCTACTGAAAGATGATACAGCTATGAGCACCGCTAAAGTATTGTTGAAGGAAAGTTTTCCGAGATTCGGATTGCCCAGAAGCCTTTGGAGTGATAACGGGGTACATTTCTCAAATGAGATAATAGATTCAGTGTGCCAAGGTTTATTTATTAAACAAAAGTTTCATTCAATATATCATGCAAAAGCAGCAGGTTTAGTGGAGAGATGTAGTACATAGTACACAACATTTGAACCAATATAAAAAGCACAAAGTCAAAAAGGAAAACTAAAATCATCAGCATTTCCTATAAATGTACTAGATAGAAAATACAATGAATAAAGAATCGGCCAAAAAAGGTATCTTTTTAGGTATACAAAGGTGGACAACGGGGAGGCGGATGGGTCAGTGAGGAATCCACAGGCAGATACTGTATCCACCACAAAAAGCGTTACCGAAGGTAAGTAACTTGTTCTTCTGATTGATACATCTGCCAGTGGATTCCTCACCTTGTGAATGGATTCCCACAGCAGTCCCACTCACGGAGGAGGGTGTCCACCTTCCTATACCAAAAAGTCCTGCAAGACAGAGCGCGCAAAATGGCCCTCCCTCCTCATCTCAGAGTCTAAGCAATAATGCTTTGCGAAAGTATGGAGGGAGACCCAAGTCGCGGCCTTACAAATGTCTGCAACTGGAACACCCCTGGCCAAAGCAGAGGTGGAAGACTTAGCTCTAGTAGAATGAGCTCTAATAACCTCAGGAGGAACCTTACCAGCAAGGGCGTAGCAGATCTTGATGGTTAGGATGATCCACCTGGACAGAGTGCGCATGAGCACAGCTTTGCCTTTTGAGTGTCCAATATAGCCCACGAAGTGCTGATCTTCCAAACGAAAATCCTTTGTTCTGTCCAAATAACAGCTCACTGCTCTTTAAGGGTCCAAGCGGTGAAGTCTCTCCTCCTCCTTGGAAGGGTGGGGGGGGGGGGGGGGGAGGATAAAACACAGGGAGAGTAATGGACTGCCCCAGATGAAAAGGAGTAACTACCTTAGGAAGGAAAGCAGCCCTGGTCCTGAGGACCATCCTTTCATCATGTAAGGATAAAAACGGGGGTTTCGAACTAAGAGCTTGAAGCTCACTCACCCTCCTTGCCGAGGTTATGGCTACAAGAAAGACCGTTTTAAAAGACAACAACCTCGAAGGACCGCTATGAAGGGGCTCAAAAATGGGACCCCATCAAAAAAGATAAAACAAGATTAAGGTCCCACTGTGGCATTACAAAGGGAGTAGGTGGAAACCTATTCGTAAGGCGTTTGATAACTCTTAAAACAATAGGAGATTTAAATAACGACGGCTGCTCTGGAAGACACAGAAAAGCCGATAAGGCTGATAAATAGCCCTTAACCGTGGCCACAGCACAACCCTGCTGAGCCGAAGGAAAGAGCAAACTGAAGCACATCAGAAAGGTGGGCTTTTAAAGGGTCAATGGATCTCTCTCCACACCATTTTACAAACTCAGACCATCTATAGGAGTAAATGGACTTGGGGGGGTGTTGCCTGGCCGATAAAATAACATCCACCACATCAGGCGGGAAAAAGAAGGAACTCAGGTTGTCCCGTTCAATCTCCAGGCATGAAGGTGCAGGTTCTGGAGGTGGGGGTGTAGAACCTGCCCCTCGGACTGCTAGAGGAGGTCTGCCCTGAGAGGGAGATGGAGCGGAGGGTGCGACGAAAGGTGAAGTAGATCTGTGTACCACACCCTTCTTGGCCAATCCGGGGCAATCAATATAACTTGGGCCTGGTCTTGGCAAACCTTCCTCAGAACCCGAGGAATCAAGGGTGTGGGAGGAAATGCGTAAAGGAGTTGTGAGCCCCAACTCAACTGAAACGCGTACCCCAACGTCCCGTGCATCGGAAACTGGAGACTGTAGAATGACGGGCAATGCGCGTTCTCTTGAGTGGCAAACAGGTCCACCCAAGGAGTCCCCCACGTCCGGAAGATGTGCTGAACTACCTCTGAATGAAGCCTCCACTCGTGGTCGGCGGAAAACTGTCGACTGAGACTATCCACGCCTACGTTCAGCACACCGGCCAGATGATTCACCATCAAGCAAATCCGATGGTCCTGAGCCCAGAACCAGAGTTGCAAAGCCTCTCTGCAGAGACGGTACGACCCTACTCCTCCCTGCTTGTTGACATACCACATCGCGGTAGTGTTGTCCGTCAGGACTTTTAACTGACTGACCGCAAAGGGAATGGAGAAAAGTCTTGAGCACCAAACGTTATCGCCCGCAATTCTAGACGATTGATATGAGACAATCTTTCCTCTGGAGACCAAAGACCCTTGATCTCCAGATCCCCCAGATGAACACCCCACCCCAGGGTGGAGGCATCCGTTATTACTGTGGCCACCGTTGGAGGAAGATGAAAGGGCTTTCCTTGAGACAGATTGCCCTCCACACTCCACCACAACAGATCCGCTGCAGCTTCTCTGGAGATCCTGACTGACTCCCTGAGATCCCCGTTGTGCTGATACCACTGCTTGCGGAGACACCACTGGAGCGCCCTCATGTGCCAGCGTGCATGGTTGACCAACAGAATGCAGGAGGCGAACAGACGCAGGAGGCGAAGGACCTTCAGAACTGGAACAACCGCTCCATTGTGGAATAAAGGGATCTTCTCCTGAATGTCGAGAATTCTTTGTGGAGGAGGAAATACTCAACACACAGTAGTGTCCAGTACCGCCCATATGAACAGGATGCGCTGAAAGGGCACCAGGTGAGATTTGGGCACATAGATTGATAAACCCATGTTGAATAACAGATGAGTAGTTACCTGCAGATGATGTTGCACCATCTCTGGTGACTGTTTTCAGAAGCCAGTTGTCCAGGTAGGGGAAAACCGGAATCCACGACCTCCTGAAATGAGCAGCCACCACCGCCATCACCTCGGTGAAGACTCGAGGTGCAGTAGTAAGACCAAACGGGAGGACCGCAAACTGGTAGTGTTTCGACCCAACCGTAAAACGGAGATACTTCCTGTGCGACTTCAGGATTGGGATGTGGAAATACGCATCATGCAAGTCGAGCGACACCATCCAGTCTTCTTGCTGCAACGCCTGAAGAACCTGTGCAAGGGTTAGCATCTTTAATTTCTCCTGCTTCAGGTAAAAATTCAAGACTCTGTGGTCCAGAATCGGACGCAACCTGCCGTCGTTTTTGGGAATCAGGAAATACCGGGAGTAGCATCCCTGACTCCTTTCCTGCTCTGGAACCACCTCTATCGCACTTTTTTGAAGCAATGCAAGAACCTCCTTCTGCAGAAGAAGTAGATGGTCCTCGGATCAAAAACATTGGCAAGGAGGGTAAGGGGAAGGAAATTCCCGAAAGGGAAGGGCGTACCCATTCTCCACAAGATTTAAAACCCAAAGGTCCGTCGTGACCAATTTCCAACCTTGCAGAAAGTGGGACACCCGACCCCCCAACAGGCCCCACATGATCCAGGATGGGGAATCTAGGGCTGCTTCCCTGTAGCATCATTGGGAGCAGAGGAGGAGGAGGAGGAGGGATTGCGGCCAGAAACAGGTCAACCCCTTTGTCTTCCTCCATAGGACCTATAGAGAGGATTTTGTTGCTGCTGCTGCTGTTGAGGTTGACGGAAGGAGCGAAAAGACGACCTCCCAAAACCCCTATACTTTTTTAAGCCAAAACCTTTCGACTGGGTCTGCAATCCTAATGACTTTGCAGTAGCTCTGCTATCTTTGAACCTCTGTAAGGCAGAATCTGCATTCTCTCCAAAAAGCTTTTCCCCATCAAAGGGTAAGTCAACCAGAGTGGCCTGAACATCAGATGAAAAACCAGAAGAGCGGAGCTAAGCCTGCCTTCTAGTGGCTATGGAAGAACCCATAACTCTGGCCACAGAATCAGCCGAATTTAGGCCTGACTGAATAACCTGCCTAGCTGCAGCTTGAGCGTCAGAAATAACCTCCATGAAAGAACCCTTCTCCTCATCAGGCAATATGGGAGCCAGCTGTTTTACAGAGTCCATCAAGGCATGAATGTAGCGGCCCAACAAACAAGTGGCATTAGTTGACTTTAGTGCCATGCTAGCTGATGAGAAAACCTTTTTAGCTGACTGCTCAATTTTCTTTGAGTCTCTGTCAGCTGGCGCTTGTGGAAAAGCCCCCGAAGACTGTTTGGAGCAGGATGCTTGTACTACCAAACTCTCTGGAGAAGAAAGGAAGTTCGGATCCCCTGGAGCTACTCTATATCTTCTCGCAACAGCCCTAGAAACAGCAGGCGAAGAAAGAGGCTTGCGCCAACGTCCATAATAGGATCCAAGATGGCCTCATTAAAAGGCAACAGAGGCTTGACAATAGAGGAAGGCGAACGAAGAACCTCGGTCAATAAGTTCGGCTTATATTCCGCAGAAGGCAACTGTAAGTCCAAAAGCTCAGCAGCCTTCTTTATCACCAAATGGTAAGGAGCCAGCTCTTGAGGTGGAGAAGAAGAAAGTTCCCACTCAGGAGTGGTGTCCAATCCACTTGCCTCCTGAATACCTTCATACTCATCCGTTGAGTCACCCAATTCACCTTCTGTCAGGCGCTGATCAAGAGCGCCTACCGAATGTACAGTCGTTGGAGGACTACAACAACCAAAATCCTCGGCTGTACGGAGGAGGGGCCAAAACCGGGTCAATACGCGACTCAGGAGCCAATCGAGGCGCGTAATACTGGAGAGTGGTTCATGTTGGTGCCGACGCCCAGCGCAGAGCAAGGAAGACGCGTGTTCTAGCGTCTGCAGCTTCTGAGAGGACTGGGGGCTTCGTCGGGAGCGGAAAACGCCGTGAGCATTTCGGAGGATTGAGTGGTTCCATCTTACAGGAACTTCAACGTGGGACGCTGACGTAAGCGTCGCCGCGTTTTCATGACCAAGGGATTATCGAGGGGTGCAGTGAGAGACAGTCGATTCAGCGGACTTCGAGACTGATTCCGTGGAAACTCACCAAGGCATCCGAAAGAGAGAGGGAGAGAGAGACAGTTCGGTAGCTCGTAAGTACGAGCGTTGCGCTATAAGGCTTGCGAGACTGCTGTGATTTACGTTCGTGTTGCGAAAGAGAGAAGGAGCGTTCAGGGGGAGCGAGACATTTTGGTTACCTGCTCTCTCGTTGTACACAAGAGAAAGAGCGTTAGGCTTCATTTGGATTTGCAAGACATTTTTTTATTTTTGGCGCCATTCAAATTATGTAAACAGAAACCCTGCACCTCGACTTGAGATATACTGGAGTCGCTACCAGGGGAGGTGGAGCATAATTGAAAGACGCTCAGTGGGGTCAATAGCAACAGAGGGGAAAGGTGAACAGGGGGAGTGTCAGCTCGTTTTGTGGTTGAAGCTGATGGTGCAGCAGTATGCCTGAGTTGATACATGTTCTAGACAATTAGTGAGACCTAAATGAGAGTAGGTTGTTCTGTCATTTCTTGTCATTCCAGATCTCCCTATCCCCGCTGACCCCTACCTATCCTTATTCCCTCGCCTGATTGCTCTGGTACTCTGTGTTTCTATAACCACAGCCGGTGACGTCGGGAGGTGGAACCATTGTACTTCACTCGAATCTACAGGAACGACGGCGGACGTGACAGAATTACGCGCCCACGAAATATTCCCTGGGGATTCGAGTGACGCACGAATATGGCCTCATTAGACGAGGTGTTGCAGGCTCTCCTGGTGGTGCAACAGGAATTGGCTGCCTCAAGGGCAGAAACAGCCGCCCTGAAAGAAAGGTTAGATCGACAGGGCAGGAACCCGTTTGACGCCACGCTATCTTCGTCACCCATACAGGTGAATGAGTCTCCACCCATTCCCCTGGCTAGCCCGGAGAGGTTCTCAGGGGATCCCCTAAAGATCCAAACCTTTTTGACGCAAATTGCCTTGCACTTTTCATGCAAACCCGCTTCCTTTCCTTCCAACCATTCACGAGTGGCTTTTGCGATTTCGTATATGACGGGGGGACGCCGCCAATCGGGCGGTGCCCTTGGTCAAATACGACGATCCCCTACTGTCAGATTGGAACACCTTTCGTACAGAGTTCGAGAGGGTGTTCGATAGAAGGGCCACCACATTCTCGGCGGACCGAGAATTGTTGGAGCTTCGACAGGGTAAGCAGGACCTAGTGACTTATCTGACCCAATTCAACCGGCTCATTGCGGAAACCGCATGGCCAGAGGAAAAAAGAATGTCCCTTTATTACCAGGGCTTAAGAGATGACATGAAGGATGTGCTGGCCCAAATTGACCCACAGCCCACCACCTACACGGATTTAATGAATCTCACGTTAAGGCTAGACCATAGATTAGCGGAACGCAAGGGAGAAAGGGTGTATTCTCCTGTCGATAAAATAGAGAGAGGATCCCGAAATGTCGGGGCCTCTTCGGAGGGTCAGGCAGAACCCATGGAAGTGGGTGCAATCCGAGCCCCGTTATCTAGGGCAGAAAGAGAAAGCCGCAGAAGTGCAGGCTTATGCATATACTGCGGAAAAAAGAGGCACTATGTTAGGGAGTGTCCCGTAAAACCGAAAAAGAGTGGGTATGCCGGTATGAAGAAAGTGGCGGTAGCCGCGTTACAGGCATCTCCCCCAGAGACTCCAACCAGAGGAGAGGGAGGCAAGAGGTCCGACGATCATACATTACAGCTGCCATCTTTGGCGATCATAGATTCAATAGCTTCTGAATCCCACGTTATGATAAATATGAACTTAAGGGTGGGTTCACCCGAACACATGGTCAGAGTGATGATTGATTCCGGAGCCACCGGGAATTTCGTGGATAGTGGATTAGTGAGGATGCTGGGGTTAAGGCGCTGCCCGAGACAGAGTCCAGAAAAAGTATGGGCAGTAGATGGGAAACCTCTTAAATCAGGACCCATCACCGAAGTCACGGAATCTTTGACTCTAACAAAAACAGGGTGTCTTTGGGATCATGTGGAAGAAGTCGCCTTCAACATCATTGAGGCTCCCCAGTATGAGTTAATACTGGGAATGCCTTGGTTAACCACCCATAATGTCATGAAAACTCACCTGACCTCTGCCCTCTCGCCGTCCCTCAGGGAAGAAGCGGGCCGTTGGAATCGGGCCGCGAACCATGTCCGCGCAATGCGGGGCTTATGGGAGACTACCAAAGCTGCCAAGGAACTACGCTTCCCAGCAGCCTCTAGGCCAGACGCGCGCGCACAGGAAGTGACGCGGCGCAAGAGACGGGAATCCATTTAGTCAGGAACCGCGGAGAACTGCTCGCAGATTATCCTGGAGCCTGACCTGACCGTGTTGCAGATCTCATCGTGGAGTTCCCCGGGTGCGGTAAGGGTGTCAGTGACACCGTCAAGAGTCCTTTAGGGCACACGTTTGTGCTTCCGTTTGTGCTTCCGTGCTTCGTGATACCAAAGACTGCCAAAAAACGACTAAGCTTGTGAGACTTTGTGACAGGCATTTAAGAGAACCTGAGTGAGTGCGTGGAGCGCTCGACATTAACGCTTGACATTTACCAGGTGGTATGACCCTAATACCACGCTGTGAAATTCTTTATACAACATTGTTTTGCCTTACCTGATGTCACCGCTGAACATGTATTGATGAACTGTGTGTGTGTTGTGTTGTCTTCTAGCTGGGGGTTTGTAGAGGGGCAGCTAGGCTACAGCGTAAGACCTTCCTTCCTCAGTGAGGCCTACCAGCACACCCTCTTTGGTGGGTATATGGTGATACCCTATATTGGTAAAAAGGTATATTCTGCTGCTGTTATAAGACAAGGGGGGGGTTCTTATGTGTTGGTTGTGTATGTACAGTCGTGCCCTGTGAGTACCTCTACAGAACAGCGACATCCCTGAGCACACTGCAGCTAGCTGGCGTTGAAGCGGCTTTGACGATATTTAATCGCCCTTCTGCTGTCACAGCTAGAACTGGTTATTTTTCTTTACAGGTAGACTGAATTGTTTATGTGAGTCAAGGGGGTGTAAAGACATTTCAGCTACAGGCGATCAGGCTAACCAGACCTGTGCTTCCTTTACAGATCTCCCTCCCCGCCGTTCCCATCCTTTCCTTCCCCTCGATTGACCCCCTTAAGCTTCCGTGCCTTTACGGCTATTCGGAATTAAGGTTGTCAATAGGGGGGCCCCCATTGAGCAACGAACCGATCCTGAGAGGCCTACGCGGGACCTGACACATAATCCCACGATAGATTGGAAAAGCACAAAACAGTGGAATTTGAAACCACCTTCTGCAAAGAGGAGTGCGCGAACGCTCACCGAACCCATCTTCTAGCACTTTCCCAGGGGTATCACGTTCTCACCGCAGCTGAGAAAGAAACGGTCCTCCCTGCAACGTATGAAGAGTATAGGGATGTGTTTAGCGAGAGCGAGGCGGAAATCCTACCACCACATCGTGTGTATGACTGCCAAATAGACTTGATCCCAGGGGCACAGATGCCTGCTTGTCGAGTGTATGCCCTCTCTGAACTGGAGACAGAACATCTGCGACACTATTTGGAGAACTATGTGGACATAGGGTTCATCAGGCCTACCCGTTGTCCTGCCGCTTCGCCCCTGTTCTTTATCAAGAAAGCTAATGGCGAATTGAGAACATGCATCGATTATCGCGTTTTGAATAAAAACACGGTGCGGAACAGGTACCCTCTTCCACTCATCCCTGTCTTGCTGGACCAGGTGAAGGAGGCCGCCATTTACACCAGACTGGATTTGAGGGGCGCCTATCACCTGGTTCGGATAAGAGAGGGAGATGAGTGGAAGACGGCGTTCAAAACGCGATATGGTCTTTTTGAGTATAGGGTAATGCCGTTTGGGCTGTGTAACGCCCCGGCGGCGTTCCAATACTTCCTAGATGACGTGCTCAAGGAGTATATCGATAAAACAGCTGTGGTATATATAGACGATATACTAATTTACTCCACGAACCCTAGCGCACACCACACACACGTGTCACAAATCCTGCAGAAATTGAGAGAGAACAAATTGTTTTGCAAGTTGAGCAAGTGCGAATTTGATGTAGAGAGGGTGGAATTCCTGGGGGTGGTCCTGAGTCCTGCAGGGTTGAGTATGGCTGAGAGAAAAGTGACAGCAGTGCAGGAGTGGCCAATCCCAAAGACAGTGAGAGACGTCCAGTATTTTTTGGGATTCTCAAATTATTACCGGAGATTCATCTCTCACTTCTCACAGTTGGTCTCCCCTCTTACTCGTTTGCTGAGAAAAGGACACCCGTTTTCATGGACTCAAGAAGCAATGCAGGCATTCAGCGAGTTAAAACATGCGTTCAATACAGCCCCGATCCTGCAACATCCCCGCTCCGAAGCGCCTTTCATAGTGGAAGCCGATGCTTCCGACATAGCAGTGGGGGCGGTACTCTCGCAGCGAGAGGCGCAATCAGGACAACTGCATCCCATAGCCTTTCTCTCTAGGAAACTGACATCCGCGGAAGCAAACTACACCATCGCAGAGAAAGAGTTGCTCGCCGTCCGAAAGGCGTTTCAGGAATGGAGGCATTACCTGTGGGGAGCCAAACATCCGGTAACTGTTTATACTGACCACAGGAATCTGCAATTTCTAAAAACTGCCAGACACCTTACGCAAAGACAGATGCGCTGGATGCTGTTTTTTGCAGGATATGACTTTGTCATCACCTTTCGACCAGGGTCGGAAAACAAGAAAGCTGATTCGCTATCTCGACAAGGCGGAGAACACATGTCTCACAGGGAAGTCCCTGAGGCGATCATCTCCCCGGCAAAAGTGATATGTGTTATCAGGGCGGATACGTATTTGCATGCAGTCCGAACACATTACACCACAGAGCAGTGGCTTCACTGGGAAGAACAGGGGGTTGATCGGCGAATTAAGGGAGGATTGCCGTTTTTCCGCAACCGTTTGTTTGTGCCGTCAGGGGCACTACAGCGTCAAGCTTTCAGGTGGTGTCACGAGTCACTGATGGTGGGTCATCCCGAGTGCGCTAAAACTCTTCAGCTTCTTCAACGACACTTTTGGTGGGAAAACATGAAAGAGGATGTTAGAAGATGGATACAACAGTGCGATGTGTGCGCCCGAGCCAAGGGAGACCGCTCGAAAGCTAAAGGTAAGTTGGTGCCGCTGTCTACTCCCGCTGGGCCCTGGCAAAACATCAGCGTCGACTTAGTGGTGGGTCTGCCGATGGACCAAGGATGCGACGCGATCATGGTCGTGGTGGACAGTCTCACGAAGATGGGCCATTTTATACCATGCAAGAATCTTCCCTAGGCCAACCAGACCACCCAGCTGTTGGCTCACGTGGTGCGACTGCATGGCTTTCCGAGAGTAATCGTGTCGGACAGAGGCCCGCAGTTTATCGCACGTTTTTGGAAACCTGGTGTACGGCTCTGCAAGTGGAGGTGGCCACGTCCACCAGTTTCCACCCCCAGACGGATGGTCAGACGGAGCGTCTTAATCAAACGCTCAAGACGTATCTTCGTTGTTACTCCAAGGAAGCAAGCGCTTCGTGGGTGTCGCTGCTCTGGCTGGCAGAGATCTCATACCACAATGAGTGGCATTGTTCCATCAAAGAAGCACCCTTTCGGGCTAACTACGGTTATCATGCCAAGGTTCTTCCGTTGTCCTTCCCAGCGGATGTCCAGGATCAGCCGGCGCTGGCGGCCCAGTTGCAGGTACTGGGGAGACTACATAAACGCCTAAAGACGAATCTGGAGCATGCTAAAAGCGTATACAAAACCTGGGCAGACCGCCACCGGCAGGACGGTCCTTCTTATCAACCGGGCGATTGAGTAAGGTTGTCTACGAGATATCTCCGTTTCAAGTTGCGCAGTATTTTCCATCCTCGATTCATTGGTCCGTACCCCGTAGTTCGCCGTGTGGGCTCGGTGGCGTATAGGTTGGCGTTGCCCGCCTCGTTACGCATCCATCCGGTGTTCCATTGCAGCCTGTTGAAGCCGGCGGCCGGGGCTCGGAGGATGGCGGCTCCGCCGATATTCCGCAACGGCCATATGGAATACGAGGTGGGGAAGGTGTTGGATTCCCGATTTCGGAGAGGGAGACTGTGGTACCTGCTGGCCTGGAAGGGCTATTCAGCGGAGGAGGATTCATGGGTACCTGCCTCGGATGTCCACGCACCGGCGGCTGTGCGTTCGTTTCACGTCCGCTTCCCGGCCAAGCCTGGTCCTAGGAGGCGCTCGGACGGGGGGCATACTGTCAGGCGCTGATCAAGAGCGCCTACCGAATGTACAGTCGTTGGAGGACTACAACAACCAGAATCCTCGGCTGTACGGAGGAGGGACCAAAACCGGGTCAATACGCGACTCAGGAGCCAATCGTAATACTGGAGAGTGGTTCATGTTGGTGCCGACGCCCAGCGCAGAGCAAGGAAGACGCGTGTTCTAGCGTCTGCAGCTTCTGAGAGGACTGGGGGCTTCGTCGGGAGCGGAAAACGCCGTGAGCATTTCGGAGGATTGAGTGGTTCCATCTTACAGGAACTTCAACGTGGGACGCTGACGTAAGCGTCGCCGCGTTTTCATGACCAAGGGATTATGGAGGGGTGCAGTGAGAGACAGAGTCGATTCAGCGGACTTCGAGACTGATTCCGTGGAAACTCACCAAGGCATCCGAAAGAGAGAGGGAGAGAGAGACAGTTCGGTAGCTTGTAAGTACGAGCGTTGCGCTATAAGGCTTGCGAGACATTGCTGTGATTTACGTTCGTGTTGCGAAAGAGAGAAGGAGCGTTCAGGGGGAGCGAGACATTTTGGTTACCTGCGCTCTCGTTGTACACAAGAGAAAGAGCGTTAGGCTTCATTTGGATTTGCAAGACATTTTCATTTTTGGCGCCATTCAAATTATGTAAACAGAAACCCTGCACCTCGACTTGAGATATACTGGAGTCGCTACCAGGGGAGGTGGAGCATAACTGAAAGACGCTCAGTGGGGTCAATAGCAACAGAGGGGAAAGGTGAACAGGGGGAGTGTCAGCTCGTTTTGTGGTTGAAGCTGATGGTGCAGCAGTATGCCTGAGTTGATACATGTTCTAGACAATTAGTGAGACCTAAATGAGAGTAGGTTGTTCTGTCATTTCTTGTCATTCCAGATCTCCCTATTCCCGCTGACCCCTACCTATCCTTATTCCCTCGCCTGATTGCTCTGGTACTCTGTGTTTCTATAACCAGAGCCGGGGACGTCGGGAGGTGGAACCATTGTGCTTCGCTCGAATCTACAGGAACGACAGCGGACGTGACACCTTCCTCCACTTCCTCTGCACGATACTGCTCCTCCTCTATAAGTCTCTGAGCCTCTCTTCGAGAGCAGATCCGTGGACACGGCGTCGGCAGAGCCGTTAACGGAGTCGACTGCGCCGATTGAGTCGGCGGCATCACACGCGGCACGGCTGGAGCCGGTGCCGACGGAGGCTCGGACGAAGGAACACGGTCCAGACGAGGCCGGGAGGAAGGCTCTCCAGACAGCGCCGGGAACTGCCATGACGGCGCCATCGGCATGAAGGGCATAAATGGTGCCTAAGCATAGTGTTGTGGAACGCCCAAACTGAATGCCATTGGACCCACAGGACCTGATGGGAAGGCTGCTCTTTGGAAAACTCCATACAAAGCATTAAAAAAATGCGACGGATCCGAGCCCTGAGTCGGGAATTGTGGGTATGGATTCGAACCTGTATCCAGCCGAGGAGTAACTGGAGCCGGAGCCGACGGATCCTCTTCTGGATCCACTGGTTCACATTCAGGCACAGGAGAGAGTTCAGCAACCTGATCAGGCTCGGCGTCGGAAGCTGGTGAATCCATCGGCGCCGGAGACTGCGCCGGAGTTATCTTTGGCGAAGGAGACTTCTCCAGAGAGACACGAGGAGAAGGAGAGGACGAAGGAGAGACCAAGTCCTTACTTTGACGTCGAGGTGAAGGCGACCTAGAAGCCCTAATCTTCGTCGACCGGCGCAGAGAGTAATGCTTCCTCTTTTTCTTGTGTCTTCTCGACTTCGACGAGTGCAAAGTCGACGACTCCGGCTTCGACTTGTCTCGTTTTCGACCTCTACCTTCCTTCTTCGCCTTGGCCATGAACAGCTTCGCTTCCCGTTCCTTTAGAGCCTTAGGGTTCATTTTCCTGCAACAGGAACAGTCTTCCACGTCGTGTTCAGACGACAGACACCATAAGCAATCTTCATGGGGGTCAGTGATGGACATGTGACCCCCACAATCCCTACATGGCTTAAATCCGGACTTTCTTGACGACGACATGAGTACTTTAGAAACAGTACCCCACAAGGTAACTACAAAGTAACTCTACAATCAAGGAGAGTGCTAGAAAACCGTTATGCGTCAACAGTGAGGAAAAAAAGGGAACTGACGTCATCACGCTGACGTGGCTCTCTTATGGCTCCGGTGACGTCATACGTAGTCGCGGGCGAAGCCGTGGAATGACGACGTCGGCGTGGAGAGCTAGGAAAAAATTCCGTAGTATGCTGGTGCAGGAGATATTCACAAGGTGAGGAATCCACTGGCAGATGTATCCATCAGAAGAATGATTATCTCCCACCTTTGAGGAGGTGATGGGTAGACCAGCCAGCGTACATGGGATTGCATCTCCATGAAGCTTTGTGACTTGTCTCACTCTGCATTGTTGGAATACTGTAAGGCACTGACTCACAGCCTCTCTGCTATTCATCAACAGGTGAGATACCCTTGGTCCCCCCCTTTTGGAGGAGAAGTACACAATATAAGGACAGGGGACTGGGTGCTGACCAAGAATGCTGTGAGGAAAAACAGTTTCCTGCCCAGATGGAAAGGGCAGTTACAAGTATTGCTGGTGACACAACCGGCAGTGCAGTGTGATGGTTATAAGATTTCGATTTGTTTGTCCAACGTCAAGAGAGCCTCACCATTTTGACCTGAGCAACCTTCGGAAGGAGACACCTGGGGTCTTGACTGTGAAGTGCCCATTGCAAAACAAATTGACCCACAACCAACTGCAACAGTATGACTTACGACCAAGGAAATTGAAGGATTAGCTAGGAAAGTGCTTAGGAAGAAGCAAGCACCAACTGCCAGGAGCTCAAGAGTGCCACCTTTAATGGAGTAGCTTGTGCAGTGAGGTTGGTAAAATAAGGACACTGCAGACTATCACCTGCAAGAATGGAGATACATCCCTGTGGCCACCCTACTGCCCCTGCTGAGAGGGAAAAAATAAGTGTTTTACTATATGTAGATAATGCTGTGAGGGAAAAGAGAAGACGTTTAATAATTATTTTTATTGTATTAGTTATTTCAATTTTGACTTTTGCTTTAACGTGGTATTTTGAAGAAAATTACTTGGTACATTCTATAATACCCAGGACTGCACCTGTGCCACAGCACTTCCATTTTACCGTATCCTCATTACATTTATCCCAAAGAATAACCTTCCACAAGAACACTTTTGTTCAGACTTTGCATGTCACTCACCAGGGAACTAACAGAACAAAATGTTGGGTCTGCAGATTATTACCAACAGCCGTACAGCATGGTACGCCTTTTGCTCCTTTGCCATTTTCCCAGACTGGTTCCTGTAATGCTTGGTGGGAAATGCAGTGGGGAATATTGGGTAAGACTAAATGGCACTGATATTGACAAGACAGGATTTTACCTTGCGAGGCCTTTCCACAATTTGGTAAGTCCCCGTAATCTAACAAAGACCACAGTTTCCTGGCAGGGCAGCTGCTCTGAAGGCACAGAGGGGGAAGCGTATGAGTTTAGGCAATTCAAAACCTCCTCAAAGATACAGGTTTTTAGAAAGAGGAATGTCTCCCAAGATGATGCTCTAGCCATTAAAGTTTTATCACTGCCCTCTTCCCATTGTGTACAAGGGACAGGTAGCATCCCAGTGGGAAGTAGTACCTTTGAAAAAGTAGTACAATTGAATATGTCCTTCAGTCCATCGTTCACTGCCTCCTTAAATACTTATTTTGTTTGTGGCCAACATGCTTATGTATGGTTACCCACCAGGTGGTCCATCCGATGTTATGTAGCTTTCATTTTGCCACCAGTTTTCTTGGACCTCCTGACCACCATTTGAGTAAGAGGGAGGTGGACCAAACTGATACTTCTAGCCAGCAGTTTGTGGATGCACGGAAGGGTTTAATACCATTTGGGGACATAGCATAAATAGCTGGGAGATAAGAAGACTGTGTAGGGTGGTGGAAGCCGTCATAAATGACCTGCTGCCTCATTCAAATCATGACCCTGTTCTCTACAAAGTAACTGCACTTGTGGTGGACTGTTTAGGAATACAATATAGCAATATTACGTTTTTAGCGTGATGCCTGGAGCTTTTGGACCCGGAGCCGCTGCACCATTCAAATAATGACCCAGTTGCCTACAAGATAACTGCACTTGTGACTTCCTGTTTAGTAGTGAAATATAGCAATATTTGGTGCTTAGTGGAGTTATGACAACTTTTGGCCCTAGTGCCACTGCTCCTGCTGCACCAGTTAAATGAAGCCCCTTTCAATTGCAAGGTAAGTGCAATTGTGACTTCCTGTTTGGTAGACAAATATAGAAATATTATGTGTTTAGAGGAGTTCTGACAACTTTTGGGCACTGTGCTACTGCACCTGCTGCACTACTCAAGTCATGACCCTGTTGACTGCAAGGTAACTGCACCTGTGACTACCTTTTAAATTTGAGCAATAATCTGGGTTTACGGGGAGCCCTATAGCTTTTGGTCTCGGTGACACTGCACCTGCTACACCATTCAAATCAAATCACTTGACTGCAAGGTAACTGCAACTGTGACTCAGTGCTGTGGAATATAATAAAATATCTTCTTGTCCATGGGGCAGATTGCTTCATAAATCTACGTGTCCTGTAACAAAATCCACTTGTCCCTTTGGTGCCATGTAGTGCGGCAACAAATTGTGGCAGCAATCTCATTATATAAGTGCTCTGATATAGCCTCTTTGATTATGCCAGGCCTCATACCATAGTAGAATTTGAATACTTGCAATCTCCTTATGTTGCCACATTTCCAAAGATCTACTTACTGGGGCTGAAGGTAGTGGTAAGCAATAGTTCTAGGGTTAGAATGCCCTTTTGAGTCTGTGTAAACCTACTAACTTGCACATTTTAAGGGTTTTCAACAGATCTTCTGTAATTTTTTTCCATACTGAGAAATGTCGGAAATGTACTCCTGACAATGACAGAGGTAAACCTTCTTCCAGAGTTGGGAAAAAAGTGGTTGGAGGGGAAAGTGAACTTGCAAACACTCAGATTTTCGAATGAGCAAATCTACACATGCATATTTGCTCATGCTAAAATGCAGTTCACATATATTTTCTAGGCGTACTATTTCTTGTCCTACTTCTGTAAATTCTTGGAATTCACGAAAGCCATATAGCAGCACTTAATGCAAGGACTTATACCATGGGTGCACTTTTGAGACTTTCTTTAATAATTGGGCCCCTAATTTGGTCGGACGTTGACCATGACCTTTTGCATTTATCAAAATTCTGTCTCTCTCTCTCTCTGCATTGGCTGTCTTCACTGTGAGGGACAGCATTCTGCTCTATCACAAGGAGCATTATGACACAAAGTTTATTGTTCAGTGCCAGTAACTACTGTGGCAGTGTGCTTTTGGGGACTAAAACCATTTTTGCCAATGTTTGATATAATGGCGAGGTCCCGGCAGCTCCCACACCAATAAGGTTTTACAAAAACCATGCCAAAACAAGTCACACATTGACAAAACTAAAAAGCTGACCACTAATTTCAGACCTACTCGCTTTACTAATGCTTGTTTATTTTTGTTTCCCATAATCTTATTGAAACTGTTTACACTAATTTTCCATTATGAATATTTTTGGGAAATACTTGCATGTATCAACACGTTACTAAATGATGCTGCAAAGAAATGGTAGCCGAAATTTTACAGTAGTTTAGGGAGAAAAAAAAATTCCTGCTTTCATTTTTTTATTTACATTTTATTTTGAAAGTAAAGTATCATCAAGCATAGAGCATTCTGGGAGCATTATACATAGCTTCATATTGCTAAACTTATACTGGAACCACTGTCAGTAGTGCAGTCAGAGCTTACAACATTTACTTACAGTGCTCACCCTAATAATAAAGGCTTTCAATTAATAAACCATAAATTCAAAGTTTGAACAGCATTAACATATGGACAAAAATATTGCCTTAATGACTTGTGCCAAAGGGCTGAGGAAACTGTATATAAAAGTTGGGGATGTACCAAAAAATGGAAGAAAGTGTGGGCACCCTGGCGCAAATACAGAGAAATGGGGGCATTTATGGAGGGGGTCGTAATATTGGGGATGACCGATTGTCCCTGGGGTTCCCTGATGATTTCTTTTCTGTTCTCATCTGTGATATCGTCCAATGTGATATGTATACTTTATTTTGGAATGTATGGTCTCCTGAGAAGTGTTAATAAAAAGAGTTTATAAAAAAAAAAAGTGCCTTAACTGCATACAGTGCCCATTCCTGATCCATAATGTGGTACTGCAAACAAGCAGCCAAAGGGTTTGTGCTGCAGGGGATTGGGCCTACTTGCCCCAAGGACAAATTACCCATGAAAACTTGTTGCTCTTGACCCCAAACAACGTGTCCTGTGCGTCAGGCTATAGGAACTCCACATCCCTGGGTGACTGCCTCTTTAGTAGTCAAATATAGCAATATTAAGGGTTTAGAGAAGTTCTGACAACTTTTGGGCCCATTGCTACTGCACCTCCGCACCATTCAAATCATGACCCTGTTGGCTGCCTGTTTAGTAGTCAAATATTGCATAGTTCTAGTGTATTACCTTTATTTTTAATGCACAATATTTTTACATTTAGAATTTGATCATAATGACCAAATAGATTAAGCTGAGAAAAAAAACAATCCGGTAATGCCTACAAAGTGCAATAAAGGTACTGAGGCATGAATAGGAAATGCCACAAACGTTCTAAACGCTAAGGCAATCTGCTTTACACAACTAAGTGATAAAAAGCAAGCATTCCAGCATACTGTTAGAAGCGGTCTGCCTTTTCCATAGGAAGAGATCTTATCTTGACAGTGAATGGAGATTAAACAGTGTGAACAGCTTTAGCAGAAGTATCGTAAATGTGTGAAGCCAGGGGAAGTTAACAAAATAAAATGTTCCACACAAAAGTCAATAAACAGTCATTCGGCTTGGGAACTGATAAGAGACCCCTTTTAAGATATGTTAAATACAAGAGATTTCACAGCCACAGTAAAACCTAAAAAGGTGAACTAGCAAACTTGAATCCATTTGCATCCAGATAATATTACCTCAAGATAATGTAAAATTATGTTTGGAGGGAACAGTTTACAGCTAGTTCAGCCATGAAAATGTCTTCATGCCCACAAACAAAAGGTGTGGTGCAGCGGCCAGGGTGCCTGACTCCAGACTACGGGGTTCCCAGTTCGATCCCCGGAGCCGGTGGCACGTTAGCCCTGCACCATCTGACTCTGTGCAATAGCTCGCGTAATCTTCCCGACGGCCCCTAGCACCGGGACACCACTTCGGAGGTAGCTGTGCGCTTCACAAATACTGGTATTTCATTTCATTTCAAAATCAGTTTTTGGACATTAACAAGTTTCTCCCAACCGATCCCCACCCTAGATATACTCCAGGCATGGACTGGAGTAAACCCTTTCTCAGAGTAGAAATGGGAATGGAACACCTCCAAACTTCATGGGAGTATATGGGAAGTGGTTTGACAACAGGGAATAGTATTCAGGGTGCATAAGACAATTGGGGAGATTACTCTATTTACAAAAGGACTTTTGGTATATGCTCATAATCAACTGGCCTTCTTGGAAAATTGGCAAAAATGATTAGATTTTGCAAATGTGTATGTTTTGTGTGAAAACACTGTAGCAATGCAAGCTGAGCTGACAGCATGTTGCATTGCTTTACAGCTCTCACTGTTACAGTAACTCTTTGCATTAATGAACCATATATACAACTTGAAATATCTTGTAAGGTTGGATGCATGTCCCTCTGTAGCAGCAAATGATTCCACTTTCTCTAAACTACTATGTAACCCTGCAAACTGAGCTCCTGCATTTGTGAAGCAGGAGGGTGGAGCCAACTTGTCCTGTGGACAAAATAGAAATTAAGACATTGTCCTTGACCCAAAACAATATGTCCTACGTGTCAGTAAATAAGATATCTACAACTCTGCCAGAAACGTTTTTTCCAGTTTATCTTAGAAGGTGCTCCCCTAAAGGGTATCTCAAATCTGTGACCTCATTACAACAATGATCCATCAAACTACATAGGTGTGACCTGACCCAGGACACCCCCCACGCCGCACGGCTCGCCAGCGGTGCCCCCTCGCTGCTGCTCGTTGTCCCTGCTCCGTCTTTGGCCCGTTTTTCATGCTCACTGCTTCTTTTTCTGTACTTGCTCCCTTTTAGCCCGATTTTTCGTGCCCACTGTATCTTTGTTCCTGTACTTGTGTTTTTAACTCCTGCATTGTATTCACTTGTGCTTTTGTTTTGTTTAGCGTGCCTCGCTAATCCCTCTGGTGCCCCCACCCGCTCCCCGCTTCCTGCCGCTGCTCCATCGCGGCCCCGCCCCCTTTTTCCTTCTGTACCCGATTGGCCGCCCCGCTCCCGCCTCCCAGCTGCTCCGCCCTCCCACTTGGCCTCATATGGAGCCCGCGCGGCGCAGGTAAGTGTGACGTGACCTCAGGACACCCCCCACGCCGCACAGCTCACCAGCGGTGCCCCCTCGCTGCTGCTCGTTGTCCCTGCTCCGTCTTTGGCCCGTTTTTCATGCTCACTGCTTCATTTTCTGTACTTGCTCCCTTTTAGCCCGATTGTTCGTGCCCACTGTATCTTTGTTCCTGTACTTGTGTTTTTAACTCTGCATTATATTCACTTGTGCTTTTGTTTTGTTTAGCGTGCCTCGCTAATCCCTCTGGTGCCCCCACCCGCTCCCCGCACCCCGCCGCTGCTCCATCGCGGCCCCGCCCCCTTTTTCCTTCTGTACCCGATTGGCCACCCCGCTCCCGCCTCCCAGCTGCTCCGCCCTCCCACTTCGCCTCATATGAAACAGTTAAAGGACGTTGTTCCGAAAGCTGTAGACAGGCTCAGCTCATGCCAGAGCACCATCTCACATGAAACCAAACACTCTGCCTCCAGGATTGTTAAGGCCTGCCATAGGAGTGACTGATAGGTTACCATGTGTCCATATAGGTTACCATGTGTCCATATAGGTTAGATATAGGTATACTATATCTAAGTAAGAGGTGATTACACCAACTTACCCCAGCTCAGTGATCAGCCAGTTGTGTCAAATAGTGAGGCCAGGCCAGGGGTGGCATAATACATGCTGCAGCCCCTGGTAGGCCTTGGATACACCTATGCCCTGGGTACCTGGAGTACACTGTTACAGGGGCCAATAAGGTGAACAAGTTCTCATTGGTAATGCACCTAGTGTGCATTGGCATTAATTTAGGGAGAGAGCAGCAGGGCTGTGGGTCTGATTAGCAGGCCCACAGCCACACTAAGTCATAAAACCAGTGAAGCAAAAGCAAAAATTTGGGGTGACCATAGGATAGCAGACCCTACTCTCCTACACAACCCCCCCCCCCCCCCCAAACGCAGGGACATTAGACTAACCTTGACCAGTTGTGTCTTCATGTTCTAAGTGGAAGTACCGGGAGAGACCATCTGCATTACCATGGTCAGTCCCTGGGCGGTGCTCCACTGTAAAGTCCAACCCCTGTAGGGAAATGGACCACCCGAGTAGTTTGGGGTTTTCGCCCTTCATCTGATTTAGCCATAAGAGGGGCTTATGGTCGGTCTGAATCTTGAAGTGAGTTCCAAATAAGGCCCACACCACAGCAAAGGCCTCCCTCTCAATAGCTGACCACCGTTTCTCTCTAGGGGTCAGGCTTCTGCTAATAAAAGCAATGGGATGGTCTGGACCATCTACATTAAGTTGTGAAAGCACAGCTCCCACCCCCAACTCAGAAGCATCTGTTTGGACAAAACTCTTTGGAGTAGTCAGGACTCTTCAGGATAGGTGCAGAGCACATGGCCTTCTTCAGGTCATCAAATGCCTTTTGACAGTTTACTGTCCACTGAACCTTTTTGGGCATCTTCTTGGATGTCAGATCATTAAGAGGAGTCACTATGGACCCATAGTTCTTAACAAACTTCCTGTAGTACCCAGTCAGGCCCAAGAAAGCTCTGACCTGGGTCTGGGTAGTTGGAGGGGACCAGTCCTTGATGGTCTGGATCTTACTCTCCAGTGGTTGAACCTGGCCTCCACCTACAAGGTGGCCCACGTATACAACTTTACTCTGCCCTATCTGGCATTTAGTAGCCTTGATAGTGAGGCCTGCCTTTTGCAGGGCCTCTAGTACTTTTGTCAGGTGGATCAGGTGATCCTCCCAGATGGAGCTAAAGACAGCAATATCATCTAGATATGCTGCACAGAAGTCATCCAACCCAGTGAGGACTTGGTTCACCAACCTTTGAAAAGTGGCAGGTGCATTCTTCAGACCAAAGGGAATCACCACGAATTGGTAATGACCTCCTGGGGTTGAGAATGCTGTTTTGGCCTTAGACTCTTCAGCTAACCTGATTTGCCAATAGCCAGCTGTCAAATCAAATGTGCTCAAAAACTTGGCAGAAGCCAGTCTATCTATGAGCTCATCTGCCCTTGCAATTGGGTGTGCATCTGTCCTGGTGATAGCATTGAGTCCTCTGTAATCCACACAGAACCTCATTTCTCTCTTTCCATCTTGTGTGTGAGGTTTGGGAACCAGAACCACTGGGCTAGCCCAGGGGCTCTCTGAAGGCTCAATGACACCTAACTCCAGCATTTTCAGCACCTCAGTCTTTATACAGTCCTGACATGGTCAGGTTGCCTGTAAATCTTGCTTTTCACAGGAAGACTGTCACCAGTGTCCACCACATGGGTACACCAGTTAGTCTGACTGGGTGTCAAGGAGAACATATGTCTATATGACTGTAAAACTTGTCTGCAGTCATTTTGCTGATGTTCAGTGAGGCTGCCACCCAAGGCCACACCATCAACTGAGCCATCTTCAGGGTTCTGAGACAACAGGTCTGGGAGAGGGTCACTCTCTTCCTCCTGCCCCTCATCTGTAGCCATGAGCAAGCCCATGTCCGCCCTGTCAACATATGCCTTGAGTCTGTTGACATGGAGCACCCTGTGGGGGCTCCTGGGAGTTCCTAGGTCTACCAAGTAGGTAACCTCTCCCTTCTTTTCAACAATTGTATGGGGTCCAGACCATTTGTCTTGGAGTGCTGCTGGGGCCACTGGCTCCAACACCCATACCTTCTGTCCTGGCTGTTACTCAGTCAAAACAGCCTTTTGGTCATGCCAAGCTTTCTGTAATTCTTGGCTTGCCTCCAGGTTTTTAGATGCCTTCTCCATGTATTCAGCCATCCGGGAGCGGAGACCAAGTACATAGTCCACTATGTCTTGCTTAGGCTTTTTGAGAGGTAACTCCCATCCTTCCCTCACCAGACATAGGGGTCCTCTTACAGGGTGCCCAAATAACAATTCAATGGGGCTGTAGCCAACTCCTTTTTGTGGGACCTCTCTGTAAGCAAACAGAAGGCAGGGTAGAAGGATGTCCCATCTTTGCCTTAGCTTTTCAGGTAACCCTTTGATCATACCCTTGTTGAATCTCTTAACAAGCCCATTGCATTGTCGATGATAAGGAGTGGTGAACTTGTAGTTGACACCTCATTCCTTCCACATAGCTGTTAAGTATCCTGACATGAAGTTGGCACCTCTGCAAGATACTACCTCCTTAGGAAACCCCAAGTAAGGCCCTGGCCACAACAGGAGCTGTTGTGGTTGGATGTATGATGTTACAACGCACACTTTTACAACGCATGCACTTACAACGCATTTTTTACAACGCATAATCCATTACAACGCACTACACTTACAACGCATGACACTACAACGCATTTTAAAAAACTACCATTACAACGCATACCATTACAACGCATAATATTTAATTGCATTTAAGGTAAGTATTAGATAGTATAGGGGTAAAAATTACTTTTCTAACTCCAGGGGGTGCAACAGTAGGGTAAGTGTTGGATAGTATAGGGGTAAAAATTACTATTCTAACTCCAGGGGGTGCAACAGTAGGGTAAGTGTTGGATAGTATAGGGGTAAAAATTACTATTCTAACTCCAGGGGGTGCAACAGTAGGGTAAGTGTTGGATAGTATAGGGGTAAAAATTACTATTCTAACTCCAGGGGGTGCAACAGTAGGGTAAGTGTTGGATAGTATAGGGGTAAAAATTACTATTCTAACTCCAGGGGGTGCAACAGTAGGGTAAGTGTTGGATAGTATAGAGGTAAAAATTGCTATTCTAACTCCAGGGGGTGCAACAGTAGGGTAAGTGTTGGATAGTATAGGGGTAAAAATTGCTATTCTAACTCCAGAGGGTGCAACAGTAGGGTAAGTGTTGGATAGTATAGGGGTAAAAATTACTATTCTAACTCCAGGGGGTGCAACAGTAGGGTAAGTGTTGGATAGTATAGGGGTAAAAATTACTATTCTAACTCCAGGGGGTGCAACAGTAGGGTAAGTGTTGGATAGTATAGGGGTAAAAATTACTATTCTAACTCCAGGGGGTGCAACAGTAGGGTAAGTGTTGGATAGTATAGGGGTAAAAATTACTATTCTAACTCCAGGGGGTGCAACAGTAGGGTAAGTGTTGGATAGTATAGGGGTAAAAATTACTATTCTAACTCCAGGGGGTGCAACAGTAGGGTAAGTGTTGGATAGTGTAGTGTAATATTATGCGTTGTAATGGTAGGCGTTGTAATGGTATGCGTTGTAAAGGTATTTTTTAAAAATGCGTTGTAGTGTCATGCGTTGTAAGTGTAGTGCGTTGTAATGGATTATGCGTTGTAAAAAATGCGTTGTAAGTGTAGTGCGTTGTAACAGTTGCGTTGTAAAGGTTGTTCCCCGTTGTGGTCCTAAGGGGAATTGCCTCTGGATACCTAGTGGCATGATCCACTACCTCCAGTATAAATCTGTGCCCAGATGCAGTGGGGGGATCCATGGGACCCACAATATCAATCCCCACTCTTTCAAAGGGGACCCCCACCACAGGTAGTGGTATTAGGGGGGCCTTTGCTGTGCCACCTGATTTGCCACTGGCTTGGCAGGTTACACAGGAGCGACACAACTCCTTGGTATCTTCATTCATGTGAGGCCAGTGAAAGTGAGGGACAAGCCTGTCCCAAGTCTTGTTCTGGCCTAAGTGTCCTGCTAAAGGAATATCATGGGCCAAGGTAAGAAGGAAGCCCCTATATTGCAGAGGTATAACCAACCTCCTGGTTGCACCAGGTTTTGGGTCTCTAGCCTCTGAATAAAGGAGCCCATCATCCCAATATACTTTATGGGTACCTTGAGCATTCCCAGCAGCCTCAGCAGCAGCTTGCTGTCTGAGGGGTTCAAGGGAAGAACAGTCTAACTGAGCCTGCCTTAAGTCAGCCCTAGAAGGTCCCCCTGTCCCCAGAAACTCAACCTGGTCAGGTTCAAGCTCTTCAGGGACAGTTCCTTCAGGGGTCTCAAAATCAGTTTCCTGAGAAGACTGATCTTCACTTTCAGGCAGGAGGGAAGGCACAGCCTTGACCCTTCTGTTATTCTCCTTGGTAGGTACTTGGTCCATTGTTCCAGGCTCCAAGACCTGAGGTTCAGTGAGGCACTTTTTGGCCTGTGACCTGGTCACAGCAAGGACATGTGATGAAATCCCTAACATCTCTGCATGAGTCCTGTACTCCACTTCTGTCCATAGAGAGGATTCTAGGTCATTGCCCAACAGACATTCAACTGGGAGGTCTGCACGTACCACAACCTTTCTGAGGCCAGTTACCCCTCCCCAGGAGAAATTAACATTGCCACACTATATGCAGTAGAGACATTGCTGGCGTTGGTCACTAGGTAATGATCACCTAGTACTATCTGATCAGGGTCCACAAAGCCAGGTGTCACCATAGTGACACTGGCACAAGTGTCCCTGTATGCTTGAGCCACTTTATTGTTGATTACAGGTGTCTGTCTGTACTTGCCTAGATTACTAAGACTCACAGTAGTGGACAAATCCATGTCCACCTCACAAATCAGAACAGCCTGTGTAGGAGTTCTGACTAGGCCAGAATCTCCTTCAGTACCCAAGGTTAACCCCACTACTCCCTTAGCCTGAGGACCAACACTGCCAACTGTACTAGGGGGTGCAGGTGCCTTAGGTGCTGCAGTGATGGGGGCTCCAGTTTTCTTACAATCACTGGTCCAGTGAGAGGTGTTTTTACAGACATTACACCATGGCTTTTTCTGACCTTCTTTCTTCTTAGAACTTTGGGACCCACCCTCATTATTCTGTTGGGGGCCTGGAGAAGACTTCTGGTCTTTGGGTTTCTGTTCCCCACCCTTTTGGTCTGCCTTCTTTTGGTCACCACCCTGGTTCTGGTTCTGGTTCTTTTGCTTAACCCTGGTTCTAACCCATTTGTCTGCCTTCTTTCCCAATTCTTGGGGAGAGGTCAGATCTGTGTCAATCAGGTGTTGATGCAACTGCTGGTTCTGACAATTATTTAAGATTTGCTCTCTCATAATTAGATTATACAACCCTGTGTAATCTACAACCTTACTTCCCAGCAACCAGCCCTCCAGAGCCTTAGTGGCACATTCAACAAATTCAGACCAGTCCTGAGTCTGTGTCTTCTGGGTATCTCTGAACATTAACCTGTACTGTTCAGTGGTTAAGCCTAACCCATCAATCAGAACACTCTTCGGGACCAGGTAGTTTCTAGCATCCTCATCACTAACTGTGAGGAGCTTGTCTCTGCCTCTACCTTCGAAGGAGAGCCACAAGATTGCTGCCCACTACTCCTGAGGGACCTGCTGTACTCTGCAGGCCCTTTCAAGGGCAGTTATCCATTTGTGGATGTCATCCCCAGCTTTGTAGGGGGGCACAATCTTACTCAGGTTTCTATGGTCATAGGACCTGTCTTTATCCTTAGGGATTTTGCTGACACCAGTGGAATCTAATGCTCTCTCTCTAGACTGTCTTGCTCTAGCAAGTTTCTCCTTAGCTAAGGCAACCTCTAGTTCTTGCCTTTGAATCCTAAGTTCAGCCTCTCTCATCTTGGCTTCATGCTCTCTTCTCTGAGGGGGAAGTCATCCTCCTCTGATCAGGGGCATTGGGGCCTTTAGAGCCATTGGAATGGTCAGATCCACTTGAGCTGGATCTTCTCTCCCTCCGTCTCTGGTTAAGCCTGCTTGGGGGTCTGTAGGGAGGTATCCCATGTCCAGTCCCATGTAAGCTTAAGTTAGCCTGGCTAAGTTTCCTGACTGGCACCTGGCTATTTCTATCATCATCTGAATCATCTTCCCCCTCATCTTCTTCTTCAGTGCTAGGGACAGGGGCATCAGTATTATCATCTTCAGATGGGTGACCTCCCTCTCCAGACCCTGTAGGGACTGAGTCAGGGGCACTTAGAGTATCAGAGTAATCTAATAGCTCTAGGAGTTGGGCTATAGTAGGGTTTTGACCCTGCTTAAGACTTCTGGTGTTACACAGTTGTCTTAACTCCTGAAAGTTTAACATAGAATATTTGGATGGTGCCCTTTGAGGGTCACTCTCAACAGCTGGAAGCCCAGTGGCTCCTGCTGCTCCAGCCATTCTCTTAGTGAGGTGGATGTGTTGCAATCTACCTACACTGGTGTTTTCCTACTGGACCTTCTCTAGTTAGTTGTAGTCAGGGTGTGCTACTCCCTTTGCTCTACAACAACTAAGTTCAGTAGAAATTATGTATACTAGTCTTGTTTTATATGTACCTAAAGGTACCTGTGTGATCTTTCAAATGATATTTTCAAAGATTACAATTGGTAAAACACAGCAAGCTCAAATCCCAACCGCTGCTCACCAATGTGAGAAGTTGGCCTGGTATATGCTGCTCACTAGTTCTAGTGATCACCTTGCACCATGCCAAGCAACCCTTATGGTGGTGGTTGAAGTCAACCTTGATAGACCAGCTATCCTAGTGGTAGCGTGGACAGTGCAGTCTGCAGGCTAAGCTCTTGAGGGCATGTGAAGCCAGCTGTTTTACCATATGTAACCTCCTTGAATACCAAATGAAAGGACACCACACAGATCTATATTCAAAATATATATGTAATTATTTACTAAAAGTATCCCCTATACTCTTTATGAGCACAGAAGCACATTTGTTAAAACAAGGCAATGTTTAAATATACAAAAGTTGCACAATTATGGATGGGCCCAGGTGGCCCGCTAAACCATACACTAAAATAGTGGTATAAGAACCATGAATAGAAAAGTAGTAAGGCCTAGGGCCTTGGGAATTGCTGGGGCTACGAGGAGCTAACAGTAGTTAGTGACCAGGAGGCCCACAGGATGTGTGTGCAGTGCTGAAAGTTACACGCGTGCACCTATTGGATTCAATGGGTGCGTAAAAGTCACAAAGTTAAAGCAAAGGGAGTCTTCCGGATGGACCAGAACCTAACAACTTGAAACCTAGACACTAGAGATGTTTCTCTACCCAGGAGCACCGGAGTGCCAGCGTTACCTCACCCACAGGAAGCGGGTGCATAGGGGTCAAAGTGCGTCGGGTTTCGCCGTGCAGGTCTATGGAGCCTGAGGATGAAGATGCTCCAGGCGGCCAGGCAAGAAGAGTTCCGGTGGATCCAAGGGTGGATCTGAAGAGTAGAAGGCCTGAAAGCAGAGGAGACAATGTTCAAAGTCACTAGCCAGTGACCGGCGTGGAACCAGGAAGGAACCAGGCGATGTCGGGTGCCAACAGGTGAAAAAGTGAAGCTTGTCTCTGCAGCCACGTGGAAGTGAAGATGTCGACGAAGTCCAGGAGTCACTCACGAGCTGTCCCACGAAGGCTCTAGCTGACGGCGGTGTCGGCTTCTTGATTGGAGCAAGCAGGCCTTGGCTAATGCAAGCCACGCAGGAATCGATGAAAGCTTGGTGCTCTAACCAGCAAGGTCAGAGGGGCTGCTCCTTTTCACAGGAGCAAGGGCCAGTCTGGAGCAGCCAGACCAGCAGTGTTGATTGTAGATTTCGCCACCAAGATGGCCACTAGCCAACGGGCCAGTAACCGGGTTGACGCGTCGAGTGGCAAAAAGCAAAAGGGCCACACGCAGATCTCGTGGATGCTGGAGGACTGGTCTTTGGTGCAAATGCTGCTCGTGGTGGAGCTTCTCAGGGCCCAGTGCACAGCGATGAGGGTGCCTCAGGTGCTGCGCAGTCAGCGTGTCGTGGACGTTTCAAGATGGCCGGTCCCACATCTCTCGGTGCCTCCACGGGTCTCTTCTTTGCAGGGACTGTGGATCAGGCTCTGAGATGTCTGGGAGTCTGGGTCTTGTCGGGCTCTGGGCTCGGTCTCCGGCGGGAGGCGGCGGCAAAGCAGTGTCGAGTTGCTGGATGGTACCTGTGTTCACAGGGTGGTCACTCCTTGGCCACAAGGGAGATTCTCTTCAGTCTTCTGTGCAGCAGAACGTCGAAGTCCAGTGATTCTTCTTCTTCAAGTCGAGTTTCAGGATGATCTGAAGTCTTGGGACACAGCTCCTACTCTTATTCCAAATCTAGGGGCCGGATTACCTGCTAGGTCCCTCCTCTGGGTGGGACCAGGAAGGGGGGTGGTTACACCCCCTTTCCTTTGTCCAGTTTCGCGCCAGGGCTGGGGCTGGAGAGCCCCAGCACCGGTTTGAAATGGCATATGCACAGGGACACCTTGTGTGCCCCAGGCATGTCTCAATCTATTCAGCCCTCCCTAACCCACTACTCAAAATCCTGTCTGGGGTGGTGCTAGCACCTCCCCTGGCAGGAAACCCTTTGTCCAAACCTCCCAAGCTGGAAGGACTCCCAGCAGCAGGAGGGCAGACTTGTGTCTGTGGTGGCAGCATCCATTTTATGATGCTGAGGCTCTGTCTAACTTTACCCAGGCTTCAGGTTAGGTACATGTCGTGTCCCTCTAGAAGGGTGGAATGCTACCCCCATCGCCAGAATTGGCGAGGGGGTAGTATTCCAAATCGTATGACACCTTACTCGACATGTTTTGATAAAGCCAAACCAGAGTTAGCATTTGACCGCGAGGTCAATAATGCACTTAAGAGTATATGCTATGGCAATATCATGAAACAGCTAAAGGACGTTGTTCCGAAAGCTGTAGACAGGCTCAGCTCATGCCAGAGCACCATCTCACATGAAACCAAGCACTCTGCCTCCAGGATTGTTAAGGCCTGCCATAGGAGTGACCGATAGGTTACCATGTGTCCATATAGGTTAGATATAGGTATACTATATCTAAGTAAGAGGTGATTACATCAACTTACCCCAGCTGAGTGATCAGCCAGTAGTGTCATATAGTGAGGCCAGGCCAGGGGTGGCATAATACATGCTGCAGCCCCTGGTAGGTCTTGGATACACCTATGCCCTGGGCACCTGGAGTACACTGTTACAGGGGCCAATAAGGTGAACCAGTTCTCATTGGTAATGCACCTAGTGTGCATTGGCATTAATTTAGGGAGAGAGCAGCAGGGCTGTGGGTCTGATTAACAGGCCCACAGCCACACTAAGTCATAAAACCAGTGAAGCAAAAGCAAAAATTTGGGGTGACCATAGGATAGCAGACCCTACTCTCCTACACTCTCCAACCCCAGCGCCGGAAACAACGACATCACTCCTTCACAAGACCTCTGCGACTCACTCGCCTCGTTCTTCCACTGCAAGATCGCCGACATACACAACAGCTTCGGCGCACCAACCACGCACCCAACCGCAGAACCAATGCCCCCCACCACCACCCTCTGCGCCTGGACCCCGGTCAGCACCGAAGACACCACCCGCACGATGAACACCATCCACTCCGGATCTCCAACCGACCTCTGCCCCCACCACGTCTTCAACAAGGCCGACTCCATCATCGCACCCCAACTCCAGGACATCATCAACACCTCCTTCCACACCGCCACCTTCCCGGAGAGCTGGAAGCACGCCGAGCTCAGCGCCCTCCTGAAGAAACCAACAGCGGACCCCACCGACCTCAAGAACTTCCGCCCCATCTCGCTCCTCCCTTTTCCTTCCAAAGTCATCGAGAAGACCGTCAACAGACAGCTCGCCGCCTTCCTCGAGACGAACGGATCCCTCGACCCCTCGCAGTCCGGTTTTTGAGCAAACCACAGCACCGAGAGCGCACTGATCGCAGCCCCCGATGACATCAGATCCCTGCTCGACAACGGAGAAACAGCGGCCCTCATCCTCCTGGACCTCTCTGCAGCGTTCGACACGGTCTGCCACCGCACCCAAGTACAGCGCCTCAGCAACGTCGGGATCCAAGAGAAGGCACTGAAGTGGATCACTTTGTTCCTCGCCGGAAGAACTCAGAGAGTCTGCCTCCCCCCTGTTCAGATCCGACGCCACCGAAGTCATCTGCGGCGTACCACAAGGATCATCACTCAGCCCAACCCTCTTCAACATCTACATGAGCCCCCTCGCAGCCATCGCACGCCAACACAACCTCAAAATCATCTCCTACGCCGACGACACCCAGCTGATCCTCTCCCTCACCAACGACCCCGCCACCGCCAGAACCAGCCTCCAGGAAGGGATGAAAGACGTCGCCGAATGGATGAAGAACAGCCGCCTGAAACTGAACTCAGACAAGACGGAAGTCCTCATCCTGGAATCATCGCCCTCCGCCTGGGACGACTCCTGGTGGCCCCCTGCCCTGGGCACCACTCCCAAGCCAACGGACCACGCACGCAACCTGGCCTTCATCCTGGACTCCTCCCTCTCGATGACCAGACAAGTCAACGTCGTCTCATCATCATGCTTCAACAACCTGCGCATGATCCGTAAGATCTTCCGATGGATCCCCACCGAAACCAGGAAGACGGTCACCCAGGCACTCGTCACCAGCCGACTGGACTACGGGAACACCCTCTACGCCGGAACCACAGCCAAACTTCAGAAAAGACTCCAACGCACGACTCGTCCTGGACATCCCCCGACACAGCCACATCTCTGGCCACCTGAGAGACCTGCACTGGCTCCCCGTCAGCAAGAGGATCACGTTCAGGCTCCTCACCCACGCACACAAGGCTCTCCACGACCTGGGCCCCATGTACCTCAACAACCGCCTGACCTTCTACACGCCCACCCGCCAGCTACCATCGACCAGCCTCGCCCTCGCCGCCGTACCACGCATCCGCAATAATCTTGGTGCAGTTTAATGAATCTTCACAAAACTTTTTTTATTTTTAAGCGTTTTTTTTGCCTAGTTTGTGCATGGAAAATTGCGGGGTGATCCATCAAATGGGGGCCGAGAAAAAAACGGGGAGTACCAAAACTCAAAATCCCAATGTATTTTACATAGACTTTTTAGACAGCGTAACCGCAAAACTGTTGAACTGAATTACAACAAATTTGGCAGGCAACTAGATCTTGGTCCAGAAAGTGTGCTTTTTGTGATTTGGTATAAATCTGCCCAGTAGTTTTTGAGTACTTACGGTTCACAAATATTTGTTCATCTGAACCGTTAGATTCCAGGGACTCGTGAGAGTCCCTCAAACCCAATTCAAAAATAAAAAATAAAAAATACAGTAGCGTTCCAATTGACCCAGTGAGCTTTTGTTTTTACTTAGTGGTGCTCTTCTGGTACTGTTATTACACAGGAGTGGTCTCTAGCTCTTGGAGGAGTAAAGTTATCTTGCCACTACATAAAAAAAGGCCCCTTAAATATACCACGCAATTATAGACAGATTACCCTGCTGGATGCTACAGGACAGGTCTAGTCTTAATGTGTATTATCTAACCTACTAGAATGGGTAAAGGAAAAAACATACCATTGGAGCAGGCAGGGTTCAGAGTAAGTAACTTGAGTTTGGATAATATAACTGCAATACAGTGTATACTATGGAAATAAGTGAAACAAAGGGGAATGCCGGTCTGTGCAGCCTATATTGATTTTCAACTGCCTTCAATCGCGTACACAGGCAGACCCTGGAGAAAGCGGAGTACCATGGGAATTCCAGGAGTTCTTTTGCAACTCATTGCTCTTCACACCGCTACCTGGTGTCACGTTATGTCACGTTATGTTAGGAGGTAGGCGGGGTACGACTCCAAAAATCTCTACCAGAAATGGTTTGAAACAGGTATGCCTGCTGTCCTCTCTCCTTTTGGCAGATCTTCCAGATGTGTTGAGTAAGGTAACTGGTAAGGCCCCAAAAGGTCCTCCCTGAATGGAAATACAAGCAACCTAGGATGGGTTTCACCCTAGTTAAGGTTCACTGTGCCACTACAACCAAGCTATACTTTGCTTAAGATCCCTAAGAAGGGTAAAACTGGGTTTGGGTTGCTTGTGTTCCGGTTCATGGAAACCATGGCCAGGCAGTTCGAGTTGGACTGTTCCCAGGAGGAGGAGGGGATTTGCACATGGCTGGGTCCACCATAAGGTGGAGCGGAAGATTATTTGCACTATTTGCTCTTTAAATTCTATGGTATCAATAGAAGCTCAAAGGTTGGAATATGGATTGGTGAGAACTTTTATAACAGACTGGCTGCTATTCTACTATGGTACAATTATCTATTACATGCTAAAGAAAAATCCTTAACAAATCTTATGGCTTCGTAATATCTTGCTTCTATTGAGGCTGGATCATTGACAGGCGGGGGTGCAAAGATATAGTTCACTCTGAAACTGCAACTGGGAAATCTCTTTTTTTTTTAGTTCCAAACGTTATGTTGGCACTGACATTCACCTAAGTACACACATATACACACACTGAAACTGGATAAAACTAATTTATGGTTCAGGCTCCAATGCGAAAAAACATTGTAATTCGCCAGTTATAGCAGTTAAGCACACAAAATGCACCATATTTTATGTTGTCCACCATATTGAACTCGTTATTGCTCTTTCCATGGTTTCGGCAAATGGGGTTTTGAGCATGGCAGTCTGCGCAAGTTATGGCGTCTATTTAGCGAGTTGGTAACCATAACTGTTGAATTTCAGTGATTTGTCACATTTGAGTCAGAACCAAAACTCACTTTTTTAACCGTGTTTTTTTTCAGTGAATTTCAATGGCTTCTTTATGAAATACCAAAGGCTGTGCGCAGCAGGGTTGGTTCCAGAGCCCATCCCCTCTGCTGTTAGCCAACCCCTGCTGGGCACAGCCTTTGGATGTGCGCAGCAGGGGTTGGGTGCCCAACCTGGCCTGGAGGCTGTTCCTGCACCCTAGCCATAGGTGTCAAGTTAGGCACTCTCCCAAACCTCTGCCATTAGCTAACCTTTTAGCAGGGCCTTCTGCCACACATAGTTGGGGTTTGGCACTGGGCCTGTCCTCTGCTATACCTGCTGTCAGTTGGCCATGCCATACCGGTGTTGAGTACAGAGCCTGCCTGCTTGCCTTGGCATGAACCCCTTCCCCCTGCATGCAGCCTACTCCCACAGTGCACTGTCTTCGGACGTGCGATGGAGGGGGATAAGCGCCACAGCTTGGTCTTTGTTTTTTGACATACACTTCTAAACCCCTTGAGGGCTAAAGAGAAGGTGGTCTCGTCCTCAGCACCATTGAAGCTGCCTGCACGGATAACAAGTCAATCTAATTCTTGGCACCTAAGTGGTTACAGTGTACGCTTTTTCCCTCTATGCTCAGTATGAAACTCGCGAGTCAAAAGTGACAAGCACCTAAAATAGCTTCTTGTACAACTATTTTGTAACTCGAGTCACGGACAGAGTTTGTCATTTTTTCTTGTGTAGGACTTGTTTTCCATGCTCTGGGTACCCCTTAACACTCCGCTGAGGACAGACACCTGTGAGGGTGGCATTCCAAGCCTGTGCAATTTTTTTGAAGCCTGTGCAATTTTTTTTTCCACAGTGTGAAAACTCAAATCACAGCCGATTCAAGATGGCTTTTTAAAAAAAAAAAACATTTTAAACACACATTTTCAATGCCTTTATCCAGTAAATCACATTTCTAAAATATTCAAAATATGATTGATGGGAACGGCGAGTCATGACTGTCGCTAAAACAGCACAGATACACACAACTGAAACCCTTTAATATCAGCTTTACAACTTCCTTAAACACAAATATCTTTAAAAAAAAAACTATTGAACGGGTTTAACCAACACAACACAAGCAATGCTTCCGAGTAAAGTGAATGCAGCTTTCAGCATGGCTAAAAAAGAAACAAGCATTGGCATAGCCAATAGGTCTCGCTTTTTGGACCATATAAGTATTTAGTTATGCAGCAGAATATCCTTGCTGCAACAACACCAACTGTTGCATGGCTAAACACTTATAAGGTCCCAAATGCTAGACCTATTGGCTATGCCAATGATTGTTAATTCTATTATGATCTGAGCTTTTCCCAGTATGTTTGTTTGAAAGTGAGCTTTTCAATATTTGTTTGAAATTGAGCTTTTCGCAGTATATTTGTTTGAAAGCAATAAAAGAGATGCACACTTAAAATAAAAATATTAAAATATTATCTATATTTGAACTTGTAGATCGTTTCACAATCTAACGGTCTAACAAGGTAATGTACCTGCCTGAGATTCAGTAACCATGAAAGTGTTAAAAGTAAAATTTAGCAGACATCAATAGCTTATTGAAGAAATACTCCCTTTTTGCTACATAATTTGCAGAAGGCTGCAAATGTCACTCATGATGTACTACCTCTTGAAATTAGTCAATAGAGCAAACAGAAAGAATCGCTGTGGGCAGAAAATAAGCACTGTAATCATGACATAACTTGGGTCAGTGATTTAAGGATTTCAATATAGTTGTAGCTGCATATGATTGAAAATGTACTAGGTCACTAGTGCACCAAAACTTTTATTTGCAGCCTGCAGGCATCTTTTGAAATGTGCAACAAAATAAAAAACCTCTGAACCTGTTTTGACTCGGTGCAGACTCCTTGGATGACATGCCAGCCGAGCAAGTCTAATTTAAATGCAAATGTCTCGCAAACTTTTGGATTGAAGCCCATTTAAACATACAGACGGTCCGCAGTGATGTCATCTGGGAATGTTCTAAGCCGAGCTGATGGGTATGATAACAAGCATTGGAGCGACAGTGAAAGTGATCGCAATCAAACGCGGGGGAGGAAAGACACATGTCGGCTGCGCGCATGCACGCTCGCGTGAACGCAAGCGTTAGGCCAGCGAGGTAGCACTTTAAAAACCCGTACACTAAATGTCTCGGCCAGACCAGCGCATGCGTTGCATCAGGCGAGACCTAATAAGCCTTTAACGTGGCTTCCTGCGTCATTGGGAAGACGGGCATGCCCAAAGCATGCGCACACCTACAAAATGATGAGAGCTCATTTTTAGGTCTCGGCTAGCGAAGGCTGCGCTTGCGCAGTCTCGCTCGCGAGATTTAATGACTTGGAGAAGAGGGGCTTGAACCCGCCCCTCTTCTCTCCTCTTCTCCATTCGCTGGCCTCTTAAATGCTGGCCAGCCATTGGAGAAAACGCTTGTCTCGCAAAACAATTCCCGTCCTTTTCGGATTCGGGGGCGTGTTTTTTTGTTACTTTTCGCTGGGCGTGTTTTTCTCTCCTCCAGCCAATGGCAAGAGGAGAGAAAAAGAAAAACACGCCCCCGAATCCGAAAATGACGCTGCCTTTCTCCAAGGCATTTCTGCTTCACCTCGGAGAAAGGCAGTGGTGTGCTTGTTTTTAAACTCTGAATTGCGTTTCTCCTTTTAACCATCACGCGGTTCCACTAATATGCCTCATTTAAATCAATGTTCAGCCTGGTTTAGGGGGTTGTTATCAACAGTCGACCTCTACTCTTAGCCGTAGGTTTCGGTGCATTTTGGGAATGCTGCGTCGTTTGAATTCGTGGGGTAAACACACTGGATCCCGCTGTTCTGCCCGAGGACGCCCCAGGGCGGGCACGTGGTTGATGTCTTGCACACGTGGCGCAGTGCACGATTTTACGATATGAATTTATTAGGCGAGCAGAAGCGGTCTTATTGGATTCCTTCTTTGGTGCTTTTCTTTTGAAGGACGATTTTATACAAAGCACCTGTTGTTCCTGCAGTGAAGCTCTGCAGAAAGTGCACTGCTGCGTGAAGACACGTAACAAGAGCCCATCGAGGGACTCGTTAAGCAAAAAACGTGAAAACTATTTTTATTTCAGAAACGTAGTGGACAACTGAAGTTGACGATTTTGTTGCCAGTTCATCTCCACCTTTGGTGGGCAAAGGGGTTTGTTTCCAAACTGAAGAGACCCAGACCAGCAGGTAGTGTTGTTGCCTTTTCCTCGCTTTCTCTACATAGCATTGTGTTCAAATTTAAACATTTCGAGTTAGTGTTCACTGTTGTGTATTAACACTTAGGCTGCCCAGTCCGTGACCGCCACTAAAAAGGGTACTTTTTAAACTTTAATTGGTCTCTTCAGAAAGTCTTTTAATCTAATTGTGTTATTTGACCACCCGTTCTAGTCTCAAAGCTGGGAAGAGTGGAAAGACGACGCTCGAAAGGAATCCATTGTGGTGTGGCCAATACCAATATTTGTATGTTAAAAATGTATCATTTCCTTGTTGGGGATGGTAGCCAACTCCTTTATGATCGAATAGTTTGTCTCAGGAAAAATGATTTTTAAGTGGTGGGAAAAAACAACAAAGTGAATTGGGGGATTAAAAGCTGAAACTACTAAAATTCGCCAATAAAGCATTATTGCATCTTATGAACCCGGAGCACAAACGAATCAGGCAAGGAGAATGGTCGGGGAATTTGATGTCACATTTCCAGAAAATATCACAAAGGGTGGCTCTTTAACATAGGAGTACAGTTCTATTTGCGTTGTAACTTAACACCGATCTGAACTACATTGATCATCAGAGGGCCAGAAATGCAATCCCCCTTGCACCCCGCTCTAGAGTGGGATCACGTGACCACAACACTACAGCAGTGCCCAAGTCCCACGGATTCCAAAGTCTCACTCTCACTCTCTCCCATCCCTCCCCCCCCCCGCCTGCCTCTGCTTGTCTGTCACAGGGAGAGGGGTGAGGGAGGTTTCAACTGCCAGTTTGTGCCCTCAGCTCCCATCAAAGCCATAGTTGTTGCTTATTTATCTTACGCCACTAACAACCACAGACAAAGCCAATAGTCCTGACTTGTTGTAGGTGTAATGTTATTTGTTGTATTATATATCTGTGTGCAATGACAGAAACAGCAAAATAACAGTCGGCCGCTCACTATGCTATGCACAGATTAGGCTTAGGCGTTTTCAACCACTCCCATAATTACATCGGCCACGCCACTTTGAGAGACTCCCTCCCCCCCCTCCCCCCCATTTGTTCATTCCACTTAAACCCCTGTTTGTGATATTTAGAGAGCACACCGGCAGCTGCAGGTTTCATGGACTGTGCTCTGGGCATTCATTTCCACACAAAGATTGAGAGTCAGCATTGAATCTGTAGCCGCCTAACGCCGCAGAGTTGCTGTATTTTTGATTTTCCAAATAGACTTTGAGTTGCAGTACCATGTGATAGCGCTATTAAATGCATTTATTTTCCCTGGATTCCAGACCAATCCAGCTTCACCACCTGTGTGTCACTCCTGCAGGAGAGTTATTTATGTTTTACACATTCCCCGCTCAATGTTTTGAAAAGATATTCGATGGGCAAGTTTAGACGGCAGTCCTATACTCACGCAGAAGGCAGTGCGATGTGCAACTGAACCCAGATCTGTTGACTGGGTGTGAGTGTTTGATTGGTTCTGATGCTCCATCCATCACCACCCCCTTTTGTACCGCTTTGTTCGCCATAAGTTGGCAGGGTATGCTCAGACGTGAGTCCCTTGCTCACTTTGCCACTGGATTCAAGCAAGCCTGGCTGAAGATGGCTGAAATGCCAGAAACCGGTCCTAGGAAGCTTGTGCCCGGTCCAGGGAAGGCATGGCTTGGCAGTTCGGGCTGGACTGTTCCCCTGAGGCACAGGGTCAGACTGATTTGCATATGGCCATGTCTGAACTGGGGTGGCAGAGTGGGCTAAAGAACGGTGATGGATCAAACCCAGACCTGTTGACTGGGTGTGAGTGTTTGATTGGTTCTGATGCTCCATCCATCACCACCCCCTTTTGTACCGCTTTGTTCGCCATAAGTTGGCAGGGTATGCTCAGACGTGAGTCCCTTGCTCACTTTGCCACTGGATTCAAGCAAGCCTGGCTGAAGACGGCTGAAATGCCAGAAACCGGTCCTAGGAAGCTTGTTTCCGGTCCAGGGAAGGCATGGCTTGGCAGTTCGGGCTGGACTGTTCCCCTGAGGCACAGGGTCAGACTGATTTGCATATGGCCATGTCTGAACTGGGGTGGCAGAGTGGGCTAAAGAACGGTGATGGATCAAACCCAGATCTGTTGACTGGGTGTGAGTGTTTGATTGGTTCTGATGCTCCATCCATCACCACCCCCTTTTGTACCAACTGAAGACATGCGGCACTATATTTAAACAAGCATTAAAAATGCAGCAGGTCTCGCCTTTTATTACGTTAAAGCCATTTGCTTTGCTATACAATACCATTAGCAAAGCAAATGGCTTTAACTTAACCATTTTCAATGCTTGTTTATTTCCGTTTACTGATTAGTAACTAAAAAGAAGAAGAAAAAACACCACAGGTGGTGTATGCAACATGGAGGGTGTGCCGAATCACAGAGGAGCGGTTTAAGGGAAGCATTAAGGAAGGTGCAGAGAGGGGCATCAAATAGACAGCGCAAGTTTGGAGGAGGGGGGGGGAGCAAAACGAGTGAGAGAAAAGAGCAACGTGTTACTAGGGAGGGCGAAGCACACCGCTGAGATAGTGCAACATAAGCGTGGCAAAGGGGCAAGAAGCACATGAGAGAGATAGCTGGGACACAAATACTCATGCATGAGTACTTAAATAAAAAGAAGTGAACAAGCTAAGGAAGTAAAGCTCACACAAGGTAACGAATAATCAAGTAAGCAAATGAGTGTGATAATAAAGGCAACCAATTGTAAGTCATGGGGGGGTTCCAAAGTTTACAATGGTCTGGCCGGTCCCTCAAATTTACTGCCTTTTCCCAATTTAATATATTGCATTTAACTGCACTGGAATATTATATCCCCACCTATAAACACTGACTCAGCCCCCACGCCCTAAACCCTCAATTACACCACTCATCTGTGCTCTCGAGACCAATAACCGAGATGGCCTCAAGAAATGGAAGAAAGTCTAAACTCCCCCACCCCAAGACACCTGGGAACTACTAAGCTGCACTCACTATTCTAACATCCCTCTTGAATTTGCTATTCCTACCAACTTTCAAAACCACACCTCCGCCCAGCATGCACACATCCACTGCACTTCGAACAGAATCCCCTTTCTATTCTTGTCTCACCTCATTAAGATTATCACTTTCTCTCTATCCTATATTTTTAGCCTAAGTCACTACTAGCCAAGTTGCTCCAATTCTACTTTCTTTTATCCGCCACACAACCTTTTATTAATGACTCCTTTCCTGCGTTGCACTTCCTCCACCAGGCAAGCTCGTCGACATACCTGCTAATGCCAACCCACCATAAGCCCATCTGACCGACTTAGATTAATTGAGTAAACACCAGTCACTCATGAATGCCAATTCATCAAAAGGCCTATGGTAGCGGAAGTGACAATGTGCGCTATTTGACCTTTACCAGGCTTACACATACACACTCTCACCTTAAATCAACACACAGTTAAAATATGCTTTACTTACCTCGTCTGCTAGGGAGGGTCATACTCTAGCTGATTGTATTCCATTTATTACAATAATAGCGAATAATATATTATTCACTATTAGTGGCCCAACCAATGTCCAGAAGGGTAACTACCTGTGTGTTTCTGGCAATGATTATGCCACATCTGAGACCAGAAGACGCAACTGCAGTGCCAGGGGTCACGAGGGACAAGCCAGGGGTCACAACAGCGACCCCTAAATGACGTCCCTGGTCACTCCCCTGTGTTCTTTCCTGAGTAATTACTCCATAAGCAATAGCTCCTTCCCATCCTGCTTTAGAAGCACGATAGTCCTAGACTTAAGAAACCCAATGATGATGCATGCTAAGCTAACCACTATTGTGCCTCTCATCTTTGATAAGAAAACTACGTGGCCTGTCTTTAACTGCCTTACTTTCTATCTAGCGAAGCACAAAGTACTGAAATCCAGTTTCCAGGCTCTCCCCTCTACTGATACTTTCCTCTTCCCACATGCGAAACTTCAACTGGTTCGATAGCCAATTAGAGGTCAGGTGGTACGAAGATCGATTATTGGTGAATATTTGAACAAAAGTAAATATTGTCTAAGTCCTTTGTACATGAGTCTAACTTGGCATCACCAACACTAAAACAACGGCATTCCAGTCCCAGCTATCTGACTGCACTCTCCCATGATATGCATCTACATCTGTGTCTAAACCCATTGAGGTGGATGTTCCAAAGGATCAGTTTTAGGCCCCTTTGAGTTCCCTCTGAACATGACCAACTGTAAAGAGATTTCCTCCTTTCAATCTTACAAGGCCTTTATGCTCAGGATGCTCCAATGGTTTAAAAGCCCTTGCCAGAACCCATTCAAAGAGCCATGGGGCAAGCAGGACCTACTGGGCCAAACGTGGGAGTTGAGGCCTTTTACTCCTGATGTCCTGGGGCCTGACCTACTGAGTACTAAATAACTGGGCCAAGTACTACCCTATCCAGCACTTGACTTGCAGTGGTAGCACTGGTAGAGCAATCCAAGGCTCTTCGGGGGCAGTAGGTGTAAGACAAATACAGGCTAAAGACTCAAAGCATGCACAGTAACTGCAATAAAGTGAATGTCCGATCAAATACTTTTTTTTATAAAAAAAGTATTGTAATGTGAGCACACAAAGCATAGCATTGGCACCCTAAAAAAAATCTCCCCTTTAGCACTGTCTTGGGTGTAATCCCCCCATCTACCTCTGTCCAGTCTAGTGGGGTTGGTTATTACCCACTCAATAGTAGAGGAGAAAACCAGATGGGGCCCATGCTAGGCCCCATTAAATAAATATATCTGGCTTTAAGAGTTAAGCCGGCAGACCTCAGCTGCTAAGTTTGTGCAAGTCCACTGCAGGCTTGATGGTCTCGAACAGTCTTACACGACCTGAGGAAAACTGGCCAAAGTACCAGAGCGCTCCATTGCGGGCTTTGTCTCCACACGCCGAGGGTCTGTGACCTCCTGTGGTCTTTCCTCAATATTGAATCAGCCTCCACAGTCAACGGAGCACCAAGTTGGTGTAAGACGTCTCCGCTCGGCTCCTCCAGCGATTGGCAAGTATTCTCAGAGTTCCCTTGAGACGATGAGTCAGGGTGATGGCCCTGTCTTACACAATGCCCCTTCCTGGCACATGGGGTCACCGACTTCGGCCTGCATGAGGGCGACAGCCTTGCCTTAACAGTGGCACCCCATTCTAGCACACGGGTGAAGCGGATGTGGGAGGGTCACCAACTCCAGCACGGCACACAGGCAACGGCCCAAATTTCAAGGCAGTCCCTTTCTGGGACTCAGGGGTCACCAACTTAGCAGCATCGGGCAGATGGCCATATTCCTGCACCAGTTAAACTGAAATTAATGTCTCAAACTTCGCTCACTGAAATCCACTCTGTAGGATCCCCGCTGGGCCTCACTACCTCGTAGCGCTCTCCTCCTCCTCACTAGGGCCACTGATCTTGACAGGCAGGCAGACTCTAGGCACTCTCCTCCTCACAATCTTCTGGTCTTGGCAGGCATGCAGCTCCAGACTCAGGGCAATTGGTTTTGACTTACTCTGTGACGGTCTGTCATCCATCAGTGAGACTGGCAGACTTTGGCCCTCAGTCCTGGTTCCAGCTGCCAGAATTCTTGGTAATCTTACTTCTACTGATGTGACAGCGCTGTTCAACAAGTATGGTACTCATGCTCCCACCTGTATAGTCCAAATCCAGACACATATGTATTGCGATTGCATTGGTATAGCGCTTACTACCCCTGACGAGGCGTCAAAGTGCTTTTTTCGGCGAGCAGCACGCTACTCCGGGATCCATAGCGGATTAGTGTTGAATTTGTATAGTGAAACATGCAAGTACATTTTAAGTGGCGGATAGGTTAGTCAGTTATTTGGATTCTGAAGGATAGCAGAAGGATAGAAGAGGAAAAAAGGTTTGTATTTATATAGCGCTTGTTACCCCCTGATGGGGTGTTGAAGCACGCTACTCCGGAAACCCATAAAGGATTAGTGGCAAATTACTATAGTGAAATATGAAAGTAATTTGAGTGGTGGATATTAGTCAGTTATTTGGAGTGAGAAGGATAGCGGAGGGATAGAAGGGGAAGAAAGGTTTGCATTCATATAGCACCTGTTACCCCTGATGGGTGTTGAAGCGCTTTTCTGGCGAGTAGCACGCTACTCCAGAACCCATAAAGGATTAGTGTTGAAAACGAGTGTAGTGAAATATGAAGTAATTTGAGTGGTGGATATGTTATTCAGTTATTTGGATAGAGAAGGGTAGGTGGTGGGATAGAAGAGGGAAAGAGGTTTGTATTTATATAGCGCTTGCTACCCCGGATGGGGTTTTGAAGTGCTTTTTTGGCGAGGAGCACGCTACTCTGGAACCCTTAAGGATTAGTGTTGAATTAGTATGGTGAAACATGAAATTAATTTGAGTGGTGGATATGTTAGTCAGTTATTTGGATTGCGAAGGGTTGGGATTTAGTACCTGGCCTTCTAAATTTGAGTTGTGGTGTCAGCTCCTTTGAAGTACACCCTCCACTGCCCTTTGTTAAAGGGACAGTGTCACAGCAGGAGTGTCTTTAATTCCAACTGACCCACAACACGGGCCAAGGGAGTAACTGTTTATTACACCTGGCTGTCCTCCTTTGCTAAAATATACCCCATAAAAATTAAAAGGCCTAAGCTTCCCTGTCTGTCAAGGCTCGCACTGAGGACCAGTGTATCTGATTAGTCCTACAATCTCCAGGACAATGAGCCCAGCCCCCACTCACCAGTAGGTATTCCTGGAATCTAAGAGATTGTTGATGTGCACAGAAGATGCCTTCCTAATTCCCTTCAGTGGGTGTGTCTCACCCTAGCCCTCAGGAATGTCAGCAATACACATCTCCTGTCTGGGGGTTTCAGTCATCACCTTTATAAACCTCATCAGGCCCTAGTCTTTTAAAATGGAACACATAGGCCTGCATGTTATGCACCATCCAGAGAAATAAAAACCAGCATGCACACACGAGTATCACATTTTGTATGGTGCTAAACACCATACATGCAGGCCAAGGGCAAGATAAGTACACAACCATTGAAGTTTACATGAGGGGGGCAAGTAGGCCACACTCCATTGACAGGCAAAAAGAACTGTTCACGCTACTGATTCTACTGAGCTCAAAACTGCTATGCTGCCACTAGTGTGCTTGTGTCTCTTAACTGCATGTAAGGGCAGTAGTCCTCTACCTTCACAAGGACAGTGCTTGGTGCACCCCTCCTAGTCAAACCAAACCGCAATACCATGAGAGAAGCATAGTTCATGGCGCACATGAATGATCCGTGTCCGCCCATATGCAAAAGTCATTACTAAGGATCCAGATATCTATGCAGCTGGGGCACTCAGGGTAGGGGTGCACGTCCGTCATCATACAGGGGACTTTTCCGTCCTATTACCCATTCATCACTGGATGCTCTTTAAATCACTCAAATAAATCTTCAAAGGTGAAATGCCTTATTTTCCTGCATCCACCACTTTCTTTCGTTTTTAATTCCACACACCATTTTTAAACCCTCTTCCACAGCCAGAAACTTGGCGTGACATTTACTGAATTGAACCTTGAAGAATTCATCTTGTTTACTTCCACAAGTTAAATAACAGATAATGGACATGCACAAAACACATCGTAACCCCTCCTCCCTTTAAGGCTGCCAATGACATTTCCAATGTTTTTCTTTTTGGCAAGATTGATTACAAGTATATTGGTTGGTCTACTCAATATGTTATTGTGCCCCAGCACTAAGTTCTTAGCTTCCCCACTCGTACAAGAGTCAGCCATCTTTGACGAACCTCCAACACAGCGGCACTGACATTCTGACAAAAGCAGGATGCTGCATGAGCTACTGCTACTGACATATTCATGACACACAACCTTCTTTTATTTCAAACAAAGCCTCACAATACACGTCTACCAGAAATCTAATCTCAGCTGAATGCAACCTGTTTACCACTCCCAACCCAACTTTCACCGCATGAAAATTACACTCATCTACCTTTTCTCCACTTTACTGGGAATCACTCTCGAATTACGTGGAACAATATCCTTCCCACTTTATAATCTATCTCCTACAGAACACCATAGCAAATATGAATCCTCAGAACTATTAATCATTATTATCTTTGCCTGCACACTGCTGTACTCATTTACTGTCTTGTGTTGCGGAGTAACCGAATACATGCATCTTTTCTGCCACTTTGAGATTCCATTCCGTCTTACTCTAAAATATGTCATTGTACTTGATATATCCTCTCATCTGCAACCACCTTACCACGATCTAAGTATCCCAAGCTTCTATTTGTAATTATATACACGAGTTTCTGGTAAAAAAAAAATTATTACTATAGCTCAATATCAAAAACGTATTTCCTTGGAAAAATTGACTGTTGGTCGAGATACAAGTTCGGCATTTTTCAAAACAGATGTTTGCAAAAGTCTGATCGTTATGTTTAGCTATAATTTTGTGCAGTATCCCAGCACTATCAAGGGCCCAAAATCGATTCACAACCTCGTGGTGTTTGTTGTGCAGTGGCTTTATAAGAAATGCCTCAGTTAATGCATGTAAAAGAAGAGTTCAAGTCGAGGCCATGGGGATGCTGGTGGCCAAGAGAGACTTTGCCCACCACTGGGGAAAGGACAGACCCCCTCCTCTGTGTCAATGGCGCGGATACGGCGTCCACAGCAAAGAAACAATCTACAATGCCAGGAGTCGTCTAAAAGAAGCATGCAAAGATACGGAGCCTTTAGTGGAGCCACTTTCAGGGAGTGATACTTGAGAGTATGACGATGACTGCAATTCTAGTACATACGATAATGTATATATTGGGTAGCATTTTGAATGTGATCAATATGTGCCTGTGTGAGTTAACACTGAACAACTTGGTAACTGATGAGTTTATTAAAATATATGAAGGGAAAAAAGAAACGGGTGATAAAAAAAAGAAACAAGTGGAAAAAAAGAAAAGTTCAAGTTTAACTAGGATTCACGTATATCAGAATCCTCAGGCTGGGCTTTAAGTGGGGCAGGTTCTGCCAGTGTTCTGCGCCAGCAGTAATTAAAAACAGACATTGAAATGAGTTTTTATAAGACTTTTATAGTTCTCTTTATCAGCAGTGTATGCAGGTCGTTGCATATTACTCCATGTTCAATGGAAGTGTATATATGGCCCTATTGTCTTCACTCGTGTTTTGTTACTGTAGTTTCGTTCATGACCCTCGTGTAGCAAGCAGACTGCGAGATGTCACCTGGGGACGCGTCTGAGGCAGCGCGAATTTTTCAGTTTCCGTGGGTGTGTCGTAAAGGTGACTCAACAACATTCTCACCCAATCCTTGCCTGTCTGCAGAGATCACGTGTCAATTGTAATTACCATTCATTCGCTCACGACATGCAAAGCTGCTGAAATATGGACAGCGCCAAAGGAGTGAGGTGTTTGCGTGATAGAAGGATGATGAAGTGAGGATGGAAGATCTGCATGCAAAAAGGAGAGGCTTAAAAGACGGAGAGGAAAGTTATATTAAGGGAAGAATGGGCTACATTACTCAAGTATCTTACACGTGATAAAAATCAGTGCTAACAAGCATTGGTAAAGCCAATTGGATTTTCTTGTTTTAGGTTCATACACGAATTGCTGTGTGATGCATGTGGGTGAACTAACAGAAAACAAAAACGGTACCAAAACGCCAATCAGGGGACACGCTGTGCCAAACAGTCGCTTTTAATTTACGTTTTAGGCCACGTCCACAATTACCAATGCCACCCTTCTTGAAATAATTTGCACGTGCTTGCAATACAACGCAATACATGCTTCTTCGGCACTACCTCTTTTCGAGACTTACCAAGTCCACTTAAAGTACTACACTGGGGACAACTTTAATGTGCTGGGTTGGACGATTAACATCACGCAGGCCTACGAACTGCGGTTTTATAACAGCATGCCACTGCCCTAACATTGAGAGAACAATTGTGTGTTATTATGCATGCTAAGAAACGTGCCCTTCTGACAACCACGTTGACGCGACACATTGGAAAGATCACAAAACAGACAACAGGGCAGGTACTGATTTGGATTTACAATCAGCACGAGCACAACCAATAATAAACCGCAGCCAATAAGCAGCTTCGGCCTCCACCCCTTCCTCGGCGGCGCGCGCCTTCAGACAGGTGCGAGGAGGCAGCGCTTGTCGTGCAGACGAGAGCCTGATCTGCTGCTGCACGAGGGCGCGCGCCTGCGCAGTTTACCCCGTTTCAAGCCGCTATTAACAGCCTGTGCTGTCAACATACGGCGCGCGCCGTGTCTGAGATGTAAGTCGGCGCACGCGCGTCCCGGACCGTTAATAGTTTATTCTCAAGTCAGAAAAGCAAAGCATATTTTTTAAAAAAAATCAAATAAGAACTCTTATTTAGAGTAAGCAAAATCTAACGCACTAGCATGGGGCTTTATGGGATTTAAATGAGATAGAGGGTGTTTTTACCACAGGTTCTGCCCGTCGTCCTCCTCCCCTGAGCCATGATGGTCGTGGCTGGGCTGGGGTGCCATCGGACTGCCCGAATGGTTGGAGTTCAACCGGGTGGAAGAGGGGGAAGAAAAGGAAGCGGCTCGCCCAGCAGTAATAGTAGACGCCGCCATGTTGTTTTTTTCCTTAACTCACTCCCCTTCCAGATGAATGAAGAAAAGCCGGCGCCCTATCCCAGCCCCGGATATTAGGAGCGTCAGTGCGAGATACCGGGCGCGCATGCGTAGAGCCCAGGCTGTCACCCACACTAAACATGAAACCGCGGAGCAACAGACACAAGTATCATTCTGATGGTAGTGGCGGGTGCGGACTCATGGTGCATTAGAAAGAGAAGAAGGGCAAAATAGATCGAAAATCAACTGGACGAAGCACGAGACTACTGAGTTATAAACGTCAACCCTTGGCCACCTTAGGATAGATATATTCCTTGTTCATTTTAACGAAAGTACCCAGAAATAACCTGATTACTGGATTGGAATTCAGAGGCATGTTTGTAAATAATAAAAAGCTGTAACTACGTATGTATATCACAATTAATTTGAAATACTTATCACAGAAACATTTTGTATACATGCCAAGAGACCCGATTTAAAAGGTAAACTCCCGTTTTTAATTCAAAAATTGCTTTATTCTAGCTGTCTCCCGCCTAAAATTTCGTCTGCCTCAATACAAGAAAAATACATTACTGTTAGAAATGTCTGTTACACCCATTCATTACAAAAATGAAGCGTAACGGCAGAGTTCATCCAGAGTCGGTGTTTATTCAACCTTCCAGCTCCAAGTCATAACATTTAATAAACAACGTCTTTCGTAACGCCCCACACAACACGAGCTCCTGTGTTTAAAACACAACACTTCGCGTGGTCCCCACGAGCAAGATACCAGATTGCTCGTGGACACCACGCGCCATGACCCGCACAGTAGAATGTATATACACAACACATCTCCCCCCCCTTGTTTTTTTTTCTTTTTTTTTAATCCATAATATAATCTTTAAACCTTCCTGGATAATGGTGTTCACGTTTCTCTCTAGAAGGATCCCCTCTCCAATGAGAACAACCCGGTTGTTGATCATACTTCATTTCATTATGTACATTATCCAAACATGTGTCATTTGAAACATTTCTAAATGAAACGAAACATCATCTAAACATATGTCATTGGATACATTTCAAGATGGTTGTGTAGGACCCTTAAACACAGATACTCTGTTCAAATTCCAAACACTCCCACCCTCTATTCTCACTGCATTTCTGAAAACTTGTACAACCCTTTTTGGATCTGACCAGCATTGGGAACCTTTAAGAACATTCTCCTTCTTCTTTATGCGAACCAAATCACCAACCCCAATTTCTTGTTTGTTCATTGAACCTCGCTTCTGGTCCATAACTTCTTTCATTTTTTTTTTATACTCCTTGACCCTTTCTCTGACTATATTATAATCAATAGCAATCAACTTCTTGTCATCCATACCTTTCTTTAACCACCACGGAACTAAACAAGTACTGGGTTTCCGTCCTCTTAAAAGCTCAAATGGACTTACTAAAGTTACAGAATTAGGAGATGTCCTATACGCTAGTAACATAGACTGTAAAGCATTGCTCCAATTCAGTCCACCCTTAATAGCAAGTTGAATCGCTTCCTTCACCATACGATTAAAACGTTCCACTTGACCATTTGACTCTGGGTGGAACACTGAAATTCTCCTATGAATTATGCCACATTTTCCGAAGAATGACTCCATTTCTCTGCTAATAAACTGGGGACCATTGTCTGTGACAATCTCCTGTGGAATGCCTTCTCTACAAAATATGCTATCAAGAAATTCAATGACACTTTGCGATGTAACTTCCTTGACCATTTTGATTTCAGGCCACTTTGAAAAATAATCAACTAACACAATTCCAAAACATTTATCCTTTGGTAAAACATGAAATGGACCAATAATATCAAGCCCTAGTTTCCTCCATGGCCCAATCGGATACTCCACAGGACAAGACTCAACTCTTAAAGGCACCGCAGATTTATCACTAGTCGAACATTTGTCACATTTGCGTACAAAGTGCTCCACAGCAGAGTCAATACCAGGCCACCAAAATGCTTCCCTTATTCGCCTCCTAGTAAACGAAACTCCTAAATGTCCCTCATGACCAATTTCCATAATGGTGTTCCTAAGAAAAAAGGGAGGAATTATCCTATCCCCTCTCATAACCAACCCGTTCTCTATAGCTAATTCATCTTGAACCTTGGAATAGCTCATCATGTCCCCTGATAACTTCCTTACTGCTGGCCAACCTTGCACGATGTAATTCTTAACATTATTCAATTCATTATCATTTTCCATTGCTCCCATCCAAACATTTTCATCTAGACTCGCTTTATCTCCATGTATGAAATTGATATCATGTGTCGTGAAAGCAACTTCACAGTCATCCTCTTGATACTCCTTATCACCATCCAGAGGTAGCCTAGACATGCAATCCGCATGCATATTCGCTTTCCCTTGAACATATTCAATATGAAAACGGAAAGATTGTAATCTTGATGACAGTCTAGCTAACCGCGCAGACATGGATCTGCCACCACCAGGAGACATTAGGAATACTAATGGTTTGTGATCAGTTTTTATTATGAAATCAGTTCCCCATAAGAAACTCCTAAAATGTTCTGCTCCCCATACGCAAGCCAGTAACTCTCTTTCAATGACAGAGTAGTTTTTTTCCGCATCTCTCAAAACTCTAGACGCATACGCTACTATCCATTCACTGGAATTGTCTTTCTGTAGTAGCACACCACCCAGACCTAAATTACTTGCATCTACCATAATTATGCATTTTTTTCCTGGGACAAATGGTCTTAAACAAGGCGCATTAACTATAAATGTCTTCAAGTTGCAAAAAGCCTCAGTCATGTCACTTGTCCAGACAAATTTTGCATTTTTTTTTAACAAACACCTGAACGGTTCAATCTTCATAGAATAATTGGGAATGAATTTCGCATAAAATTCAATCAATCCAAGAAAAGCAACCAACTGTTCTTTCGAAGTCGGTAAGGGAGCATTGGTAATGCTCTCAATGTGCTTATGTTTTGGTTTAATTCCCTTCCCACTGATAGTGTGACCTAAATATTCTACTTCCTTTGCTTTTATTTTGCATTTATCTAAACGAAGAGTGAGACCTTTTTTTGCTAAAGCTGCAATGACGCTATGCAAGTTCTTATCATGCTCCTCATCATTCTTTCCATAAACTAGAATATCATCCTGGAACGCAATGGCCCCTGATAACTCCTCTAGAGTCTCTTTCATCAACCTCTGGAAAACAGAAGCAGCACTAGCCAACCCAAATGGCATACGACAATACCTGAATAGGCCTTCTGGTGTAATAAACGCCGTATAATTTTTTGAACTGTCTGAAAGAACCACCTGATGGTATGCGCTTGCTAAATCGATACAGGAAAATACTTGCCCATCAGACAGGGTGGAAATCATCTCATGCAAATTAGGGAGAGGATGTGCATCTACCCAAATAACCTGGTTCAAACTGCGCAAGTCCACACATAATCTGAGTTCCCCTGAGGATTTGACTGAAATCACGATGGGAGAAACCCACGGGGAAGATTCTATTGGTTCAATGATGCCATCGTTGCAAAGGTTTTTTAACAAACTCTTCAATTTATCTCTGTATGACAAAGGCACATTTCTTATTTTTTGACGTACAGGGATGGCATTCTCATTGAGTTTAATTTCATGTTCAAATCCTTCGTATTTCCCAAGCTTCCCACTGAAAACATTAGGAAATTCCTTAATGAGCTCATCCACAATGACCGACCCCTGGTGAACTTCCGGATTAACAACAAATACCGGAGGATTAGCTCTGGGATCAAGTTTGATGCTAAGTTCATGTTGATGTGGCCATCCTAAAAGTGATTTCCCTGACTTTGCCACATAAATTTTACTAAAAGTGTGGCGTCCTGCAAATTTTATGTTCGCATAAAAATAGCCAATTAAATCGATTTTGTGCCCTGTATAACCCCCTGGAGAAACATCAGGATCAATAAGTTCCCTTTTTGGCCAGTTTTCATGAAAAACCTTCAAAGAAATAATAGAATACCACGCGCAAGAATCCACTAAGAATCTCAAAACAACACCGTCAACACTGATGAGACAGGAGGGAAATTTCGAAACCTTGTCATCACCACATACATTAATTACAGTATTGATTTGATTTTCATCATTGTCGTAGGACGTTTCATAATCATCAGAAAACTGTATGTAATTTACTTTCTTTGCAGCTGTTTTGCAAAACTTACTAAAATGACCTTTCTTATTGCATTTAGAACACACTTTCTCTAAAGCTGGACAACCTTTAAAATTAGCTAGATGACTATTGCTTCCGCACCTAAAACAAAGTAATGATGAATTATATCTTTCAACCCTAGAACTTGGGTACTTAAATTTGTTCCCATTTTTTGCAAAATTCTCAGGTCTTGGAGTAACATTTTTTTTTTGTTTGTCACCATCCTTTGACTCTTTGTTGATACTGAATACATCTGTTTTTAAATTGTCTCTAATTTCTTTCACAAACTCCTCAGAATGTTCGATGGACTTTGCAATGTCAATAGCCGCATTTAATGACAGATCAGATGTAGACCATAGTTTTTCCTGAACCTTCTTGCTGTTTGTGCGCATTAAAATTTGATCTCTCAATACTTGTTCGTATGATATCTGTTCAAATTTACACGATGCTGCCAAAGACCTGAGAGCTGAAACATAATCTTCAATAGATTCATCACTGCGTTGTTTACGGGAGTAGAAAATGAACCTTTCCATCACTACATTTTTCTTTTTTCCAAAACGTATGTTAAGTTGTGTTGAAGCATACTGGTAGGCATTGATTCTTCCAGGACTGATTAACGCAGGTAAAGTTTTAAATTCTTTTAAACCAAATCCACCTAAGCAATGTTTTAATAATGACAATTTCCTTTCTGGTTCGCAGTCATCACCTTCTAAGACCTCCACATATGCCAGAAATACCGGTTCCCATACTTCCCATGGCATGGGAGGATCACCAGATGATGATAGGAATGAAGGTGGAGGTACAATGCCAGACATGTTATAGCGTAAGGACTATGATGAACTAAAAAAAATTTTTTTTAATTTGATAAATAGTTATTATTATTAGCCCTCTTTTAAAAAAAAAAAAAATAGGAGACTTAAACACAAGGTATTATAACTTACAGTTTGTTCGTCGATCTCGTAGATTATTTTCCACTAATGTGACCGATTAATCACACTTAAAACAAACACAACCTTAAAATTGCTTCCTTTTTCCTTACAGTTGAACTTATACTGACTTAAAGTACGTTAAAATTATGTCGAAATAGGAGATCCCGGTTTCAGTGTTGAATCAGGCAATCCAGAAACAACGTTGTGTTTCCACACTTGTAAAACGTAACGTGACGCGGTGAAATGATGCGCGCATGCGCATTGATATTGGGAAAGAATCAGAGTTGAAAGGAAATGGGTACTGAAATCCTTTGCAATGGTGAGTGAAAAACGAAACTTTTCCCTTTTATCAGTTACGCATGGATTATTTTCAGCCTTCTCTCCATTGACAAACTGCTTCCTTATTCATTAGCCCCATTAATTCAACTTTCACTCCGTGGACATCCTTCCGTTTAACGCTCGTTGAAAACTTCAAAACACCCTTTGTAATCCAAAAGCATGAAATGCATCCGCACAGATTGATGATGCTGTCTTTTTCGAAAGCTTCCTTCCGCAATCGATTTCAGACAGCGTTATCTCAAATTTAATCCTTATACTTTTTCTTCTCAAATAAACGTGGGCGGATCCGTGCCCGATCGTCGCCAATGTTAGAAATGTCTGTTACACCCATTCATTACAAAAATGAAGCGTAACGGCAGAGTTCATCCAGAGTCGGTGTTTATTCAACCTTCCAGCTCCAAGTCATAACATTTAATAAACAACGTCTTTCGTAACGCCCCACACAACACGAGCTCCTGTGTTTAAAACACAACACTTCACGTGGTCCCCACGAGCAAGATACCAGATTGCTCGTGGACACCACGCGCCATGACCCACACAGTAGAATGTATATACACAACAATTACCCCCCCCCCCCGATTTTGTTTCCAAAACGTCCCACTCTACACATATATAATGTATCCACTTCCACAGGGGAGCCTGTTTCCATAGCCTGGGCTACCATTTCAAGGATCTTGGTTAGTGGCCCTGATAAATCAAAAAACTTGTCTTGACAACCACCCTATGCCCTTCTTAAGATCCTTTGAGAACTTTTTCATGAATACCACCATGTTCTGATCTAATTCTGGCAAATACGCAGTCTTTCCCAGTAAGGAAGGGCGAGGGCATTCAGTGCGCAATTTCGCTCTGACCTCCTTCTCAAAACCTTTGTGCAACTTCGACTGAACATACTCAGCCACCTCGAGAGAGGGCCAGCGCTCAGTTGACCTCAGGTGAACAATCTCCTCCGGATCGAAAGCCAGGAGTCTGTCCTGGGAACCCTGAGGGTCCAGGAAGTGAGCCTTGTGTTTACGCTTCAACACTTGAGAATGGGATTCATCTTGGGAGGAATCTGACTTGAATGACAGAGATGATGCGTCATCTTGGTTACTAACAGGGGGCGCTGAGGCGATAGAGGAACCCTGAAGTTCGTAGGCACCATAACCATGGTCCAGCAGAGCGTCATTAGTCATCTTAACCAGGGCCTTCTTGTGTGGCCAGGCTGACTCAGTCGTATTGGACGTGGCCAAACTGTACGAAATACTGGGCCCTGGAATGTCTCCACTACTTTCATGGAGCGCATAGCGCTTCAAAGGCCACCAAAAAGGTTGCAGTGCGACAGCTAAGGCCTTATCAACTGACTCTTGTACAGAGTTGTCAATAGCTTCCAAAAATTGTTCTTCCAGGTGGTAATCATTTTAATCATCATAGATATTATGACCCTCAAACTCTCCTTGATAATATCCTGCCATGACTGGAAGGCACAAAGCATTTACAATTGAATTGTAGAAATTCCAATAGAAGAGTGCGGTAGGAGTGGGGGGACACCCCAGCCAGGCTAAAAGAGCATTGAGAGGCAAATACTCAAATATATATTTTGGCTGGTAATTGTGGAGGGACCAGCCTTCCAACCCCTAGAGAAGAGCTCTCAAAGTTTATTGCAGCCCCAGGAGGGCATAGTGAGGCAAGCGCTGAGCTCCGTTACCGAACAGCACTCGAGCCGCACTGCTTGGACGCCGTTTGCGTGATTGGGTGCCCGCCATAAAAAGAGGACTGTGCACGCTGGTATCCAGCACGAGGTCTGTCCTCTATGTCCTCACTCCCGCTCCATGCCAAATTTAAAATTGAACCCATTAAATACTAACAGGGTTTTAGAAGGTTGAAACGACCTGGGAATCCTAAGCAGTATGAAAAACAATTGATCCCGACCTACCTTCCCAGCCTACCTCAAGCGTACAGGACTGGGGAAATCAATTCAAATGGTCAAACAAGTTATTCTATATATGGATTATCATCACAGAGAGAAAGACCAAAATCAACAATGTTCATATGAAAAATCTTTCTTTATATAGTTTATTATTATAAAAATAGACGGTTCTCGGTTCTCTGTACACTTGAGGTAGGGTGGCAAGATAGGTCAGGACCAATTGTTATTCATAATGAATTTAAAATTGAGACGCCAGCCACTTGGTAAACGCGGTCAAGCCGAGCTATACCTACTAAGAGAATGAAATAAAAAGCATACAAAACAAAGCATATCTCATTGTGGCAGACATTGGGATCCCAGATCGTCGGATCCAGCGCTCCCCGACATGCCGCAAGCACACACAGTGCCTTATACAAGTTTTAAGAAATGACTCTCTTTCCATATAATAACAAAGTATTAAAGAATAAAAAAAAATCACAGTAAATACACGTATCTTATGGCTGCTGGAACTGAAAAGAATGAGGAAGGACAATGGAGACCCAAGGTCTTATAGGTCTTCATTGATGAATGGAGTGATGATGTCATGGGGCTGTTAACAGAAAATTGCTGGAGGTGAACAGATTATGCACATCATCATACACTATAAGATGGCTGCCATGGTCACAACAGAACTGATGAGTTGCGAAATCACGGAGAGCGTGGTAGTTTCGCAGCCATTTACGAAATGTATTTAGTTAGACAAATCGTCAGGTCAGGGCCGGCGCTTGCTATTCAGGTTCCGGCTTGGAGATTGAGTTGCCGTCAGTTCCTGTTTTCAGTCTGCTTGGTGGGTGGTAAGACCCATCTGGGAGTGAGTCCTGTATGCTCTTACAGCTGTTCCTCATAAAACTCTGAAGAGCGTTCTATATCGAAGTTCACACCGCCCAAGAGAGATATTGGGTGCTCTCCCATCAGTTGTCAGCCCATCGTGAGCCCGTTTTTAGGTCTCGCCTGAGCCAGCGCTTTAGCGCTGCTCTCGCGAGAGCTTTTGTAAAAGGGGGATTTGGAAGTGCAAACCAGTGCTTTCAGGCCGCCAACTACAGTGTATGTGCGCCGGGCGCGCGCACCATTTGGCAGCCTGCTGATGATCACTTTCGCGGCTGCTTTGATGTTCTCAGTGAGCCGCGCGGCCACTGAGAACATCAAAGCGGCAGCAAAAGTGCACACCATTTGACACCCCCTCCCTTATCCCACCATGTGTTACAGGAGTTCTCCTAGATTTCTCCAACTATTTCAGGCAAACGAGGGTCATTCATTCAGAGTTGAGGGGTCTCAAGACCCACTTGATGCTTTACCTCTCCTACATCAGGGGCACGCACCACACAAAACAATGTAATAAATAGCAAATGACACCAGCACATAGCTGTACTTACAATATATTGTTACTTGCCGATGACTGGAAACAGCTCTCGCGGTAACATTCCTAACTACGTGTCCCATATCGACTATTGGCCCTAATCTTGCCCTGGGGTATTGTGTGCAAATACCCTGCCCATATCAGGCCCTCGTGAAGCGTCCCGTTAAGTCTGTGCACAGACGGAAGCACCGGCCCCTCTTACCCGAAGACGCAGGCTGCCGGGATCCAGGAACAGCTTCAAGCTTAAAGCTGCCTTACCTGGAAGTCATAATTACTGTAATTAAGCGCATCCAAATTGCACACAAATTAAATTAGAAGCAAGTCATTCTGCGTCGAAATCAAACGCGTTGATGACGAATTAATCAATAAGAACACAAAAAAGGAGCTTAACGAACGTTCGCCCTGCACGCTGATTGGCTGCAGGAGTCACGGCCGGAAAAACAGCCGTTAGGATTCGCGTAAATCGCGACATCTTTTTAAAGGCAATTTCGTGGACTTTAGAAGAGAGAGGTGGTTCTCTGCCCAGTACAACCCCCTTAAGCGGATGGCTTTCCGAGGCTCCGTTTGACAAACACACCTTCTAGTATGATTGTGTGTGAATTGCGAAGTGTGCGTTTCTGAGTGCTGCAAATGTTGATGTAGGCCAGAGGGCACAACACAAATAAACTGGCAAATGCAAGGGAGTCCTCCGTTTTCAAAGCAGTTCACAAGGGAATGGAGGCATTTATATCCATGTGGCAGTTGGAGTGTGCAGAGGCATGATTGCATCCTGGATCTTTTGATATGATAAAGCAGCTAGAATAATGATTTATTTTACAAAGCGCTTCATACACACATTGTTTCAGTTTTGAAGCGCTACAGTTTTGAAGCCTGTTCTTTTCGATCTTCGGACTGAACTCTTATTGGCTGTGAGCTCAAACTTGATCAGACAACCCATATTTGCTAACAAGCCATATAGCGAAAATGCTTACCTTATCTTCTTAGAAGATCACGACCCACATTTGTTTCGGCATTCGCACATTTTAACGTGGTATTCAATTTAGAGGCAGATAGTTCCTTCCTTTCAACATACTGCTGCTTGATGCTAGGAGACGGCAGAAAGGCGGTAAGTCTGAACAAATCATATGCAATTGCTGCTTAGCTCTAATTACTGTTAGGATGGTGTTTGCAACTCAGTTCCAGAGAGAAGATAGTCTGCAATTCCCAATGACATCACAGCACCGTACACCGCCTAAGAGGCGGGCCGCACGTTCTGACAAAACACTGCCACTGAGTATCTTTGCGCGGCATTCTCCTGTGAGATACATTTTCCATTTTTGTCCGATGTGGGCGGAGTTCGGAGTAGGGAGACTGCAGGAGGTTTTGCCAAAGCGAGAATTTCTTTTAATGTATCCCATTATGATATGAGGGTTACGATACAGAATATATTTCCATAGCTGTGGTCGCCATTTCACCAGGTAAACAAGCTGGTCGCGTTGACTGTGCTTCTTGGAGCTACTCATGCTCAATGATTATTTTTACAACAATAATGGCACAATCCTTGCGCACTGCTTTCATAGAAACCGCGGCTCCATTTGCCTGCAAAGATAACAAGCATTGGCAATGCAATAAGTCTCGCAGTTACACGAGCTAAAGCTATTGGCATTGTAAATGACAATGCCAATAGGCATTGTTATTTGCAATGTCAATAGCTCAAACTCGCGTAAATGCGAGACCTAATGCATTGCAAATGCTTGTTCGAGTTTGCTACTTCTCACATTTGTCGTTCCCAGGAGCACATTTCATTGCGGCTCCGCTCTCCCGTTGTGTTTTGGAAGAAGCGTGTCTTATGGGCCTTGTGGCTGCCGTGTATTTCAAACGATAGTTCGAACTGGCACCAACTACTGTGGCGTTTTCTTCAGTGTGCTCTCTGCAATACATCAGTGCTTTGTTCAGCAGCTTGGACTTGTTGTAGGGAGTTGTATTTCTCACGCTACTGCAATATACTTGACAACTCATACGTACTTACATATCTAGATGCTGTTTGGTCCTAGAGTGGGTTTTCACATGAATTGTTGATGATGTACTAACATTGATTTATTAACATCAACAACAGAGGAAATTTAGAGAAATGCCCTGCGCTAGTTCCCAGATTCCTCTTTTCCTTTCAGGGAATAGCACACATTAGGTTATGCACTGAGAAAAACACACTCTTTGCATCTTAAGTGTCCAAGCAAAATTCTTTTATTGTCGCCTGTCCTTGTTCAGACACAAAACAAGTTGTCTTCAACTTTGGTAGAAGTAACATTTGAAGTACATCATATGCTTGATCACAAAGTTCTCTTCACATAGTAGTGGTACAGAACAGCCAAGCCAACACGTGCTTCCCGAAATTAATTCGCTTTTTCAGGGTTTCAGAATTTCAGTTCCATCATACTAATAATCTTCTCAACTCTTGATAAAGGAATCCCAGATTCATCTGATTCAGACTGACTGGTGTTCGTATCGATGGGAGGCTATAGCCATTTTACCTCATATTGGAAGTCTATATTAAACAGTGCATATTGCCAGGATGAATCTGGGATCCCTTTATCAAGAGTTGAGAAGACTGTTAGTATGATGGAACTGATATATCGTCAATCTGCTCCCGAGAAACTTCAGGATCTAACACCCCCCCTCGGAACACTCTGATGACCTTGCGTCCCACTGTTGGCTGTGGGGCACCGTTAACGGGTAGCGGTGTGGCCTAGGTCAGTACGCACCACACTGCCTGAAAGGTACCTCTGCGTGGCCTTGTGACAAGGCTTCCCATAGGGCCTGGGGGCTAACCAAGGCCCATTTTCGGTCACCATGTGGGGGTGAAGAGACTGCTGGTGTTGCGCTTGGAGCTGGCACAAGACTCCTGGCGGTAGAGGGGCCTACACACGACTTCAGCTGGGGACTCAGCAGCAGCCCTAGCTCCTCCTCCTCTGATTGCCTCTGCCGCACTGTTGCAGGTGTGGGGGTGCCCAGGGCAGGTGGCGTGCAGAGGCAGTGGGGGCCAAACATGGCCAGGAGTGTGCCCAGGCCCCGGCTGTGACCTCCTTCATGTGGGGTTGGAAGCACATGGCGCTCACTCTGCGGCTGTGCCCAGCAGCCGGGTTTCTCGTCCCCCAGGGCCCATTTGGACTGGCTGTACTTTCCTCAATGGGGTCCCCTGGGTGCAGGGGATACGTTCGTTGAGGGGCTAGGAGCGTTTGACGCTCGTCTTGTGTGGCACACCTTGAGGAATGCAGGCGTGCAAGGGGCTTTGCTGAACCTGGGGATTGCATGCTGGGGGCTCTAGGATGTGACTGCCCCTGTGCTCTCGGACACCTGGAGAACAATGCCTGTGCCACATAAGTTTGAACCTGGCACTGGAGTGACGGTGGGTGCTGATGCCCACACCTTTAGAACATTGACTGCCCAGTGAGTTTTTCCCCTTGGGTGCCAGGAGCAGGGGGACCCAGGCGTGTAATGGTGGCAGCACTGTATTGGCACTTCTGGCTGGTGGCAGGGAGCCTGTATCCACTGGAGGCCTGTGACATTCCTTGGGCCCCTTCAGTCCTCACTGTGCCTGGTTCTTTTATTGAAGTCCTGGGCCCTCACTGTGCAGTATTTTCAATTTTTTTCCCCCTTCCTTAACGTGTCTGCTCCTGGGAGGTCTGCTTGTGCCACATCCTTTGGAGGTGGCGATAGGAATGAAGTTTCCTTACTATAATCAGGGGGGAGATTGGTCTCAGCGACAACCACAAGGGAACACCATTACTCAATATATTACAACTAAGTAAGTCACAAACAAACATGCTTCTCAGGGGCCTTTGCTCACTCATGAACGCTCTCCTGTGCGGACGGGTGAGCCTTCTCGAGCTGCACTGTTGGAGGCAATTCAGGGCTTGGAGGGACAGGTTGTGAGGGTATCGATCAAAGTGAAACTTCTCCGGGCAGATCTCTGCAGGGTAGCTGATAAGGTAGAGATGGTAGAGTCCAACATTTCTACCCTGCAATCTGAGGTGCGACAGCTCAAGCAACAGGTCTCTCAGATGCAGGTTGTGTCCAAAACTCAAGAGGATCAAGTTGAAGATGCAGAGGGCAGGTCCCGGTGAACAATGTGAACCTTCCGGGATTTCCTGAGCTGGCCAAGGGGCAGTCAGCGGAACGCTTTCTTAAACACTGGGTGAGGCACTCCCTTTCTCCCAAAGACTTGTCTGACTTCTTTGCCATCGAAAGGGCTCACAGAGTGTTGGCACGCTGCAGACTGAAAGTGTGCCAGATGAAGGACCATCAGTGACTCCCTCCCAACTTAGTGAAGATATCCTAGATATTATACCTCCGTGAGGTAATGTTGTGTTACCGTGGCCCGTAGCATGGGTCTTTGGCCTGACTTTCTGAACTGCATGCTGGGAGTGGAGGGATGTTAATGGCTCTGTTGACATGTGGGGGGGTACCGGAAGGAGCTCTTGGCGACTCCTTTGCAGCTATGTGTGTGGGGGGCAGCCGGTTTGCTGCGTGGGGTCGCCGCTGCTTGGCCCTGTGTATCCTATTAGTGAGCCTGGGAGCTTTCCTCAGGTAGCTGCACCCTCTGATGTTTCTGTGGCAAATAGGACATTGATTATGGAGTGTGGTGTGCTTGTGGTTGTTTGTATTTGCACTCAGCGGGGAAGTTGTGGGGCATTATCTTCATTCTTTTGGGGAGGAGTGGGTTGCAATGGTGTACGTTCTAATCCATTGTGGTATGGGGGCTTGTAAGAAGTGGTGTTTGGCATATACATTTTCAATGTGGTAGGGTTATTTCAGTCCGGGGGGTTCTCTTGTTCTCTTTTCTTTCCTTCCTAAGGTTGTAGTTGCCATCATGTTGCGGGAGGAAGGGGTACTGATTGTTATGCGCTTCACATTGTATGAGGGATAAACCCGGAATTTTCAGTCTCCTGAATGTGCGGGAGTTGGGTTTGTTCCAAAAACAGTATAGGGTCCTTTACCTTCTTAAACTGCGTAAAGTGTATATTGCCTGTTTGTAGGAAACCCACCTGTCCGATGAAGAAGCAGCGAAAATAGCCAAAAAATGGAGGGGTCACCCCGGGGTCCCTTTTGACCTTTCCTATTTAATTGGAGACGGATGTGGAAGGCCGTTATCTCCTTGTTCAGGGGAGACTTGATGAGGTAGCTGTTGCCATAGCTAACATGTATGGCCCCAATCTTGATGAAGAGACGTTCTATCCGAAAGTACGCAACCTGATCTCCCCGACTTTGGCATCCCGGGTTATATGGGCGGGAGACTTTAATTGTAAAATGAATGATACCCTTGATAGGCACCCTCCCCAGCTGAACACCAAAGCGAATATGACCACAGGAATCAGGGAGATCCCTGATCAGTTGGGCCTGTATGATATTTGGAGGGCCTTGCATCAGATGACGCAGTAATTTACATGTTATTCTCAGACACAAGGCACTTATAACAAGCTTGACCATATGCTCACGACCGCCTCTCTAGGTCCTAGCATTCCTTCTCTCGTAACTTATCGGATCATGCCCCGGGTTACTGCGAGTGTAAATGGGTGGTGCCCCCCTCCCCATTAACCTGGAGGCTGTCCCCGGAGGATCTTGAGGATTCTGAGGGCTGGGAGTACTTGTACCAAGCTTTAACACATTTCTTTAACATTAACTGATCTACAACACTGTTAGAACTGGGGGGGTCTCTATTTGGCTGAGGTAGGTACCTTAGTCCAAATAGGGACCGTTGCTTATAAGTCAGGGAAAGGAAGGACACCTTCTCCGATAGCCCCTGCTCACCCCCTGGGTAGCTTGGCACGAGCAGCCAGGCTTATCTCCAAGGCAAATGTGTAAAGTATTTGCAACCCCGCTCTCAGTAACACAGTGATAACACCACAAATGGACTCCACATGAGTTTCATAAAAACAATTATATGATTATATAAAATAGATATACGATGAGACCACACAATAAGAATCCAACATATGCGTATTTGTAATATTTCACCTTGCCGGTTATTTGGCCAGCAAGCACTGGTAGGTTCTTGCAGTATTAATGAGCATTTCACGATGATCTAATGCAGTCCTAATGCAATGCTATGCAGTTCGTAATGCAAGAATCAGGTAGCTCGTAATGCAAAAATAATGCAATTTGTAATGCAAGAATCAGGCAGTCCGTAATGCAATTCGTAATTCAACAATCAGGCAGTTCGTAATGGAAAAATAATGCAATTCGTAATGCAACAATCAGGCAATTCGTAATGCAAAAATAAGGCACTTCGTAATGTAACAATCAGGCAGTTCTGCTACTCCTCGGCAAGTACGGGCCTGAGCGGAGGCTCGCGCTGCAAAGATGGGAAAGGCCGAGAGTGTTTCTCTTGTAGTCCGCATCCCGCCCCAGGCGGCGACACACGCACGCTCGCTGAGCGTTACCTGGCGGGGTGCGATCTCACTCTCCTCTCCTCGGAGCTTGCTCTTCTGGTGCGGCATCATTGATCTTGGGCAGTGGAACTCGGACCTCCGACAGTGATGGCTTGAGGTCTCTCCTTGGCAAAGGCAAGCTCGGGCCGGCGGCGGTGAACTCCCACAGCTCCTCTGGGATGCTCCGATGGCAGTGACGATCGCAGCACTTCTGGCCACGCTGTCGATCGAAACAGAGAACAAGACTGCTCTGGGACACACGGTCATGGGGCAATTTCTCACGAAGGTCTCAGGCTGCAACAGGGCATACGCACACAGCGTCGCTGAGACTCACTTGAGCTCCGGGTGGACACGATCTCAGGGCAATCCTCACGAAGGTCTCAGGCTGCACGAAGCACACGCACACAGCGTTGCTGAGACTCACTTGGACTCCGGGTACACACAATCACAGGGCAATCTTCACGAAGGCTCCAGGCTGCATGACGCACACGCACACAGCGTCGCTGAGACTCACTTGGACTCCGGGTGCACACGATCACAGAGCAATCCTCACGAAGGTCTCAGGCTGCACGAAGCACACGCACACAGCGTCGCTGAGACTCACTTGGACTCCGGGTGCACACGATCATGGGGCAGTTCTTCCAAAGGTCTCAGGCTGCATGAAGCACACACACACAGAGTCGCTGAGACACACTTGGAAACTTTTATGGTCCAGATTTTCCACAACAGGGAGCCAGCTCTTCTTGGACAAGTTACTTCAGGACACAGCACACAGCAAAGTCCTTTCAAGCAGGGGGACACAGCAAAGTCTCTCCTTAGTTAAATCAGCAAACTGCAGGCCAGCCCCAGAACACACAGCAAGTGTCAGTCCTTCTCTTCAGTCTCTTCAGCTGTTCTTCCTTGGCAGAGGTTCCTATTGACCGCTAAGTAGTTTCAAACCTTTTCAGTCTTGATCAGTCCAAAGTCCAGGGGTTTCAGCTCTCATAGTTATACCCCTAACAGTCTTTGAAGTCTTTATGTTCAGGGGGCACTGACCCCCATCCAAACCAGTTCTGGGTGTCTCCCTGCCAGTGACACCTTATTCCTTTGAAAGTGGGGGTCTAAATCCTCAATCACTCAGCAGGAGATAAAGCCATTGTTTTATGGCAGCAGCCCAGGCCTCTTCACCTCCAGGGGCTACTACTCCCCCCTACACTTCAGATGCAAGTCAGCCGTGGCTGTCTCACCTACTCCTCCCCTGGGTCAAGACATTCCCCAGATCCTATCACATTCAAATCCAGGCAGAGACACACAGAATTGTTAGAACAAAAAAACAGCCACTTCTAAAAGCGTGGTTTCTAAACACACAATTCAAAAACCACCTTCACAAAAAGATGTGTTATTAAATTGTGAGTTCAGGCACACTAAACTTCACCTCTCCATTTTAAACCTATGGGAAGATAGGCTGGAAACATATTACACAGCCTCTCCCATTCTGTCCTATGGGCAAGATGGCCTTGCAACAGTGAAAAACGAGACGGAGAGTATTTCACTGTCAGGACATGTCCTACCTTTCACATATTCTGCACCCTGCCCAGGGGGTTACCTTGGGCCTACCATAGGGGTGTCTGATGTGCATAAAAAGGGAAGGGTAAGGCCTGGCAAGTAGGTGCACTTGTCAGGACAACAAGGCAGTTTAACAAACTGCGCACTGGCACTGCAGTGGCAGGCCTGAGATCTCTTTTCAGGGCTACTTATGTGGGCGGCACAATTAGTGCTTCAGGCCCACTAGTAGCATTTGTATTACCAGACCTGGTAATAGTGCACTTTACTAGGGACTTTACTAGTAAGACAAACATGCCAATCATGGACAACCAATTACCATTACACTTTACACAGGGAGCATATACACTTTAGCTGGTGCTTAATTTGTAAAAGGATAAGTGCTGGGGCCCTCGTCGGGAGGCCACTGAAGCTTGCACCTCACATAACCCATGCCAGCCCTGCCAATGACAGTACATACACAGCTACTAACCTGCACACTCCTACAAGTGTGACAAGTCAGACTATTACAGGCCCCCAAAGCCAGAAGAATGGCTTGGGAGGAAGATATTAGTCATTATTAATGCAAATTGAATAAATAACCCTCTGTTGTTGTGTTCATACGTAAATTTTCAGGACAGCGCCGCCATGTGGCAGACTGTCATAGCCCCGGTGCTGACAATAAGGTGCAGGTGCTGAACACCGGAAAGCACCGGCTCAAATTAAGCACTGACTTTAGCACTGATCAGCAGTAGTAAAGTGCCCAGAGTCCTAAAACCAACAAAACAGGTCAGAAACAATTCAGGAGGAAGGCAAAAAGTTCAGGCGTGACCCTGCAAAAAGTCCAACAGACGTGCTTGAGATCGACTAAATGGAATGCCATGAAGGCAGTAATTTGGGGACACTGTTTAGCGGGGTTGGGTGTACACTACAGGCTGAACTCCTTCGGGGGAAGACGAGTTAGCGCGAGTTCAACAGGGGATGTCAGCAGGGAGGAGGGCAGCTGGAGGAGTTGCAGGCTCAATCGAAGGTCGTCAAGGCACGGGACAAGCTAGAGAAGTATTCTCTGAAATCCTATCAACAATTGCTGCACAGGGAGAGGGGATGTCAGCAGGGAGGCGGGGCAGCTGAAGGAGTTGCAGGCTCAATCAAAGGTCGTTGAGGAACGGGACAAGCTAGAGAAGTATTCTCTGAAATCCTATCGACAACTGCTGCACAGGGAGAGAGATAGCTCTGGTCGACTGTTAGCATGGATACTTCAGCGAGAGGCTACCCGCATTCCTATCCTGCATCTTCGAATCCCTCAGGGCCGGGACGTTTATATGCAGGGTGACATCTTGGAGATGTTTAGGTCTCACCTACAACAGGTATCTCAGAAGCCGTTCTCCCCCGACCCAGAACCTGTTGATGCCTTCTTGGCCTCCCTGGCGTGTCCTCACTTGGGGGAGGCGGCAGCGCAAGACTTAGACGCCGGCCTCACCCTGGAAGAGATTCATGCGGCTCTAGGGCAGTTGCCCTGTGGTAAGGTACTGGTAGTGATGGCCTCCAGGTCGAGTTCTATCAGGCCATTGCCACTGTCCTTACCCGTCACTTGCTGGAGGTCTACCTGGAGGTGGGCTGCCTGTAGGTGCTTCCGTCATTCATGTGAGAGGGTTGCATTTCCCCAATTCTGAAACCCAGATTGGATCCAGTGGCTTACCGACCGCCCATCATGATGAATACAGACACAAATGTCCTATGTAAAGCTCTTGTTCTCCTCTTACGCCTGGTGATCACACAGCTCGTACATGATGACCAATGCGGTTTTATACCCGGGCGCAGCAATACTATGAATCCGCGGCGACTCATGCATGTCATGCATGAAGTGGATGCCCGAGATGAGGAGTTTGCGGTGGTTTCCACAGATATTGCTAAAGCGTTCCAAACTGTCAACTGGCATTTTCTCGGGAGGGTATTGGGAGCCACGGGATTCGGGGTACAGTTTTGTGCCCCACTGCCAGGATACGAGTAGGTCAGCATGGCTCTGAATCGTGGGAAGTGGACAGGGTTATGCGTCAGGGGTGTCCGCTTTCAACCCTTTTATTTGCCATAGCACTGGAGCCCCTAGCTGGCCAGATCCGACAGGTTATGTCAGAGTGGGGTATGAATGTGGGGTTTGTCACTCATCTAGTGTCCCTTATGCCGACATTACGCCTTTTTACCTCTCTGCGGCAAAGCAGTCCCTTCCTCTTTTGTTATCCCATATTACCATGTTTGGTGAACTGTTGGGCCTACAGATCAACCATAGGAAATCCCTGGTGTTTCCTTTGGGGGTATAGACTGCATGAAGGTGACGGCTTTACCATCTGCGCCCCACTGTTGGGAAACAGATAAAGTCCAGTACCTGGGGGTGATGGTCGCCCACTTGCCGCAGGGGCATAATCACTATAATATTGGATGGGTTACGGAGGGCCTCTATTCATCCGAACAGTTCTGGAACACGCTTCCTCTCTCCCTTAAGGGCCGGGTGGCCATTTCAAAGATGGTGTTCCTGCCGAGATGCTTTTGCTCTATCCATTATGCATTTGATATTCTACCTTGACGGCCTTTAAGCAGTCACACTCCCTTCTAACCACACTGATTTAGGCCAGGGACGGAACAGAGTAGCGAGGGACTTCCTGTTTGGACCGTTAGAGGATAAGGGGCGTTGAAGTTCCTGATCTGGAGCAATATTACCTGGCCTCCCAACTCCAGTACGCCGCTCACTGGTGTTCAGCAGAGGGCAACTGGGAGAAATCCCTTTTGATGGATGTGGCAAGGATCACATCACTCACACAACTCTTGATGTCGGGGAAGGCAAGATTATTGATCCTGTTCCCTATATTATACATCATACTGCATCTATGTGGGAATTTGCTGTTCGGGTGGTCATGAGGAGAGACCCCTTCGTCTGGGACTTTGCATTCTGGGACCTGCCGGCTTTATTGGTACTTATTGACTCAGTAGACATCTCGGGCTGGAGGTTGGGAGGCTGTGAAACATTGGAGGACCTCTTCCCCAATGAAGAATTTATTACATTTGAGGCTGCACAGGACACTTTTGGAGTGGGGCTGGGACAATTCCTCCATTATGCCAGTATTTCAACCTTTGTGTAGGAGTTATCACATACATTCCTGGCATCACCGGCCCCATCGTAGACCTTTCGGGACCTCAGAGTTGGGAGGGGGTCGTCATCTTGTTTCCCTTTTATACAAAGCTATGCCTGCAGATCCGCCCAGTTTCTATCACAGGAGGCTTGGAATGGTGATCTCAGGGTACAACTTGATGATGTTTGATGGACAAGATTGTGTTACTTGGTGAAGACGGTATCTAGTAATGCTAAGTTCAAACTTATTCACTTTAATTTTTACACCACACCTATGTTACACCTGTGATACTTCATAGAATGGATTCAAATAGGTCTCTTGACTGGCCCAGGTGCGCTGCACCTGTGCTACTTTTCTACATCTAGCATGGGATTGCCCGGAGGTGCGGGCATTCTTGTTGCACTTGACGACGCGAGTGAGCGGGTGGTGCATATGTTCGTGGTCACAGAACCTATGGTGTGCCTGTTGGGGAATGTTCCCTGGCGAAAGGGCTGAAAGATGGATTATAAAATCCTACACCTACTGCTACTCTTGACTAAGAGGTGAGTAGGGATCACTTGGGTCTAAGGGGGCCGAGTGTAGAGCGATGTGTGGCGGATGTGACCGAATGGACATTAGCTGAGGAGATTCGCTTGAGACGCTGTAGGCACGATGATAAAACTGAGGAGAAACTGGGGGTGTGGGCGGTCTCCTCACCAGGTTTATGGATCCTTGGGGCTCTCATCCGTCCTCCTCTTCTGAAGGAGAGGAGCTGGGCAATGATGGAGATGAATAACTCAGCTCACATTGAACTTCAGAGCATCATTTTCAACTCTGCGAATGGTGGTGTCTGCAATGATTGTGTCTCGGCTGGACTACGGCAATGCCCTGTATATTGGACTACCTAGGAACCTGCTAGGCAAGCTGCAAGTAACAATGAAAGATGCAGCTAGGTTGATCTTTAAGCTCCCAAGACGCTCACATGCTTCACCTTTGCTACAGCAGCTGCACTGGCTCCCCATCAAGCAGCGAGCCAGGTTTAAGGGCCTCTGCATCACTCACAATGCCCTTCATGGACAAGCCCCAGAATACATCAAGGAGCGCCTGGCAAGCTACATGCCAGGACGTACCCTCCCCTCGTCCGAGCCAGGCCTGTTGTCCAATCCGCAGTTCAACAAAACTACCAGGGGGAGGTGAGCTTTCTCTGTCCTGATCCCCCATCTATGGAACAAGCTACCAGAAAGCCTGCGCAAGGAAACCACCCTTCTTCCATTTAGGAAGAAACTTAAGACCTTACTATTCACATAGGCCTGGGAACAACATACGCTCTGACCAGGTGTACTGACAAATAACCGATGGTGGGGTTTCAGCCACTCTCTCTTAGCGCTAACAGACCTAATGGTGATTACGCGCTATTATAAATCCCAATTAACATAACATAACATAACATTCTGTTGACAAATCCCAGACCTGTTTATAGTTACCACTGTTCAAACATGTGAAAATGTAATGGGGGTGTCTTCATAATGTATCATTAATGTGCATTGTATGTACCTGCCTCATCTACCTGCGACACTGTTATGATGGCTGTTCTTTCTTGTTTTCTTTTTCCTTCCTATATGTCTTCTTACAGTCACCGCATTGACATGCTCTATCATAAACCCAAAAGTAACATTCTTTAAAAAAAAACTCAAACATTATCAGTTGGGGGCTCAACAGCATGTACAATTTCATATTATCAGAATGAAGCATATTACATCATAGCTATACATCGCATAAATATACTGAAAATACAATTCAGTTAGAGTGGGATAATCCTCGACTCCATGTCCTTAATAGAATTGGAAATTCTTGGTGCGTCCGCTACAAAATATTTTATTCTATTACATGACTCGCGGTTCGGATTATGCTTGTTTAAAGCTGTCCCACAACAACAGAAGCAAAATCAACAATCGGTTTCTGATAAATTATTTTTAAAGTTGATTCCGAAGACCATTCCACTCCCTTGAGATCTTCTAGACGAGACTCTAGGCAATATGCTTTAGAAGCCATAGCTCCGCTAACAGTGTGTCTCTCAAAAGCTGACACATCAGCTCGTCGACCAAGATCGTTAGAGATAGAAAGAAACCTGGTGCAAAATTCCTGCCACTTTCCACCATCTCTTGAAACCCTCCACACAATAAAGGAACGCTTACCTGCCATGAACAATGGATGAGGTTGACCCACCGGGTGTGTCAGAAATTTGTGGAAGGTTGGAACCCTCACCCGACAGTCACAAGATAGCTCCAACAGCAGGGTAGCAAGTTGCGCTTTCCACCGTGGTGTCACTGGAACCAATTCAGCCACTTGACGCCTCACTTGAGCTAGTAACCCCAGAATTATCATAAATGGGGGGTAGGTATAATGAAAATTTCTCCCCACCCTCAAATTCTGCAGGAATGCATCAGAACTCACTGCCAAGAGGTCCGGTCTACAACTAAAGAAGACTGGCAACTGTGTGTTCATATGTGAAGAGTTCTGTCACACACGGACCCCACGACTGACAGAGAGTCTTGAATATGTGAAGATGCAATATCCAATTACAGTTGTTTCAAAGGAATCAGGAGTTCCAATCCGCTATTACATTCTGCAGTCCTGGAATGTAGTCAGTTACCACAGAGATCTGATGTTGAAGGCAGAAGTGCCAAAAGTCCTACACTGTCTCCGCCACCAAGTGTGAACGTGTTCCCCCCATCTTGTTTGTATACTGTACTGTGCCGTTCGTCTTGTGGAGAGGGAGGGTCTTGATGGCAAATGACCAAGCTAGAAGTTCCAGGGAGTTTACATGGAGTTGTAACTCTGCTGGGGACCATCTGCCCCTGTGACAATTAGATCACATCTCGTCTTCCAACCTCACCTCCTGGCATCTGGTTCTATTTTTACTTCCGGAATGTAGCCAACGATAACCCTGTCATTTCATGCCTCCATGGAGAATATTTAAGTGCTACAGGACCCAATAATGTAGAGAGCCTGGAAAACTAGATTGGATGGATGAACCTCAATGACACTGTCTAATTGCACAATGCCACTCTCAGCTCTTTTTTTGATCGAGTTCACCATCTGCATCAGTAACTTAAGTAATTTTTTAATTGAGTTCACTTGGAACCCCAAGAATCGGTATGAGTACCGACTTTAAGGCATATATTATGAAATCTAAGTTTTGGAGTAACTGGATCACCCAAGAACGGTGTAACGACACTGTGGATTGATCCTGAGCCATAATGATCAGCGCGTCGAGATAAACATTAGCCGTATGCCTTTCGCTCTGAGGGCTTCGATCACAACTCTCATCAGTTTGGTGAAGCACCAGGGAGCTGACAAGAGACCGAGTGGGGGGACTTTGAATTCATACAAATTTGTGCGCCACGAGTTGGAGAAACCTCCTGTGAGCTTAGAAAATGGATACAAAGAGGTAGGTGTCTTTAAGATCGAGAAGGACAAGCCATATTAGTTCCCGTAGAAGATGGATGACCCATCTTGAAGTGTTGCTATATGATCCATGAATTAAAATCTCCTTGGTTCAGGAGAGAGTTGATCCTTTCTTTTGCACTAAAAAGATAGTGCTGAGGAAAACTCAATGGTGTGGTTGGGGATCTTCTTGCTTGGTTGTCCGAGGCCCCTGACATTGACGCTGCTCACCTGTTGTTGTTCAGCTGAGGTGGTACGTGGTCCTCCAGCGCCTCCAGTACACCAACAAGGAACGGGGCGGGGCCGCACTTCCACATCGCAACACCGTAAAGGCTCCTGGCAACTCCTGCAGCGCGGGATCTTCTTGCTTGGCCGTCCGAGGCCCCTGACATTGATGCTGCTCACCTGTTGTTGTTCGGCTTGGGTGGGACGCGGTCCCCCAGCGCCTCCAGTGCACCAACAAGGAAGGGGGCGGGGCCGCACATCCACATCGCCGTAAAGGCACTTGGCAACTCCTGCGGGGCGTGGGCGGGCATGTCCAGGTCAAGGGCAGGCTCGTCTGTAACTGTCCGAGCCCGTATGAGGCTGGGCCACCTCCCTAAATCCTCCTATTCGGAACATTAAGGTACTGTCCAACGTCACTTATTTGAACTTTGCAACTGTGTGATCAACAGAAGGAGACAGTCTGCCCTAAGCTATAAAGCCGAAATTGTAACCACTAGAGTTTGGGCAAATTTGACTGCCAGATATTACCGGATGGGCAAAAGAAAAGCGGTGGAAGGAGGAGGTGGAGTGGCAGTAGAGAAAGGGCAAAAAGCCAAAAAAACTCTTATTCATGCCGGTAGAAACTGTGTATTAGATCGCATTGATAGCCTGCTGGTGGAATGCAAAGGCATTCTAGACACACAAATTGTGGCTTCCCCCGTGCCCCAAGCTGCACCATACCTCCCAAAGGCACAAACTCCAGCACCACAACCGCTGTTCCATCAATGTTTAAACAAGTTACAACCAAGTGTGCCGCGACACGCCCCCATACAGCTAAAAGTCAGAAAGAGGGAGCTCCACTTCCATCATCCCAGCAAAGCCCATCAAGCCCCTCTGATCCTGGGACACCTTGTAGTAACAGATTCTCCCCCCTCCTTGATTTGACTGACGATTTCCGGGATGCTATCAAGCCACCAAAAATGGTGGCCCCAGGACCAACAGTAGTAGACTTCCAGCCCCTCTGACACTAGCGCCGAGGGGCTTATCAGCGACCTTAGGGCTGAAGTGGGGATCCTAAGATCTATGATAGGTGAACAGACAGGTCTAATGAGACAGTTCCTGGGGAGCAGCAATAGATCCACTACACAAAGCAAGGACCCGCCAAATGAGGTTAGCCAATTTACCCAAGGTTCACATAATACACCATCACCTTACAAGACCACCCCCACCCACATAAGAACTGAGCCTCCCAATGTTCATAAGGGTACGGTCCAATGGGGACATGCCAGGAGCCCCCTCAAAGAAAATTTTGCTTTGAATCCCAAGCAAGGTATTGATAATACCAGTGAGGCAAATTATAATCAGTGGTTAGGGGCAACATCTAGAAAGTCAGGAAGCCACCCGTCCAAATCCCAAGAGCTATTAAAGACACCCCCTTCCCATAAAATTTACATGATACACATACCAAAATTAGCAGCGCAGAAGGGGTATGAAGTTGAAAAATAGAACGATACATTGGATTCGCCAGGTGAGAGGGTGCCGTTCCCTGATAAGAGACAACATCCTAAGGGCAAGACGGTGCAAGCTCTACGACTCTCCTACTAATTGCATAGAATTTTTGCTAAAAGAGGAAGGTCTAGTTGATAACTTGCTAATGCTTCATATAAGAACCTGCCCACCAGAACCGTCTAAAATCCATTATATATGGCCTGTATATATTACAGGCCAGGCAAACGCAAATCTCCCACATAGAATAGATTGCCCATGCCCTGACTTGTAGTAAGGAATCCCTTAATACGTACATACATTGTTAAGTTAGCATAACCACGTTAGATGTTAGAAAGCCATCTTGCTGCTTTTGCGCACGACACTGCATCTACATGTTATTGTTTAAACAAACTGCTGGCTCGCGCTTTGCCTCACACGAGAGCAATCTGTTGTTACCATCCCGAGCTCTGCGCAGCGACCTTGGTCTGTACATGGTGTAACAAGAACAGTCTGGGTCGTTAGACAATGCATGTTTTCCACTCTAGGTTGATCGACCCACTATTTAGCCATAACATACAGGCAGCTGCGAATACCTGAAAGTTGGTGCTTTTAATATTGCAGACATCATGTTTAATATTCAGACCGAAGACGAGCCTTCCTGCGAGAAGACTTCTGATGCTCCTGTGATGTGATTTCACTAAGCTGATCTTTGAGGTATGGGGTCCCCTATTCAAGCCTAAGAGACCTCTTATTAGCATAATAGTAATATTAGCTTCTTAGTAAAGGGAAGGTGGTAGTATCCACTGTCATTTATAACATGATCACTCCCTTTATATTCTATGGTATTGTAACGATGCTGATGGTTTTAATTATAATCATTTGTCTGCTTGTATTAGCCAAAGTACTGCATCTTAGGACACGTGGTCTATAAAATAAACTCTTTTTATTTTCACAGTGTCTTTGTTTATTCTTGTTGTGGACTGATGTGCGAATAATATACAAACAGGTATTTCCGATTCCCACCATTCCTGAGAGTACACTGAGTCGCTTGTTCTGGGTTGTCTTTTCATTGGGACCGCCGAGCTAAACCTCGGATAACGAATGGGACACTTATGCTAGCCGGATACTGGGTTCTGGGTTCTGAGGTGAGTTTCTGGTACACCACAATTCACTGAGGTCCTGGGGTTCTACGCATAGTTCTGTGTATAAGCAGAATCCCTGCAACATGGCGCACCTAACGTTTGGTCTATGAGTTGAAACGCCTTAGTAGTGCTTATATTAGTCCACAGCACCCTCATTCTTGTTTCCGGATAACAAGTCTGACGGATTTTTTTTTTTTTTTTTGGAAAACCTTTATTTCGAAATTCAGGACACAGCTATTCAGCCGACAGCCCGAAGGTTCGGCAGCATTGCAAGTTAGATACAGTAATGCGTCCCGGATACAGTACGAAGAGTAATGCAAAGGTCCAATTTTAAATAAACACAGAAAAAACACACAGCAAACCCCAGCAAGGCAGAACATTGAAATCCCATGGCGAAAGCCCCCAGGGGAGGCAGGACCCCACTCATCTACTAAGTATAAGACTGTGTGCGGAGGAAGAAGGGGAACAGCAGAGGCCCAGAACGGGTACCAAAACCAAACTATGCTGGAAGGTAGGTCAGGGGGAAAGCTGTTCCTCGGGAGGTTCCAGATCCGGGGCAAGACATATTCCCCCCCTGTATTGGTTCCACCGCCCCCAGATGGCATGCCACTTCCGGGGGCGACCTCTAGAGCAGTAGACCGTCTTCTCCCTAAACATGCTCCAATCCATGTTCTCCTTCCACGCGGTCAGTGTAGGGGGACCCGAGGAGCCCCATAATCGCGCGATATCCCTCTTAGCCACCGTGTTACCCAGAGTCACCCATTGGGTCTGTGCCTCATCGAGATCAGTGGGCCCCCAAACGTTCAGGAGGCAACACCGCGCCTCCGGCCGTACCACAATGCCCGTCACCTCCCCCATAACTGCATGGACTCTCCTCCAGAACTCCACAATGACCCCACATTCCCAAATGATATGCAGGAAAGTACCCACCATACCACATCCCCTTCTGCACAGGCCATCCTCCGAGAATCCCATGTGGACCAGCCTTGGCCCCGCAACATACACCCGGTGCAGTATTTTAAGCTGCACCAGCCTCAGACGCGACGGGATCGCAACCTCCTTAGGCGAAGAAACCGCTGACTGCCAGTCCTCGTTATCCAACTCGAGGCCATCCCTGGTCCACTGTTCTCTCAGCCCCAATAGCAAGTCTGCCCGGACGTTTATCAACTTCTTATATATGAGCGAAATCGTGCTCTCGGGCATATGACCATCAAGGACTCGGTCCTCAAGGGGAGAGGACTCCGGCACCTTCTCACCCTCCACTAGGACTGATCGAAGGGCGTGACGCAGCTGGATATACCTAAAATACTCTGAAGGCCCAAGCTCAAACTCAGTCTGCAACTCCTCGAACGACTTCACCCTCCCCTTATGCAGCACATCCCCCACCCTGGATATCCCTATCAGATCCCACTTATCAAAGCCCTTCGTATGCCAGAGTCTTCCCAACCTTTCCGATTCAAACATTGGGGTAGCGAGGGTTAGCCTGTCCTTCCAGCCCAGCGAGTCGGTCGCCATCTTCCATACGCGCACCGCCACACCTGTGGGCCCTGTGAGGGACGAGTCTAGGGACCGCGAATACAACGCCCTGTAGTAGTTGCCGCCGCGCAGCAGCCACCTATCCATGGCATACCCAGGGCTGAGGGCAGGGCCGTAAAACCCATGGTTGATCGCGCTCAGCTGCGTGGCCCAGTAGTACCGTCGGATGTCTGGGAGCGCAATGCCCCCATCGTACCATGGGAGCGTCAACTTTGAAATAGCTATTCGCGGCCGCCCATCCCACAGCAACGTCCTTTGGAGGCCTTAACCTCCCGAAAGTATTTAGCCGGTACCCAGTCCAAGGTGTTCTGGAGGGCGTAGAGGAAGCGGGGAAGAGACATCATTTTGAACAGGGCCGCACGCCCAACAAGTGAGAGCGGCAGCCTCCGCCAACCTTCAACATCTCGCCTCAAGCGTGCCAAGGGGGGGAGCAGGTTCCTCTCATAGCGCACAACAGGATCCATGGATATAAAAATCCCCAAATACACAAAACCTTGCTGGGCAACCTGTATCGAACATGTTCTAGGGATCGGTGGGACCTCGCCACTAAGAACGTACAAGTACGATTTGCCCCAATTAATCACAAGCCCCGAGTTCCTACCGAACGATGCGAGTACGTCACAGACCACTATAAGTGACTTCTTTGGTGAGGCAAGATACAGCAGGATATCGTCGGCATAAAGCGAAATACGGTCCTCGTGATCAGGCGACCACCGAAGGCCCCGTATATCCGGGTGCCAACGTATCCACGCAGCCAACGGTTCAAGGGCGAGGGCGAACAACAGAGGCGACAGGGGGCAGCCCTGCCGAGTACCCCTTCCGAGCTGAAACGGAGCAGACGCCCGACCATTCACCACAACATTCGCTAGTGGCCCCTCGTACAGCAACCGGACCCAACTCACAAACCCGCGACCGAAACCAAACTTGGCCAGCACGGCCCATAAATATGCCCACTCCACCGTGTCAAAGGCCATCGTGGCATCGAGAGATGCCACAACAGCCGGTTCACGCAGCGTGCCCGCCCTGGCGATGACGCCATGAAGACGCCTAAGGTTCAATGCTGTGTTTCGGTGCGGGATAAAGCCAGATTGATCCGGGTGGACCAGATCGCCAAGTACCCTAATCAGACGGGTAGCCAGGAGTTTGGCCAGAATTTTCGGCTCAGCGTTGAGGAGTGAAATGGGCCTATAGGAGGCGCATCCACTTGTGAACCCCCTGTTGAACTGTTCTCTTGCACAGGGTGTGGTTCCCCAGTCCTGGAAGCAGGCAATGATTATTCCCCTGCTTAAAAAGCCTGGTCTGGATGTGGAGGTGTTAGCGAATTATAGACCTATTTCGCTTCTGCCGGCTTTGGCGAAGGTCATTGAAAAGCACGTGCATAAGGTGCTTGCCGATTACTTGGAGGCCCACGACCTACTGCACCCTACCCAGTCGGGTTTTCGCGCCAATCTTAGCACCGAAACAGCCCTCCTGGAAGTCTCGGAGGCGATAAAGGAGGTGTTGGATTCGGGTGGGAGAGCGATGCTGGTGATGTTAGATCTGTCGGCGGCCTTTGACACCGTCCCTCATGAGGGTCTGCTTGCTAGACTCTCAGAGATTGGTCTTCGAGGGACGGTGCTCCAGTGGTTTCGATCTTTCCTAGCAGGCCGTCGACAATCGGTCTGGGCTTCTGCTTGCTCCGCCGAGATGTTGCCATTGGGTGTCGGAGTTCCTCAGGGCTCTGTCCTGAGCCCAACTCTATTTAATATCTTCATGACCCCTCTGGCGGCCCTGGCGGAGTCTTTCGGGGCCCAGACCATCTCTTACGCTGATGACACCCAGCTCCTTTTTACCTGTGAGAGGGGTGCAGACTTCGATGGAGGTAGGATCCAGGGTTGTCTTGAGGCTGTGTTTCAGTGGTTCCATCATAACAGCCTCAAGTGCAACTCGGATAAATCCGAGGTCCTCTTCTTTGGGTGCAGCTCGGACCCGGATTGGAAAGTGTGGTGGCCTGAGAACATGTTTCCACCAGCAAGTTCGTCCCAGGTAGCGAAAAACCTTGGGATTAAGATCGACAATGGCCTCGCACTACGCTCGCAGGTAATCGGTCTCACAGGGACCTGCTTTGGCTTACTCCGGATGCTCCGCAAGTTCCTTCCCTTGTTATCGGAGGAACACAGGAAGATCACGGTGCAGGCGATGATAGGCTCGAGAATAGACTATTCCAACGTTCTCTATCTCGGCCTGCCAGAATACCTGCTTCAACGATTACAGGTTGTTCAGAATTCGGCAGCACGTGCTATTTTTGGACTATCTCGCCGTGCCAGAGCCTCGGGCCTTTTGGAGGCTCTGCACTGGCTTCCTGTCCGGAAGCGGATAGTTTTTAAATCTCTCACCCTGGCACACAAAGCCTTGCACACATCTGGAGCAAAATATCTTCAGAAAAGGCTGTCTTTTTATCGTCCTGCCAGATCGCTTAGGTCTGAAGCCTTGTTTTTTGCGGTAGTGCCCCGCGTGAAGAGAGCTCGCATTGGTGGCCGCTCCTTTAAATTTTTAGCGCCTCAGCTGTGGAATAAATTGCCTGTGTCCCTGCGCAGCACTACCAACCTGTTGGCCTTTAGGAAGGGGCTTAAAACTTGGCTTTTCACTTCTTAGTTTCAGGTCCTATCAGGTCTCTTCTCTTTCTGTTTCTGTTCATTTTTTCTGTTGTGTTTTGCGATTAGCGTGCAATTTAAAGCGTCGGGACACTCTTTCGAGTAGCCGCACGCTATACAAAAACCTGTTTAACATAACATAACATAACATAACATCTATCTCGGGGTTTACCCTCTTTGTGTATGACCACAATCGACGCCAGCCGCTGATCCAACGGAAGGATCCCATCCCCCCGCGCCTCCAAAAACATGGCGCGCAGGTGAGGGGCGACCCTATCCGGGAACAGTTTGTACAGATCGATCGGCAGTCCGTTCGGTCCAGAGGCCTTACCCGAATTCAACGCGCGAATCGCCCCCGCCACCTCGTCAACCGTGATGTCGCCATCCAAATCGTCCCTATCTATGTCAGAGAGGCAGGGCAACTCGATATCACGGAGGAGAGCAGACGAGTCTTCGGGCGGCCTGTCCGACACAGAGGAATAAACCCTATGAAAATACTCCGCGAAACACTCCACAATCCCTTCAGGTTCCACAATCGCCTCTCCCCCCTCTCCAATCAACTCTGGCACCACTCTATTGACCCGTTCCTTGCTATCCAGCCACGCCAGGAGTTTCCCTGCCTTATCTCCAACATCATACAGACGGCCCTGTTGTTCCCTGCTGAGGGTCTTGGCGGCGTCCGTCACCAGGTCCCTATACTCCGCCTGCTTCAAGCAAAGCTCATGCAATGAGGACTCTGTGACCTCCTCCTCCATATCCCCTTCAAGGGCCGCAATCTCCTCCTCTACTTGCCGCACTTCGCAATCCCTCCGATTCTTGGCAGTCACCACCAGGGAGAGGGCCTCCCCCCGAAGCACGGTCTTAAAAGCTTCCCACAGCGAGATCGCCGAGTCCACGGATCCCAGATTGTCCTTAAAGTAATTATCTACCTTCTTTACCAGGGCGCTGCGCATCTTGGGGTCTCGGAAATACCAAGGGTTAATGGGGGCCACCCTCCCTCCTCCCTCCCGACCGAGATCCAGCCGGATCCACACTGGCGAGTGATCAGAGATACCACGTGCCATGTGCCTCGCCTCGGATATCAACGAGGCATGTGCTGCCAGAGTGAGCAGGTAGTCAATCCTGGAGAGGCTACCATGCGCCCCGGAGTGAAACGTGTATTGACTCTGTGTGGGGTGCCGGAGCCTCCAGCAGTCTATCAGGCCAAACGTGTCTAGGAGGTCTGGAAGCCATTTCTGAGCCCCCCCTGTGTCCCTGGGCGGGTATCTATCCAGCAGTCCGGAACCCACAGCGTTGAAATCCCCTCCCACTACCAGCATGCCCCCCGGGAGAGTCAGCAAAGCCCTGCCCAATTCAGCAAATGTGGAGGCCTGCAGGGCCGGCGGGACATAAACCGAAACCAAAACCAAAGTCCTTCCTTCCCACCGCCCCGCCACCGCCACAAACCTCCCCCTATCGTCAACAATGGTGGAGTCCACCTCAAAAGGCAGCGATGCTCTAACGAGGATGCCCACCCCCCTGGACCCAGAAGAGAATCCCGAGTGTGCAATGAATTTATACCCCTTCCTATTCAGGGCATAGCACGTATTGCCTATGAGGTGCGTCTCCTGCAGCAGTACAACGTCTGGCATTGAGCGTTTCAGAAATTGCAAAACAATCCCCCTCTTAATGCGATCCCCCAAACCATTAACATTCCAGCTTATAACACTTAGGCCTCTACCCCCCATCCTCAAACGGAAAGAGGCCCACCCCACACCCGAGGCGCCGCCGTGGAATAGCCCTGAGGATAATCATCATGCCTTGCAGAAATAAACCCCCCAACAACAAACTCAAACTCCCCGTAACTCCCCCCACCCTGCACCCCTGCTGCAGCTTAAAAAGCCCCCCCAACTTGCAGTGTGCCTGTCGCCCTACAAAAACAAAAATCTACAAAAAGTACCCCAAGGGAGGAAAAGAGCACCCCTCGTCCTCCCGCAACCCTCCACAGTTACTGCACTCTATTCAAATCTTCAAATATGGTCAAATCAAGTCAGGTCGGCTTTGAGTTATCAGCCCTGTCCATCCCGGCCACTGTCTCCATGCTCAGCTGTGTCATCCCCGGACCGTCGCCGGGGCAAAGCGTCCAGCCATTCATCGGCCATAACAGGAGAGTCAAAAAAGAATGTCCGATCTTCGTGCACCACCCGTAGTCTGGCGGGGAAAAGCATGGCATACTTTAGGTCCCGCTCCCGAAGCCTTCGCTTCACCCCCAGGAAGCTCTGTCGCTGTCTCTGCACCTGCTGGGTAAAGTCCGGGTAAAAATTCACCGACGCATTCTGGAAGGGGACTGGGCCCGTCACCCTCGACGCTTGCAGGATAGCGTCCCGATCTCGAAAATGAAAGAGCCGGGCGACAATCGGCCGCGGCGGGGCACCCGCCTTGGGCCGTCCGCCCGGCACCCTATGGGCCCTTTCCACCGCAAAAAACTTTCCAAGGCCCTTAGGCTTCAGATGATTGAGGACCAAATCTTCCACAAGCAGGTCCGCCGAAGCCTCATCCGAGGACTCCGGGACCCCGATTACGCGCACGTTGTTGCGCCTGGACCGGCTCTCGAAGTCCTCCAGCCGGCGGGCGGCGAGGTCACTCTCGGCCCTCAGCTTCCGGACCTCGTTCTGCAGGTCCGCAACCTCATCAGTGAGGCCCGTGGTCTTGTGGTCCAGGTCCTTAACGCGCTCGTTTGTCTTACCCAGGTCCGAGAGGATCAAGTTGACATCCACCAGGATGGCGTCCACCTTTTGCGCCAGGGCCTCGAATTGCCTCCCCATCGAGGTCTGCATCCCATCAAGCGCGCCCATGACATCCTGCAGGGAGAGCTCCGGGGTCCCAGGCGAGTCCTCCTTCTGGGCATCCGGCGCCTGGCTCGATCCACTCGGCGATGTCTTCAGGAGGGCGTAGCGGTCCATACTGTTGACTTGGGAGTACGTTCCCCGCCTGGTGGACTTAGTCTTCAGCCGATCTCCTTCTGCCTGCCCGACATAATGGACTCCAGGCAGTCCAATGCAGTGAGGACCGTCCCCTCTCAGAGAGAGGTATAAAGAGTGAGCAGGTCCGCCTTGTTCTGCCAAAGTAGCCCACCGAGCGTCCCTGGGGTTATCGAGCCACCCAGAGCACTACAGTGTCCGGGCAGACAAAGGGAACGAAACCGAAAGTGAAAGAGTGAGGGCCTCCGTCCGGTAGTTCACACCTCACCAGGCCGTTGTTGATCAACTAGGAGTCGGGCATCCTGCCAACTCTAGCCCCTGGCATCTCCGGGAGTTAGGCCGCAATCTTTCGCCAGTCATAAGTCCGGTTCCCGATGGGCGATCGGACCGCGGGTAGCATCAATCGCCTCCCTGACAACTCAGCAACACGGTGCCATGCATACCATCAGGATTAGAGTCAGGATAGTCGACGGAGGGCGCGAGGGTCTCGGGAGCTCTAAGCTCACGCGGCCATCTTGGTCAAGCGCTAGGCTCCTCCCAAGTCTGACGGATTTAAACCTACCTATTTCTGTTGATATAGGTTTCTTCAAGCTTGATCATTAAAAAGGTTATTGAACCCTTGTGCTACTAATTACTTCGAGTGTAGCTTGTCCTTATGGCGGTCGATATAGCGGCGCACAGTCTGGCACCTCTGAGACGTCATTTGACGCAGTATGGAGTGCCGGACACTGGTATGCACATAATCTTTGTGGTAGGAGCCGATGCGGCTCATCCTTATGAGTTGTTTTACTCTTGGGTGACGCTTCCGGCGGTGAGTGAGGATGATAACTCTTTTCATACTTACACTGCCACTGCCGTGCCAGCGAACTATACACCGTATAGGACACAAGAAATACCAATATCTGCTTGGCAGCATCTTATTTGGTTTAATGGCGCCCTCCCCCATGCGGTTATACCGTCGAGAATGGGCCCTTTGTCAATTGCAGGGGCCACTTGGCCGGTACTAGCCGGATATACGCCTCATCCCCGTTACCTAACGGTGCCGGTGGCTGATTTGCGTGTACTGCACACTGCCCTTATTACAGTACATAGGGCTTTGGTGCAGTACGTGTCACGCAATGTGCAGGTGGGGGCACCTGCTGTTGCGGGGCAGCCTACTGACCACCACGCAGTGGTCATTAGTCCTGTTATGGTTAATTCTGTTATGGGCAAGCGCCCCCCAAATAGGGATGATTTCCCTTTTTGGCTTGCTGAAAAATTTGACCAAATAGAAGCGGTTTACCCGAATACATCTCCTGTGGAGAAACACAGGATCCTTACCATTAGTTTGCCTAAAGACTTGGTCCCCGACATTGATGATTGTGTAAACTGGGGCAAGGTCTTTGCAGCGACGTACTCGCAGTGCTTTGGCACTCCGTCTATGTCGGTACTGCCCTCCGTTATTAAACGTGCTCAAGATAACCACGGTGCGGAGTCTGCGATAGAGTTAGGCATGCGGCTCCTCGGACAGTTTGACCTGGTGGCTACCATGGTAATGTGTAACCTTAAGGGTGATGCTATGCAATTCCAAGTTCGTAATGAACTGAAGAAAGTTGCTGAAGAGGATAAGCCGCGGGAGTTCGCAAAAATAATCTCGACGGCATACAAAGATGTGGGTCGTAGCTCTTTAGGAGTTAAACCTGTTGTAAAAACTCCCGAAATTAAGCAGCAGGGTAAGGCAGAAGCCTCTGGTAAGGATGGCTGTCCAAACTTTCCGAAACAGAGTTGGCGGTCAAAACAACAGGGAAAGCAGCAGCAGAAACAGGGGTCTAGGCCTGCCTCTCCCGTTCAGTCAGGTAGTGAGCGCACTTATGATCTGCGTGATCATGCTACTATTAAGTCTCCTGATAGATTTCAGGTTTCTGACCAACGTTCTCCTCGTTCTTCGCAGGAAACATCGGCTTCACAGTCCGGTGGCGGAGGCGGTGGCAAAGGTCGGGGTGCTCCACAAACACGTGACCAACCCCGACAGACTGAAGGTAAAGGCAAGCAAGAAGAATTCGCAAGACAAAGACCCCCGTTTCAGAAGAAGAAAGTGGCTGCTCTGACGGCAAGGTATGCCTCAGATAGTGCGGACACGGCTTCGGAACCGGACATGGGCGCTGACGCTACTGGAACGCGCAGCGGAAATTACCATAGTCCGTCAAGCTCTGCGTCCATTTCTGGCGGCGACAGCAACTGATACATTGGTTACTGTTGAGACAGCTGACACCAGAGTGGCTCCCCCTGACAGACTCTATGAAATAGTCTTACTAATTGAGGGTGACATACAACGTACAATAAAAGGGATTTTTTGGGATAATCTGACTACCACCTATGATATCCTCCTAGCGGAGGCAGATTGGCCCCCAGCTTTCATTTTAGAAGCTCCTAGAGGGGAGGAGGTAATCCTCCCGTCCTTTGCGCACACAGTGCCTAAGGACCGGGCTGAAGTGTACGCTGAGGAGTGGGCACTGGCGCTAGCGCCGGCGTTGTATCGTACTCAGGTGGGATGGGACCGGTTGTCCCCCTGCCATGAGATTCCATTGCGGTCTATGCCCCAGCCACAGCCCCAATATCCTATGTGTCGTGAAGCTAGACCGCACGTCGCTGCAATCCTTGACCAATTGGAATATCAGGGTGTTATTGAAACTTGTGTGTCCCCTATGAATAACCCTTTATTCACAGTGACGAAGCCTGACGGGTCGTACCGTTTAGTTTTGGATTACCGGCACTTAAATTCGCATTGCCGGACCTGCGCGGTACAAAATACTCACAGTTCGGCTCTTGTCGATAGTCTCGTGCGTAAGAGATTTAAAACGACACTTGACATCTCCAATGGCTTTTTTAGCCATAACCTGTCCACACTGAGTAGCCAGTGGACGGCGATTACTTCAGGCGGCAAACAAAAACAGTTCACAAGATTAGCCATGGGCTATAAAAACAGCCCTGGCGTCTTTGCCGCTCGCGTGGTCTCTCTCTTAGAAAGAATGGACCCCGACGCATACTCCTATGTTGACGATATCTACCTCACGGATGATGAGCTGATGCCACATCTGTCTCGAGTCGACAATATCATTACGAGTTTTGCGGAATATGGCTACAAATTTAATTTTGCGAAGTCTCACATCGCGGAATATTCAGTGTTGTTTTTGGGCTACGAGCTCAACAATGAAGGTAAGGGATTGGCTCCTCACTTTCTGGAGAAGTGCGCATGCCTGCGTGCTCCTACAACACTGAAAAAATTACAATCTTTGCTGGGCTTTCTGAATTTCGGACGTACGTATATTCCCGATTATGCCCAGCGTATCAAGCCGCTTTACGCCTTGGTACAACCTTCTTTTTCGAAGTCTAGCTGGCAGCTAGAACATTCTGCTATTCTACAGTCTTTACAGGCTGATCTTCTTGCTTCACAATACTTGCTGACGCGTGATAACCGCACTAACCTGGTAATAAGAATAGTACCGGGCGCAGTGGGTTTCACGTACTTGACGTTCAATGAGGGCGAAACAGTCCCCATTGCGTATAAATCACACTTGTACACCTCTGCTGAGTTGCGTTTTTCCACTGTCGAGAAAGTTCTGACGGCAGTACAGATGGCGATCCTTAAAGAACGTGCGCTGTCACAAGGAAAACACATACTGGTTGTAACACCGTATCCTGCCCTAGAGGCAGTGACAAAAGCAAGTGTACCAAATTCTAAAGCTTTGCATCCACTGTGGATACAATGGGCCACGACTCTGACATCACCAGATGTCACTTATATCTTTGACGCCTCTTTACAGACTCAGGAGTACTTACAGTATGAATTCGTTCATCCGGCTCCTCTGTCTTTGCGCCCGCTCGAAGAATACCATTGTGTCATATACACTGACGGCTCGGCGCAGCCGGCGATTGGATCGAAGCATGCCTATTCTGCGGCTTGCGCAATTGTCGTGGGTACATTCGTAAATGGTGAATTCAAATCTGATACCGTGCATACGCAGTCGTTGGGTGATTGTACCGCGCAACTGGCGGAGCTCCGGGCTCTGGTGCTTGCACTGGAGTTTGCTGATCCCCGAGTCACTACTCTTATAGTAAGTGACTCCTTTTATTGTGTCCAGTCCTACAATGACAATTTACACTTCTGGTCTCAAAACGAATATCGCGATACCAAAGGTAGCACAATTAAGCATAAATTGCTTTGGGTTCGAGTGGCAGACTTTAAAGAACGTCTCCCTCTCGTGAATGTTATTCACACTCTTGGTCACCAACGCCTTGGTGTCCATGCTGTCGGTAACAGCTTGTCTGACGAGGCAGCAAAAACAGCAGTGGCTATATACTTAGTGGCAGCAGTTACAAGATCTAAAAGTAAGATTGATGATGACATCTTAGCAGCTATTGCTGCTACAGAGAAGGGAAGTGATTACCCGAAGGGTTTTCCTTCTCGTTATTTTTATCACTTAAGTCCTGATAACGTCCCGTTAGTGAGGATTAACGACGTTGGTGACAGAATTAATCCCAACGCGGACTGCAGACCATCTCTGATACTAGCAGCGCACGAGGGGTTGGCATCTGCCCACGCCGGCGTGTCCGCTACTGTATCTATGTTACAACAACGTTACTGGTGGTTCGGTTTATACAAACAAACGCGCGCTTATGTTCTTGATTGTGACATTTGCCAACAGATTAAACCTTCCACTGTTGCGCGCCCACCACAAACACAGTTGTACATATCTAATAAACCATTTGGTTGTGTTTATCTAGATCACTGCGGTCCTTTTTCTTCTGATACTGCGTACAAGTATATCTTGGTTGCAGTGGATTCGTGCACACGTTTTCTTTGGGTATGGCCACAAAGGAGTGCTGATTCACGGACTGTCATCAGGGATTTGCGTGTTTTTGTGGGAACTTTTGCGTGTGGTACCTTCCATTCTGATCAGGGCCCTGCGTTCGCCTCTAAGGCTTACAAGGAGGCTATGAGAAATTTGGGGGTCCAAGTCAAATTTTCGTCCCCCGACCGACCTGAGGGTAATAGTGTGGTGGAGCGAATGAACCGTGACTTAAAGCAATCTTTGACAGCACGAGTTTTAGGCACAGGCCTGAATTGGCTAGCCCATTTGTATAACGTCCAACGTGCACTTAATAATCTCCCTAGAAGGTCTCTGGGTGGGCGGACCCCATACATGATGCTCTTCGGAATCAGAATGTTTGTCCCAGACCTTGATGGTCTAGACATGGCGGCGTCGGCCGCACCCTTTGACGTAGATGATCACTGTGCTGTTTTGCAGACCCTACAAGAAGCCAGAGACACTCTATCGAAGGAACACTTGCCCTTCACATCTGATGCTGAGCTTCAGATTCCGGTAGTCGGCTGGCTACCCCGAGTTGGAGACCTGGTCTGTGAGAAGGTGGAGAACAAGAAGGAGGTCGGCCCCTCTTATCGTGCACCGGTTCCAGTGCTTGGGGTGCAGGGTACAAGAACAGTCATTTTACCTCCACTTCCTGGTCGCAAGGATAACAGGTACATCTCTATTGACAATGTCAAACTTCAGCGAGTGGCCGATACTTCTTAGTATGACTCCAGCAGTTTCATGCCAGACGATGCAAAGAAATTCAGTGTTGGTTCCTGCTTCTACCACCCTGTCTGATGTTGCCATTGAGATGCAGTCAGTTACTGATCCCTTGTTAATACCGCCGGCTGGTGGTCTGCCCGAAGAGACTGAGTATGCTTATCCTAAAAATGGTCATTCGCCTGTTTTACAATCTACGGCGGTTAACCAGTCACGTTTCTCCTTTGACACTAACTCATTGCGTCCCACTTCCCCTTCGAACATTGCTATTTTTGTTAGGTGGTTCAAAAGACATTTTTTGATTCCCCCTTGGACATACATTTGGCTGGTGCTTATAAGTATTTTTTTATTTATGTCCATTGGATTTGTAATAGTATTTTTCCGTCTGGTGAATGGCCACTATCTCAAAGAGAGATCTACAATAAGACTTATCAATGGAACTTTGGCCCCCCACTCCTCGTCCCGCATCATGAAAAGGGACCAGACTTTTGTGAATATTACTGCCTGGCCCGTTTTGGATGGAATTGCGTGGGATGCTGTTAAATTCCAAATTCATGGTCCTACTGAGGTCATCAATGTTCCTAATGTATTTCGTGTTTCTATGGGTGATGTGGTTAAGCAGAACATTCGTTCTGATGATTGGGATGTTCATGCCATTGAAGCACTGTTTTCTGATTTGAAATATTATGCCGCTTTTGATGCAGAAGATTTATATGAAAATGCGGCTAACTATGCAGAACAGTATTGTTTTCAACATTATGGCAATCACTTCCTGCATAAAGCAAATACGTTTCGAAATTTTGTAAATTTTACCCAATGGGAACACTGTCCTACACCATCTTTAGGCAGTTCACCTACATTGGTTGATAAATATACTTATTTTACTGATTTCAGTGTTTCCAGCCCAGCATCCTTTTATTTTAAAGTGATGGCTGAGTCTGCCTCGAAGGTTAGACTGACACACACCAAATTACTATATTCTAAGTCCTTCATGGATGAGTTGTCAATCAAAGGTTAAGATCTGTGGAAGGCTACTATTGATCTCAAATCGGTTTGGGGTTCCAAACCGTGGCAGGTTCAGGGAACTGAAGCTTTACATCGTGCCTGTCTTATACCAAATCATATGTTGTTTTTAAATTCAACCATCTTCCAGACCACCTGTTTCGGATTGGCACTTCTAAAAAACTAAATTCCCCCTCTGTTCCAGATCTGGGCGCTTACCCAAATTGGGATAACCAAACGGATCTGTCCCTTCATGCTTTGCAGTCATTAGTCTCTAATACATCTTTCAATATTTCGAAATTTAGTCAAGAAGGATGGTTAATTTGGCAAAGCAGTTCAGATGCCTGTCAACGTCGTTTGAAACCGGGGTATATGCAGCAACGCGCAGACCCTCGGTTTGAGTCCTCTCATACAGTAACTACCTACTCTGTAGGGAAATTATGTCAATCCTGGCTGCGACATTCCACCTTGGCATCTGTCAAAGTTCATTTATCAAAATTACATGACAAAATAGATTTGAATGATTTTGTTAAAGGTCCTGTGGGTGGCAGATCCAAGAGGTGGGCGTATGCTATTTACAACAAAGTATGGAAATTGTCGCAAATTGAAGCGGCTTCAAGATTGAGGGCTATTGATCAAGCAAATATGGAAAAGGTCTTGGCCGTTATAGATAACAGCATTAACACTCTTTCTTCCAGAATTTATACATTAGACAATATTGTTTCTTCAATTGTTGATATTGTACATGATGATATGTCTGTATTGTATCATGGTCAAAACCAGTTGCGTTCTGTTGTGCAGTTTGCATGGACATTACAAACGTTAAAGGCAGGAAAGGTCCCCTGGGACTATATGAATACGACATCATTATTCCTTCCCTTTAACCTTACTGTAAAGCAGCAGTTCATGTCCATGAAAGATGCTACATATTCATTGTTACACATTGAAAAATTGGAGCCGTTACCTTTCTCTGTGGCGGAATTGAATTCAGCCGTGTGGTTAGTACATGGGTTGATCACGCTCCCTTTCGCGCTTTTTAAGTTTACGTCATGCATGAAACACTATGCTCTTGGTAGATATGAACAGTTGGGTACTGCGTTCCTACATGAGGTTTGGTCTCTCCCTTTTACGTATAGATGTACAAGAGACGGTAAAGAGGTTTACCTGAAAGGTGAGGAGTGCACCTCGACACCTGATCATTCTGTAGTATGTAGGCACATTCAGTTACACGGTGCATGCAATGTACACGCCCCAAATTTGGCCTGCGTCCTCAAAAGAATCCCAGTGCTAGTGATTACACCGTCTTTCACGCTGCTTGCAAACGGTAGTTATTTAATTTTGAATAATGAAGCTTGCTGCGGGATGTTAGTGGGAATCCCATATATAGTAACTGTATCGCAGAGAGTAGTCTGCTGCAATAATGTTCTATTTCCACCCCCGCATGGGCGGCTGGATGTTTCCATCTGGCCTGCGATTCCGACCTTGAAAGCAGAGTTCAACAAGATGAGCAGAATAAGAGCTCTATTGTCCCAAAAGGAGGTGCCATTGACTTCCTCCCGAGAAACATTTGTCCATCACGTGGCAAATACGCGCACTGAGGTACAGGCGCTTTTGAATACTGACCTCCCCCTGCATTTTGGTGCTTTGATCCAAACAATCTTCAATGCCTCGTCAACAACTGGCCTGGCTCATTTTTTTAAACTTGTGGGCTCAGGCCTCGTGACCTCCTTCCAAACTATTTTTGGTGTGATTCCGGCATTTTTTCATTCTATTTTTTCGAGCGTCTTTGGCGGTGTCCCGCTCATTCTGGCGCTGGTGGCAGGTGTGCTACTTTTACTTTTCATACTAAGAAATGGCTGCACTTTCTGTGCCTCATGACAACCTTCCCCGTCTGCATCTTCTTCGTGACAGGATGCTTGAATATTATGGTACGCTGCCATTGGCGACTTTGAGCCTGGCGTATGGATTATCCTTCCGGTATTCTTACTTTACCTGCGTGCAACCTGTCTTTCACTGCCTAGATTGTCCCTTTGAATGGCCTCTGGATTTGTGCTTAACCAACACGGTGTCTCCGGTCCCGGATTATGATCGACTGATGAGTCCCTTAGTGTCTCACGAGTTTGCCTGTTCTGGTGTTCGGATTATGGCCTGTGGTGCGGCGCATGGAATCCTGGGTAATTGGGACATCGCAAGGGCTGCCTATGACTTCTTGGATATGAGTTATCTGGAAGAACACGTCGGTTGCCCTCTGATGGTGCTAGAGGCTCCGCTTATTGAAGAACATGTATGTTCCTTTTCTTTGATTAACTGGATGGCTGAAACTTTTAGTGCGTTACAACAACCAAATGATAGACGGAACGCTGACAATGCAGACATTCTCCCCCAGTCAAAAGATCTGGGTTAAATCCATCGTTCTTTTGCCCACTACACCACCCCAGTTTAGACATGGCCATATGCAAATCAGTCTTGACCCTGTGCCTCATGGGAACAGTCCAGCCCGAACTGCCAAGCCATGTCTTCCCTGGACCGGAATCAAGCATCCTAGGACCGGTTTCTGGCTATCAGCCGTCATCAGCCAGGATAGCTTGACTCCAGTGGCGTAGTGAGCACGGGTCCCACGTCTGGGAATACCCATCCCACTTAGGGCGAAAAGCGTTACAACAACCAAATGATGGACGGAACGCTGACAATGCAGACATTCTCCCCCAGTCAAAAGATCTGGGTTAAATCCATCGTTCTTTTGCCCACTACGCCACCCCAGTTTAGACATGGCCATATGCAAATCATTCTTGACCCTGTGCCTCATGGGAACAGTCCAGCCCGAACTGCCAAGCCATGTCTTCCCTGGACCGGAATCAAGCATCCTAGGACCGGTTTCTGGCTATCAGCCGTCATCAGCCAGGATAGCTTGACTCCAGTGGCGTAGTGAGCACGGGTCCCACGTCTGGGAATACCCATCCCACTTAGGGCGAAAAGCGTTACAACAACCAAATGATGGACGGAACGCTGACAATGCAGACATTCTCCCCCAGTCAAAAGATCTGGGTTAAATCCATCGTTCTTTTGCCCACTACACCACCCCAGTTTAGACATGGCCATATGCAAATCAGTCTTGACCCTGTGCCTCATGGGAACAGTCCAGCCCGAACTGCCAAGCCATGTCTTCCCTGGACCGGAATCAAGCATCCTAGGACCGGTTTCTGGCTATCAGCCGTCATCAGCCAGGATAGCTTGACTCCAGTGGCGTAGTGAGCACGGGTCCCACGTCTTGGAATACCCATCCCACTTAGGGCGAAAAGCGTTACAACAACCAAATGATGGACGGAACGCTGACAATGCAGACATTCTCCCCCAGTCAAAAGATCTGGGTTAAATCCATCGTTCTTTTGCCCACTACACCACCCCAGTTTAGACATGGCCATATGCAAATCAGTCTTGACCCTGTGCCTCATGGGAACAGTCCAGCCCGAACTGCCAAGCCATGTCTTCCCTGGACCGGAATCAAGCATCCTAGGACCGGTTGCTGGCTATCAGCCGTCATCAGCCAGGATAGCTTGACTCCAGTGGCGTAGTGAGCACGGGTCCCACGTCTGGGAATACCCATCCCACTTAGGGCGAAAAGCGTTACAACAACCAAATGATGGACGGAACGCTGAAAATGCAGACATTCTCCCCCAGTCAAAAGATCTGGGTTAAATCCATCGTTCTTTTGCCCACTACACCACCCCAGTTTAGACATGGCCATATGCAAAGGGCACCATTCCCACACCTCTGTTGTGTGAGGCTCCCTTGACGCTGTGGACTCTCTCAGAGGGGTCTCTGAAACTCCAGGACATAAATGCTGGATCCCTCCCCAACAAGGGGAGAAGGAGTGCTTTGGCAAAGGGCACACACATGGTGGTCATTTTAGGGATAATGGTGTATTGCGTGGTATAAAGGTGTATTGAGTGTGCTGGAGCAGAGTTTTCTTTTAGAAAATTCTGGGGCTTTTGAAGCTCTGGCATGTCTATGCGTTTTATTAATTTATTAATAATTAACAATTAATTATTTGTCTTGTGCAAGTGTGTTTTACTAATCAACCCGTTTGTCCTAACACAAGAGAAAGTTACATGAGGGTTAGCTTATTTGTGCTGTTTTTGTATTTACAATAACGTGCAAGTTTTCATGTTTAAACGTTGCTGTGTGCTATTTATTTTGAGCACAAAACGCTGTCTGAATTAATGCTTTTTATGTCGCAAGGCTAGATAAATGCATAACACATAAGGGTATTAGTGGGGTTAACACTGTTTAATCATTATGTTGTAGTAACGTTTATATTGTCTCTTTAATTAAAGATGGTCTATTGTGGCCTATGAAGGCCTTAGCCGAGCTGACAGTATTTCGAAGCCTGGCTGTGGTATATTTCTGTGATGTGGCAAGAGAGACCCCTGCTGGAGAAAGGTCGAAGACAACTGACCGTGGTCCTTATTGTATTTTTCCATGAGGACATCAGCAGTTTGGAGGATCTCCAAAAGAAATGGAATGCCCTTGGCGAACAAAGGAGCTTCAGAAACAGATAATGAACTGTGGCCTGGCTGCCGAGGGAAGTTGTACAAGTTGGATACTTTGATAGTTTCTTGGTTCCTGTTCCGTAGTTCACGTCTTGTGACTTTTCCTGAGCGGAGATTTCCAGATGTAGCAATGTTACATTTCTTCCTTCTCGTTCTGCTCAGTGATACAGTTTATCCTGCCAACTTTATGTGTGTTTCTATTGTATTTTTCATTATAAAAACTGTTAGCTTAGGGAGGGATTTTGCCACCCTTTTGCCACTTGCCATTTTACCTTTGCCGCGTGAACTTGCGTTGCTGAGGATCGATGCTGAGGACTCTGTCTTGAGAGACTTTACCGAGAGACTGGTCCTGACCCGTTCTGACATTTAGTTAGAATAGGTAACTATGAGAAATGATTTATTCTGATTGATTTTACTTTGACTAATTTTAGATAAAGCAATATAACTTTTAAACATGGTGTTGAATATTCTTTCTTGTCAATTATTGTGTACATTTTTGATCATTGTTGTATAGATTATAGAGTATGTTTAAGGACAACCACTATAATCAGGTCCTATCACTTGGATATAGATGCAGGGTGGTTTAGGAGTTTTCTTCCCACAGGTTTATTGCTGGTAGAGTATATGAGCGTATGTTAGTGAAATGGGCCCTAGCGTATGATGAATGTATGTGCGTGTAACTGTGAGATTACTCTATCCGTGGTAGTGGGCATATTTTTGATACCCTGATCTCTATCAATTTCTCTGGTAGCAGAGGATGGTTATAGATGGTTGTCTTGATCTGATAAGATAAAGATTGCTTGTATATTGGCTTATTGATTATTGATTTATTTTGATGTTATTGGTATATGTACTAATACTAAATGTTGGAGTCGTCATGTTGAGTTATATGTAGTGCTTCTGGAATTTGGAAGCTGGTAGCAGTTCCGTAGTAGAGCAGAGGAAGGTGTATATGCTGCTCTCGGGAAAGACGGGATTGTAAGGAATTACGTGTGACAATTGAAGTTGCGCGTTCACATTGTCTGGGTTCGGAATCAGTGACATCGTCGTATGTTACTATTAGATATATTTCTGGTATAAAAGGAGTGTGTATGATAGTGAAGGTTATCTATGAAACTCTGGTCTTAAGTCCCAGGGATCCGTAAGGATTGCCGTTAAAGCTTATTGCGGGAGGAGTAATAGGTATTCTCTGAGCTTGTTTGAGGAACTGGGCAGAGGTAAGCTGCTTAGTTGTTGAGTTATAATTCTGTACAGGGACAGATTGTGCTGTTCTCGAAAGCAGGATTCTGTGTGCATGTACTATATTTTTCTCGTATGAATGTGCGTGAATGCATATACATTTATTGACTGTAAGACTCTTTGGATAAGTCCTAGAGGAAACAGTTATGCGATGTATGAAAGTTGTTGATTCTTGAGAAATAGACTCTCTTTTACTATTCTGTGGTTAGCGAAGCAGACAATGGAGATGTTTTTATGTTGTAACTAATAGATTTTGTAGAAATTTTGACACACGAAGTCTACTGAGAGTTTTTGTAAAGGAGGGGTAGACGAGTGACAGAGACAGGAGACAGAGACTGCAGCGACTGTTGACGTCAGAAGGTCCGCGCTCTGATTGGATAGTGGATCAGAATAGGGTTTGCGCTAGGATTGGTGCGTTAGTGTGAGTCGCGCAGGGATTGGAAGAGCTGTTTAGTGACGTAGACGCTCCAGGATTGGTGCGTTAGTGTGAGTCGCGCTGCTATTGGTTGAGAAACTCGTATTGTATATTTATAATACGGAAAGAGTAGAAAGTTTTAGTAAGCGCTAAAATGTATTACCAAGAAGAGAAAAAGAAAAAGACGTTCTTTGGAAAAGTTAAAAAGTGGCTTAGCAAGGATAAAGAAGTTAAAACAAGAGAGGGTGAGTTGCTACCTCCAGCGAAAACACCTGCATCCTTCATGGTTGCGAAATATGGATTACATACCTGTATATGGTTGCAGAATTGGGTTAGGGATACTAAAGAAGATGGTGTTCTAGCATTTCCAGAACATGGTTCATTTAATTTGGCCGTGTTGAGAAATTTACGGGAAAAGATGTTATGCTTAGACCCGAAGCCGAGACCTACGCAGTTCGAGGCTTTAGTGGAATGGGAAGAGGAAGTTCATGACCGAGAAAAGCAAAGGTCTGGAGGGTATTACAGGTACATGTTTGGGAGGAGACATGATCGTGAGACAAATCATGATCGAATGAAAAGATGGCGAGATGCTAGTATGACAGAGGGATTATATCCAATGAGAACAGTTGAAGTTTCTGCTCCTTCAACAGAAAGGGTTCCTGAGTCAGATATGAGAAGATATGGAGAGTATGAGGATGAGGTCTTAAATGACATGATTTACAAGAGACCACCTCCATATAGACCAGAACCAGATGAGAGTACACCAGTTGTTTCTCCGATAAGAGATACAGTTGAGAAAGAAAAAATGACACCTGAATCAAGAGGTAGTAGTTCTTTCAGGGAGAGAGAGAATCGAGGTAGTGAGGAAAATGCTAGAAAATTAGCAAAAAGACAACAGAAAATTAGGGAGTTAACGAAGAATCTGGAAGCTGTTACGGTGCCTGTAACAATAGGTCCAGTTATGCCTGTGTTTGATAAACAGAGAGCAGGTGAGAAAGGACTGGTAATTCCATATATTGCAAATGAATCGACAAATTCAGTTGGTCCTTCAGGAGATTCAGATAAAAGGACAGGGAGAAGTGACCTGAGACAAACCAGACATGATACATGTAGTGAACTATTGGATGTTAGTGAACCTAGTTGTTCAGGGATGCCGATTTTAGAACCGCAGAAAAAAGTGGTTCCAGTGAGAAAAACTGATGAAATAACAGTTGATGATTTGAATGATTGGATGAAGGTTCTTCAGAAAAAGGACAAGGATTCACAAGTTATTGATGTGGTTAAGTTACGTATAGAATTAGAAGAGCTTGTGACAGGAACAGTTCCAACAGAAATCCTGAAGAGTCATCATGATGGTGAGCTAATGTTCATGTGCAAGAGCATAACATGGAGAGCAAGAAATACTCATGATAGACTAAGAGCAATAGCAAATGAGCAAGGAGTTGACATTGATAGAGTAAAGGCTTTGCAGAAAACGTACAGGATGGATTTCACAGAGAAAGACATAGAAAATTTGAATACTTCTGGTAGAACAGGACAGATTAAAGAAATGGTGGCATTATTGAGAAGATGGGGTGATGTAGAAAAGTGGAAGGATAGGTGGTATAAGAAAAGAGAGGAATCTGAGGATAGAACAACTTATTCAGCATTTCCAGTGAGAGAAAAGGAGAAACCAGTGGAGAATTATCCCATGAGAGAAATACATGGAGGAGGATATGTACATGTTCCATGGACCAGACAGGATATTTTATCATTTACGAATGATTTCCCTCGATTGAGAGAAAAGCCCGTCGAGTGGTATAGGCAGGTAGATAGGTTTGTGAAATTGTCAAAAGTGCTGTGGGTTGACCTGAATAGTCTGTTTGATATAATTGTTCCAGCAGACTTGTGGACTGAGTGTAAAATAGTTGTGAGTTGGCCTACTGAGGAATATCCAAGAGATTCAAGAACAGGGGCACCAGATCCAGAAGTAATGAGGAAGTATGATCAGGTGATGGTATACCTGAAGAGTAAAGTTCCTCCAAAAGAGACAGACTGGGTTAAGATAGATCGAACACAACAGGAAGCAAAAGAATCAGTTCATGCTTTTTACGAGAGGCTGATACTGGCATTTAAACAATTCAGTGGAGATGAACACCTGGGTGACAAAGACTTGAGTCACTTTGTATACAGATTTGTATATGGTTTAAGACCTGAAATTGGTGAGAGAATTCGTGAACACACAGTGGATTGGCAGAGTAAAAAAGTAGATGAGATTCTGAGACATGCAAAATACTTTAGTGATGAAATTGAAGCAAAACAAAGAAAGCTGAAAGAGAAAGCGATGTGGGCACAAGTGAAAGTTGCAGAAAGACAGGAAGCACAGTTGGTGGAACAGGCAAATAATCCAGGAAATAATGCAGGAAATAGACCGAGATTTGCAGGAAAAGGAAAGGGAAGTCTTGAGGAAGCCAAAAAGAAGTTCCCGTGTCACAACTGTGGACAACTGGGACATTGGAGATCGGAATGTCCTAATCCACCATTAAATGAGGGTAAATCCTTAAATCAACAGGTGCAGAATGATGGGAATATCCAGCAGCAACAACAGCAGAAAGTTGTGAGACAGCAGAGTCAAGAGCCAAAACCGCCCTTACCGCAGAATAGAGGGGTACAAAAGTACAATCAGGACTCGGGATTCTTCAATGATGAGCAGGTAAACAAACCGAGACGTACTAATAAAGTACAACAGTACTTGTTGAAGAGTGAAGGGAGTGAGTCTGAGGGTGATTATTGACGGTGCCGAAGAGAGGAGGAAGAGTGCATACTTGGTGCAACTCTAGAAATAGACCAGGCAGGACCATTTGTGGATGGAAAAATAAATGAGGAGAGTGTTACTTTTTTGGTAGACACAGGTGCGACAAGATCAACTGTCAGGTCAACAGATGTTAGAAATCTTCCTCTCTCGGATGAAACGATCCAAGTAGTTGGTGTAGCCAATACGCAAATCAGAACACGTCTTACTGAACCAGTAAGAGTACAGATAGGGAAATTTTCAGACATGCATAGATTTATTGTCTGTGACACGAGTCCAGTGAACCTGTTAGGTAGGGACCTATTGTGTAAAATGAATTGCACAATTTTTTGTACACCAGATGGAATAGCTTTTGAGACACCAGATGATGATGTTTTCTACCGAATGACTCTAGAAAATAGAGAAAATGAATTAATTGGTGCATTTCCAGTGTTTAATCCGGAGGATTTGCCTCAAGTGCTGAGAGACACAGTGAAAAGAGCAGTTTGGGATTTTACAGGGGAGGATGTGGGATTGATGAATAATGTAGATCCAGTGAAAATTGCAGTGAAAGAGGGAATTACATATCCTAACATTCCTCAGTACAAAATGACACCAGAAATAATTGAAGGGATAACTCCTATAATTGAGAAAATGATTCAGCAAGGAGTTCTAAGAGAACTATTGAGTAGTCCGTGTAATTCACCGATAATGGGACTGAAAAAGCCTAATGGCAAGTTCAGGATCGTGCAGGACCTGAGAAAAGTTAATCAAATTGTGGTGGCATGTTGTCCCATTGTGCCAAATCCATCAGTGATTCTGTATCAAATTCCACATGATGCTGAGTGGTATACAGTGATTGATTTGTGTCATGCGTTCTTTTCAATTCCATTGCATCATGACAGCCAGCCGATTTTTGCATTTAGGTTTGGCCAGCGTATTTTAGCATGGTGTCGTATCCCACAGGGGTATACGGAGAGTCCTTCGATATTCAATCAGTTATTGAAAAAATCGTTGGAAAGTCTGATCATGCCTGAGAGCTCAGTGCTAGTACAATATATTGATGACCTACTTGTGGCATCAAAGACACGTGAAGCTTGTGAAGTGGATACCATAGCTTTACTGAATCATCTGGCAGATGGAGGGTTAAAGGTATCTCCAGCCAAATTGCAATTTTGCAAGAAAGAGGTGCATTATCTTGGACATAATATTGAGAAAGGTCTGAGAAAAGTGACTACTGACAGAATCAGAATAATCAGAGAAATGAAAGCTCCGAAAACCCAGAGAGAAGTGAGAATGTTCCTGGGTATGGTGGGATATTGTCGTCAGTGGATAATTAATTTTTCCCTGATAGCAAAGCCATTGATTAAATTGACAAAAAGTGAAATGACAGATCCGTTGGATCTGGATGCAGAACAATTGGCAGCATTTGAAGAGCTCAAAACTAAAATGTGTGAGGCCCCAGCTTTGGGTATGCCTGACTATGAAAAAGAGTTTGAACTGTACTGCAGTGAGAGAAATGGATGTGCACTTTCAGTGTTAATCCAGAAACATGGGCAATTGAGAAGGCCTATTGCATACTTCTCATCGACACTTGACACTGTAGCCGTGGGGTTACCAGGTTGTCTGAAAGCTGTGGCTGCGACATGCAGAAGCCTGGAACAGAGTGAGGGGATCATAATGGGGTATCCTGTAAGGGTATTCGTACCTCACAATGTGGCAATTCTTTTGACAAGAAGCAGAACTCAGCATATGTAACATAGTCGGCTGACTAAGTACGAAAAAGTGATTCTGGGAGCATCAAATGTGACTCTTGAGAGATGTGTGAATGTGAATCCAGCAACACTCTTGCCGGATATTGAAAATGTGGGTATAAAGATGGAAGATGATCATGATTGTTTGGATGTGCTTGAGTACTGTACAAAACCGAGACCAGACATAAGGGATCTTCCCTTACCTGAGAATGGCCATTTGTTGTTTGTGGATGGATCATGCCTGAGAAATGATAATGGTGTGTTATGTGCAGCATATGCAGTGTGCAAAGTTTCAGAGGTTATGGAAGCATCACCTTTGAAAGGAGTGAAATCTGCGCAAGTTGCTGAATTAGTGGCATTGACAAAAGCTTGTGAGATTGGGAAAGATTTGAGAACAACTGTGTTGACTGATAGTCAATATGGATTTGGAGTGGTGCATGACTTTGGCCAACTTTGGCTACAAAGAGGTTTCTTGACATCGGGTGGAACTCCGGTAAAGAATGCTGAGTTGATTGGAAAATTGCTTGAGGCGATACAGCTGCCTAAGGAGTTAGCGGTTGTAAAATGTGCCGCACATGGTTCAGGGAACGATTTTATCACTGTTGGTAACAGATACGCCAACGATGTGGCACAATATTGTGCCAAAACAAACCAATCGATTAACAGGGATAGGATGGAAGAAATGTCTTTTCTTTCTGTGATGTTTACTAATGTCCTAGAAACGTGGGATGAAGTAAAGCAGTTACAAGATGAGGCAGGAGAGGAAGAGAAACAAGATTGGGTTAAGGCAGGATGTGCTCCAAGAGAAACAGACCATGTTTGGGTCTACAGAGATGGCAGACCAGTAATGCCAAACTCAATTTTGTCGTCAATGGCAAGGATGTATCATGGCCAGGGACATCTGGGGAGGGACGCGATGGTAAGGTCCTTTAAACAAACCTGGTACAATGCAAAGTTTAGGACAATTGCGGAGAGCATCTGTCAAAGGTGTTTAAATTGTCAGCAATTCAACACAGGGAAAAAGACAGTGGTGAGTCTAGGGACAATTGGCAGAGAAGGAGGTCCTTTTACAAGAATGCAAATTGATTTCATTGAAATGCCCCAGGTGAACAGATTGAGGTATGTTCTTGTGGTAGTCTGTTTGTTTTCAAGGTGGGTGGAATCTTACCCGACTAGAAGAAATGATGGATTAACAGTGGCGAAATTACTGTTGAGAGAATTGATTCCTAGGTACGGGTTTCCAGTTACAGTTGAGTCTGACAGAGGTAGGCACTTTCAGAATGAACTCATAGGTTTAATTTGTGAAGCATTGAAAATACAGCAGAAGCTACATTGTGCATACCGACCAGAGGCTTCTGGTGTGGTTGAGCAGATCAATGGCACAATCAAGAATAGAATTGGAAAGATGTGTTTAGCCACTGGCATGAAATGGCCAGATGTGTTACCTCTAGTTCTGATGACAATGAGATCTACTCCAGATAGAACTACTGGTTTGAGCCCGCATGAAATAATTATGGGACGTGCAATGCGCCATGCATTCGTGCCTGTAAATAAATTGGTGGCAATAACTGATGACATGATTTTGGATTACTGTAAAGGCCTGGCTGACGCAGTTCATTCTGTGTTTCACCAGGTTGGAGAAGAAGCTACCACACTTGAGAAGAAGCAAGCCCATGATCTGAGTCCAGGTGACTGGGTGAGGATTAAGGTGCACAGAAGAAGAAATTGCTTGATTCCAAGGTGGGGAAGGCCGAGACAAGTCATTCTGACTACGACGACTGCAGTAAAGTGTGCTGGAGTAAGGCACTGGGTACATGCAAGTCATACTCTGAGAGTTCCAAGCCCGAGAGAGGGAACTGGTGAAGAGTATTTTGAAGAGTCAGATTCCAGTGATGGTGAAGATCCTGAAGATACGGAATCAGTGAGAAAAGAAGCAGAGAGAGCTTCAAGAGAATCACTGCGAGTATCAGAGAGAAGATCAGATTCTGATAAAGAGCCTGAAGTTTCAAGTAGCAGTGGAGGTAAAAGAAAAGAAAAGAGAAAACACACAGAACCCACTCCTGAATCAGAAGAGGAGGAGATTGAAGAACCACTTGAGATTATTCTTGAAAAAACAGGGTCAGAAGAAGATAGAGAGGGACAGATTGCGGAAGACCCCCGAGGAGGTGTAGGGAACATTGATGAGGAACTAGAAGAAGGGACAAGTAGACAGCAAGAAGATTGCGTGTCGGAGACCCGAGGAGGGACAGAAATAGGGAAGTCTCAAACAGTGGTGAAAAAATCTGTGGAGAAAAGAAAAGCTACTGGGAAACGGAAACAAGAGGCACTTGAAACAGATGATGAAGATGAACAAACAGAAGGTCGAGTTCTGAGAAAGAGAACTTCGATTGGAGAGAAGAGTGTTAAAGAATTGAGGCCGAAAAAGGTTGTGAAAGGAGATCGTTGGCCTAACAACCGAGTGAAAAGGGTGAGATACAGAGTAATAAGAGCAAATTCATCAAAAGCTGAACAAGTGAATGAAGTATCAAGCCAAACATCGAGAGCTGAAGAAGAAGAATCAAAGAAATCAAAAGAACCAGTAGAAATAAGAAGAGTTAAAAGACCCAACCAAAAGTACAGATCACCGGAATGGTCTTATGTGACACTGTCTGAAGAGGGAAAAGAAGAAACAGTGACTCGAGATAATCCGGAAGTGGTCTTGAGAAAAGTGGTTGAGGAGGATACTGGTGAAATTCTGAAAGTACTCTTGACTGACATTGGAGAAGAGTCGAGTACTGAGGATTCCGACGTTGGAGATCTGATACAATTTGATGTTGAAGAAATTGAAGTGAAGAATGACAAGTATCCAAACTGAGTGAAAGAAGGATTCACTTGGATCAAGTGAACGAGGAGATCATTTGGATAAACTGAAAGCTGAAGAATTGCTGAAGAATTGAAGAAGTTCAAACAGTAGTGGAGTAGTAGAGGCTAAACTAAAATGGCTAACATAGAGGAAAATAGAAATAGATGTGCCTTTTTCAAAAGGTGGTGCAGAATGTGCTGCTGTTGTACTGGATTATTAATGCTTCTATGGGGTGTTTTAGTTTTATTAGTTACTTTTAAGGTTGAATTTGGGATGAACACAGAGAATATGATTAATATAGAGAGGAATTCACAAAAAGTAGTTCCAATTAGAAATAGTAGTTACATACACAAAGATAGGTCAATTAATAATTTTTCTAGTAATGTTTTTTCTAAACTGTTATATGAATATGTGAAGACAATGGAAGTAAGGGATTGCTATGTCTGCATGCAGTTACCTGCATCTGTTTCAGAGGGTGTTACTTATCACCATTTGCCAGCTACATATGGTATTTCTTGTAGTATTTTAAGTAGTGTTTTTTATTTGTTAGGGAAAATAGATTATAAGATGTCTAACAGAGATAGTATTTTTGGGCACTTGCCAATGAATAAAGAGCTGAATCCAGCTAAAGAAGCTAACACTTTTGGTGAGATTTTTATTGAAGAAAAAGGACTAACATTAGATTACATTTTTAAGAATAATTTAACTTGCAGTCTGAAAGAAGAGGAGAAAGCTTTCCTGGATATGGTTGAGGAAAGGAGAGTGAACATGCATGGAAAAGGGGGAAAATATGAAGTGAGTGAGACAATTTGGGACATTGAGATGGGAAAAGAGTTGAGGAATGGGGCTAGTCCAACTTTGGCTCTAGATGCACCGCAGAAGGGTAAACTATGCATTACCAGAAGGAAATCCCAATATGATACATATTTCGTGGGGACTAGTGAGTGCCATGATACATACTTCATTGCGACAGGTTGGGGTTTTAGAGGTGGAGAAGATACGATTTTTCCAGGAGTGTACTATGTTTGTGGGAACAAGGCTTATTACAAGTTGCCGGACCATTGGTATGGCACATGTTATGTGGGCCTGGTTTTTCCTAAGATTTTTCATACAGATAGAATAAGAGATGTAGAAAATATTAACTTATTAACACGTTTTAAGAGAGAAACTTGGTCTGAAATTGTGGGTGATATTTTTGGGGTTTTGATTCCAGCAGTGGGAATTTCTTTAAATGCTTATGGAATTCGGAAACTGTCCACAGTGGTTGATCGCTTATCGACAAATACCGCAGGAGGGTTTCTTTTGGTGAATACAGAATTAAGTGCCGTACGTGCCATGTCAATGCAAAATCGACTTGCCCTTGATATTCTTTTGGCCAAGGAGGGTGGAGTCTGTGGAATTTTGAAAGTTCAACATTGTTGCACTTACATTCCTGACGAAAGTAAAGACCTGAAGGTCTATATTAAAAATATTACTGATTTGCATGAAGAATTAGTACCACTTGAAGCTGGAAGTTTGTGGACTAAAATAGCTAATAAAATGATAGCTGTTAAGGATTTTATTGCAAAAATGGGTAGTACTATTATAGGTAGAATATTGTTTCCTTTGTCTTGTATAATTGTTGCTTTTCTGATACTAAGATTGGTGTGTGTGTGTTGTAAAAACAGGAGAGGGAAAGAGAAATTGAAAAATGAAAAGAAAAACAAGAATTCGAAAATTTCGAAAAGAGAACCAGAAGAGATTGAATTAGAAGAATTGAGGGAAAGTGTTTATTTAGAGACAAAGAGAGATGATGAAAGAGTGACTGGTGTTTAATGTTGTCTAAGGGGAAAAGACATTTCTGATTTCCTAAAATGGGATTAAAATTTCACAATTTTTTTTTTTTTTTGGGTTTATTTGGTGATAAAATCACCAAAGGGGGGATTGCTGGAGCAGAGTTTTCTTTTAGAAAATTCTGGGGCTTTTGAAGCTCTGGCATGTCTATGCGTTTTATTAATTTATTAATAATTAACAATTAATTATTTGTCTTGTGCAAGTGTGTTTTACTAATCAACCCGTTTGTCCTAACACAAGAGAAAGTTACATGAGGGTTAGCTTATTTGTGCTGTTTTTGTATTTACAATAACGTGCAAGTTTTCATGTTTAAACGTTGCTGTGTGCTATTTATTTTGAGCACAAAACGCTGTCTGAATTAATGCTTTTTATGTCGCAAGGCTAGATAAATGCATAACACATAAGGGTATTAGTGGGGTTAACACTGTTTAATCATTATGTTGTAGTAACGTTTATATTGTCTCTTTAATTAAAGATGGTCTATTGTGGCCTATGAAGGCCTTAGCCGAGCTGACAGTATTTCGAAGCCTGGCTGTGGTATATTTCTGTGATGTGGCAAGAGAGACCCCTGCTGGAGAAAGGTCGAAGACAACTGACCGTGGTCCTTATTGTATTTTTCCATGAGGACATCAGCAGTTTGGAGGATCTCCAAAAGAAATGGAATGCCCTTGGCGAACAAAGGAGCTTCAGAAACAGATAATGAACTGTGGCCTGGCTGCCGAGGGAAGTTGTACAAGTTGGATACTTTGATAGTTTCTTGGTTCCTGTTCCGTAGTTCACGTCTTGTGACTTTTCCTGAGCGGAGATTTCCAGATGTAGCAATGTTACATTTCTTCCTTCTCGTTCTGCTCAGTGATACAGTTTATCCTGCCAACTTTATGTGTGTTTCTATTGTATTTTTCATTATAAAAACTGTTAGCTTAGGGAGGGATTTTGCCACCCTTTTGCCACTTGCCATTTTACCTTTGCCGCGTGAACTTGCGTTGCTGAGGATCGATGCTGAGGACTCTGTCTTGAGAGACTTTACCGAGAGACTGGTCCTGACCCGTTCTGACATTTAGTTAGAATAGGTAACTATGAGAAATGATTTATTCTGATTGATTTTACTTTGACTAATTTTAGATAAAGCAATATAACTTTTAAACATGGTGTTGAATATTCTTTCTTGTCAATTATTGTGTACATTTTTGATCATTGTTGTATAGATTATAGAGTATGTTTAAGGACAACCACTATAATCAGGTCCTATCACTTGGATATAGATGCAGGGTGGTTTAGGAGTTTTCTTCCCACAGGTTTATTGCTGGTAGAGTATATGAGCGTATGTTAGTGAAATGGGCCCTAGCGTATGATGAATGTATGTGCGTGTAACTGTGAGATTACTCTATCCGTGGTAGTGGGCATATTTTTGATACCCTGATCTCTATCAAGTGGATGAAGCCTGGCACCCTGGATGATTTTGTTAGAATTGGAGGCGTAAGTTCTTTCAGTTATATTCCGCCGGTGTTTGCGTTCCACTGATCACGCCGTGCCTTCATTGTAGAGGGTGTTGCTGCCAGTTTTCCTGACCACGGGGATCCGCCATATTGTAAGCAGGCACCCAGGATGATGTTGTTTGAGATTGTAGGTGTTAAATATTTCCGTTGAGTCCCTGCCTCGTGGTCTATACTGGTGCTTTATGTGGCCACTGCCTGCGCTTAGCTATTCATACCGCACCTCTTAGTTATGTAGAATATAGCCGTCGGTATGCTTGGACCCGGGTGGGCCGCCATTTTGGGGTCAGGCCCCAGGGTGAATAGGAAGAGGAGTGGAGGCGTAAGTTTTTTCCAATTGCCTCTCTGTCTCATTGCCTACAATGGTGCATTATGTGTCCTCTGCCTGCGCTTCGCAGGTCAGGCCGTGCCTCTTCTTTAGATGAGCTGTTGTCTCCAGTATAACTGGACCTAGGGATCTGCCATTTTGGGGACAGGATGGTTTTGAGAAGAATGGAGACGTTACTTCATTCAATTGCCTCTCTGACTCGTAGCCTACAATGGTGTTAAGTGTGGCCGATGCCTACGTAAAGCAGATCAGGCCCTGCGTCTTCGTTAGCTAAGCTGTAGTCTCTGGTGTGCCAGGACCCAGGGATCTAAGCTGTTGTCTCCGGTGTGCCTGGACCCAGGGAGCCGCCATTTTGTGGTCAGGCAACCAGTATTGGAGATCGTTTCCAGGGCATCAGCATGCAGCCACTCTACCACTTTCCTTCTCATTGAGGATGACTCAGTGTTATCAGACGCCTCTATTTCGCAAAATGGAGTAGAAGAGTCTGCGTTTTGCTGGTGCTTAGTGTATCTTTTTAAAGGCCTTGTGAAACGTCGGAGCATCATAACTAGGGCCCTGTTGACAGACTCTTGTACCAAGTTGTCTAAGGCTACCACCACTGGCTCTTCCAAGTAATTCCCTACAGAGTCTTCCTCATCTTCCATGTACACACCACTGTCAGTCAAAGGAGTGATAATCTGACATTTTAGAATGTCCCCAAGCTCCAGGTGTATAAATCCTAAAGGGAGGAATGAGGACTGAGTACTCAAAGCAGCCCAACAAACAGCAGGCAGTTTTAATTGTGGAAGAAGAGGCCAGTAACAAGTAGGGCAATGCCCTGATTAATAAATTGTACAACTCTTGAGGGAAAGCCATGCATAAGCAGCTGATACAGCCTGGGAATAAAATAATTTCTAGCATTTGCGTCAAGAATTTTCAATTCTATTTATTTATTTGAAAAGTTTTATAAAGCACGAACATCACAGCGCTGGACAAAGGAGCGTAAGTGGAATGAGGTAAAAGCATGTGTATACAACATCATAGCGGAACATGTGAGGTACAAGAAAGGCAACTAAGTCATAGGGGAGCACGGAGAAAAATAAAATTACAATGTTTACCCAGGGTAATCAGCCCATCTTGTGGGACATGTAAAGTTCCAGAAGAGCAATACATTAAAAGGGCATGTGAGGAGATACCAATGGAACTTTGAACAAAAAAAGTTTAAAAGAAAGTCAAACAGGAGATGTAAGTATGTTAAGTGGGCTCCAGGACTGTTGCTGTAGATGGTAATTCAGGAGTAGCGATTTGACATGTTTTTGAATGAGGCAGTAGAGGGGTTAGATCTAATCTCGGGAGGAAGAGCGTTCCATATTCTTGGAGCAAGACCAGAGAAGGCATGATTGTATGTTCTTTTCTTATTGAATTTGGGAGGTTTCATTAAAGCTTCTTAGGTTCGGACTCGGACCCGATAGTTCAAGTTTTTTTGCCAGGCAAACGGGGGTGTCATAATGAATAGCTTTGTGCGTCAGGCAAGCTATCCTGAAGCAGATCTTTGCTTCGATGGATAGCAAGTTTAGCTGAATTAGGTCTGGTGTGAGGTTGTAGAAGTTTCAATTCTGTTAAGGAAACGGAGGTGAGGATTATGCTTCTCATTTCTTTACTGCAAAATACAGCAGCCAATAGTATAAAAAGAAAAAACAATACTAAATTTCCTATGATCCAAGACCACCCTGTCAATGACCCTCCAATTAGGTCCCATCTGTAACTATAAATGTCTTATAGTCCATAGTCCTTCCTCTTTCTTTGCAAAATAGTGCAACCAAGAAGAACCTTCAACTTCAGTCTGCGGGAAACTTCAGCCTCCTCCGAACCAATATGGTTAATCACTTACTCTTGGAATCAAGACTTCAGACTATCACGCCTGGACTGTATCTCACATATTCCTTAACATCGAGCAAACAACCTCCAACTTCTATGTTGTTTTGGCATCAGACTCAGAAGAAAGAAAATTCATCATAATATCCACATATTTGATTGTAGATATGTGGGCAACAGAAAATGGATATATATATATATACCAATAAAAACTTATATCTACTTATATAGAAAAATTATCCTGGTTTGGAAAGTCCTCGCCTCCACGTTCTTAATAAAATTGAAAATTCTTAATGTGATTCCCTGTATTTTTTTTAAATCCATGTCAGCAACGGAGGCCTCTGATTATTCTTGTTCAAAGCTGCGCCACCAGACCAGAAGCCACATCCACAATAGGTTTATGATAGAGCAATTTAAATGTGGAATCCAAGGACCAGTCGGCAGCAGCCATGATGTCGTCTAATCTAGAACCTGAAGGAAAAAGTTTTGGAAGACATGGCTCCACTTACTGAATGTGCTCTGAATATGGAAGTATTAATACCTGCCTTTCCCAAAAGCCACCCGACCCAGCGGGCTAGTGTCGCTGATAAAACTGGGCCAAATAGTTTCTTAAGCAATACCAATAATTGACCAGCATAGTCTCTGTTTAACTTACATGTCACATCTTCATAAACTTTAATACATCTAACCACTCACAACCTTGGGTTAATAGGAAAAGCTGGATAACTAATACATGTAGAGTTGGTTTTTGTAGTTTGGAAATACAAAAAGACACTCCTGTAGCAGTAAATACTCTACCTGCTATGTCCAGTGCCTTGACAGATACTGTTCGACAAGAAATCAAACATAGTAAAAGAGCCAATTTGGCAGAGAGCTGCTTTTGAGAAATCATTAGCGGGCCAATTTCATATACATTTTAAAACCACATCAACATCCCACAGAACAGAATATTTGGGAGTTGAGGGGGCACCAGCTGGACTCCAAGAAGTAATTTTCAAATCAAAGGATATTCTCCGATTGGCTTACCATCTATTTGAGGATGAACCGCCGAAATGGCTGATAGAAAATTATTGACAGTTCTGTAAGCAAGTCCTAGAGAAGCTAGATGAGATAAGAAGTTAACCATCATCTGCACTGTGGTCCCCATGGAATCTACAGTCCGTTGATCGCACCAATCAGCCCATCTTTCCCATGCTGCTGCATACTGCTTGTGAGTACTGGGAGCCCAAGACTGAAAGAGGAAGTTTTTAGCTTGTTCTGAAATGCCCAACGTTTCCCAATGTCTCCCAAAAGTCTCTCAGATGATGAATGCCCTCCATTTTGAAATGTCTGTAGACAGTCCAAGAGTTGAAGTGACATAGATTGAGAACTAACCAAAACCCCCCCTTTCATTTGTACAAGAAAAATAGTGCTTTAGAAACTTCTGGGGTGCTGACAAGACTGGGCTATCACTCCCTTTTGTAGCAGAGCAGCAATCTATAAAGACTCTCTTGTTGGGGAAAAAGGAGAGGGAAGGGCGGAGGCTCCTGGTATGGAGTCGCGTAAAACTTCAAATGGAACCCCTGAACTGTCTCCAGGATCCAAGCATCCTGTGAAATCTGTCTCCAACTGTGCAAAAACAGACTCACCCTTCCTCCCAAACAGATCTCCACAGAAGGCATGATTGTTACCTCAATATGAAGCAACTTGGATGGGTTGTCCTCCTCTGGCATTGCCCCTGTATAATCAACCCCTACCCCCTCTGTTGCGGGAGGGATAAAAAATACTGGAGTCCGAATTATTGGAAGTTCCTCTTCCTCTGCCAGAGTAGTAGTTCTTTGGAGAGGTCTGATAGGAGACACAGCCTGACGGCCGACCTTTGTAGCATGTGGTCCAGGCAAAAAGGCATCTTTTAATGGAGGTCTGGCTTTATCTAAAGCTGAAAAGGTGGCTACATACAATCCTAAATCCTTAACTAACTAGTCTCCAAATAGGAGACCGTTCGCCAACTGCCCTGCCTCGGAGGGGTCCAATTCAGCACATTTAAGATCGATGTGGATGAGTGATGACTTACACCACTCCGTGGAAATTATGCAGTTAGCATAGCCAACAAGGCAAATGGCACGCTGCGACCATTCCAACAAAGTGTCATGGTCCACCATGAAATTGTACTCTTTTGCCTACACTGCTAGATCTCGGATTTTCATGGAAGGACCTGATATATCGAGTAACTTGTGTTGACAACGTCTCCAGGTTCTGTCAATGCCCTTTTTCTGATCTTTGGTGTATTTCTTTAGGAATGTCGCCATGTTGGGGTCAAGTTTCAGGGTATCTGCCACTTTGCTTATTAGGGAAGGTCAAGGGCACTCCGATCGCAGGGTAATGCGCACTTCCCTCTCAAACCCTTTCCTCAAGCGAGCTTGTGCATACTCCGCCACCTCCTGGCATAAAACCTTTGGTGGATCTCGGGGGATAATATCTTATGGATTGAAATGTAAATTCTTTCCCAGCGGGACAGAAGAGGACTGCCCTGGGGACTTGACTCTTGCGCTTACCGCTATTTTGCAGCACCTTGGGAGACTGCTCACCATCAGAATACGCGGAGCTCGAGTCATCTGATGTAGGTTGGAGGTCTGGAAATGGGGTAGAATGTCTTGAAATGACGTAGCTCCGTAGCCATGATGAAACAGGGAAGACTGTAACATGGTGTCAAATGACACTCTGTGAAAGTGGCCAGGCTCTGTCTGATTTATCTTTACAGAGGGGGACTTCTCTGAGCCTGCACCAAATCTCCATCTGCCAAAATGAAAGATAGGTTCGGCAAAGGGCCGTCCCTATTATATTGTTGAGCCATAATACAGCAATACTCCAAAGGAGATAACCTACCCTTCTCTATCCAAATAACTGAATAACATATCCACCACTCAAATTAGTTCATATTTCACTATTCTAATTTTCAACACTAATCCTTTATGGGTTCCGGAGTAGCGTCCCACTCGCCAGAAAAGCACTTCAACACCCATCAGGGGTAAGAGATGCTACATGAATGCAAACCTTTCTTTACCTTATATCCCTCCGCTATCCTTCTCACTCAAAATAACTGACTAATATCGACCACTCAAATTACTTTCATGTTTCACCATACTAATTCAGCACTAATCTTTTATGGGTTTCCGGAGTAGCGTGCTTCAACACCCCATCAGGGGTAACAAGCGCTATATAAATACAAACCTTTTTTTCCCTCGTCTATCCTTCTGCTATCCTTCCGAATCTAAATAACTGACTAACCTATCCACCACTTAAAATTTACTTGCATCTTTCACTATACTAATTCAACACTAATCCTCTATGGGTCCCGGAGTAGCATGCTACTCCCTGAAAAAGCGTTTCAACGTCTCATCAGGGGTAGTAAGCGCTATATAAATGCAATTACAATACAATGTGTAGAGTTAGGTAGAGTGCTATGAAAAGCAGGGGTGCCCAGCAGGTACTCTGGCTAACTCTAAACTGGCTGTAATGAACCCTGGCATGTTTGGTATCAAACATGTTGGAATCATACCCCATTACTGTAAACGGTGATGGAGGTATGATTCCATGCACTGTGGGGCTCTTCCGGGAAGCCCTCAGTGCTCCCGGTACCAGTCTTCCAGAGTCTGACAGCAATCTATGGCTGCTGCCGACCACAGACACGATTCTGCCCTCCGGCTGCTGAGCCAAGCTCGAGCAGGGGAAGGTAGGACAATAGGGTTCCTGTCACAGGGAGGTGAGACCACCTCCCAGGCAGGACTTAGTGTACTGTGTCTGGGTGGCGGCGCTTGCCAGCGCCACTAGACTGCTTTGAAGGGCACATTTGGTGCCCTCCTTGCATACTCCAGCTGGAGCCAGTTCAGGGAGACATTGGCTCTCGCTCTGGCACAAAACTGGAAAAAGGACATGGGAGTATCCTCCCCACTGTCCAGCCCCTCCTCTGGGAGGGATCCCTGAATAGTCCCAACGCTTTCCTCAGGGTACTTAAGGTCTTACCTATGGGTGGGTCTTTAGAGTCATCGTGGGACAAGATTCAGATCTGAAACCACTTCATCTTCAACCGTCTGGGCACTTTGGACTTCGTTGAACTCCGCTTTGGGAACCGAGACTGCAGCGGAAAGACTCCTGCTGCTCCTGGTCTTGTTGTCCTTCCAGTCTTCTGCATCATCTTTGCCTGTGCTCCTTACAGGTTCTTCTGCAGGCCTGTGGACGTCCAAGACATCCAAAGCAATCTCCCTTAGAGTGAAAAGGAGTCACTCCCCTGCATCTGTAGGCACCGCAACAAAGCTGACCGGTCTGCTGATCCTGAGCTCGCACAGACTCCGAAAGGTTCAGCAACACAAGTGGTAGTTCTGCAACTCCCTCGAGGCCTGCACTTTCTTCACAACAAGTTTGAAGTCAGTATCTCTTGTCGGAACCGCTGGAGAAGTACCCCTGTGCACCGTCTTGATTTGCCATTGCCAACCCTTGTTGACTGTCTTCACCAGAGATCTTAGGGCTTCAAGAAGCTCCAGCCTCCAGCAATCTTTGCTATCAAGTTCTTCATCCTCACCACATCCTCTGCACCGTGGGCCTCATTAATGTTAAGCTGCTCGAGGTCCTCTCACGATTCCTGTGCCTTGGACCTGTGGGTCCTCTTGAGGGTATTCTTTGGCTTCAGTGGGCTCCCCCATTTGCTCAGAGCCTATTCTGACTTACTTGCTTGTGGTGAGTCCCTTGGACCTTTCTGGTCCCGACACTGCACCTTTTTGTCTGCTACGTTTGTTGCCGCTGCCATGGCTTGTTGGTGCTCCTGCTAGACACCGACCCCTGGCTCTTGACATCCGATGTGGGACAGCTCATGACCAGCTCCTGGTCTTCCACAGCGTCACCTGGTCCACACAGCTCCAGCGCCAAGGTCAACGTCAACTCTCCTGCATTTTCCGACATCGGTGGGCATTCGTCTTCCGAGCCTCCTGGTCACTCCTAAGTGGCATAGACTCTGTCTCCTCTGCTTGCAGGTACCTCTCATCCTGAATCCACCCTTAGGTTCCAGCAGACTCTTTCACCTTCTTCACCAGTGACATCTTTACTGAAGTCTTCCATTGTGGTCTACGGCGGTTTCCGACGTTACTTCGCACCTATGCCCCCGGCTTCCATGGTGTAGGTATCCTGGTTCCCGGGGTATCCAAGGGTGGGGTGATTCTCCAACCTTCCATCTTCCACAGGGTTTCTTCAGTGTCCTCTGGGAAGGGTTTTGCGTCTTAAAAACTGCAACCAAAACTTTCCCATTCACTTGTGTTGATCAGACGGTCGTGTTGCCACTCTGCACATGGCCTCCATGGGGTTCCTGGGTACTTACCTTGGGTGGTTCTATGGGTCCCCAACACTTTTATGTCTTCTGGGTCCAGTCTCGACTTCGGTCGAGGTTCGCATTCCACTTTATTAGTATATAGTTTGGTCTCCCCTGGAGACCACTGTGTATTTGTGCTACTTATGTTTTCTGTTACTAAAGTATTGTGTGTATTGTGTTTATATCTCCAGGGAGAAGATATTGCAGTGTGTTAGTGGGTGTTTATAATCAATACATATTTTTATAACTACACTGTGTGGATCTTTTTCACTTAACCTACACTATATGATTAGCACTGGTAAAAACAAGCTGCTTTACACTCCTTCTGGACTAAGCCTGAAAACTGCTCTCCACAGCTACCATTAGGAAATGCTAAATGACACGAAAAGAGTGTCATACATTCATCCATGCATGACAGATTGGTGCATAGTGAAGTGTGAAAGGATGAGAAGACAAATTGGTTTAAGAAAGAAAGTGGTTTCTTTAAATGCTCCGAATGCAAGGTGTGCAAATATGGGTTGAATCTAAAATCACTCGAGAACCCCCAAACCAACAGTAAAAAAACACTAAAGGAGCACTTTACATGTAAGGCTGAATATGTGGTAATATATGTTCACTTGCACTTTCCCTAAAATATATAGTGTAGTACCAAATTACAGGTACACAGTAGGACTCTCTACAACATTTGAAAGCCATAGAAAATCAGGACATACCAATCCCATAACCAGACACCTTTGGTTCCATCATAAGGCAAAGAGTGCTCTGCTTAAGAACAGTGTGATAGATATGCTACCATAAAATATGTGAGGGGTAATAGCGAAAAAGCTTTACGGAGACTTGAGAGTAAATGTATACTAGAGCTGGACACTATGAGACCATTAGGTTTAAATACAGATGAAGAAATGTATGGTCATTTGTGAGATTTAAATATGGGGTAGTCTGCTAAGTTGAATTAAACTTGCATAAAACTGATAGGAAGCAAGTGAGGTGGTTTTATAGGCTGTTTGATTGTTTCATTTAGGTTCCAGAGTCTCGTGGAATTTGAAGAATGGATTGAGGAGATGACACACGCATAGAAAATTCTCATCCAAGCTACGACATTAGCTCACTATAGCCGTACTTGTATCACCCAAATTAATGTGGTTATTTTTGTGTAAAATGGAGACCAATTGTACAGTGTGTATGATGGAACAATCCAACAGTGGCTTCATTTGAGTGGAATGAACATGATATGAATTGAATCAATGGTACCCACATATGCATTACAACTGTTGAGATGTTTTATACAGTTATATTCAGTGAGGTGAAGTTTATTTCTATGTGGAGTTGTTGAAATTAAATAATATGCAATTTGTATTTGTCACGGGGAGAGCGGGGAACACCACCTCGTAGGGGGTGACTGGTGGACACCCCACAAACTGACAAGCCCTGTACTTTATGTTCCCCAGGAAGACCCATGGACTTCGTCGGGTACGGAACCGTCTCCTGAGGAAACCTGTTTCTTTAACTGGGAATCTCTTCCCGATAACCCCGCCCTCTGTACGAACCTGAGCAGCCGGCAGCCAATAAGAACCTACGAGACAAGAACCCGGGCGTGCGACGACACCGGAGGGAGTAGAGAGAGCGAGCGCGCCGGTGAGCCAGAGGTCCGGGAGGAAGACGAGCGAAGTGAAGAGCCTGCGAGGAACAGAAGCCCCACGGAGGACGGGAAGCCGGGGCAAGGAGGACTCCGCAACCACGCTCCGCCGAGCCACGCCCACGGAGGAGCGTGGCTATCCCAGGTACGGGATCGCTTCTCGGGCTGGGTCGGGAGGCGGGAGAAGGGAGGGCGCTTCTAAATGCCACCACTCGCCGCCTTGTAGATAGTGTAAATCCCCCTCCTCTCACTTCACCCCGCTCACGAACCGCCGACTGGGTCACCTCTGCACTAGTGTGTCTTCCTTCACTCCCTCACCCCCACAACTGTCCATAAGTGAACGTGAGTCTAACGTTAGCTTTTCTCTTTCTTTGGCACGGGTCCGGAGTTCCCTCCTTCCGCTGTATCCCACGAGGCCAGACGAACTGCACCCGCCGCGATCAAGAGACCCAGCACCGGAGAATCGGACAAAGAACTGCCGTGATTGCCTGAACAATTCCCCCCTTCCCCCTTCCCTCATCCCTGTCCTTGAAGTACAAATAAAACCCATCCACTTAAGAACCTTCTGTCGCGTCCTCCTTCTATCCCGCTTACAGTATTATTCAATGATTTCTATGATTAAGGAGTGACACCTACACAAATTGATGATTTTGTAATATTTTATTTATGTTTATGCACCTTTGGGTTAAAACGTATAATATGGCACTTATTATTATGACCAAGACTGCGTTGGTAGCTGAAACATGAAACCAATGTGGGATCACACTGCTTCACCTCCCAGCGGGTCGCCCCTAAGCATTGTGGTCAATGCAGTTCACCAAGCGTATGTGCTTGCAGGATTGTCTCGAGTAATTACAAAGTTGTACTGGCCATCTCTAAACATGTGTTTCTGGATCATTATCCGTCGTCAGTAGTGATTAGGCATCAAATATTTGGGGTTGCTGAGCAGGCTGCCAAAGTATTCTCAGGTCAACGTACCTCTCAAGGCGCGCAGGTGCCTCTCCACGAGCTCATCAGCTCAACCGGCTCGATGGAGCCTTTTAAACAGGAAACCAATGTGGGATCACACTGCTTCACCTCCCAGCAACACGTTTTTCTGGATCATTATCCGTCGTCAGTAGAGATTAGGCATCAAATATTTGGGGTTGCTGAGCAGGCTGCCAACATATTCTCAGGTCACAGTACCTCTCAAGGCGCTTTAGACCTGGCCATATGCAAATTAGTCTTTTTTTCTTTTCTTTTTTAAATTATTTTTGTTGTCCTCATCAGCCTAGGTCCACAAAAGAAATAAAGAAACGGAACTCCGGGGTCTCCGTGAATATAGCACCGTCCGGAGCACATTTTGGTTTAGACCTAAGATGGGTCACTTTATACCTTCAACCATAGGAAGCCCATCAAACGACCAGACCCTCTCAAGGCCACCACCGGCGTAGTCAAGCAAACATGGTATAAGGGCCTAATCATATGACAATAGATGTTCATACATTACAAAGGGGTTATCCAATTTTCAAAGAGGAGCCAGAACTCATTACGCCTCAGAGTTACCGCTCTGTCCATCTTAACTGTATACTTTACAGAAGCTAACCATTCTACTTTATTCGGGGCGTAGCTTTAATCCAATATTTACATATTTCTCTACGGGCATGCAATATTCAGTAAAAAAATAATTTTCTTGTGTTTTGAGATCGTGTTTCATAATTAATTGGAAGCCCAAAAAAACAAGGGATATGCTTACCTGGATCAATTCTCCAAGTATTAAAAATATCGTGTGACTCACATCCCGCCAAAAATCTCGTAGTACCGGGCAATTCAAGAACATATGTTCATCGTTACTTTTCTCTTCCCCACACTTAGGACATCTTGGCATGACGCCTTTTGCAAATTTTGCCAGCTTATATGGCGTCCAATAGACCCAGTGGAGACAAAAAAGGTGGTCCGCCTTAAATTTGCACCACGTACTGTGAAGTATAGCATGTTACAAGATACTTGCCGTAAGTCTATGGACTGCTCCCCCAGCAAGCTCTTTTCCCACAGTGTTGCTGGCAGAATAGAGTTTCCATCTGAGCACTCCACTGAGCTCCAATACCATCTTGATACCTCTTTTCCATGGGATTCTTCCAATTTTATTAAGGATTCTAGTACCTTAGCCAGGATAGCTTGATTCCAGTGGCACAGTGAGCCCAGGACCCACGTTGGGCATACCTAGCGCACTTAGGGCAAGAAAGCAAAAGACACACAATTGATGGACGGATTGCAGAACAAATCAAAACATTCACCCCCCCCAATCAAGAGATCTGGGTTAAATCCATCATTCTTTTGCTCATCATGCCACCCCAGTTTAGACCTGGCCATATGCAAATCAGTCTTGACCCTGTGCCTCATGGGAACAGTCCAGCCCGAACTGCCAAGCCAGGTCCTCCCTGGACCGGAAACAAGCATCCTAGGACCGGTTTCGGGGTTTCACCCCTCTTCAGCCAGGATAGCTTGATTCCAGTGGCACAGTGAGCTCCAGGACCCACGTCTGGGCATACCCAGCGCACTTAGGGCAAGAAACCAAAAGACACACAGTTGATGGACAGAATGCAGAACGAATGAACACATTCACCCCCAGTCTTGACCCTGTGCCTCATGGGAACAGTCCAGCCCGAACTGCCAAGCCAGGTCCTCCCTGGACCGGAAACAAGCATCCTAGGACCGGTTTCGGGGTTTCACCCCTCTTCAGCTAGGATAGCTTGATTCCAGTGGGACAGTGAGCTCCAGGACCCACGTCTGGACATACCCAGCGCACTTAGGGCGAGAAACCAAAAGACACACAATTGATGGACGGAATGCAGAACGAATCAAAACATTCACCCCCAGTCAAGAGATCTGGGTTAAATTCATCATTGTTTTGCTCACCATGCCACCCCAGTTTAGAACTGGCCATATGCAAATCAGTCTTGACCCTGTGCCTCATGGGAACAGTCCAGCCCGAACTGCCAAGCCAGGTCCTCCCTGGACCGGAAACAAGCATCCTAGGACCGGTTTCGGGGTTTCACCCCTCTTCAGCCAGGATAGCTTGATTCCAGTGGCACAGTGAGCTCCAGGACCCACGTCTGGGCATACCCAGCGCACGTAGGGCAAGAACCCAAAAGACACACAGTTGATGGACAGAATGCAGAATGAATGAACACATTCACCCCCAGTCAAGAGATCTGGGTTAAATCCATCATTCTTTTGCTCACCATGCCACCCCAGTTTAGACATTGCCATATGCAAATCAGTCTTGACCCTGTGCCTCATGGGAATAGTCCAGCCCAAACTGCCAAGCCAGGTCCTCCCTAGACCGGAAACAAGTATCCTAGGACCGGTTTCGTGGTTTCACCCCTCTTCAGCCAGGATAGCTTGATTCCAGTGGCACAGTAAGCCCAGGACCCACGTCTGGGCATACCTAGTACACTTAGGGCGAGAAAGCAAAAGACACCTTTGATGGACACACAGTCCAGCCCGAACTGCCAAGCCAGACTCTTAGTTAAAAAGCATGAGCTACCTTGGAGGTGTTCTCTGAAAGCCTACCAGCCACTGTTGTGCTGACTGACTGGTTTTCGCCAGTCTGCCACAAGAGGGAGAGAGCCTTTGCTCTACAGGGGCCATAAACCATAAACCAAGCCTGCTCGGGCACGGGGTTGCCTTGCAACCCCGACCACAGGATGACCTGTTTATTAGCATTCCAGGGCTGAGTAGCTTCAAAGAGGCCCACTGCCTTAGGTACGCAAATCTGTTTTTTCTCACAGGAGAGGAAACCAACCCCCTTTGTCCAGAGCCCTTTGGCACCTGGACATGCAGGCATGTTAGCTAGGCAAGACAGGCATGCCCACCCTCCGGCAAGCACCACCCCTGCACTGAGCTTCTTGAAGTGCATGCGACTTTCAGAAGCGACCATCTTGGTGATGGCAAATTTAGGATCTCTGGGACTGGGTTATGCCCACTTTCCCCAGGAAGAGGTCATATAGGGGGTATAGTGACCCCATGGGTAAGTAGCCCATTGGCTACTACCCTACACTCCCCAAACACCACAAAATTATTCTGTATTTAGGGGAGCCCTGGCACCAGGAAATAAGATCCTGATGGCCTAAGAAGAAGAAGGACATTGAAGAGCTGGGAAAGAAGAAGAGCAACTGACTTAGCCATAGCCCTGTGGGCCTGTCTGTTGTTCCCCATCGAAACTGCACCAAAGACATTTCGTCCTGCAGATGTTGTGCCTCCAAAGCTTGGGAGGACTGACTGCCTTCAATAAAGACTCAAGGACTCCAGTGGAGCAGCAGAGCAGGCACCCCCAAAAAGATTGTGAGACTCCGGAACTGCAAAAACCCGACACTGCAAAGCACCAACCCACCTGTGCTTCCTAGCCCGAACTGAAGTAGGCCAAAGGTGCCAGCATGGTCTCCAGGCCCTCCATAGACAAAGCCCACCTTGGACTTACCCACTGTAGACTTCCCAACGCCACCTGCAGCCTCTATTTGCAGGCCCCCTCTTCTGCAAATGATCCCGATGACCAAAACCAGTTGCCGAAGACACCTATTCACCCGTTGGCCCTGGCCCCTAGAGAAGAGGACCAAAGGCATCCCCACATCCCTAAGCATTGCAAGATTTGAGCACTCCCCCTGTTGGTTCAGCTCGACAGGTCCCCAAGTCCAAGCTTGCTGCCTCTTTTCAGACTGACCGATCTCCATAGACTTGAATGGGACACCCGAAACTGTACGGCACCTCTGCACGTGGCTGCCCCAGTGCCTCCCGAGGTGACCTGTTGGTGCTGCTTTGGACCTTGCCCCATACTCACCTTAAGACCCGGGGTAGGGTCCCGTAAGACGTTGTTAAGTGATCATATGCAGCATACGTTTTCTTCCTAAGTTGACATTGGCGCCAAGTGCTTCAATTACAATTTAAAGTACCAAAAACCTGTTTTCTTCAAACCTTCTATTTTAAAAAGCACTTACCTGATTTTGATGATCTTGGTGCATAAAGCTATATAAAGATATGTGTCTAACACTCCTCTCTGATAAGCCTAAGGATGCTCGACTACGCTACTTGAGCACCTTGGGATTGCTAGAGCAAGCCCCTGTCTACTAGTAAGGAATATCTGGACTCTTTGCACGGTATACCTCTTTTAGGTATACCACAGAAAGAGTTGGCTTCCTACACACAGCACCCAGTGTGCACCTGTCGCAAGTGCAGGAAACTGCAGGAGAGTGGTGTGACATATTTAAGGGCTATCTGAGCCTGTCACGTACTGGCTCCATTTGGGCTCTGGAACTTCGGTGTTGGTTTCATATGTGTGTGTGTGTGTAGCTAAATATCTATCTATCTATGTATGTATCTATCTATCAATATATATATATATATATATATATATATACCTCCAATCCCGCTTTGAGTAAAAACGGGTCTGACACATGCTTGGGCTGGCCAACACACTTTAATGCCTCCAGGTTGCACATAAAATCAACGCGATGTCCACGCCATCACCCCCTGGCAGACGCGTTTCGGCGGATGCCTTTCTCAATGCCGGGCGTTTTAGCTGAAAGTTCACAATGGTGGGTTTTCGCGGGGGTTTGTTAAAAGGCCATTTCGAGGGTTCTCATTGGCTGTAGAATGTAAACACAGAAAGAGGACAGGGAAAGTTCCTCATGGTTAGTACCAGCCTCTTTCCAACCAAAGATCCTCGTTCGCCGTGCAAATCGTCCCACTTTGAGGAAACAGGACAGTCCATGATCCAAAGCCAGGTACAGTGACCCGCTTTCGCATACGATAATGCGTCTTGGTCAGCCAGCTTCTAAAATTGTGGGGATCGTCCAGGAGGACTACATCGTTGTTGGTTAGCCCATTTAGCAGTGAATCTGCTATATATATATATTTTTTTTTTTTTTGCACAATCGGATTCCATTCAGCAGCGCGCTCTACGGCGGGTGCATCCGTGATGGGGCTGAATCCAAGCCCAGTTTTAATTGTTTAACAAACAGTATATTACATACGAAGAGCTTTCACCCGAAACCTTTGCTAGAAAGCATCCCATACGGTTAGTTCACAAGAATGAAACGCAATTGCTCAAGAGAGGATGATGCCAGAGAAAAAATAAATGAAGCATCACAAAGATTGAAAGCTCAAGGTTATAACGAAACCACGTTACGCAAGGGCAAACAAAAAATACAACAGAACACAAGAACGGAAACATTGATCCCTAAAAAAGAAAAAATGTCAACTAATAATGAACAACAGAAACCTTCAAGATGTATTTTAACCTACAGTAAAGAAAGTGGTTGTATTAGGAAGCACATTAAAAAATATTGGCATCTGATAGCCAATGATCCAGACATTGGCTCCTTATTAGGACTAAGACCGATGATAACATACAGGAAATCCAAATCAATAAAGGATCTAATTGTACGGAGCCACTTTCAAATGCACCACATGCAAAGCATGTAAGATCGTAGAAAATCGGAAAAGGATTGTGGATTTTCAAGGCAATACAATTGAAAATAAACAAGCAATAACATGCACAACAAAGTTTGTAGTATATACTATACAATACAATTGTGGTATGCAATATATAGTAAGCACTATTTGCATGCTTAGGAAAAGAATCCCTGGACACATTCGGGCTGTAAAAAATAAGGATGTTTCCTACGCAACTGCGAAACATGTAATGGCATGTCAAAAAGGAGACTGGAGAGCAATGCGGTTTTTTGGAATTCATGCAATACCAATGCATGAGAGAGGAGGAAACCGTATTAAACAACTGCGCCAAACTGAATCAAGGTACATAATCAGATTAAGAACTAAGACCCCTCATGGGATTAACAATGACGAGGAGATATGGTTGCAACTGAAGGTTGTCCCTGGGGCAGAGGGGAGAGTAGCACCCGTTAGCCCTTGGTATATACGTAACCCTAAGATCCGCATGGAACTGGTCAAGTCCACTGATCACTACTTCAATGATAATGTGGGGTCTGTGTCGTCGGCCGTCTCCCTATGGGAGGCTTATAAAGTGGTGATCAGGGGGCAGGCCCTGTCCCTTATCTCCCATGCTAAGAGGTGCGAGAGAGCAGAGGTGGTTCGACTGGAAACTGAAATAGCTGAAATGGAGGAGGACTTGGAACGGGGAGTTACTGATGAGAAATTGCACGTTTACAGCCTCAAACAATCAGATTATAGAGCGCTAGTCATGGAAGCCGCTAAAGGGATGAGTAGAGAGCAGCAAGGACGACTGTATGATGTGGGGGATAAGGCCGGAAAGTTGATTGCTTGGTTGGATAAGAAGGAGAGAGCGAGCAGGGTGGTGCCCGTTGTGGAGAGAATGGATGGAGTGTGTGTGACTGACCCGGTGGAGATCGTTGACTGCTTCGCGGATTATTTCCGCGGGGTATACTCTCCGGTTTCTGTGCGTTCGGAGGAGGATTCTCATCTGTTGCTTAGAGATATTGCATTGCCAACCCTATCGGAGGCTGATGCAGTATTGATGGAAGCGAAGTTGTCGTCAGATGAGATCGCTCTGGCCACTCGCTCGATCGCATCGGGTAAGGCTGTGGGTCCTAATGGTCTCCCCATCGAACTATATAAGTTGCGTCCCGATAAGATAGCGCCGTATCTTCGGGACATGTTTTTCGCGGCACGTGCGGCGGGCTTCCTCCCCCCTGACCAACGCCTCGCCAACATAGTTGTGATACACAAAGAGGGGAAGCCGCGAGATCGCTGCGCCTCCTATCGGCCCCTTTCGCTGTTGAACGCAGAACCCAAAATTCTGGCTAAGGTATTGGCTAATCGACTGGTTCGGGTCGTGGGCGACTTGATTCATCAGGATCAGTCCGGTTTCATACCCCATCGGAATACCGCTCTGAATTTGAGGCGGTTGCACGGCCTGCTTGCTAGAGCGGAGTTTATACGTGAGCCGGCCATCTTGGCATCTTTAGATGCCACTATGGCGTTTGACACTTTGGAGTGGCCGTATATTTGGGCCGTGTTGGCGAAATTTGGATTCGGCCCTGAGTTTATTGGTTGGGTAAAATTATTATATGCTGACCCACTGGCTCAGGTGGTGGTGAATGGTAGGGTGTCGGCTCCCTTCGCACTGGGGAGAGGTACGCGGCAGGGATGTCCGTTGTCACCCCTTCTCTTTGCACTTTCTTTGGAGCCTCTCGCCGCCTGGTTGCGTTGGGAGTCGTCGCTGCGAGGCATTAGATGGACGCCGGAGTTTGAAGACCGTGTCTCCCTTTACGCGGATGACATCCTTCTGTATCTCACCTCTCCCCGACAGTCGCTAATTGTATTGGTGGACGTACTGAATTCCTTTGGTCGCAATTCTGGCCTGGTCATTAACTGGGCCAAGTCATGTGTTTACGTCCTCTCGGGCGGGGCCCCCCCTCCTACCACGGGATTGCCCCATCCAGATTGCTACACTGGGGTTCAAGTATTTGGGAATCTTTATCTCTCTGGATCCCGCGGTCCGCTATGAGCGAAACCTTCTCCCTCCCCTCCAGCGATTAAAGGCCGACGTCGCGAGGTGGCGACGACTTCCGCTCTCGCCGCTCGGACGGGCGGCATTGTTTAAAATGATGTCGCTACCTCGCTTCTTGTATGCTTTGCAAAATACTCTAGATGTCGTGCCGGCCCGTTATTTCCGGGAGGTGGAGGGTCTTCAGCGCCAACTGTTTTGGGACGGGCGGCCGCGGATTGCTCTCGCCAAGTTGGCGCTCCCTTGGTACGATGGGGGGGTCGCCCTCCCCGATATTAAACGATACTATTGGGCGTCTCAGTTGGCGGCGGTGAACCACGGGATATATGGTCCTGCCTTGAATCCGGCCTTCGAGATGGATAAATTTCTGCTCCCGGGTGGGGATTATAATAGGGCGCTGTACTCGGTGACCCCGGACACGCGGTTGACAGGACCCACGCAGGTTGCGGTACGTGTGTGGCACGCGGCGAATGCTGCAATGGGGTGGAGGGATCTCTTGACTCGGGCGACGCCATTGTATGCCTCCGGGCGGCTGGGCTGTTTGTGGAGATCGAAAGGCTTTGAGAAATGGGATATGATTGGTATATGTAAGGTGGGTGATCTTTGGGCGAAGGGGTCTTTCAAAACGTTTGAAATGCTTAAAACTGAATATAAATTAAACGATAGAGAGTACTTCCGGTATGCGCAAGTTTACCATGCGCTGTGTTCGGTTTTTCCAGACGTTGCTGCTATCCCCGAGTATTCCCCACTGGAGGATAGAGTGTTGGATGGCTACGTGCCCGACAGCACTATTTCTCTGATTTATAAGAAACTCATTAATGATCGCGCGGACTTGCTGCTCCGTCTGCGGGAGGCATGGACGGGCGATGGCTTGGAACTGGACGATGAGGACTGGGTTTCGGCGGTGGCCTCCCCGAAAGAGGTGGCGATCCCGGCCCGCTTACGATTCGTATAGCTGAAGATCCTTCATAGAGTGTATGTCACGGGGCCCGGTCTGCTGCGTATGGGTTACTCGATGGATGGACTGTGTAAGCGTGGATGTGGCCTGCCAGGTACCTTTCTTCATATCTTATGGGAGTGTTCGGAGGTTGTGCGATTCTGGAATGGTATCCACACCGTAATGGAGGAGGTCACGCACGTCGCTCTGTTGCCAGAGGCTAGGAGGTGTTTGTTGAATGTCTGGGAACCGAATGATTATAATGTGGTACAGACGCAGTGGGTGACTCTGGGGTACATGGTGGCTAAGCGTAACATTGCACAGCTATGGGGCTCCCCGAGGCCGCCCACGATCGAGGTATGGAAGGAGAATATGGACTGGTGTATGTTTAGGGAAAAGACGCTGTATGTGGCGAGAGGCAAGCCAGGGAAATGGACTAAGGTATGGGGTCCATGGAATTTATATCGTGGACGTATCTGCACCCCGCCTCTGCCATTAGAGGTCGATATTGCTTTGTCCCCCTAGCCACGCATTCTGCGGGATGGTGTGAGGTGTGTTCCATGCTTTGTCTTCCCGTTGCCCCCCATTACCGCTTCCAGACAAGAACTGCTTTGGACACTGTACGTTGCTCCCTGTCCTGGGAAGGGCACGCTGCTATTTCGGACTCTCATTGCCTTGAGTGTGTTTTATATTTAATAGAAAATGAAACTGTTTTTTCCGATTGCTCCTGGCCTATGGCCACAGCCTGTTACATGTGCTCACGAACTGCCGGGAGCTTTGCCTCTGGTTCATTTGAATGTGTGGCGTTGCACTGCGGGCCCTCGGGCTCTATAGCGGCCGGCCCTGGTGGTTGTAGGCCCTTGTCTGTATTTTATCGTGTACCTACGGTTTCTAATAAAAAAATTAAAAAAAACAAAAACAATGACGAGGAGTTATATGTACATTTAGACTGACAGACCAGAAATGGGAGGAATTCCCTAGGCACAAAGAACACGCCTGAATAACAAACAGTTGACTGTATTATAAGAATTATTTCCCAAAAAAGACATGCACATAGAGACTGGAAAAGAACAGAAAGATTGGGGTTTTAACAAAGAAAATGTGTACTAAACACAGAAAACTATGCATAATAAATAATAAAGTTTTGTTGAACAAAAACAAACAAAAAACTTTCCCAAGTGATGTACTAAACATAAATCAAATGTGCAACTATGCGAGAAATTTAATTGAATCAAGCTCAACATTTGAAACAGAATGTAAAGAAAACTGCAATATGAACCAAAACCTTGAAAATGACAACTTTGTAAATAGTGTAACTGTTTATATTCATGTATAAAATGATATAAGCACTACGTTTCCCACAATGCCTCATAAATGGCAGTATGTGAATGGTATAAAAAGTGAAATAAACGAGGGACTCGCTAAACGTGACAAAGGCCTTGTTGGGCTGAAACGCGTTGGTTGTAGCCAGAATGCTGAATAAATAAGCTTAAAAACAAACTGGGAGGGGAGTGCTTTGCAATTTTCCTGAACAATATATATATATATATATATATATATATATATATATATATATATATATATATATATATATATATATATATATATATATATATATATATATCACTGAAAAAACCATAGGTTTCAGGGGTGTTATAGTTAGCTGGACTTTTCACTTGTACAAAACCATTGAAATTCCCCCGTTATAGTTAGTTCAGCTAACTATAACTCGCGCGCCCGCAATGCACTGCTGATGACATCACATATTACAACACTCATGACATGGTCAGTGACATCACTCATGACATCACTGATGCATTTTTCCCTTTGAGTTACATTGAAAAAGAGGAGATTGTAGACAGGAGACAGATCAAATAAAGCCCATTTGAGCTTAAAAACATTGGACGTTTCCTGGCTGAATCGGGTCTGTTGGCATGTATGGTTGTACTACCATTGCCTCTTCCTTCTGCCCACAATGGTCTATTACATTGCCACAGCCTCTCTTGCAAGTCCTGTATTGTTGGTTTGTTGCCCCTGCCCCCCTTTCCACTGCCCTCCATAGTCTGTTGTGCTTCCACGGCCCTTCCTGCCTGCTCAGTGTGGTTAAATTGTTGTCTTTGCACCCTCCTACCTGCCTTCAATTTTCAGAGTCCGTGCCCCTGGCCTCTGCCTCTCAACAGTATCCTAATGAACAACTAGATTGCTAACATTCTATATTTATTACAAAAGTGTGGAACGCCTGACATCATCTTGATGTAATCAAAACTGTAATACCTAGAGCATTTCCTTTAGAAATTACATATATGAGAGGGTCTTATTGGCATCAAAATTATGGTTAGTGCTCTAAAAGACTAAAATAAGGACATATTTTCTGAGTTTTCAAATAGCGACAAAGCACTTTTAAATTATTTGTTATCTTTATGTTTTTTTATCCAGTTGACCACTTGATTAAATGTTGCACTTAGGGGAGAGGATGTGGTGTTACTTCCAGAACTGCAGACTTTGCAACTGGGGAACCAGGTTGAAGTTTCTGCTTCAGCTCGACATTCTGTGATTCTGGTCAAATCACTTAGTCTCCCCATGTCTACAACCAAAATGAATTTGTTCTTGTGTGATGTAACCAATGCTCATGTAAAGCACTCCAATACCTGACAAGTCTGCACTATATAACACTTCAAAAACACAAAATAATAAGTGTTTTGCACACTTCTGTCATTGGGCTATATTTGGGCTACATCTGGGTGATTTTGGGCTACATTTGGGCTCTTTTGTCTCCGGTGGCCATCTTGGGAGATTTATTTGTTATGAAGTTTCCTAATTTCCTCATGTACTGCAGTCTCCTCAGTAGGAAATGCTTTCAGTTTTTTACTTTGATTCCATCATGAAGGTATTCAGATATGTCACACATTTGCCATAAATTCTGAATGTTAGCACTCTAGTTGCTCATTAGATCACTGTAGTAAAACTACTGTTCACCATGGAAGTCTGCTCCTGGTATTAAAAGTGCATGTTTCAGTCTGCATGTCAGAATTTTTTTATGAAATAGAAGAGGATTTGAGAAGTCACTCAAAATGTGCCCTCATTTTCTTTCTTCAGCATTAATCATAATTTCTATGGCAAAATGAACCCCCACATTGTGTTCCTTTTTAAATTAAATGTTTTAAGTGTTACCAGTTTATTCCAATCAAGATGGCTTCAGGTGTGCCATACTTTTGTCATAATGAAGACAGTAAGCGCTCTAGTTGTTTTTAAGAACATTCTGGGACATTCTGTCATTGGGCTATACTTGGGCTACATCTGGGTGATATTTGGGCTACTTTTGGGCTCTTTTGTCTCTGGTGGCCATCTTGGGAGACTTATTTGTTATGAAGTTTCCTAATTTCCTCATTTACTGCAGTCTCCTCAGTAGGAAATACTTTCAGTTTTTTACTTTGATTCCATCAAGAAGGCATTCAGATGTGTCACACATTTGCCATAAATTCAGAATGTTAGCACTCTTTTTGCTCATTAGATCACTGTAGTAAAACTACTGCTCACCAGGGAAAACTGCTGCTGGTATTGAAAGTACATGTTTCAGTCTGCATGTCAGAATTTTTTAATGAAATAGAAGAGGATTTGAGAAGTCACTCAAAATGTGCCCTAATTTTTCTTTCTGCAGCACTAATCATACTTTTTATGGAAAAATGAATCCCCTCATTTTGTTCCTTTTTAGATTAAATGTTTTAAGAGTTACCACTTTAATCCAAGCAAGATGGCTTCAGGTGTGCCATACGTTTATCATAAGTAGGACTGTTAGCGCTCTAGTAGTTCTTTGGAACACTCTGGGAAGCTGCAGTAGAACACAAAGGAATGAGGATGGTACCATCAACAAATGATTTATAATGTAACTAAAGTCTTAAAACCTTCTATTAACTGCAATGCTTTTTAATGAGGTGCTATCATGTATATTGGTCCCAAGATGGCTGCCAACACTTCTTGGATGAAGTGCTGACAGCCAATCAGATCTCAGGATGAGATGTGTGGTTAGGCTCCGCCCACATATATATATATGCTTTTAAATGCTATTTTCTCAGTAAATACTGAACAGATTTACACCAGACCTGCAAAAGGCACTTCCTTGACCTTATGGCTACCTCTCTGCCAAATTTCAAGTAATTCTGTTCAGCCGTTCGGGCTGTAGCTGTGTCTAAAGGTCCTATGGAAAAATGCATGAGGAAAACGTGTTTTGGGACCCCCCTTTTTTCTCGGCCCCTGCTTGACGAATCACCTCGAGACTTTCAGGGTAGGAGCTGAACGGAGCGCCCCATTAGTTTTGAACATTTTGCGAGGATTCGTCAACCGGCGCCAAAGTTATTCAAAATAGAATTTTGAGATTTCCTATGGAAACTAGGTTGTAACTATAACTATCTACTGGCGACCGCCAGTAGATAATATATATATATATATCCATCCAAACAGTTGCCTGCAGAGAGAAGGCCCACACAGGTAAGTTGGTTTACGCTGTTTATTCGTTGGAAGGAACACATTCACCAAAGCATTCGCTGTGTCTCGCTGTAGTAAAAGGCCTCGCCCAACACGTTTCGTGAAAACACTTCATCAGGGGCATCCCGGGAAGCAAAGTCACAGCATAGTTCATTACACCAATTTAAATATCTTAGTCCCCGCCTCAGTGGGCGTAGCTACTGACATAGCCTTCTGGATCTTGTGGTGCAATGCGTGTTCCTACAGTGAGGCGCCTTGTACTTGCTCTTGAACTGTGGTGAAGAAAATTAATCCCAAGTGGGTTGCGATAGTCCACAACGATGTAGGAGATGTCATGACATCCTCCCAACAGCATACCTGTCTTACACGCCACAGCGTCGGTTGGCGCTGCAGCCAGACTGCACAGAAGCGCAGCGGTGCCATTCTCGCGGCTCAGGCTGGGCCGCTAATATCTATCCAAACAGTTGCCTGCAGAGAGAAGGCCCACACAGGTAAGTTGGTTTACGCTGTTTATTCGTTGGAAGGAACACATTCACCAAAGCATTCGCTGTGTCTCGCTGTAGTAAAAGGCCTCGCCCAACGCGTTTCGTGAAAACACTTCATCAGGGGCATCCCGGGAAGCAAAGTCACAGCATAGTTCATTACACCAATTTAAATATCTTAGTCCCCGCCTCAGTGGGCGTAGCTACTGACATAGCCTTCTGGATCTTGTGGTGCAATGCGTGTTCCTACAGTGAGGCGCCTTGTACTTGCTCTTGAACTGTGGTGAAGAAAATTAATCCCAAGTGGGTTGCGATAGTCCACAACGATGTAGGAGATGTCATGACATCCTCCCAACAGCATACCTGTCTTACACGCCACAGCGTCGGTTGGCGCTGCAGCCAGACTGCACAGAAGCGCAGCGGTGCCATTCTCGCGGCTCAGGCTGGGCCGCTAATATCTATCCAAACAGTTGCCTGCAGAGAGAAGGCCCACACAGGTAAGTTGGTTTACGCTGTTTATTCGTTGGAAGGAACACATTCACCAAAGCATTCGCTGTGTCTCGCTGTAGTAAAAGGCCTCGCCCAACGCGTTTCGTGAAAACACTTCATCAGGGGCATCCCGGGAAGCAAAGTCACAGCATAGTTCATTACACCAATTTAAATATCTTAGTCCCCGCCTCAGTGGGCGTAGCTACTGACATAGCCTTCTGGATCTTGTGGTGCAATGCGTGTTCCTACAGTGAGGCGCCGTGTACTTGCTCTTGAACTGTGGTGAAGAAAATTAATCCCAAGTGGGTTGCGATAGTCCACAACGATGTAGGAGATGTCATGACATCCTCCCAACAGCATACCTGTCTTACACGCCACAGCGTCGGTTGGCGCTGCAGCCAGACTGCACAGAAGCGCAGCGGTGCCATTCTCGCGGCTCAGGCTGGGCCGCTAATATCCATCCAAACAGTTGCCTGCAGAGAGAAGGCCCACACAGGTAAGTTGGTTTACGCTGTTTATTCGTTGGAAGGAACACATTCACCAAAGCAGTCGCTGTGTCTCGCTGTAGTAAAAGGCCTCGCCCAACGCGTTTCGTGAAAACACTTCATCAGGGGCATCCCGGGAAGCAAAGTCACAGCATAGTTCATTACACCAATTTAAATATCTCAGTCCCCGCCTCAGTGGGCGTAGCTACTGACATAGCCTTCTGGATCTTGTGGTGCAATGCGTGTTCCTACAGTGAGGCACCGTGTACTTGCTCTTGAACTGTGGTGAAGAAAATTAATCCCAAGTGGGTTGCGATAGTCCACAACGATGTAGGAATTGTCATGACATCCTCCCAACAGCATACCTGTCTTACACGCCACAGCGTCGGTTGGCGCTGCAGCCAGACTGCACAGAAGCGCAGCGGTGCCATTCTCGCGGCTCAGGCTGGGCCGCTAATATCCATCCAAACAGTTGCCTGCAGAGAGGAGGCCCACACAGGTAAGTTGGTTTACGCTGTTTATTCGTTGGAAGGAACACATTCACCAAAGCATTCGCTGTGTCTCGCTGTAGTAAAAGGCCTCGCCCAACGCGTTTCGTGAAAACACTTCATCAGGGGCATCCCGGGAAGCAAAGTCACAGCATAGTTCATTACACCAATTTAAATATCTTAGTCCCCGCCTCAGTGGGCGTAGCTACTGACATAGCCTTCTGGATCTTGTGGTGCAATGCGTGTTCCTACAGTGAGGCGCCGTGTACTTGCTCTTGAACTGTGGTGAAGAAAATTAATCCCAAGTGGGTTGCGATAGTCCACAACGATGTAGGAGATGTCATGACATCCTCCCAACAGCATACCTGTCTTACACGCCACAGCGTCGGTTGGCGCTGCAGCCAGACTGCACAGAAGCGCAGCGGTGCCATTCTCGCGGCTCAGGCTGGGCCGCTAATATCCATCCAAACAGTTGCCTGCAGAGAGAAGGCCCACACAGGTAAGTTGGTTTACGCTGTTTATTCGTTGGAAGGAACACATTCACCAAAGCAGTCGCTGTGTCTCGCTGTAGTAAAAGGCCTCGCCCAACGCGTTTCGTGAAAACACTTCATCAGGGGCATCCCGGGAAGCAAAGTCACAGCATAGTTCATTACACCAATTTAAATATCTTAGTCCCCGCCTCAGTGGGCGTAGCTACTGACATAGCCTTCTGGATCTTGTGGTGCAATGCGTGTTCCTACAGTGAGGCACCGTGTACTTGCTCTTGAACTGTGGTGAAGAAAATTAATCCCAAGTGGGTTGCGATAGTCCACAACGATGTAGGAATTGTCATGACATCCTCCCAACAGCATACCTGTCTTACACGCCACAGCGTCGGTTGGCGCTGCAGCCAGACTGCACAGAAGCGCAGCGGTGCCATTCTCGCGGCTCAGGCTGGGCCGCTAATATCCATCCAAACAGTTGCCTGCAGAGAGAAGGCCCACACAGGTAAGTTGGTTTACGCTGTTTATTCGTTGGAAGGAACACATTCACCAAAGCATTCGCTGTGTCTCGCTGTAGTAAAAGGCCTCGCCCAACGCGTTTCGTGAAAACACTTCATCAGGGGCATCCCAGGAAGCAAAGTCACAGCATAGTTCATTACACCAATTTAAATATCTTAGTCCCCGCCTCAGTGGGCGTAGCTACTGACATAGCCTTCTGGATCTTGTGGTGCAATGCGTGTTCCTACAGTGAGGCGCCGTGTACTTGCTCTTGAACTGTGGTGAAGAAAATTAATCCCAAGTGGGTTGCGATAGTCCACAACGATGTAGGAGATGTCATGACATCCTCCCAACAGCATACCTGTCTTACACGCCACAGCGTCGGTTGGCGCTGCAGCCAGACTGCACAGAAGCGCAGCGGTGCCATTCTCGCGGCTCAGGCTGGGCCGCTAATATCCATCCAAACAGTTGCCTGCAGAGAGAAGGCCCACACAGGTAAGTTGGTTTACGCTGTTTATTCGTTGGAAGGAACACATTCACCAAAGCATTCGCTGTGTCTCGCTGTAGTAAAAGGCCTCGCCCAACGCGTTTCGTGAAAACACTTCATCAGGGGCATCCCGGGAAGCAAAGTCACAGCATAGTTCATTACACCAATTTAAATATCTTAGTCCCCGCCTCAGTGGGCGTAGCTACTGACATAGCCTTCTGGATCTTGTGGTGCAATGCGTGTTCCTACAGTGAGGCGCCTTGTACTTGCTCTTGAACTGTGGTGAAGAAAATTAATCCCAAGTGGGTTGCGATAGTCCACAACGATGTAGGAGATGTCATGACATCCTCCCAACAGCATACCTGTCTTACACGCCACAGCGTCGGTTGGCGCTGCAGCCAGACTGCACAGAAGCGCAGCGGTGCCATTCTCGCGGCTCAGGCTGGGCCGCTAATATCTATCCAAACAGTTGCCTGCAGAGAGAAGGCCCACACAGGTAAGTTGGTTTACGCTGTTTATTCGTTGGAAGGAACACATTCACCAAAGCATTCGCTGTGTCTCGCTACCCAGAATGCACTAGAAAGAGTCAAAGTGTATTTAAGAGGAAATTGAAAAAGGACTAGAATAACACTCTACCGTGATCAGGAACTACGGTTCGAAACGCGTAGGAGACAGTCACAAACTGAATAAACAACTTTAAAATCATCAAGCCGTGTACTTCATCTTTGAGCAAGATATATATATATATATATATATATATATATATATATATATATACATATATATATATTCCGTCACATGGCATGCGGTGGGAAAACATGGTGCGCAAACGGCATGAAAGCCGTAGGAGTTCCCGACCGTGCTATTCTCCCATTGGTTTACAAACCACCAATGGTAGTAGTGATTCCACCTTTAATAGCCAACCAGACTCTGTGTTTCATTTTTCTGCAATTCCAGCATTTGAAGACGTGACGATGCCGAGACATGACTATTTCCAGCACTTGAGAAAGGCAATGATGCTGAAACATGTTGTTGAGGGAATAGCTGTGACGGAATAAAGATTTTTAACAAAAGTGACCCCGTGAGTGCTCCCGATTTTTCCTGGAGGTTGCTGATAAGCAAGCGAGTTTCTGCCCTCGCTGTGGGAGAGAGCACCCGCCCTGAGTTTGAAGCTAGTGGCAGGAGAACGTGAATAATGTAACTTGAAAGCTTGTGAACCGCCGCTAAAGGACTTTCCCAGTCGCCCATGGAGGGTGCGAGTTATTGAACTTGTGGTGCCTTTGTTATGTAATGGACACCTGCTGGGGCGTCGTGGCTTTACATCTAGGGGCTGTGGCGAGGGGTTCAGCTCACGGAGGACTGGTTTGGCCTGAATCGGGAAGAGATGCGGATGCCGTGATTCCCTGATATTCCCATCGGGGAATGGATTTTTGAATTGTCACCATATGGATTAAACATGGCATGCGGTGGGAAAACATGGTGCGCAAACGGCATGAAAGCCGTAGGAGTTCCCGAATGTGCTATTCTACCATTGGTTTACAAACCACCAATGGTAGTAGTGATTCCACCTTTAATAGCCAACCAGACTCTGTGTTTCATTTTTCTGCAATTCCAGCATTTGAAGACGTGACGATGCCGAGACATGACTATTTCCAGCACTTGAGAAAGGCAATGATGCTGAAACATGTTGTGGAGGGAATAGCTGTGACGGAATAAAGATTTTTAACAAAAGTTACCCCGTGAGTGCTCCCGATTTTTCCTGGAGGTTGCTGATAAGCAAGCGAGTTTCTGCCCTCGCTGTGGGAGAGAGCACCCGCCCTGAGTTCGAAGCTAGTGGCAGGAGAACGTGCATAACATATATATATATATATATATATATATATATATATATATATATATATATATATATATATATATATATATATATATATTCACTGAAAAAACCATAGGTTTCACACACGTTATAGTTAGGAATTAGCATTTAAAAAACCTTGCAAATTCACTGAAAAAACCATAGGTTTCACACATGTTATAGTTAGTGGAAATTTTACTGATAAAAAACCAATGAAATTGCCCCGTTATAGTTAGCGCAGGCAACTATAACTCACGCGACCGCAATCCTCTGCTGATGCTAATACTATATTTAGACACTTATTTGCCCATGTCTTCTTCCATACATTTTTAGCTATACATATATTACAAATATTTTTTTTTCATAAAGACACATATGTCATCAGCAGAGGATTGCGGTCGCGTGAGTTATAGTTGCCTGCGCTAACTATAACGGGGCAATTTCATTGGTTTTTTATCAGTAAAATTTCCACTAACTATAACATGTGTGAAACCTATGGTTTTTTCAGTGAATTTGCAAGGTTTTTTAAATGCTAATTCCTAACTATAACGTGTGTGAAACCTATGGTTTTTTCAGTGAATTAGTACGGTTTTTTAAATGCTAAGTTTTTTTCCCTTATAATAAGCCCTGTACATTTGGTGGCCTACGGCCACCAAAAGCACAGGGGGTGGGGTAAGTGTGGATAGTGTTTTTTTCCATTGTAATAAGCCCAGCACATTTGGTGGCCTTCGGCCACCAAAAGCACAGGGGGTGGGGTAAGTGTGGATAGTGTTTTTTTTATTTTTATTTTTTTACCGTACGCTTACCGTAAGCGTACGGTAAGCGTACCCCGCGAAATTGCCGAAAAAAAAATAAAACCGTTTTTGCACTTGGGGGATGTTTGGGGACTCCCTCCACATGACTATGTGGGAGGGAGTTGTCAAAACAGCCCCTTTACATGTTTTTGGGCTTCCGATTTTAAAAATCTCTCTCAGTGCGAGAGACAAAATGGCGGCCGCCGCTTCCTGGTTTCGGCCGATTCGAATGTTTACTAAGATCTAAGAGCCAATCAGAATCGCGCTCGCGCACGCCACCGTACGCTTACCGTAAGCGTACGGTAAGCGTACCGTAAGCTGGCTCAGATATATATATTGATTTAAAGGCTATTTTCTCAGAATCTACTGAACAGATTTACACCAAACCTACAAAAGGCACTTCCTTGACCTAGGGACTACCTCTCTGCCAAATTTTGAGTAATTCTGTTCAGCCATTCGGGCTGTAGCTCGTTCTAAAGGTCCTATGGAAAAATGCATGGGAAAAACGCGTTTTGGGACCCCCCTTTTATCTCAGCCCCCGCTTGACGAATCCCCCCGAGACTTTCAGGGTAGGAGCGGAGCGTAGCGCCCCACCTATTTTGAGAAATTCGCGAGGATTCGTCGACCGGCGCCAAAGTTATTCAAAATAGAATGTTGAGGTTTTCCTATGGAAACGTGGTCCTAACTATAACTACCTACTGGCTATCGCCAGTAGGTAATATATATATATATATATATATATATATATATATATATATATATATATATATATATATATATATATCAAAGAAACTCCTACTCCATCGAGAACAGGTAGAGGCCACACCAGGGGTAACGTTGGAAGATCTTTAATTGTTAACAGCTTGTGCATAATGCATTTCGGCCATACGGCCTTCCTCAGATGCTGCTGCTTTGCAAGAGGTAACTCCACCCCCACCTTTCATTGTCCAAAGTCACTGCCATTGGCGGAAATCCGCTGACCCACGGTCACATGTGTGCAACTCCACTGTAGTTCTGCCACAACTACAGCTCCCAGAATGCTGTAGGCTCTGGTGAGTGTTGCTGGGCAGTGGCTGAATAAATTAACCCCATGAATGTAGGTTTAATCTTGAATCGGTGCGGAATGTTCAAATCATGAGTCTTGCAAATAAAACAGAATTGCCGATCCTCCTCTGGTCCCCTTTAGCGCTCCAGCCTCGTTGCACGTTTGCCGTCCGGACCATGAATCGGAATTACAATGAACCCGTCTCCGTGTCAATGACAAGCTGCATCTCGCAGAAGTCCAGGGTTCAGGCATGTACTTCGGGGCGGGCCGGAGTCAATTCAATCCCTTGAAAACAAAACACAAGCTGCAAGCAGCGGATGCCAGTAATGTCTCCAGCCTCTTGTCGGAACGGGGCCGCTCACGCGTCTCTGGCTGACGCGAAAACATCAAAGAAACTCCTACTCCATCGAGAACAGGTAGAGGCCACACCAGGGGTAAAGTTGGAAGATCTTTAATTGTTAACAGCTTGTGCATAATGCATTTCGGCCATACGGCCTTCCTCAGATGCTGCTGCTTTGCAAGAGGTAACTCCACCCCCACCTTTCATTGTCCAAAGTCACTGCCATTGGCGGAAATCCGCTGACCCACGGTCACATGTGTGCAACTCCACTGTAGTTCTGCCACAACTACAGCTCCCAGAATGCTGTAGGCTCTGGTGAGTGTTGCTGGGCAGTGGCTGAATAAATTAACCCCATGAATGTAGGTTTAATCTTGAATCGGTGCGGAATGTTCAAATCATGAGTCTTGCAAATGAAACAGAATTTCCGATCCTCCTCTGGTCCCCTTTAGCGCTCCAGCCTCGTTGCACGTTTGCCGTCCAGACCATGAATCGGAAATTACAATGAACCCGTCTCCGTGTCAATGACAAGCTGCATCTCGCAAGTCCAGGGTTCAGGCATGTACTTCGGGGCGGGCCGGAGTCAATTCAATCCCTTGAAAACAAAACACAAGCTGCAAGCAGCGGATGCCAGTAATGTCTCCAGCCTCTTGTCGGAACGGGGCCTCTCACGCGTCTCTGGCTGACGCGAAAACATCAAAGAAACTCCTACTCCATCGAGAACAGGTAGAGGCCACACCAGGGGTAACGTTGGAAGATCTTTAATTGTTAACAGCTTGTGCATAATGCATTTCGGCCATACGGCCTTCCTCAGATGCTGCTGCTTTGCAAGAGGTAACTCCACCCCCACCTTTCATTGTCCAAAGCCCATTCTTCCAGCATTAATGGGTTGGGAGATTCATGTGACGGAGTTATATAAATCCTTAGACCCCTAGGGGTCTAAGGATTTATATAACTCCGTCACTACTGATAAAGCGGCATGCACCAATTTTAAACCTAAATCAATTTTTTGCCCTTTACTACCACACGACTCTATTGACACATTTCACAATGTGGTTACTAAAGAATTGAAACGAAGAAAAAAACATGTAATAGAGACCAGTAACAAGACAAAGTTTAACTTATCCTTCCAGCAAAGGGAGAGCATTCTCTCTCTGGCCCAAGACAAAAGCATAGTTATCAGACCATCAGATAATGGTGATAATGTTGTACTATGGGGCAAACAAATGTATGTTGATGAAGCCAAAAAACAACTGAATGACGTTGATTTTTACTGCAAATGCAATACTATGGTATATAATAGTAGTATCACTACTACGGGGGAAAAATTATCAGAGTGGCAGCAGTTAGGGTTGATTACATGGTATGAGTATTGTTTTCTAAAGAAAGATTATCCAAAATTGCCCATACTATACCTCTTACCAAAAATCCATTAAAATTCTGAGGTTCCACCGGGAAGGCCTATAGTGTCATCTGTTGGCAATGTAAACGAGAACATATCTAAGTATGTAGATTATTTTTTGCAGGGATATGTAGTTGATTTACCATCGCACATTAAGGATACCAAAGATTTTTTAAATAAAATAAAAGGTATCAAATGGGAAGAAAGTTTTATCTTAATTACCCTGGACGTGAATTCATTATATACTATCATTGATCACGCCCAGGGAATTGAGGCATGCATGCACTTCCTTAACAAAAGAGACATAAGCTACTTAGAACATACTAAGATGTTAGCTGATATGATAAGGATATGTCTCAGTAACAACATCTTTATGCTTGATGGTGACCTCTATAGACAGATACGAGGTACGGCGATGGGTTCATGTTTTGCACCAAGCTTTGCGAACCTCTTCCTGGGCAAATGCGAGGAGGATCTTCATGCCAATGTCAATTTTCGGTCAGACTTTGAGAAAATTGTTGTTTGGCTAAGGTACATAGACGACCTTTTTATTATATGGAAGGAAGTGAAACTGAAATCATTGATTTTGTGCAGAGACTGAACGACAACCCATATAACATTATGTTGACACATACGATCAGTACAAAAAGTGTGGAATTTCTTGATACACAGGTTACAGTAGAGGGTAATACACTATCGACTAGTTTACATCGCAAAGAAACTGCAGGGAATAGTCTCCTTCATGCCGATAGTGCACATCCTGATGTATTAAAATGGAGCATACCATATGGAGAGTTACTACGGGCACGTAGGAACTGCAGTACAGAAGAAGCTTACATCAAGGAACAGGATACTATGCTCAAAAGATTTAGAGAACGTGACTATCCAGAGTGGGTTCTCAAGAAAGCCATGAATAAAATCAAAGGTATAGATAGATCTAAGGCATTGGCATACACTGAGGACGAAAGCACCACTGCACAACCGAAAAGGGTGATTACCACATTTAATCATCAATCTAAACAAATCCAGAAAATTCTGGCAGACAATTGGAAGATTCTTAAGACGGATGTGGTCATAGGTCCCAATCTCAGTGATAGACCTTTAGTCACATATAGAAGAGGCAGAAATCTCAAGGATATGTTGGTCAAGGGAGATATCACTGAAATACAACAAGCAAATATACACAACCTTCAAGGGTTTTATCCCTGTGGACACTGTAAAGCTAGCAAGTCAGGCCGTATGGTGAAAGAGTTTAAAATACCAGGATCTGGCAAAAATAGGGCCATTACACAATTCCTTACCTGCAGCACCAGTTTTGTAATCTATGTTTTGGAGTGCCCTTGTCAGCTGAGATATGTGGGAAGTACGACCTGTATGGTTAAAAAACTTATTCAGGAACATCTTAGAGCCATTACCAACATGGATCCCCACTATCCAGTTGCACGACATTTTCAAGTAAAACACCAATCTAAAAGTTCTCTTTTACGCTTTTTTGCCATTGAACAAATCAGGTTGGGGAACAGGGGAGGCAACAGGGAATTAGCACTGAGAAAGAAGGAATCCAAATGGATATTAGAGCTAGAGACTAGGTTCCCTGGAGGCCATAACCTTGATGAAGAACTAGCAACTCACTTATACGAAGAGTGATTTGGTCTAGAGGAATTCAGAAACTCTCTTCAGTATTCCATGATATATTTATTGTACGATATGAATTGGAGTAAAACTAATATGTATTTATCTGAGATGTAGTATGATGATTTTAACTTTTCTCTTATGTTGTGTTTTGTTATGTTATGTTTTTCAGGAGGAAAGGAAGGGAACCATCACAGTCACATCACGGGCTCCCTACCCTTTTCTTCGCCAAAGAATAGGCTCTGCACTCATCGCAAGCTAAGAGATTGTTGTTCTTTATTCTTTATTATTGCACTTGTATCACTGGAGACCATTTAGCATTTTGGTTTATATTTTCACTTTGTTTTAACAAAACTATGGAAAGTTAGACATCAGCAGACCAATGTGCCACTTGGCTATTTAGAAATTTAACCAACATTCACTCATATTCATCCATGATGAAGCATGGCATGCTGTTTTATATTCTCGTGGTTTATTCTCTTATCTTTAAGGGAACTAGTCCGCTTGAAATTAGTCTTTACGGATAAACATGAGTTTTCAGGTACAAGCATGCCTGCACCCTGTTGTGATGATAATATCTTTGTGATTAATCACTTTAAAAAAACGACTTGGCATGTACTTTTATATTACAAGTATGGTAGCACAACACGAGTTTTGCTGCGCATCGAGTCTGCGTTACTTTAGTGCTTACTTTAGGCACAAGCAAATTTAGCAAATCGTATCATGGATTTTACCCCTAGTGATGACATTTTGCATTAATTTTGGGTATGAGTACTGTTTACTTAACAAATGCAATTATCAGAATCTTATTATTTGTGCAAAAGAATGGAATGTAATGTTTTTAGTGATTATCACTCCCATTACAAAATGGCCGCTGCTTTTTCCACTGTGTGAGTTCCAGATGGACAGAAACGTCTATGTCTAATAGTTTTGTATACTTATGCACGTCTGTTTGAAGCGACCTTATGGTGTGAGCAAGACACCTTGAGTGTTGAAACGCGTAACGGTTTGACTAAACTCCTGGTTTAATCTGGACCCCTGAGATCGCGTGATTATTGACTTCTGGTAATTGGATATCAAACTGTCCGGTTTTGGGTTACCGGCATCACACGCGCCAACTGACAACGGGACAGATCCCAGTAAAGACCCGACTTGGATTGTAATATATATATATATATATATATATATATGTATATGTATATGTGTGTGTGTGTGTGTGTGTGTGTATATATATATTCACTTAAAAAACCATAGGTTTCACACATGTTATAGTTAGGTGGATATATAGTTATTCAAAATAGAATTTTGAGATTTCCTATGGAAACACGGTCCTAACTATAACTATCTACTGGCGACTGCCAGTAGATAATATGTCTATATTACCTAGTGGCTGTCGCCACTAGGAAGAAATAGTTAGATCTGCTTTTCCATAGAAAGAGCATTTTTTTGGTTTGCTAATAACTTTGGCCCCATTTGATGAATCTTCACAAAACTTTCCCAAAAAAAGTTCATCCACCTCAGTTCCTTTCTGGAAAGTTTTGGGGTGATCCTTCAAGTGGGGGCTGAGAAAAAAAAGGGGGGGGGTCCAAAAATCCACATGTATTTTCCATAGACTTCTTTAAGATGAGCTGCAGTGAAAACTGCTGAACCGAATTACACCAAATTTAGCAGGAAGCTAGATCTTGCTATGTAGATTGTACTTTTTGTGATTTGATGTAAATCCGTTCAGTAGTTTTTGAAAATTTGAGGGTAAAAAAGTATTGTATATTTAAGCAGTTGGGTCCGCAAGAGTCTCAAGAGACTCTTGCAGGAGTGCCAATTGAAAAATAGAGTCCAATTTAAAAATAGAGATTGGCCCAGGGAGCTTTATTTCCCCTAGGCTACCTCGCTAGCACAGTAGTCAACATGAGAAAAATTTTGCTGGCAGCCATTACAGGACTCGGGCACTTAGTACTCTGTCTTGAAGTTATAAAAAATATAAAGATATATGAGGGCAGGATAAAGATACCCTGACCTTTCAGGCCCCATGAGGGGATGCTAAGGAGTCCCCCTTGGGGGAAAAGAAGAAGAAAAACGGCAAAAAATGCTACAATCCTATGAGACACTAGTGGGATTGGCAAAAAACGGTTGGGTTGCATTTACATAACATGCCACGGGGAAACCTAGCCCTTGGGCTGATTTCATAAAGACGATGGGGCTATGTAGCCCCCTTCCCCAAACCTCCGGAGGCCTAAGGAACCCACTCCCAGGGCCAAAATGTGTGAAAATGGAGAGGGGGCAGCACGGACCCCCTCCTGAGCCCCCAGAGGCCCCGGGGGTCCCAACCCTGGGTTCATATTTACTTTTTATAGGCTGCTCCCTCTCGAGAGGCCCTGGGGAGCCCACCCCCTGGGTCAATTACCTGAAGGAAGGAGGTCCATACAGCCCCCCTCCATAAGCCATTAATGACCCCATCCCCAGGGTCGACTCAGATGCTATGTCTCGGGGAGCCCACCCTGGAACATAGCCATTTCCCTGACCGCACTGAAAAAACCTGTGTTTGCTCTCAATTGGCAGCAGCATTTTTAAATCTCCCACCAAGTGGGGGCAAGAGCCAAGCCTGCTCCCAGGTGGCGGGAGCTTAAAAAATCTTCCCGTCCGCTGGGAGCAGACTTTTGATCTGTTTCTCTGACCATAGTGAAGCGGGCAGGGAAACAGATCAAAAGGCTACTCCCAACTTGAGGGAGCAGCATTAAGGAAGAAGGGCCTGTGCCCCCTCCCTATGTTCACCTGACAGTCCAGTGCTCATGTCTGCATCTAAGGTTCAGTAGATGATTGAAGCTGTAGTTCCCATCCCGTTGGCAGCACAGTCAATTGAGAAGGGGAAAAAGCCAAAAGCTGGGAAGTCTAATCCCCAGTTTCCTTTGGCACCTTCTTCAGGTTCTGACTCAAAGGCTCCTATTGCCTGTTCGCTGGTAAATATATGAGGACGGAGGAAGAATCTGGTGCTTGATCCCTCCCCGGTATTAGGTGATGCAGAAGGTCTGTTTCTACAATTTGACATGCCCACTTTGATTGCTATGCCAATCCATAAGAAAATCAAGGACTTGATTTGCAGACTATGGAAGTAGATGGAGCAGTCTACCATCTCAAGATTTCTGCAGAAGACATATTCCTTGGAAGAGTTTTGGAGGAAGTTATTCTTCATAATGCCAGGCTTGATGCCATCCTAGCTGGGTAGAGGTGTGAAGAGATCCTTTGCAACCAAAAATTTGTTCCGCAAGGACGGTACCTACATGACATATACTTCTCACTCATTGGTTAGAGATTTCAAGTCTTTCGCTGTGGCAGTCCAAGAGGGCACAGATTATTCTGATCTCCTGGTACAGATGTAACTGGAAGCAAAGTTCTTGGCTGATGTCGGCTTACACATGTTGAAGTCTGCAGCTGTGGCTTTAGGGGCTGTGTTGCTTGCCAGAAGGAACTTATGGATGAGGGTACTGAAGACGTTCTTTTCAGACAAATCTACCTTGTTAAACATTCTCTCTGAGGGCAGGAAATTATTTGGAGATTAGTTGGACTCCATGATTATGAAGCCTTTCAAGGATAGGAAGTTCACTTTGTCCTACGATGCAGGGTCAACATTTTCCTTTAGCTCTGGGTGCAGGCACCATCATGATGTGTCCAAGAAAGATTCAAAATCCGACACTTCTTGCAAAAAGACATTTCAGCGAAAAAGTCTTCAAAAGTTCCAGAGTCTGGGGGAGCATGGCCAACCGATGAGGAAGATGGCTGTTCACTGAAGTGGCTCCATCGCCACTGGCAGTAATCCCCTGATATCCATACAATTATCCGAACCCCATCTTGGCAATCCTTATGCATGTGCCCTGCTAACATTGTGGCGGAGATGTGTGCAGTGGCAGGACAGCTCTGCCACCCTGAAGGTGAAGACAGCGGTGCGGCCTAAGGGACCTGGTGGGGCCGCAACCTTGATTTCCCATCTCGGGTGAGGGGACTGTGGGACTGCGGTTCCCAGCGGGGACTGGCGCTGGGGTGCCCGCCGGCTATGGGAGCTGCTCCATCTGACCCGGATCTGCAGCTGTCAGCGGACTCGATGCTCGGCCTGTTGTGGGTTGTAGCTGCAGCGTGTAGTGTGAGACCTAAAGGAGTCGTAGATGACTCCCACTAGGGGTGGGTCTCTGCCGGGCAGCAATGACTCCCCCGTGCCACTAGTGTGTGTAGCGGGTGACTCTGCAGTAGGTCCTGGCGGATCCTCCTTGCTGCTGCGTCCTATCTTCAAGTGGTGCAGGCCCCAGGCGAGGTGCCCGCTGGGCTGGTGCCATATCCAGGACTGGAGTGCTGCCGGAGACCGGTGGCTTACCTCCACTGAGATGTGCCTGGGCACCCCAGGGGAAGCAAGCAAAGCACCATACTGACAACTGGACATCTGGCGGAGGCCGAGCCTGGGCCGCCGCAATGTTGTTTCTGCTCCTGCCTGTGCTGTTCCTGGGAGACCTGAGGATGGTTGGGCACACCACTCTCCGTGCCGGGTATTGTGGAGGCCAGTGACCTGTGGAGTCATTGGCGATACTCGTGTTGCGCACTCTCAAGCTGTGAGGGAACGTCTGCCACCTGTACCACTGGCGGAGGTGAGTCAGGCAGTGTCAAACTGGTGGCATCCTTCTCTGACTGACCAGACGCTGTGAGAGATGAGACGTGAGGGAAGTGGCACAATGTTGAAGAGGCTGCGGTGAATCTCCCTTGGACAACCGGCGTGTCGTAACTTGGACTGGCCCTGAAGAGAGGGACGCTGTGCTGGTGATACCTCGAGCCACGCTCGAGGGAGCGAGGCGACTTGGAGGCATTGTGTCTTTGTGGGAAACCCAGGAAGAAGCGCTGCCACTCCAGTAAGGAGTAGACCTCCATTGAGCCCTGTCGGCGTCTATTTGAGAAAAGCCTTCCTTCTTTATAAATAAGCGAGAATATTTGACTGAGACTTGTGACCTTGTGGTCCTAGAGCCAGAGCCCGGGCATCCCCGAGCTGCTCTACTCTCTGCTGCACGAGCCCTATACCGCAGAGAAAAGCTACAGGACTACGGGGCCTCTTGCAGTTTCTGTGAGGGGGAGACATGCAGGGAGAAATCCGACAGGCCTTGTTGGGGACCTTTGGTTGACAACTGGCGGGCAGCAGCGAGTATGCTGGTGTCCCCTCCACCCCATGCTGGTGCTATCCCACCTCACCACCAGAATGACAGGGGGAAAGAACACACAGGCACCCAGCAAACAAAAATGGACAAATTTGCACTCCCCGGAGGGTGCCCAAGACCAGTCATTTTCAGCGACCCTGCAGACATCCAGAGAGGCCTTTTTGTCGCTTCATGATATTAAGGCTGCCATACAGGGAGTATGCACTGCTCTGGAATCGCGCATAGACACCGTAACAACAGAAGTCTCTCTGATGTGGGCAGATCTTCACAACATGGTGACCAGAGTTAAAGATGTGGAGTACTCTGCTGCAACTTTGTTTCAAGACACAAAGTTCCCCAATATTCAAGTGAGTGAACTGGAGGCCTCTAACAAGTTCCTGGAAGCGTGACTTGAGGACTATGAAGGTAGATCCCGGTGCAAAAATGTCTGTATACTGGGAGTCCCTAAACACGCGGTGGAGCCAGCTCTGGATTTATTAGTGGAGGACCTTATTCTCAAGAATCTCCAGCCCTGGGGCCTCTCAAAGTTCTTCTCTGTGGAAAGGGCTCCACTGAGTGCCAGGGGCGGAGGCCGCGGCCCAGGGCTTCGACGAGGCCCATAATTTTCAAGACCGGGGCGTTGTGCTCCAAACTGCCCGAGCGGCTCCACCAGTGTTGTATGATAATGCGCACATCACCTTTTTCCCAGACTTCACGGTGAAAGTCCAAAGGCAGAGACGCAGTTTTCTTGAAGTGAAAAAAGCCCTGAGAGAGAAAGGGGGATAATACTTGATGCTCTTCCCGGCTAGACTGCAAATTGAATGTGAGTGCACCAGAAGAGGCATGGGAGTGGCTTGAGGGATTGAGAACGGCCGGAGGCTCTGGACGTGGGGCTAGGCGTGGAAGGCAGAGAAAGAGACTGGAGGAGGCTGACAGTCGGTTCGCGGAGGATGCCCTGATGCTGGAGGGAGATACAGAACATTAGCAGGAGGATTAATTTGATTGCCCAATTCATGTTCAAAGTCATAGAAGTGGTGTTCTCCTCCGATGGCTGTGATGAACGGAGCTGAATTGGTATCGAGGTTTGGGGTTGAAATGTTGTGACCGCCCGGGTGGCTGGGTGGATGTCCTCTTGGGTGTTGTGCCGGCGCTTGGTGCACCTTCTGGAGTGGTGGAAGATGCCGTTTTGAGATATTGACTTGTTTGAGACATGGGACGATAATTTCATTCCATTAGATTTGATGGCGCCATACATATACTTTGATAAGGGGGTGGGTGACGGGTACGGAGGGAGGTCCACAGTCACCTATGTTTACTATGTTGGGTTGGGGGCGACAGGTGCTCTGCAGAGTTAGAGGGGCAGGCAGTTTTGGGTCCATCATGCTGGGATGCAGGGAGGGGGGCTATTCTTGGGTTATGCCTATACAAGTTTTCACTGACAATCAAGGGGAGTTGTTCAACAGGTTTTATGTGTTTCTTTATCTTATCCGCTTTGATGCGAGAATAGCTGTTCACGTGTACCACACTGAATGATTCGATATGGCTGGCTGGGTTGGTGCAGCTCTGGTTTGGTGCCGCGGGGGCCCAATGATGGGGGTTGGGGAGACACCTTACGGACACGAATAGCCACTGGGGTAGACACATCCTTCCCTGAGCTCCGATTATTATCCTGGAATGTTAACGGGTTGGGGTACAAGATTAAACGTGGAGTGGTGCTCCAATATATTAAGCGACATTCCCCTGACATTATTCTATTGCAAGAAACTCATCTTATGGGTAATGTCTGCAAGGCACTTTATCGCCTGGGTTACAAAATGCTGGTTCATGCAGGCTAAACCTCCAGTTGCCGGGGGACCGGGGTACTCCTAAAAAAGCAATTCCCCCTCTTTGTTGAAAAGTCCTGGGCGGACAAGTTAGGTAGATACGCAGCCCTTACGGGCACGTGGGAGGGTGAGAAGGTTAATATTATATCCGTCTGTGTTCCGCCGGCTATGCACGGCACCACTCTCCCTGACCTGGGCTCCCTTATGCTTCAATTGCCTGATGGAGGATTCCTGATGGGGAGGAGGGGACTTCAACCTGACACTTTGCAATAATACCCCTGAGGCAGCCGGTACTTTCGAGTACTCAACTGGTGGAATTCTTAGCTGCGTTGGGCTTGGTTGATGTCTGGAGGGCCCTTAACCCCACCACACAGCACTTTACATTCCACTCCGGGGCGCATGGTAGCCTTTTCCCGCATTGATTTTCTTATATCCTCAGCCCCCTCTCTTCCAAGTTTCTGGGATGTACGGCATCTGGCAAGAGGTATCTCTGATCCCTCCCCATATGGGCAAGGTATAACCTAGGCATCCCACGTACTAGAGGCACGATCTCCATAAATCCCTGGTATCTTAACCTTCCGGTAGTAAGGGAAGGGCTCAAACATCACACGATCCACTACTTTAAAGATAATGAGCTCTCTGTTACCTCTTCACTGATGCTCTGGGAAGCCTATAAGTTGGTAATCGAGGCCAAGCTCTCTCCTTGATGGTGGGTCAAAGGCAAGACAGGTGATCTGCGGTAGAGGCGCTCAAACGAAACATTTTAGAGCTGGAAGCCCAGCTAGTGGGAGATGAGCGCGACGCAATGCAACACTATCTAAACCTCAAGCAGCAAGAATATAGAGATGTGGTGACAAAGGCAGCCAGGGCTAAATATATAGCTACGCAACACCGGGTGTATGAATTAGGGTACAGAGCAGGAAAACTGCTCACATGGCTGGATAGGCAGGGCCAAGCGAACCGGTGGGTCACGGCGATAGAGTCGGACGATAGGGAGCGCCTGTGTGATCCACAGGCTATTGTGGATACGTTCACAAGCTGCTACTCTCGCTTGTATTCCTCTGGGGTCACAACCACAGAACATAAATCCCTTGACTTCTTGGCAGATGGACCACACCCAACCCTTTTATATGAGGAAGTATCACTCCTAGACAGTGACCTCATGGAGGATGTAGTGAAGCAAGCTATTAAAGCCCTAAATTTGGGAAAGGTGCTGGGGCCTAACGGCCTACCCATAGAAGTATATAAACTCACAGCTTCCACAGTGGCGCCCTACTTATTAAAAATGTTTGAAGAAAGTCGGTGCAAAGGTGCACTCCTTGAAGAACAGAGGCTTGCCTCGGTGATGATAATACACAAAGAGGGCAGACCACCTGAATTTATTAAATGTGGAGGCAAAGATTCTAGCCAAACTTCTAGCACTCTGCCTTATTCCACTTATTTTGAAACTGTCCACCCAGACCAATCGAGGTTCATGCCAGCTTGCAGTATAGCTCTTAATCCTCGGCGGCTCCACGGTGTCTTGGGGCATATACATAGAGTCCACGAGGATGCAGAGATCCTGTCTCTTAATGCAAGCATGTCCTTCAAAACAGTGGAGTGGCCGTATCTCTTTGCTGTGCTTAAACATATGGGCTTTGGCCCTGGCTTTTTGTACTGGTTGCGACTGCTCTATGCTGCACCCTTGGTATGGGTAGTGGTGAATGGCAGGGTGTCTTCCAAGTGTAAAGCAGACGGGGATTTGGTGAGTGGATGCTCTCTCTCTTGTGCTTGGCCTGGGGGTCTTCTTTATGACCTTGTGCCCCTTGACGTGATTCACAAGTTCTTGATCACGGTCGGGGACCAGAAGGCTTCTGCGATTCTGACTGTATCAGCTTGGCTCCACTCTAACTAGACTTTTCTTATGATATCAATAAAAACTTGTCAGAAGGTAGTTGTTCCAATTTCCCCATCTCAAATGGCCTTTCCCCCTTCTACATCACAACACCCTAGCAGGCCTCAAGCTGACAGCTCTAAGGTTGAAAGGGCAGGGCTGAAGAAGCAAGTTCTGTCTGATCTTTTGGCCTTGACTGTTTTATCTTCCATGAGAGCATCTACATGGAGGTTAAATGCTAAGCATTGTGATGCTTTCAGCAAGTGGTGTATGTCAAGACATTTGTTCTGGCAGGAGGGAAATCTAATCAAGATACTTTCTTTTCTTTAGGATAAGTTCAGTTTATGTTGGGAATAAAGGTTTCCACTTTAAAGATCCACTGGGCAACCATAAGGCCGTTCAGATGATCCTGAGATACCTTGTTTGACAAACAGGGATTGTCCAGAAGTTGTTCCGAGGGTTTAATAACTTGAGGTCTCTGTTAGCACCTTTACTTCATTCCTTGGGCTTTCTTACTGTGCTGGAAGCTCTTACGAATATTCCCTTTGAGTGTCATCAACTGGTGGACATTAGGATTCTGACTCGGAAAACTTTCTTTCTGGGTGCTTTTATTTCTGCCAGAATGCCAGGGAAAATTGGGTTCTTTGTCGAACAGGCACACATTTCTTAAGGTTTTTGACAATAGAATTATCCTGCGTCTAGGTCAGGGGTCTTCAAGTCCTTCTGTAATAAGATTTACTCATGTTCAATGAACATCATCCTGAGCTACGAATATTATTGGTGTTGTAGTAGTGACCACATCAGAGAAGATTACATTAGAGCCCACCATTTGTAGGAATACGAGTGTGATCACCTCAATGCATCAGACAGGGTTGCCTGCAGTAATGTAGAAAAGCCTTTTCAATTTGGAATGCCTCTACTCCATTGCCACAATGTCCCTGGCACCAGGGTAATAATATTAGTAATATTGCATAATGTATCCCTCAAATATCAGCTTCAAGTATATTTTGGAAATCGATTGTTCTCCAAACATCAACTCATAAATTCTGAAAATTCACAAATTGTCATCTCAAGTACACAATTTCAATTTGTGATACATATATTAACTCATCCAAACAAAACCTTCTAATTTAGTAGGCTGGCCTGCACACAGGAGAGCTGCTTCCAGGTAGCCAGAGAGCTACCAGTAGCTCCCGATCTACTTATTGCAGAAGCCCAGACTAGGTCCTTCTTTTGTGCCAAAAGTTAACTCTGCCTTTCATAGGGAAGAGGACATAGTTCTCCCAGTGTTTTATCTTTCTCCTGTTTCATGCAGAAACACTGAAGCAGGAACAACTCTGCAAAGTGTTCCACATATCTTGGCCAAGGTTTCAAAAAAACTTAAAAATACCTTGCACACCACAAATTCCTATGACAAAGAAAACAGGAGTTTGTATTTATCCTGACCTTAAAACACTGCACAGTGTTTGCGGAGGAAGTTTCACTTGAAGCCAGCAAGCAGCTCCTGCTTCTCCTGTGCACATCAAGCTTGAGGCTGCTCTCAAAGGTTTCACCTTCTCTTTCAAGGATACAGACCGCTGATTAGGAGAACAACACAATCACTGGCTACCAAATAAGAAGGAGCCTTGGAATGCCAGTGGGTCTAAAAGCAGGGGGAACCTTTAACTCTATACTCTGTTTTCTTGGAAAAGTCGCCATATGCTCTTATGAGTGTTTACAAGACGAGTGCCGGCTGATCTCTTGGCTGGGGCTGGGTTGGGGCTGACAATTATTAAGATCTTGATTTAGAGTTTGGTGGATGGGATTCTACATCACAAAGTGACGCATATCCAGTCTCGCGTATTACAAGTGCAATAGGCTATAATGCTGGTGGATGTTTGAGATGGAGTGTCCTGTTCGCCAAACTCTAAATGAAGCCCCTAATCTTCAGACAGTTCTGCAGCGTCCATACATTGACCAGAAATGAGCAGAGCAGAAGTGCAGCAGAAGACAATGCAGAGCACATTTTAGTAACTATAAGAAACTGGCTCTATATATACTGCACCAAAGTGAGGTACAGTGTGTATAGAGTCCAAGGGTCTCCAGAGGTTTGGCAGAGGTTAAAGTTAGATAGAACCTTACTCTCCAAAGTGGTAGCTTGGTCGAGCAGTAAGGCAGTATCAGAGGACAGTGTTAAGCACTCGATTTACACACTCAGTCAGCAAATGAATTCACACACTCAAGAACTGAACTCTAGGCCAATTATTTTGTATAAAAAATATACTGTTGTTTTATTTCTATAACCAAGCAAGCCTGGTACAGGTAAGCATAAAAAATACTTTTCAGTAGTAGACTACTTGTATGAACACAGTTCAAAATTGCAGTGTAACTTGTACTGGTTTTGGTTACAGTTTTAATAAGCAGTTTGGAACACATTGCAGGTATAGTACATTTAAATGAATGGGCTTTTTAAGTAAAATGCAGTTAATTACTTTTCAGATTACTTTTACTAACACAGGGTTGGATCCTATGTTCAGCCCTGGGACATTTCCTGAAAACAGGTGAGTAAATGTGTTTTAGTTGGAGGTACGATTTTTAAAGAATATTATTGCATTTCAAAAGTTGACACTTCGAAACTTTTTCACATAGAATCACCAATGTTATCCTATGGGAGGAAATTCACTTAGCAGGTAAGTTATGTTAACGATACTTTTACTTACTCAGTGCTGTATACCTAGATTCAGCACTGGGACATTTCCGGAAAACAGTTGAGAAAATGCATTTTGGTTATTTGGCTGATTTGTAAGGAATATTTGTAGTTTTCAAAAGTCGACACTTCGAAACTTTTTGGGAGAAAAAGTGTCAATGTTATTCTATGAGGAAAAAGAGGTTATCAGTTTCCAGGTAGGTAATCGGTCTTTGGAGTTAGGGTTCTGGGGTTAGACTCAGGGGTCTCCCAGGGTCAGTGATTCACTGTTGTTGCACCCCCAGTGGCACTAGGGCGGCCGGGTGCAGAGTGTTGATGACCAATGTTATCCTATGGGGGATAGGGAGGCTCCGGTTGGTGGCTACTGGGAAGCAGGCCACGGGGTTGTGGGAGCCAAGCTCCTAGGGTTAAGCTCAGGGCAAGTTGGGGACCAGGTTAGCACAAAAGGGGCACCCTCAGCGGCACTAGGGCGGCCGGGTGCAGGGTGCTGTTTTGAGGTCGGGTGCCCTGTTGATTTCAATCGAGATTCTCTGGGACAAAGAAACACTGCAGGCTCAGGGACCAGGATCTTCCAGGAGTGACCACCACTTCGAGGGGTAAGTTGGGATGTAGAGGGTTGGTTAGGCGCCTCTGGGTTGGGCACACAAGGCCGTGGGGCGTCGGGTGCAGGGGTGCTTTGGGACGTCGGATTTTCTTACCCCCTCTGGTCGTGGTAGGGGGGTCCTCTGGATTGAGGCTACAGGCGTCGTCAGGAGGCTTGAGGCAGGTCAGGGGTCACCGGATTTCGGGTCAGCATTGCTGGGGGGACCTCCTCATGGTGTTTCTCCACTCAAGCTCGGGCCAGGCTCGGCAGGTGCAGAGTGGGCTCGATTCGCAGTTTCTGGCTGTCACCAGAAGCTGCAGTTCAAACACGTCCGGTGTTCATGGGAGAAACAGCTTGAAAAGTGAATGCAGGCAGGTCCTCCGGGGTTTTTGAGGTTGCTGGCCGCTGGACACGCCTGGGTTTTTGCAAGAGCAGGTTCGAGGGGAGACAGGCCTGAAGGGCTGGGGCCAAGTCGGTGGGCGTCGTCCTCTTGTTAGCTCTGCACGGCTTCTCGTCCTTCTTCTTTTCTTGTGGTTGCTGGATCTGAGGAAGGAAGGTTCAGGCTGCCCCTAAATACTAAATTTAGGGGCGTTACAGGTAGGTAAAGGGCAGGGACCAATGGGTCCCTTCCCTGGGGTGGGTACACCCCTTATTCTGCCCCTCTCCAGTGGGAGGGGGGCAGGAGGCTGTCCCTGGTTGGCTGGGTCCCCCCATCCTCAA